>NW_028258377.1:22285000-22910000 GCF_053883595.1 Heterocephalus glaber
TTCAAAATAAAAATCATTACATACTAACATACTACTTGAAACGAAACCCACTTCTTCATCTTGCTCTTTAACTACTCTCAATGAGCCAGGATAAATAACTAGGATCACTATATGCTTCTGCAAGAATTGTCAAAATAAGTTCCATTTCTATCCTCACATCTTAAGAACCAAGGTTACAGAGACAGAAAAAGAAGAGGGAGGAGGAAGGAAGGGCCTTTGAAAACAGGCAGAACAAAAATTTCTATTCATTGTCAAACACTTGCTCTCAGTGGACCTATTGCTCTAAAGAACTCGGAAAAGTTTAAAAATGTTCAGGTTTCAATTCATTTAAAAGTGATGTTTAGTACTGAAATTATTTGATGACACAAAATCATATACTTTTCCTGTTTCGAAAGTGCTAGCAAAACCAGGATCATTTGTGACAGTCATAGAATGAGATTAATAAATAACAACAATAATAAAAACAGAGCTCTAAACCCCAGAAAACCAATTTTGAAACAATTACAGGCAACTATTACGGGGCGCCTCTAAACAGTTTTAGCTAAATTCCCTCAGCACAGCTCTGATGGCAATAATATGCTCTGTGTATGCAATCCGCTGCACACACTTGAAAATGCACTCCGCTGTATATTGTATTAATGAATAAAGCTACCGGCTCAATATACCATCTTTAACAATGGAATTGTTCACAAGTGTGAGGGTACAACCATGTTTCCTCTGCGGTTTCACATTCAGGAGAGAGGTAATTTTTTGTGTGGGAGTTTTAAAGTCATTACCGAGACCACTGTGGTTATTTCAGTTATAACATTCTGCTTAAATTCCAGCTACCCAAAGCCTGGAAACAGGAGGGGAAATACGTAGCACGATACTAATTTCTTTAGCCAAGATGGTGAAGGTCTAGCCAACGAGATTTGTGTGTGTCCAATGAAACAGCGGGAAAAACAGGTCACAGAAAGCTGAATAATAGTAGATTTTTAACTTCTAACTAAAAGAAATTCGCAAAATGAAAGAGGCCAGGATCAAGGCCTAATTCTTCTTCACCAAGCACTTTGTAAACTTTCCACTCGCTGAATGAAATCAACTTTCATGACTTACCTCTCATAAAAATAAAACAAGAACCAGAACGTAACAAGTGTGTGTTATAAAAATCTATTGCTAATAACGAATGCTATGAAAAAAAACCTCGTTAGAGAAGCTATTCACCTCCACTAAGTTTTATCTTTTACTTTCAGTGTTTTATTGGATTTTATATTCACATACCAAAAAAATCAAAATTCATTATTTAAAGTGATGACACCAAGATAATACTTAGTGAGAAAGCTGTCCAATATCTGGCTATTAATGAGTCTTTGACCACATCAACTGACAATTTCTTTTAAGTTTCATATTAAAATGTTTCTGCTGTTAAACCAATTATTTTTTTCCAAATCAATAACCATTTCTTCTCTTGACTTTCAAGAGTCCCAGCTTTGCTGTTATTGTTTATTTTGAAACATGTTATTTAAAATAGCAAAGTTGTCATTGCACTTTGCTAAATAGCACTATTATGTCTGATAACCATTCTATGGATAAATAGTCTGCAAACCACATTTCTGTGGATGATCATGGACATCTATCTACCTCAATGATTTATCGTGAATACCCTTTGAAGGTTTGGGAAGCTGTTGAGTGGATATCACACACACACACACACATACACACACACACACACACACACACACACATACACACACACACACACAAACCCTCAAAAAGTAAAAGAGATCCCTAGGTCAAATTTGGTGTGGTCTTAGAAAAATCACTTAGTTCTGGCCTTTGGTTTCCTTTTTTTGAAAGTGAGAACAATAGTACATTTCCATTGTAATAATAGAGGAATTAAATGACACACATATATATATACGTTAAAATTACATGGAGAAAGTTAGGTCTATTAGTTCTGAGAACCAAATCTAGCACAAAAGGGATTTTAGTTTGCCAGTTGTTTCTTTTTCTTTATTTAAAATTTGAATGTCTTTAAACAAAGTACCCACCCTCCAGTTTACCCAATCCCTTGCACAGCCTATAATTAATACCTGACAATAAGGCACCGTTTCCATCTTTCTGAACCTTGCAGGTGTTCGTGTCTCAACTTCTGGCAACCAGGCCTACTTGATAAGATTGGGATTTTATCTTCTGTCCTGTTCTACCCTACCCCATCCTGTCCCATCCTGTGGCCTGGTCATATGTGATTGACTACACATGCATGAGAGACAGGAACAAACTCCCCTCTGTGAACCGCATCTCATGGCAGATACAGTGCATTCAGTCCTTCCAGGGCTGAATCAGGATGGGTATGATGGCTCCCAGGAGCAGGAGATGTAGGAGGATGCAGACATATGCCTCAGTAGTGACCTTCAGTTCCTCCTCTTTCCCTTGCTACCTGAGCCACGCCCTGTTGGAGACCTGCATGCTCTCTGTCATTTTCCCTCCCACCTGTTCTCTCTTCTGGCTGCTGGTCAGCCTATCTGATTGTCCTTGTGCTGGGTGTCTAGCTCTTACATGTCTTATGTTTGTGATGACTGACTCCCCAAAACTGTTTGTCTCTCTCCCTTGCTCCTCAATCTGCTAACACTGGCAAGTCTACACTGATGCTTTAATAAAGGTTTAATGCGACATGCTCGGTGTCCTAGGAGATCTTCCAGTCTCTTCCCACTGAAGTTACCCTAGGCAGAGAGGAAAG
Organism: Heterocephalus glaber; assembly: GCF_053883595.1. Classification (NCBI taxonomy): domain Eukaryota; kingdom Metazoa; phylum Chordata; class Mammalia; order Rodentia; family Bathyergidae; genus Heterocephalus; species Heterocephalus glaber. The sequence goes on from NW_028258377.1 coordinate 22,287,720, forward strand.
AACATGTACCCCTGGGGGACCTGGGAGCTTAGCCCAAAGCAGCCCAAGGCAAGCCTGAAAGAGCTTTAAAGGATTATGTTTTGCTTTAAAAATTCATGTGAATTTTATATTCTGTTCCATAAATATCTCCATATTTGTGTTACTATTAAAATAATATTTTTCTCCAACTTACTAAGTAAAATTGATGTTCCTGGAAGATGCGACTTGAATCCTGTGACATTCTGTGCATCTTGCTACCTCTTTATCTACCCCCTGAGGTGGGGGGTTCACATACCTACTATGGTGGGGGGGGGGGACTTCTCTACTACTATTGCCTCCCAAAGAAGGAGTAATTATTAGCATAACGTACTTGGCCATCCTGGAGGATGTCCTCCTTTCTTCCCAGGGGAGGTAGGGAGAACTTACTCTTCTGGGCAAATTTAAAAGGAAACAGTGCTAGGCAGTGTCTATTGTCTCTCTGGTCTCTCTCTAGCTCTCTCTCTCTCAAGCTTCTCACAAGACACAGTAATGCTATTCAATTCCTCTAGGTCATAACACTTGAAAGAGCCTGTCCAAAATGTATGTACAGTGACAGAAATTTAAATAGGGATTCTCTGAAGTGAAACCCTTCAGGGATTCTACTAAATCTTTGTTGTTCTGTAGGTGTATACATTTATAACATTTTTATCTAGGTGACAAAGATTTCTGACTTTGTTTCTAAGTTATAGATCACTAGAAAAAGAAAAAGAAAAGAAAAACAGCAGTAACAATAGTAAAAACTAGAAAAAAGCAAAGAGTATGTATGTTACTTCCTCTACTCAAACCATTTGCATGGGGGATACAGTTCTGCCTGGGCCTAGAAGAGTATATTTTTCCACTTTCTAATATCAGTCTTATTAGCAAAAATGAGAATGCTATTGTGATCTCAAATTCTTCATGATCTTTTTATTTCTCCATTGGTTGAGAACTTTAAAATGCTATTGATTGGTGTTAGCTCTGGACTCTAGTAAGTAAGATGGGAGTTCCCTCAGGAAGCAGCTGGCTGGCCTGTAACCCTTCTTTATAGTGTAGGGTAGAGGTTATTGTGGCTTAGGAGTCCCAATGGTATCTGACACAGATCATCAAGTTAGAGCTCTGGGCTCCATTAAAGGGATTAGGACATAGGCCCTCAATTAAAAGTGTCAGTATGGTCAGGTAGCAAATCCATCACTTAGTTCACAAGTCAAGAAAACATTTTGCCCAAGTTGTGGAACATATTAGATACTTCAATAAATGTCATTCCCTTCAGCTTCCATATTCTGATTTGAGTATTTATATTCCTAAGGAAAATATGCAATTAAAGCATTACACAGAACCTTGTTTTCCAGAAGAAATAAAAATGTTTGTAACATGGTAAGAGCATTTCCAGGTCTCCGACCCATCATGGAATGTTTTAACCTAACCATAAAGAGATATTGCTAAGCCAGGAGGCATTTTGTTGTATGCCATTTTCACAGAAATATTCAATAGAAATTTGGTGACAAGCTACAAAACTACATGCAGACGTGGTCAGAGTTCAAGTTATGCTTAATTATAGGCTGTCAGTCATCAAGTGGAAAGTTCAGAAAGCTGCAGCTAATCAGCACACAAGCTAACCTATTCCACAGGAAGAAAGCATTTTTTAAACAGCATTTAACATTTGCTACAAAGCCCAGAAAAGAAGGCAGAGGGAAAGAAACAATTAAAAGACTGTTTCAAGTGACAAATCTGTGTCTCGGAGTAAATAAGAAGATGGGACCAGCATTTGGAATGTGTGGGATCCTGGGGAGGGTGGCAATGAAAACTCCACAGGCACTGGTGAGAGACACTGAATCAGTTACTATTCAGACAGGGGTGGAGGAGAGCCAGGGTGCTGCTGGAGAACACAGGGCCTGGGTGTGGACCCATCTGGCTACCCTTGGCTCTGCTGGCAGCTACAGACAGAGCTCATCCAAGATGGGAGCTGCCAGTGATGTTCGGCTTGACAGCAGCGTTGTGACAGCCATATTATCTGAGTTTCACTTAAGACCTTTGGTGCATAAACCTCCATTACCCCATCCATAAGGTAAGAAACCTCATAGAACCTGCCTCATGCTATTCTGAGGATTACACGGCTTAATAATTAGAAAAGCTCTTAGAACTGGGCTAGGTACATGTGTGTAGTCCACACTGTATGTGTTACAGACTATTATCTTTGTCTATCCAAACTGAGACACTTAGGAAATCATTAGCAGATTATAAAAGTACATACACTGATCTCTCTGTCTATAGAGAACCATTGATATCTTGGTGTCATTTCTTCTTGTAGATTGAATTCAAATAATGGAATTATTAGATGTGCTCAAGCCATCTAACCGAGTTTATGGTAGCATATCATTACAAGATAAATATCTCTAGCCACATTGCATAGGTTCACTCAGCTTGACATGACTGCCGCCATCCTGCATTGTAACCACCATGACTACCACTGAGGAAACTTGGCTACTTTCTGTTGTAGTTTTCCAGCAAACTATTAAAGGACATAACCATTCCAGGAGTATCTGGAGCTTTACAACCAGACTTCAATGCCAGAAATGTGCCTGTGTTAGCCCGCTTTTTAATGCTGTGACAATATACCTAAGAATAACAATGTAAAGGATGAAAGATTTAGTTTGGTTCATGGTTTCAGAGGTTTTAGTTCATGGTTGGCTGGATTCATTGCTTTTAGGCTTGTTAAGAGGCAGGAACAACAAGGCAGAAGGCTGTGACAGGGGAAAGCTGCTTACCTTGGAGGAACTAGGAAGCAGAGAAAAAGGGAGTCAGAAAGGAAGGGCAGCATCATGGATATGGTCCCCCTGGTCAGGACCCCATGATCCACTGCATTGAACTGGCCCCCATCCCCTGTTTCTATCACATCCCAATAATGCCATCAGGATAATAATCTGGATTGGATTAATCCACCCTTATAATCCAATCACTTTCCAATAGCTTCAGCTACCAAGTTTTCAAGGCTACAAGCCTTTTGGGGAGACACATTATATCCAAACAGCAGGATCGCCTGGCTCTTCAATTAGCTTAAATTAGCAGATATATTCCTGCTTGAATGAAGCCACTTTTGTCCTAACCAGGGTATATGCCCCCTTCTCTGACCAAAAGTGTAGCATAAATCCACCAAAATTTGCGCTGTGTTCCATCTGGGATTGCCTGCCTCTATTTCTGCTCTTGGGGCACACTGGGGCCAGTTCTCATACACTGGGAATGGGTTGCTTCAATACAACCTGGAATCCTGTGTGCAAGACAATTTTGATGTCCCAAAGCCTTCCTTGTATTTACTAAATTTCAACTACTATCAGTCTTAACCTCCCAATTACGACAGGAATAGAAGATCGATTATTCCTCAAGCATCTCAGCGTTTGTCACTACCTTTTATGAACTCTACTCACATTAAAACTTGCACTGGATTGCTTTTCTGGTGACATATATTAGACAACATATAATCAGAGGCTCCTTTTTTTTCTGATGTAGTCAGTTTTCTCACCTAGCGTATAACCCTCGTGGGTAGAGGGAAAAAAAATCACATATCTTTTGTGTATGTGAGACAGCCTTAGCCCATTAGACACTGATAGTTTAACAGAGGTATCCTATGTAACTCTATTTTCTTGCATACTTTCTATGTTCCATGCCTTGCGATACTTTTTACACGCATTATCTTATTCCTTACCTATAGTAATTTATCATTTCCATTTGACAGGTAAGGAAGCCAAGGCTTAAAATCTTATATATGTAATCGGTACAGAAGATAGATTTCAAACATTTCAAACACAGGTCAATTTCATTTCTCAGCCTGAGGATCAATATTTGAAGCTGCTTAACTCAGTGTCTCACTTCCTCTGATTCTTTTTCCAACTGGCTTCTCCATACCGCATTCAGGCCACTCCTTAGTTTTAAGGTGTCATCATATCTTGCTTGGACTATGCTTGTTGCTTTCTAAATTATACTCTTTGTTTCTTATATGACCTGACAGTAAGTGGAAAGTGGAATTCTAGAACGTATTTTGGAAAGAATCTAGGAAGGAAGTAGAAAGCTGGAAATAACAACAATAAATTCAGTTGGCTTCCCAGACGAGCCCTGCCTGGCCTCCAACATGCTCTCTTAGCATTCACACACATCTCCCAAGAGTCTCCTAAGTTCCAGCCACTTTACTAGGTTCTGAGGGCACCAAGATCAATATGGCACAGTTACAGCCCTAAAAAACTCAAAGTCAAATGGAAGGGAAAAAATGACTGCCTAGGGGAAGGAATGGCTATTCCAGCAAGTTACAGTAGGCTCTCCTGACTTAAAAAATACTAGCACAAGATCTTGAACAACAGACAAGGACTCTATCAAAGGCACTCAGTAAATGTGTTTCTGAAAGAAGAAAGTACTCTTGCAAAGGCAAGGATTTAAAGAAAGGGCATGGGGTGTATGTTTGGTCTTCCAGTTCTTCAAGCAGAGCTTACTGGCAACTATCTCATGCTAGACAGCACGTATGACTTAAACATTACAAAGATGAATGTGATATGCTCTCTTCCCTAGTTTAGACTATAGGTTCCAGGCAGGTAGAGGCAACAAGAAAACTGAACAATTGCAATACCAAGTTATTAGGTATTAGGTAAAAGTGAATGAAACTAACGGTTATAGGAATATAAAGCACAGAGGAATTGATTTTGTCTACAGAAATTAGCAAAGGGTTGGGTGACTTGTCTGTGGATACAGTGTTGATATCAAATTTCCACGTGATTGAGAATAGCGTACATTTTTTCAAGAAAGGATACATTATATCAGTGGTTCTCAAATTGTAATCCATAGATTGGCAACATCAATATCACAGATGACCTTGCTAGAAATGGAAACTTCTGAGCCCCATCCCTAGCCTCCTGAATCAGAAACTTGGTGCTTTGGTCCCCAAAATCTGTGTTTTAATAAGCCCTTCAAGAGATTTCTGATGCAGAATCCAGTACAAATGCTCTGGACCTAGGCCAAAACATAAAGAAAGTGGCAAGAGGAGTAAAGAGAGAGGCAAGAAATAATCTTCCACAGTAAACTGGGACCTAGGCTCTGCTGAGAAATATTATTTTTAATTTATAATAGCTACTTTTTGATTTTATTAAGGAAGGCCCGATACCACACATTTCTTGCGTGGGCATTTCATTTACCCTGCAAGCAACTCCTTGTAAAAGCACCATATTTTTGTTCACTTAACCTGTTAGGACTTGGAGGGATGGGAAGGCTCTACAGTTTGGCCCAAAATACATTTGTGCTCAGCATCGCATACAGGAATCTTTAGTACTTGCTGCTATCCTAAAGTGCCTTCTCTGCAGAGAACCCTTGAGCAATGGGGCTATTGGGTGAGGGTATTCAGCCACCGGAAGTTTGGAAGTACACCTGTGGACCTACTCAGGTTTTAGGAGGCTCCTCCACGCTTATCACCTGGGCCGTATTAGGGTTTTGATGACAAGGTCAATTGCAAGAAGATGCTCCATGGAGGCACTGGAGGTACGTGGGATATGCCATTGCTTCGTGAACAACAACAACAACAACCACGAAAATGAAAATTGTAGTGTGCTCACACAAACATTTTATAGCATTAATGCAAGTGAACATGAGCAGCTCTGAGACCAGAGGCTCATTAAAGTAATTATTCATTGGTGGCTATTAAATTCTTTTTTCTTTCTTTCTTCTTCTTTTTGGTAGAGCTTGTATTCTAAATGCAATCTTTTCCTTTTTCAAGGACATTATTTTTCAACCCATTTAATGTTTTCTTGTATGGTCATGATGTTAATTTTAAGGTTATGTTTTAATGGTTTTCTAAATGACACTTTCATTATAGTAAAATGAATGCATCAAGTCGCTCCTGCAGGTAGTGATATACTATTGACTCACAGTTAGGAGGGGATGAAAATTTCCAAACTATTAATTTGAAAATGTATTAATGACCTATACATGTAAAGAAAGTGAATAAAAGCAGTAGCAGTGTTTTCACTAAAGGTATTTAGTGTTGGGAAAGCTGCACTTAAATTACTTTTTGCTCCACTATAGACAAGTGCTTTTGCTCATTTTGAAATCCCTAATTCTCACTCAGAGCTTAGTTTTTAAAAGGGACTGTGTTTATAGAAGGCTCAATTTTAGTAAATATTTTTGTTTCTGCTACACTAGCCATAATCTTTTTCTTGGTCCAAATCAAACTTACTCATCTTTCCTTGTCAAAGATGCCTTTCTGTGGGCCTCATGTGACTGACTTGGAAACTTTAGATATCAGTGCGATTTTCAGATACGTGTACATGCAGATGACAAATGCACCTGGGAATTCACTTTCGTATCTGGGGATTTATGACTGTTCCGCAAATGCACTGATTTTAGAGATTGTCAAAATAAGGATGCCTAAAAAGTATAAATGAAAATAATAATACTGAATTCTGAAACCAAAACATTCACAGAAGATCTTATGAACCTACTGTAGTAAGGATAATACCCTAGAAAACCCTGCCTGCCTGAAATCTTCCTTAGTTGTACAACTGCAATTTAAGATGATAATCTTTGGAGTTTTCTTTAATGTAATTTAAGGTAAAATAAAACAGATATGATTTATTCCAGAAACAGAAGAAAAATAATTTGCAAGCTACTCCAAGCAGTTCTATGACATTATGTCTTCATAATTTGTTTTTATTAATTAAATCATCAGCATTCTTCCTATTGAAGGTGCACATTTCCTTTCCCTAATTTTTTCTCATTTATACTTCTACTTTAAATAATCAAGGTGGGACCAGGAAGTAGACAAACACACACCATATGTTTTTTCTTGCATTATTTATATTATTTAACATAGTGAAATTGACATTGAGGGTATTAAAATGAAGAAAAGAAGTCATGAAATGTCAAGCTGAAAGATAAGAGAAAACAGAAAGACCATCCTAATCAGGTGCCAGAAAACACAAATCTCATACCTGGAGAAGGAAGATGGAGGATTATTCTGGTGTGAGCTGGAAATGATGCTTCCTTCTTCCCCAATGTTTGCCTCCCTGAAATATGCCCAATCAGTTATTCATATTTCTCCCCTGCCTATGCCCAGGCTCATATCCCCATATCCATGTCCTGTTTGGCTTATTTTAAGAATTGCTCAAATTCTTATAGCAATAGATTTGAATCCTCAGCTTCTCTGAGTTTCCATATTACATTGTGAAGTCTGCTTGAAATCCAATGCAACACAGCACCTGATACCTATGTTTCAAGTCATGAAAAGTCTGTGGATATCCTAAATATAAGTCAGGATGAAGGAAAACTTTGTGAGGCAGAGCTTGTCTTTCGTACACATACTTTTAATCAGAAACATATTCAGTTAGAACTCTCCCTGTGTGGCTGAGAGAAGATTCTAGAACTGGACTGATTGGACTAGCTTTCTCATTTTGGAGCTGTTTGATCTGGGACAAGTGACTTAATCTTGATGGGACATTTTATTTAACATAAGTGGAGTTAACCATTCCTATTTGTAGAAATGTTGGCAAAACTTGGAAGTTGTGTGTATAGGACCTATGGTAGTTCCTCATACAAAGTTGATGCCTAAGCCATGTTAGTAAAATCATAAGAATCTAATCCCCAGTATAAACTGCACATTGAGTATTTTAGTCATCAATGAAAGTTTCTGTACATGTGTATACATTTTACATGCCTATACACATGAACATAATATATATTACTTAAAGCACAAATCAGCTTAAGAAAATCATGGAGGACACGGTGCTAATTCTCAGAAATGTACAGGGACAAAAACTATACAAAAGGATTTGGTTTCGTGGGCTACAAAAGGTTCTATTCAAATTAAGCAGATTCATGATTTTATGACAGTGATCTAGCATCAAGGTGGAAACTTTACTCAAATTCTTTCTTTATGAGCCTTAACCAAACCTTGAACTCTTTCAGTTCTCCCAGGTAGAGGCTGTGACAGGGCCCTGCACATGGCCTTGGCAGCAGGTATGAGAGACACTGACTGTGCTCTGGGTATGATTACCTGCTTGCTCTATAAGCTCTACAAGAGCCAGGGGCCTAAAATTTCTCTCCTTTCAATCCTTTTTGTCCCTGGGTACCTCACTGGCACACAGTTCCCCCTCTACACGTACTACTATGTTTTTACCAACATGCTGGCACACTGGCAGAGCCTCTTACTCTGTGGTGTACAGAAGAATCATATAGAGATCTTGTTTAAGCACAGACTAAGCTTTGGCCCAAATGGCTAATTTGACACACATTAACTTGCATTTTTTTTTAACTTGCATTTTTAACAATTTCTAGGTGATGCTGTTGTTTCTCTTCTGGGAATCATCATACACACCATCCTTGAAGCTGTAGGCTCTCAAGCCCACTGTGAAGAAATATCATATGTTTTTCAAAGCATCCCCAGCTATTTTCAACCAAACACTGATGGCTGGGTTGCAGTCCTGCTGGCAACACTATCTAATCACTATCGCATCACTATCCTGAGTTCTCCTCCTCTTCCTCTTCCTCCTCCCCTCCTCTTCCTCCTTCCACCATCTTTTACTCTCCTCAATTTCCCATTTAACTACCTTAGATTCCACAAGTAATATAAACAATAACAGCACCAGAAATTACATTTGTTAGCCAGTGGGGAAGCTAGCTGTTATTTACTAAATACTGGCTTCACAGCAAATAAACGCATGAAAACATGTTCAACATGGTCATTCAAGAGATGCAGATGAAAACAACACTGAGATTCCACCTCACCCCAGAAAGAATGGCTGCTATCAAGAAATAAACCAATAACAAATCCTGGCGGGGGTGTGGGGAGAAAGGAACCCTTCTCATTGTTGGTGCGAGTGCAGACTGGTGCAACCACTGTGGAAATCAGTATGGAGATACCTCAAACAACTAGGACTAGGGGTCCCCTTTGACCTAGGTATTCCCCTGCTGGGTATCTTCCCCAAAGAATTAAAAGAATCATACCACAGTGATATATGTGCACCTATGTTTATAGTGGCACAGTTTGTAATAGCTAAAACTTGGAAACAGCCCAAGTGTCCATCATCTGGAGTCTGGATAAAGAAGATGTGGCTTTTTTTCAAATATAAAGTGGAGTACTACTCAGCCATAAAGAATGAGAAACTAGAGACATTTATAGCTAAATGGATGCACATTGAGGCCATACTCTTAAGTGAAATAAATAGGATACACAAGTATAAATACTGAATAGTTTCTCTGGTGTGAAAAACTAAAAGTGTAAAGAAGGATCAAAATGTATAATTGATAATTGAGATAGGAAGAAAAGGTCTAAAGGAATAGGGGAAGTGGAAGAGGTAGGGGAAAGGAAAGAAGGGAAAAGAAAACAATATGAGAAAAGGAAAAAAAATGGAAAAAAGTCTTTGTAAATAGGGAAGGGTTGAGGGGGTGAAGGGAGGGCAGGGGGATGGGGAAAAAAATAAGAACTAAGATACATCATGTAAAGGTACAAGATCGCAATGATAAATGTAATGGTATTGTGTACCTAAAATGTACCAATAAACTTAAAAAAAAAATACTGGCTTCTGCTGGGCATCACCAAGGTCACTGACTCTGCTGAGTTTCTCATTCACATGGTGTTCTTGTGTCACTACTTAACTGGACTATAAGCTTCCAGGTATAGGAGGCACAGTCTTGTAACCCTCACATCTAGCAATCTGCTTTCTTCATAACAGATGTTCAGGAAGGTTTTACCAAAGGAAGGAACAATGGCACACTGGAAATTAAAAGTGAAGCAATGATGTTCCATAAGATTTCTACAAGCCACACAGGAACATTGCATGGGAGGCAACCATTCAGTAGAGATGTGGATATTGAACGCTTTAATGGACAAGACTTTATATAAAGTTCTATTTTATATCAATGTTTACCTGCAGTCTAGGATAGAAAGTAAGACAAGCACATAAATAATGACATCCCAAGACAGACATGAAATAAAACAATATAGACGAATTGCTATGGGATCACAACTTAATATTAGGAAGATGGACTCAGGATGGCACATTGCAAAATCTTCCTCTGTCTTTATGAAAACTTTTATGGCTTTTTATTTTTTGGAATCCTAGAATTTTGAAGATGAGAGTACAAAAGAAAATTTTACCCACCATTGCTTACAGAGAGAAACCTGAAGTTCCACACATAGTATAGGGACCGCGATCACTTGAGGAGTCTTCTTAGAACACCCACATTACTTAACTTTGTTGAACATGATAGCATATGAAGCTATTTTTCACGCAGACACCACTAGACAGTGCTACATATGAAAGCGCAGAAATACATATTGATATTTTTAAATTTTTTCAAATGCTTTTACTAATTAAGGACCCAAATCAGATCAATTTAGACTTGCAGGCTCTGTGAAAATCTACCTTTTTCAATAAAATTACGACATTCATTACCACATTAAAAGCTCTGGAAAGTGGTAAAACTTGTTCTAAATGTAAGCATGATCTTTCTTTTTTCCCTATATTTTGACAGAATAATTTCCTTTCTGCATACACTTGTATATACCTTTATATGGAAAGCAGAATTTAAGATGGTTTTATCATCTTTTGAGGAATAAGAAATAGTAGTGGAAAATACAAAATGCAATATATAGGGATCTAGTTACAAGGAAATATTTTTTAAGAAGAATGTGATGTATCTGTTAGAGTGTTTTCCTAAACATATCCATCCGTCTGCTAGACACTAGGAGCTACGTTGCAAAATGATGTGACGTGAGGCTCCACTGACCTAGGCTCCGCCCTTACTTAGTTCTATTAGTGGCTTAAGACACAGTTTTAAATAAGCTTTTAAGATCATGGATCACCAAGAGAGTAAAGAAAAATCAGAATCAAACCTGCTCACACAAAAAAATATGGTAGTCAACAAAAGATTTGAAACAGAAAGACAAATATTTTCTATGAAGTACAGGAAGAAATGATTCTGCAGACAATAATTATATTCCTGCCCTTCACTTCTGTTTGAACAATTAATATGCACATCAATTTACAGTTTGAGCATCTGACTTGCTGAGAACCATTCCAAGTACAGATCAGAAACACCATTTGAAGCCCATGAAATCCTGAATAATGTGGACTCACCTTTCAAGATAAGAACAGACATGGAATTAGGCAAATCTTAATGATCTGGGGTGTGCTTGTTGGCAGGAGGCAGAAAGTCCTTCACTCACCCCAAATTGTAACATTCAGTTAGCTCCAATGCTGACCTCCAAATCTACTTGGCTTCCCAATTCTGCCATTAGTCATTCCTTTGAGTTGGGTATTAGCCATCAAAGGTCACCATTAAAATGTACACATGCTATGTGCAAGGGGAGTGTGAACCATTAACATCCATTTACACATTTGCCTGGATTTATTATGCTCATAAGCTGTCACTTATGTCACTTGGGAGCACAGCTCACAAGAAACAGAATGCACAAAACAGGTGAGTCAGCCTGGGGTGGGTGGGGGAGGGGAAAGGCAAAGGGAAGGAAAAGGGTAACACAGTTAATAGAATATATGCAAATAGCCAATGGGGCAGCTTGCAGCTTGGCCACTATAAACCCTAGCAGGAAATATTTAGAAACAAATTGGCAACCATAATAAAATTCAACAGGCTCAGCATACTGCTCAAGCATGTGAATTTCAAGATTCACTTCATTTTATTTGTTACCTGTAATTAGTAAGGTACACACACAAATTGGAGCCTTCAGACTTAAACTCAAAGGTTTTAAGGATGTTTCACTGGTTTAGATTTCAACCACCGATTTATTTTTAAATTAAGGAGCGTGGATGGTATGCATTAGGTTGAACACAAGACTATGGGCAGAAATCTGAAATCAAGTAATTTAATCTCTCTACCTCATTTTATCCATCTGGAAAAAAATAGCTATAGCTATTTCCTACCAAGTCTCACAGGGCTGGTACAAGATTTAAATGAGCTTCACAATCTTTTTTGAGATTCTCTAGAAGCTGCTTGCAATATATCAAAGTATTTAAACTGTGTTCCCCATTGTATAAATTCAAAGTACTTGTCAGCACCCCATGAATGTTTTACTAAGGTCACTTGAAGGAAACACACTTGTTCCAGGCTTCTATTTTCCACTCTAATCTATATAGAGCAAAGTTTTTGATCCTATCAGCTGTTTGATCTTGGCAGTTATAATCAAGGAGCTTCCTATAAAAAGAAAGAAAGGACTATGTACTCGTGGAGACTTTCAAAAGCACTGCACTAAAAACCTGGAGACTGAGGGTCTAGCCTCCCTCACTTTTCGACTTCCTGGGGCCACTGAGCGAGACCCTAAGACTCCCTTCCCTCTGAGATTGAGAAACATAATTTGGCCCATGCCCAACTCTCCCATCTTCCCAGGAGCTACTGTTCCTCTCACTCCTAGTGCCCTGGCCCTGCAGGCCTTCTTTCTGTTCCTCAAACATTCAAGCTACTTTTAGCTCTAGGGTCTTTGCACTTGCTATTCGCCAGCCTGGTGTATTTCTGTGTCAGATCTTGGCCTAGCTGGCTCTTTCTTCTCATTCAAGTCTCTGCTGAAAAAAAAAACAACAAAAAACAGTTCTCTTTTGAGGCAATTCTCCTTACTGGTCATACCATGTTTTATTTGTTGAATATCACAATGTCCTGCTTTTATGGTTTTCAAAATCTTTAATGCTATCTAATATGATCTTACTTATTCATTTAGTTATTGTCCATCTCCCACAGGAATATGGCTTTTTCAGCTTGGTTAAAAGCCAAAAAATCTAGCATTAAGAACAAAAATACATAAAAAGGAGCTAGACACATCCCCCCTAGGCAAATGTCTCCTGAAGAAATGAATGGAAAATCTCAGCACTGAGAACCAAGAGGAATGGTTCCTTTACAGCCGGGTCCCTAACTAAATGTGTGACTTTACTCAAGTTCGTTAACACTGTGGGCTTGTCTTCTGAATTACAGAAATGCACAGATGAGTCATTTGTATTTCTGCTCCACTTTGCTGCACTTACAATGGGAGCCTTCAGTGGATCTAGCCACTCTTATCCATGAAGCTGGATGGCCCTCCCATTCTTTGCCACATGGTACCCCCAGAAGTCACTATTGAGAGTCTACAGATGCCACTAGAAGTAAAGATTTTTCTGCCTTTATATCATTAAATGATCACTAATGATCCTTTCAGGTTCTGCCCAAATATCTATGATGTAAGAAAAGGGACAGAGAAAATCATGCATGCACTTTTGTGTCTATGTCAAAAATAATATGTGAAAACTCTCAAGTCAGATTAAAAGTGCCAAAAAAAACTAACTCCATGAACCAGACTCAGTAAAAGAGCAGCAAGAAATGCCACCAAGCTGAGTTCACCGGGTCAAAGGATGGCTTGTGTGCCTCAGAAAGAAGACTCTTGATGGCTGTTTATTTCTTTTCCTCCTCTTCTAAATTTCTAGAAAGCCAAATAAGACTTTTCAACATTGTGAGGAACAGTAAATTCCATTTCCATGCTTGTTCTGCAAGGCAAAACCTACCTGGGGATTACAGTTGATGGGATTTTCAACCATTAAGAATTTCCATACTCATCTCTATTTCCATAGCTGTCACAGTTAAGATCCTCACTGTTTCGAGCCTCCTCATTTCTCAACCCAGCTTTTCTAATTTGGTCTTTTGTATTTTCCAGTTTGGTCTCCTTTCAACTTTCCCTCCACCTAGCATGAGACTACAGCTTAAGACAATAGCCTCTACCTTTCTGACCCTGACCCTAACCCTACCCCGTAGAAAATCTTACCATAGCCCAGCCTGGAGTCCTTCTTAACCTGGTCATGCCAGGGCATTGACCTTCCTGCTCACATGCTGCCTGGCCTGCCTTTGCCCAGGTTCACTTCTCTTACTGGGTGTGCTGTGCTGAGTCTTCCATCCCATCCTAGTTGGCTTGGCCCATCCTAGAGGCCTTGACTTAGGCATTGTATCCTCTGAAGAGATTCTCTCCAAGCCCCATCCTCTCCATGCAAACACACTATATCTGCATTTCTCACACCACTTGTTCCATTACTGTGTACTTATTTTCACTTTCTCTCCTCCAACAGACAGAGTTCTTAGAACAAAGAAATACTGACTATAATCTCTCCTTCCTCCCTGGGGTCTCCACAATGTAGGGTGCTGTGGTTTGAATGGGGCCTCTCCAAAACTTAAGTGTTGAAACTTAATGGCCAATGTGATACTATTAAGATGGGGAGACTTGAAGAACTGATTAATTTTGGAGGCTGCTCATTCATGAAGAGGATGAAGGCTTTTACAAAAAGGCACACCACACACAGTGTTCAGCATCTGCCTTTCTGCCTTCTGACAAGTGAGGACACAGCGTGCTTCCCCTCTGCAGAAATAGCCTTCACCAGAAAAAAGAACCAGCTGGCACCTTGATCTCGGACTTTTAAGCCTCCAGAACGATGAGAAATAAATATCTGCTCTTTCTAAATTACCCAGTATTGGGTGTTTTGTTATTAGCACAGAAAATGGACTAAGCCACAGGTGATTAATAAACATGTACAGGTAATAAAAATTTAAATTATGAAAAATTTAGTGCTTTGAGTGTCTTGTCTTCAACCTTTTTCTTTTTCATTAATAAATCATCAACATGTAGCAGAGCTTGCTACATATTATACATAATCAGTATAAATTTTAAATGCGTAACTTTTATTAGAAATGCTTCTATAGTGATGGGGCAGGAAATTTTTCTACATGCTTTTAAAATATTGCCCTGAATGGTAGCACATTCCTATAATCTCAGCTACTTGTGAGTCTGAAGTAGGAGGATTGAAAGGTAGGAGCCAGCCTCAGCAACTGAGACCCTGCCTCAAAATACAATTTTAAAGGGGCTGGAGATGTAGCTCAGCGGTAGAGTACTTGCCTAGCACGTACAAGGCCCTGGATTCAATCCCCAGCACCAAAGGAAAAAAAAACTAACCGAAAGAAAAACTGATTGTATCTGTGTTTTAAGTAGGTATTACTTCTATTCTTGTTTTCTAAATGAAACACTTGAGGCAGAAAGGAACCAAGTGACTTGTCCACGGTGACAGAGTTTAACAGGGAGAGGGCTGAGGGTGTGACCCAGGTGGCTCTTGGCATGGATACATGTGTGTGTATGCCCAGAAACCAATCATGGTTGCACTCTGTTTTAAGTAGAACTAATTATTAGAAGTAGCCGACTCCCTCTCATCTCTTTCTATATACATGATCAAAAAGCTTTTCTTCCATACGTCACTTTCCAGAAAAAAGAGGAAAGGATGAGAACTCTCTAAGAAAGTTAGAGGCAGAGGATAGCGCAAACTACACAGAACTCTGTGCTCCCCTCGCTAGGCAGCATCTGTTCTGCTCCTTTTCCCTTCGCTTGTGATATATTGGCACATAAGCGGCATTGATACTCATGAGAAAAATTACAGTCATCAGCGTTATCTCCCCAAGAAGCAACTCTCTTTCTTTATTAATATGCTTCAGATTGTTGCAACACTACAAAGCCAAAAATAAGTTTTCTTTGATCAATAAATTGTAGGCTGAGAAAGAAAATACTAATTTTCCATTTCTTTGAGACCCAGCACTAATATATAACAGCTTTGCAAAAGGGTCCTCAGAAACCTGATATAGAATTATCTGAAATTACACCTGACTATTCCCCCCAGATCATTCCGTTCTCTGCCACTTCAGAGGGGTGTCCTAGACTGGGTGGACATTTTTTATAGAAATCTTTGTGTACAGATACATTTTTTTATTTCTTTGAAAACTGGGTAAAGAAAACATAATACATCTCCAAGTCTGTCCCTAAGAGGAAGATTGCTGAATGCCCTTTCCCCTGTCAATTTTGGATTTCAAAACATGCTTTTTTCACCTCCAAAAGGAACTCTAGCTTTAGTCCAATATAGGAGGGACTTATCAGGCCTTGCCTTCCAGGCAATAAAAAAAAATACACACACACATGTGCACGTGCACGCACACACACATATATTATAAAATAGTGTACAAACTTAAAGTATGCTATGAATAAATATGAAGAGTCATGATGAAATTACAGCAACTATACTGGAGTCCCATTTAATCATATAGGAAGAAATGGATTTTTGGATCAAAGAAACAGCACTGGATAATAGGGAAAGCTGAATAGACACAGAGTCCTAGGATTAGAATGGTGGAGCTAGTTTTCCAAAGGTTTGGGTGACTCATTTAACCTTGCAAGGCTTCCTTGGTCGTTTGATCTGTGAAACAGTGGTTTTCAAGTACAGATGACTTTGCCCCTATGGAAACAGTTGGCAATTCCAGACAAACTTTTGTACCTGAGATAGGGAGGAGGAACAGAAGAGGTGGTACCCACAGACAGTCAGGGATACTGCTAAACATCTTGGAAGCCATCAGACAACGCCCCTCCCCACAACAATGAATGTTCTGGACCAAAAATTGTAACCATCCTGATGCTGAGAAACCTGCTCTGAAATTAGTAGATGACAATTGCAAAAGAAGATCTGATCACTGAGCTTATAAGAAGTATGATCCAAACATCAAACACGTTGCTTTTTTAACATCTGGGATTTTCACTTTCATGATGTTGTCCACTACGTTTTTATATTTAGGATTTTTAATCCCTATGAGAGAAGCTCACAGAATTGAGCCAGAAAGGAGCAAGAAGCTAACCGATTTACTAAGTCACTCAACAAATGTTTATTGAGTTTCATCGTTCCAATTCTTTTGGAAGGTCACACAGAAGCCACCAAGAACCACCGGTGCAGCACTTAACAATGTTCCTGAGCTCCCATTCACAGTAACTTTATAACAAACCTCCAAATTCAGTAGGCTAAATTCTTCAGGTACAATGAGCTGCATATTGAATGGAAACTGATTCAATGTGTATTTATAACTGTTATCAAATAAATAGTAATGGGGTAAACATTAAGCTCTTAGTAAGTTCAAAGACAGGAGAGTCTGAACATTTGTTTCCACAGACATGTACGGTAAAGTTAATTACAACACAGTAAAGTCTTTTAAAACCCGGCTAATGGAAAGGTCAGACAAGTGGAAGGAAATTTTTGGATGATAAAATACCTAGAGGAAATAGTTTTGTGGTATTTCAAAATATTCCCAAAGCATTGTCCAATAAATCTATAAATCACTTCTGAAATAAGTGTGTAATTATCATCATTTCACCCACTTTGTAAGTGAGAAAAATCAAGGCTCTAATACAGACTGTCCTGAGTCATGTTACCCAGAGGTTGGAGCAAAGGATTACAGTAATGAGTCAGTACTGATGATTTATGACCAGAGCATCAAAACACTAGCATAAGCGGTGGCCCTGTGGCAGTTAATGCACCATTCACACCTCTGGTGGGTCACAACATCCGTAGGGGCTGTGGATCCATCGCCACGTTTATCCAGAGCCCTTGCTTCTCCTGAATGATCCCAGCCAATGATTGTGCAGGGGCCTCTCTGTGGGACACAGGATTTGTCCCATGGGTAACTGTGTCTGGAAGATTAAGGAACAACGTGGCCCAAACTTTCTTGGAACTGTGCTACAAATAGACTTCCTACAGCATCTTCCCTTCTTGTCTTCTCTCCTAAGTGACAGACCTACTTCGTGCTCTGAAAGTCTTCCCTGCCACTCCTGCTTCATTTTCTTTGGCTTTCATGGGCCTGCCCCTTAAGAAACCTCTCACATACAATCTTATCTTGGCATTTTTGTCTCAAAGGGCTTGAACTAACTTACTCCTTTTCTGCTCCAGACGATAAGCCTTTCCAAATAGCTTACCATGTGCCAGGCATTGTGTTAATTATTTTTACAAGTATCTTACTTATTTATCAAAGTAACCCTGTTAGGTTCCGTTTCAGTCCCTCTTGTGTTGTTCTGCCAAAATACCCAAGGCTGGAAGCTTTAATAAAGAAAAAAGGTTTACTTGGCTTATGATTCTTACAGCTATAAGGCTGAAACCACCCAGCTCTGGCAAGGCATTCCACGTGCACTATAAATTGGTGGAGAAGCAGAAAAGGAGTGAACCGCATACAGAGGAGGCCAAGCAGGCAGGCGGCCTTTCTTTGCAATAATCTGTCTGGAAAGATAGTGTTAAACACTCCTAGGGGTAGAGCCTTGGTGTGGTGGTTTGGATGGAGTTTCAACTTGATTGGCTTTGGGGTCTGCCTCGGGGATTGGTGGAGCACACTTCTAGGTGTGTCTGCTTGGGTCATGGAGCTATGGCCTTGGGGTTAATGAGTGGTCCCTCGCTCCTTCCTCCCTGGTACTGTTACCCTACTCTGCTTCCCGGCTGCCAGGAACTAAGCACCATTGCTCTACCATGCCCTTCTGTCATGGAGTCTCTACTTTTGAACCAGCCAATCTTGTAAGCAAATGACACTTCTCCTTTACTCCCTTCTGTTTCAGGCATTGGTCGGTCTTGTGTCTCAGTGATGAGAAAGCTGACTAGCACACTTAATGACCTACTTACCGCTCCCCAGGCCTCAACCCCTTATAGGCTCTACCACCTTGACACTACCACACCGTGCACCTGGCCTTCAACACATGAACCTCTTGGAACTAACCATACCGAAGCCATTGCAGGGGGCATATTTTCTGATGCTGATTCTGATGGTATAGCTGAGGAACTGTCTTCTAACATCTCTTAGTTATTTCCTGGCAATCCTAGGATTCAAACCTGGGTTTCTGATCCTATAGAACAAAATTCCTTAACCAATGCCCTACCCAACTTTATTAAAGGTAAACACTATTACTGAAGCCTAAATTTATTCCCAAATTAAAATTCTTTTTTTAACATTGCTTATGTTATTTTTTCCTACACTACAATTTATTTTCTATTTTAAACTTATTTTGAGATTCCTAAATAATACATGAACATGTTCTTATTGTAACAGAGCCAAACAATAAAGAAGCAGAAATACTATTTATAATCAGCTAACTACTGACCATAGCTTTTCAAGAGGTGAATTTCAATGAGTAGTTCCCTCTCTGAATTATTATTTATTACAAATGAGACAAGTTCCATGATATTTGAGCCTACAATTTGGATCTTAGTGTTCAGCTAAGAATAAATAGTGGGGCCTTAAGAGACCACGCATACCCCAGATTTCGAGGACAGAACCCAGAGGAAAATACAGTCCTTACTATTAAGAATAAATACACATAACTGCACCGAGGAGCCTATCTTTTTAAAGATAAGATGTCAATATAGAGGTTCTCAAAGCTTTTTAAAAGTTTTTTTGATGCTGAAGTAAAAGTTGTTCATCTCTCTGAAAGCATTTTATAGCCTCAGAAGTTAGTCAAGCCTCCTGAATTAGACTCCCACAACCAGTCCAGGTAGCCTCACTTCTCCAGAGTTTCCTTCTTGTGATCTCTGCTTTATTGTGCAAATTCAACACTGGTCACCTACACAGTCTTCTCCAACAAAAGCTCCTTATTTTTAAGTGTGTGATCTTGGATCTCAGCTTCAAGGTCTTCCTGGAGTTTAGCACAGATGACTTTGTTATTTGCAAATCCAAGTTGACTCTTGTACTCTGGCTTGATGCTAATGCCCTTTACTTCCCATTCAAAGTTTTAGAATATCTTCTCTCAGCAAACAGAGAAGGCACGGATAAGAAGGCATTCACTTTTCTAGTGCCACATTTCAACTTGATCTTTTCACTCTCTCTGTCAAATTCAAATGTCACTCCACTATTCATGTGTATGTGGAGGAATCTAATATACACCTCTTTGACTTCTTTCAAAATTGCTTCAATTTCTCTGAAGTCAAAGGCCTTTTCAACCTTTGGAAATTATCTGTGGAATCCATTAACATGTCTTACTCAGTACAAAATACACATGCTATTGAGGATTCATGAGAAAAGAGAGAAGGTAAAGTTGAAAAAAAGAAAAAAGAACAGAAATAAAGGCTTAATATGAAAACTAAAAGGAAAAAAGAAAGAGAAAGGCTTAGATATGCATTATTTTCATAGAGAATTATAACTTAGGGATAAAACCTCTGAATATTTTTTCTTCCCTTGTATAGACAAACTTTCATAGTTAATTTCAACTAATGGTTCCTCTAGCAAACAGTAGTGATTATTTTCCTGACAATACAAATTAAATTTTGGCAAATATGGCCCTCACAAATTAGCAATAAAGATTTTAATCCTAAGAATTTTCACAAATAAATCAAAATCAGACCAGATCCATCATTCCCTCTCTAAAATTAAGCAATAATATAAAGCCATGTTTTGGAACACTACTTATTGATGTAAGAAATTCTCAAAATGTTAATTAATGAGAAAAGCAAGGCCTAATAATGTATGTCCACTAGAAACTTAATTTCATCAATATTGATAGGAAGATGGAAGAAAAATGTTTGACAGAAAATAAAAGGTCAGAATTTTCTGAGAATTCAGGTAGTTCTTTGGTGGTCAACTTTGGGAGTAGAGGGTCAAAATGGTTCATAACTAGAACCCTTCATTATTGTCTGAGGAAGACTTCAGATCACCCCCATCTCTTTGGCAATATCCCTGTGAGGAGCAGACTGGAGATACCTGCCAATCTTGCTAAAATCCACACACATATATTTAGTATATATATATCTATATATAGATATATATATAGATATATATATAGATATATAGATATGTATAGATATACATAAAATTGATCAGCATTTTTTTTATGGGACAAAATTCCTGACATAAGGAAATTAAAAGAAGAGAGCTTTAATTTGACTTTTGGTTTCAGAGGATTTAGTCCACAGTTGGCTGGCTCCAAGTTAGAAACATAGTGATGGAAGGGCATGAAAGGGCAAAACTTCTTTGTGTGTAGTGGGTGGGAGCAGATGCAGGGAACAGTACCAGTAAGGAAGGGTCCAGGGACCAGATATAGACACCAAAGTCACACCTCCATGACCCATCCAGACACACCCAGAAGCATGATTTACTGATCTTCTGGCAGCTCTACAGTGGATCAAGTTAACAATCTAGCTCAATTTTAGGTACATATGCTAACAGTCCACAACCTTATTTATGCTTCATAAAGCTCATGAATAAGTCTATAGTCCCTGACCATTGAGATGCCAAGGCAGGAGGGCCTGAAGTTTGAGCCCCTCCAGGACAACTTAACATGACCCTGTCTCAAAAATTAAAAAAAAAAAATTTTTAATTAAAAATAGCTGGGAATGTAGCTCAGTGCAAAGACCCTCACTTCAATCTCCAGTAATGGAAAAAAAAAAGGTCAGGAATAAAACTGAGAATTGTCTATGAGTTTTATTCTTATCATCTTTGAATTCAGTGCTGGTCTGCTAGGACCAAGGATAAGACAGTAGAGACAGGAAATATTCCCTTCTATTTAATAAATTTTCCATGCCTATATATTGCTTCTGCAGTTAAAACGTCGTTAGGTAAGATAAAAGATGACATGAATTTTACATAAGGTTAGAGGAGGCTGACACTTCTTAGTATCTAACTTCTGCAAAGAGGGAATAAGCCATGAAGGTAATCCTAAGGACAGACACTTCTGGCTCTGCCATGGCCTTTCTCTGTGACCTCACTGCAACTCACACAGCCTTTCTCCAAAATAACTGTCTATCTATCCCATTAATTTCCTCTCTTTGGTACTTCTCCTCCCTCAGAAAACCTTGGGAGTGCCTGACCAATGACAATGACCTGCCCCCTCTTGGTTTCCTATTCCTTTGACTACCACACACCTGTGCCAGAAACTGCATTTTTTTGTCAACTCATCGAATATTGCTTCCAAGTCCCCTTATATACTGTACATACTTTGTATAGGATATGATTTAGGGAGCGTGGGACTTAAAAGTATAAATTCTGTTCTCCAAAAAACAATCTCTCTCTTGTGCTAATTTGACTACACTGCATTTGGGAAGAGGCTGTTGTCATGATGCTTGGCCCGCATCTCCTGATGCCACACCTCTACTCTAATTTCTCCATTCATACTGTGAAATTTCCAATTTTCCCTTAGGAGAGCTCCCTGGAATTTCAGAAGAGCAGCATGATGCCAGATTGTATGGATTGGAACATTTTCAATTCGTGAGATTCAACTGGCAATATTAAAGAATTAATTATAATGAAAATGCAAAGAAATGAAATCTTCAGTGAATTCCATCTGGGCACAGTCTTTTCTTAGGCCTTCTACAATTTTTTGATCCAACTTAGTCTCTTATTTTCCCTTTTGTTCATGTAATGTGAAATATTGAATACTATGTGATATTGGACCTAAAATCTTTTTTTGGACCTAAAAGTTTGATACAGGTTGTCATCAGATTTCAACTTGTTCTCACAACAAATTATTATCCCCAAAAGGTGTCTTTATATATAACTTACATTTCAAATGTACATGAATATATTTTTCCCAAAGGCCTGACTTATGCCTCAATTACTCTGATATGTCATTATACACATATAAAAGGATTGAGTATGTCTCAATAGGAAACAGCCAAAGATTTACTCATCTTTTATTGAGTTAAAACAGCTATTAATCTAGGGGAGAAGAATCTATTCCCATTTACCACAATGAAGTCAGAAGGAGAAAGTCTATGGTATTCATGCCCGGCCAAGTGAAATTCTTTGCTGTTTATCTGAATGATTTTTTAGGTACATTGGCTCGTCTCTCATGTTTAGGAACAATGATGAAGTTGTTGCCAGGAGAACGGCTTCTGTGTGTCATATATGGATTAGCCTCCTCCTTGCCCTGAAAGTTCACTGTCAATCATTTTAATGTCCCAGCCTAACATATATTTTGCAGTGTGTATTTTGGTGTCAACTCACAATATGGCAGAATAAAGAAAAAAGCGACAAGGGAATTGATATCCACTTTATGTCAAGGCTTGCAAACACAGGAACAGATGAACAAATTAATAAACTGAATGCAGAAATAAGATAACATATTGTTTATATTAGTAATTCAGATGGAGTAAGTAAAATTTTTAAAAGTAGTAATAAAATGAGAATAAAAACAAAGTCATGTTGAATATAGGTTAATTTGACACTTCTTTTGTACTAGTGTTTAAAATAATATCATAAAATTATCACAGCTCATCTGCTGTAAACACATTATACTTGAACATAAAGACTCACTGAAAGTCTTTTTTAATGATTTGTATGAAATAAGAAAGGAACAGAGCCAAAGTATCCAAATCTGTATTTGTTACTTGGCATATAGTACTGGCTATATAAGAACAAGCAACAATAAATGTGACCATAAACATATGGTATATGACAATCCTATAGCAAGGACTTGCATTTTGGATTGTATCTAGATGTGCCCCCTCCCCCCACCCAAACCTCATGTGGACATATGTAGAGCTTTTCAGAGCTGGCTGTATCAAGGGCATGTGATACTGGGATAAGAGTGTGTGGTGCTAAATTAGTCCACTGATTGGAATTAGCATAGTTCTGGGTAGCACCACCCAAAAGGGGGGTAGCTTGGATGAGATAAAACAGAAAGGTTGGCTGCTTCTGCTGTTTGCTGCTTGCTACTTGTGGCTTCTTACCTGCCACGCCATGAATTGTTTCTCCTCTGTGATGCCCCTCTGCTATGCTGCCTTGCTTTGGAGCCAGCCAACCATGGCCTGAAACCTCTAAAAACTGTGAGATGAAATAAATCTTTCCTCCATTAACTTTGTGTGTAAGGTATTTTGTCACAGCTTTGTGGTATTTTGAAAAAAGTAACTAAGACAAGTTGAGTAAACCCAAACACAAATATCACCGCAAATTCCTGTTGGGATTCCTAGCTCAACAGGCTTTTCCTATATGCACCAGAGATCTTTGGAATAAGCTAGCACTATAGGATATCACTTTGGTTTCTTTTTATTTCTTTGTTTGGAGTCGAATGAACACACCAAATTTGTCTAATATTAATAACCCTAATAACAACTGTGTTAGTGAGCAAAAGAGTTACAGAAACTAGAACTCATCTATTTACATTCATTAGTAGTTAAAAAGATCATTGTCCCCTTGTTCAAGGATCAATGTGAAATATTTTGCTCTTCTGGGTGATTAGTGAGCACACCAATCATTGACACTGTTCATAAATGAGAACAGTATCACAATGCTATACTAAAATGAAGCAAAATATAAGGGAAGTTTTGTAGAAGTGTCCTGAAAAAGTACTTAAATAATATAGTGCACTCAAAACAGTCTCATTGTCAAAATTCTTTATTTTCTTGTATCATTCCCAAAGATGCCTACAGAGAGAGAGAGAGAGAGAGAGAGAGAGAGAGAGAGAGAGAGAAAAGAAAAGGAGAATTGAGAAAAATCTATGCTATGTCAAAACAATGAATCTAATGAAAGAATGTACAACTTTTTCCATCATATTTCTGCCATTTTCTAACAATGAAAGAAGTATATATTCTCAGGCATAAGAAAATAAGTGTATGAGGAATGGCCATACATAAATTTTTTGATATGTAGATATCTCTGGTTTCTTTTCAATTGTCCAAATTTCTGTGTTATAATTAAATAAATCCATATAGTTTTAACTTATGAGAAGTGAGATTTAAACAGCAAAGATCTCAAATAAAAGAAAAAATAATTAAGGATTGTCGAAGGTAGTAAGATGGTGAGTGACAGAGGTAGAGCTCAGTTTTTTTCCCAGTTTATCCTGGAAAATGTTTTGCTTTGATGTACTTCCTGTCCAATCACCTAACCTTGCACTGTATTCTAGGAATATACACCTATGTTCTAAGTTCTAAGTATTAATAGAAAACTGAGAATGGAAAGGGACTTTTCAAACATTGGTTCTTCATTTACTAAATGGATCCTCTCAAGATGGGATTTCTCTGAATGATAAGGCACCTACACATGTCTTTGCTTTATTCTCTTTATTTTCAACAAAATGGAATTAGACTGTTTCTGTTAAACGGACATGCATCCAGCCCTTTTATATTGTCATCCCTCCAGTAAATAAAGAAAAAGATGAAAAGGGTAAAAAAAACCTGTTTTACCCCATCTGATACATCAAATGTATAATTTAGCATATTTAAGATGGGTGGCCAGATTCAGGAGTAGACAATTTGACATATAGAAGGACTAGGCAAGGGGCAATGACTAATAACAAACCACATCTCCGTTGTGGGCCCTCAGCCTTCTCACTCTATGTCCTGTTTTGGCAGAGGGCATTTCATACTTTGTTGAGGGCAAAAGAGAGACAACATGAGTTTTCCTCTAATTAAATCCAATAAAATTCTCTATTTAAACCTCTTTGAAAGGCAAAAGGAGACTTTTACTAATTTCATAGCATGAGTTTACCTCATATGGTCAATAAAATAGACTCTCATCTTCCAGCTAAATGATTTCTGTCTTCATTTCCATCAGTCCAAAGCCCTATCCTATATGTCTGGACAAAGTTTGGAAAATGCTGTTATCAAAACTAACTACTGAAAATCCATTCATTTGTATCATTAGGGTTAACAGGTAGAAGCTGTTGCACTTAAAGTGTTTATAAAATTTGAATTCAGGCAAACTAATATTAAGTGATGCTGTATTTTTGCTCTTCTGTACCTACTCTTCTGTTTTCTTATAAAAGATCAGCTTTCTGCTGTATGAAAAAAATAGTCAACATACGATTAATATAGAGAAATAATAGTTTCATGAATCTTTTAAGCCAAGTCAAAATTACTGTTTCTTGGTGAACATTTCATTACTCTGCATCCATTTTATCAAATGAGAGCTATTCGGTAATAATTAGTTCTTGGAGATTTGGTCCTCTTTACTTTAAGAAAAAAAAATTAAAAGCTTTTAAAAGTGTTCTATTTGCCCATAAGGTCTAGCTATATTAAACAGATAGTGCCTTACCATTTTCTAATACACAGTAAAAATACCATAAAGTTTTGCAATTAGTTAAAAAGTCAAAAACTCAGCAAGAAGTCCAGTTTTTCCTCTCAACCATCCATTAATGAAGGTTTCAACGTTAATTGCCTTTTCATTAAAAATTCTTTAAAGCCCTTCTGTACAAAATCAAATTAGCTACTAAGCTTTGGAACAATCTCTATAATTCTATTGTGGACTCCCTTGTTCATTATTTGGATTGGTGAGATTAAGGAGCAAGTGTGTGCCTTTCAGATACCCTAAAAGACTAATTTTTTGAAGCAGTGTAGAGTGCCTTTATTCAAGTCTTCTATGAAAGGAGTCATATATTAGGCAGAATCCCATTATCATGAGTACTGATTAAAAAATAGAAAAACAAAGCCTGTTACAGTATCACACAACTTCACCCATGCCTCAGGTCTTACCTGAGGAAACAGTGTTTTCGTTCATACATTCCTGCAAAGATGAGACCCTACAATGTGCAAGATATTAGTTGTTGAGGGTTCTCTTTCTTGACCTTGGTTTATCTCTGCCAGTCATCGGGCAGGTTACTACTGATAAAGGTACACACTTGTCCTCTAAGTATAGGCACAATTACAAAACAACTTCATAAACTTATAAAGAGGCAATGCAAGCAGAGCATTTAGCACAATATAAGACTCTGTATTGGCTGGATGCAAGAGGCCGAGACAATCCTTGCATTCAGAATGTCCACAGTCAAGCAAAAGAGAAATACAGTGTATCAAACCATAGAATAAAGCAGAGAGGATGAAGGATCTTCAAGGATATCCAGAAGAGGTGCTACACAAGTTGAGAGGGGGGAAAGGATAAAGGTAAGAAAAGTACAGGAATAAATAGCCATTGTCTGTCTTTGGTGGGCCAAGTTCTCTGCTGGCAACTTTTGAACAAATTTACATTAAAGAAAAGGTCAGGTCATTCATGAAAGTCCCATAGAAATTTCCACTGAGGACTGGTTGGCTTGCAGATGAAGCGAGACACTGATTTGAACATTTTCAGCTGGTACGGCTTAGGAGTATAGATTGTGGAGAGAAACAAGGGTTTGAATTCTTGTTGTACATCAGGTAATTAATTTTACCTATCCAGGCCTCATTTTTCTCATTGGGAAATATAATGTCCATTACTCCATGTTTCTCCAAGTTTTTTGATTTGTCTAATTTATACAAATCTTAACCCGAAGACAGGCATGTTCTCAATAATCGTTATCAAGTAAAACTGAGAGGAATGCAGGAGTTAGTCCTTCCTATTTGTTAAATTTTATTCCAATACATTACTTTGAATATTAATTAAAATTCTTATAAAGGCATCGCATGCATGTATCCTAGCAACCATGAAAACAAATACAATAATAACCCTCCATGTCTTTATTTTTTCCTCTAGCCTCTCTCTGACTCAGGATCCATATTTACAACACATCTGTCTATCGATTCTATAATCACATTCTTTACATCCAATAGCAAATACATCTGTTCCACCAATATTAAGTTGTTTCTTTCTTTCTTTTCTTATTTCCTGGCATTTTCTATCTATAGCAACACCATTATCCCCTATGCAACCCTGCAATTATTCCTCATTTCCCCCATACCCGTGTCCACCGTATGTGACGACTCCCTGATTAGAGATGAGAAATGGGTTTTGCATGCCTCCCCACTCTGTCTCCACTGCCTCGGCCCCACCTCAGGCTTGCACTGTCCTCGCTTAGAAAAGAGCATGGATGCTGCAACACGGGCCCCACCCCAAGCCTCTCTTCTGCTTCAGGGCCTTTCACATTACCACTGAATCTAGCTCACTGAAATGTAAGTTGAGTCACGTCAGTCAACTGCTTCAGATATTTTCACTTATGCCCCAGTAACTCTATTACAAAGTCAAAATTTGTAAGACGGTAAGGTATTTTGAATTCCATCGACCTCTCTACTCTCATTTCCCAATAAGCTAAGTCCTTCCTCCTGGCAATGTAGGTTTTTAATAATCACTGAGCATTTTACCTACATTTATCATTTCCACAGAGTTCCTGCCTTTTGATTTACTCTTTATTCTTCAGATTTCAGTTAAAATGTCATCTGCCCCTCCCTCAAGCAGTTGCTCTCAACCCGGGATACAAACTGGTCTCTAATTTTGGGTCTATTAGTATGTGACTCTCTGAACCTCCACTTACTCGTCTATAAAATGGAAAAAATGATCTCTATCCCCAAGAGAGTTAGAGAACCAAATGGAATAATGTTTGTTTGATACTGGAAAACTACAAAGCAGTACAGAAACAGTGCCGGGCATAGAGCTAAGAGCTTTATAGACATGATCTCATTCAAACTTTAAATATTAAAGTTATCATGGACAAGGGAGTTATTTTCAAAAAAAAGAGAGAAAGAAAAGACCATCCTATTCTTGTAAATCTTCCTATTCTCATTGCTATTATAATATTTTAGTCTTCTTACAACTACTTACACACACTTTGTCATTTGATTATCTTTTTAAAAGTTTTGCTTTATCCTCACTTAACAACATGAATTACTT
Source organism: Heterocephalus glaber (assembly GCF_053883595.1). Classification (NCBI taxonomy): domain Eukaryota; kingdom Metazoa; phylum Chordata; class Mammalia; order Rodentia; family Bathyergidae; genus Heterocephalus; species Heterocephalus glaber. The sequence goes on from NW_028258377.1 coordinate 22,316,055, forward strand.
GATTTCAACTTGTCTACTGTAGACCTTCACAGGCTTTCATCCAAAGATCTAAAATTATGCTAAACTAGGTGTGCCGTTGGAGTTACATCTGAAGGGTTAAACTGTATTAATTAATTATGTAAGTTAAAAATCCTCAGGAGCCTTGAGGCAAAGGATCGATTCACAGAGCGGGAGGAAAATGAGAAAAAGAACCTAATTAGGCATGTAATTAACTCTTTCGGTGATGTGGTGATAACATGTTACTATAAAAGTGTTCGTAATATGTTCAAGGACAACCCAGGGTATTACTTGATTGTTTTCAACAATATTTTAACTTGATTACACAGTGTATACATATACCAAAACTTCAGAGGATACCCCCATTACTGTGTACAATTTGTATGATTTCACGTATCAGTTAAAAAAGTAAACTTGATTTTAATTTTTTTAAAAAGAATATAACCAACACTAAGATGAGAATTTAGCCTCTTAAGCCAAAAATTATGGGCTTGTTTAAACTATAGCAATATGCTACAAACTTTGAGTGGCCCTCCACAGCTGAGTCTACCTTTTTTGCCCAATTAAATACGTTTTATCCATGTACCTTGAAATACAGTGTCTGACAAAACACATTTTCTCCATTGTTTTTGATAGACATCAAATCTAAAATAATTCAAAGGAAAAATGCACTTTGTGGAAGTAGCTTATTTCATTCTGGAGACTAAATGCATTTGCAGAAAGGATTACATTTTGTTTGGCAATTTATTTTATTGACAAAACATATTTCATCACATATTCCATCACATTCAGTAGACAAATGCATGTTGTCAAATACCCTATTTCCTGCTTTTGATGAAAAACACATATTTTTCAAATTCTTTATTTTTTAAATTGTACAGTTCTACAAATAAGCTCCATTTGCTCTAATTTGGCCAGAGGTGTCTACATTTGGATTCTATCCAAGTTATATGGCTACTTCTTCCACTAAAATGTAAATTAACCTCAGAGGGATATTAATGTCCATCTTCACCCATAAAAACATCAAAATTCAGTTTACATTGTAATCATTGTGATAGGATCCTATTGTCTAAACATAAAATTCAAATGGTTCCCACACACTCCCCAGCTGCTAAAATGCAATTACCCTTTACAAGGTAATGCACATACAAAGTAAATATTTAATCTATCCTATTTGTATATCTGTTTAAAGTTGGTAATTCAATTATTGTATGTTCTTTCCATATTTACCCTCATGGCTGATATATGTATTAAATTATAAATAAGTGCTCAGAGGTCCAGAAACAGATCTGGGTGACCTGCTCTGAGGAGCACTCAGCACGGTACCAGGTGATGACAGGTGTTTAACAAATGCTCGTGTGTGGCACTTCGGTAATGAGTTTTCCCAGGCAAAAATCTTTTACTACCAAAACACCATGGCTTTCTCCACATCATCTGTTATTGACTTAGCATCCACTATGTGTAAAGCACTGTACAAATTTCCAGGGATGCACAGTAGAAAAATAAACAGATTCAGGGTAATCAAGTTAAAATGGAGTTGCACTTGGTTCTCACACTGTATGAAGGCAGAAAGGATGACAATTTTGGGATGAGGAAAAATGAATGTGTTTGAGAAGGTGACATGAGTAAAGTTTTAGGATTGTACAGAAGCTTGACAGTGAGAATGGTGGAGAAAGGCTTTCAAGCAGGGAGCAATATGCCATGACACAGAAGCAAGAAGTATATCTGTGCATGTGGGCACACATAAGTATAAATCCATGATTTTGTCCATATTGCTGTAAGGTATGAGAGAGACTTGCAGAAGATGACATTGAAGAGGTTGGTAGCACTCTTTGGGAATTTACATTCCATGGAGCATGGGGTATCTGATGTAAATCTTAGGGAAAAAACCCTGATAATTCAAGTGTCATCAGATTCCTATGAAGAATGGCTGGGATGGAGGAGCAGAAGTGATAAAAGTACAGCAAATTAGAAGTTTTTGTGCTACTTCTAGAAATATGTGGTACAAAGAAAGGTCATGGTAATGTGAAATGGCAGAATCCAAAGTATGCAAAGGTAGGATCGCTATCAGGTAGTGAAGTAGGGAAGTGAATCCGGCTTCTACTCTCAGTGACCAACATTTTAAGTTAGATATATATATATATCCCTTTAAAGGTCCCTAACTCCTTCTGCAGACAGAATAGGTTCAAGAAACCTCCTCAAATCTACAGTTTCACATATACACTAATTCCACGTTGATTTATATAACAAAGATTTCAGGGGAAGACTTGTCCTCAGAAACAAATGCAACAAAATATTGTAAATATAAAGGACATTAAGAAATATTTGTGCTCCTTAGGCTATTAGAATAAAAAATTATCAACCCAAGACCAAAATCTATTTTTGAAACGTAGTTTTATAAATAGAAATAGTGGTGGACTGTGCCTCACGAGACGTGGACCCAGGAAGAGCTTTATCTGTCATTGGAACTTGAATGAGGTATTTAACCCCTCAAGTCTCAGTTCCATGTTCTGTACACAGAAAAGCTACGTGCCCTACTTGTCTAACCTACAGGCTTGGAGTGTGTCAAATATTAATTTATGCCATCTAAAGAAAAGTGAAAAGCCTTAAAGATATAAGACATTGTAATTATAAATGTTATTTATAAGTAGTATTGTTAAAGTACTACTGTTATTGTGTAATGTGTAAGACAAGTCAACTTTTGCAGCATCTATTTCCAAGTTTTTAAATTCCAGCATGAATCTCTTTACTAGCCTTGAGTTGCATTAAGAATTTCTGGAAAATATCTGAATATAAGAGATTTTTTTAAAATCTTACTTCCAGGGCCTGGGATTTAGCTCAGTGGCACTGTACCTGCCTTGAAAGTGGCAGGTCCTGAGTTCGATCCCTAGTACCAAAAAAAAAAAAAATCTTACTTCCAACATTATTGACTAAAACATTTTACACTTCCTAAATGTTCTACCCTTGTATTCAATCTGCCATTACATTGCATGATATATTTCTTTGAAATTTCTGTAATTAGGCCCTTACTCTTTATTACCTCTCCCATCTGCCAATTAATTAATGGACTAACTTCTTTCTTTTTCCCTCTGGGCACCCTACCTTCAGGTTTGCCAAGTGCCCTTTTTCTTACTGGTACTCCCTTTCCAGCATACTTCTCTCTACCCAGAGGTACATGTCCCTGTAGGAACTCACCAAACCCACCATCATCCCCCTTACCAGCTCTACTTACCTGTGCCTCCTCCAACCATGCTCTCATGAATGCTTTTCTCACTTCTATCTTGTTCTCATGGTTACTACTACACTAAATACCTGTTTCTCCTGTATTCTGCTTATCTAAATCTTACACACCTGACTAGCTTCAGTACAAACTTTATCTCCCCACAAATCCTCACTAAGCCAAAAGTCACCCTATCCCAGAGTGATATTGACTCCAAACTTGTGCACTCGTTCTCAACCATACATATTTAACCCTTAGATAAGTGTGCTATCCAAGCAGTTACGTACAAAGATTCCTCACCCTGCTCCTGTACTTACTATGTTATTTTATTATTTCAAATCCCTGTGCCTTAATTCTTTCACCTACTCATGGAAAGAGCAATAATGCCCAACTCGAGGTCCTTCTAAAGGTTATGTAAGCATACCATTAACAAAAACCTGATACACAATGAATAGTAGATGATCATTATTATAAAAAATATTAGGAGCACATCTTTTATTGATCTCTGGTTTCCTCAATATTTCATCATTAGCTGTTGCAAGATAACATATAAAATAATCAACCTTAATAGTGTAAACTAGTATCAGATTCTGTGGGACAAAACTTTGGATTAGGACCCTTAGCTGGAAAGTCTGATGAGTCTGGGACCTGCAGTCATCTTACGTGTGACACTTGGCTCTCATGGCCCCTACAAGTGACTTTTTCATGGGTCATGTAGCCAGGGGTATCAGCAAAACAGATAGGCTTCAAGGGGGAGCACTCTGGGATGGAGTCTTTGGAGGCCAAAATCCAACTGGAAGCTGCTGCCCCTTTTCTGAAGTTGTCTCAGATGTATAACTTGCACTTCATCCTACTTGTTGTGTGAGTCATCAATACCATCCCGGGTCGAGAGGATGGAAACTACATTCTACCTCTTAATGGGGAGCAGCAATGCAGGGGGACATGTAGGACAAGCAATGTTCTTGCCATTTTCTTTTGAAAATACCATTTCCCATCAAGTGATATTGGGTAAAACTTGTAACTTCTTCAAGACTCAATTTGTCAAAGGTGAATAGTAATAGAAACTTAGCTGGAGTACAGTGGTTGTGCTATAACAATTTCTGAATAAATAAACCAAATCACATTATTTTTATATCAGTCTCCCCCAAACTAGACTAAGGGCTTCCTAAGGGCAGCAATTATGTAATACTCTTTCCATACACCACACAAAGCACCCAAATTCCTGGAATTAAGGTGATCAATTATAATACTGATGATTATTCAGGGAGCAAAATATAAATCTTGACTTCATTAAGTCTAAAGCACAGATATTCAAAATTTCTAGCCAAGAGAGAAAAACTATATTTTTGTTAAAGATTCCATAAATTTTGGTTATTTTTATATTCCTAGACTATAGATTTGAAAAACGGTGCAAGTGATACCTAAACATGCATCTCCAGAAATTTAGTATTACTTCTCTCAATATAAACTAATTTAGGATGAATGACTGCAATTACTGTCTTTTTAATCCTTTCCTACTCATGTTAAATTTGTGTCACCTTGTAGTATTTAGATCGTGTTCTATTTGCTCTGATTCAGATTCTGAGTCATCGAAATGTTTGAAATAGGTCTGAAAATAGCCTGAATTAATTCTCTGTATCGCTGTTTATAACAGATATACAAGGGAAGCATTTTACAATTTTAAGGGAAAAGTCACATTCATGGGGGGGAAAAAAGCAAACTGATAAGTCAGTTCTCCTGTACCAGGAATGATAATAATGTAGCAGGAGTAAAAAGGTAGTGAAAGAAAGGTATTTTGCTTATATTAAAAAATGAACATTCAACTATTAAAGCAAAAGGAACGAGTCTGCATTACATCTATCAAGAGCAATTTGGAGGGCTTCTCAAATGTGGCTTCCAGGAAAATGAAAATGTTCTGGCAGCACAGAGAACAATGGAATTCGAGGAAAATGGCGACAATGGGGACAATGAGGCCATCACAATGCACATGGGCTGAGCAGAGGAGCCTAGGTCAGTGTACTCTATGTGACAACTGTGAGCCTCCAAGGACAGATGAGGACACCATCCTTTCCTTCCACTGTCCAAGTGACACTGGCATCTGAACAGCAGGGTCCACTACATTCCATTTCCACCTGTTCTTTTCCCCTTTCAACTTTCTGCTGGATGACCAGAGGAAAAAAATGTTCATTTGCTTAGGCTGTGTAATAGCTGTAATTAAAGCCCTCTAATTGCCAAAATCCCAGTGTGTGGGAACTTGGCTGAAAATGTACACAATGAAAGCACAAGGCCAACTTTAGACAGGGAAAGGTGAAGGGCATGCTGCAATTTGCCAGAAAGGGCCTTCAGTCTGCAGGTGGGGGCGGGTTGGAGGGTGCTCACATGATTTTCCCACTGCCATACCCTAGGGGAAGGCACTGGAGCGTGAAGACAGTGCACTGGTTTGGAGGCACCTGCCAGAGGATTTCAGCCAACGAATAGCACAGCAGGCTCTTACTCTGCTCATGTGGCTTATGCTAGTGCTCTTGGCCACTTGGGGAGTTCCTTCAACGTGGTCCCCTGGGCTACAGCCTGGATCACCTTTCCTGAAAGTCATAGAAGTTAGTAGTCCAGTTCAGAAAACCAAGGAGGTTCACAGATTCACATTTACATTTTGGTTTTTAAATTCCATTTGAGACAGAGCTACCGAAGTCAGAAATTCCTATTATTCAAAAATACATGAAGCTTCTGTGGTTATTATACAAGTCCATCACAGGTCAGCTGGGATACAGTTATGAATGTTACTAGTAAGACAGTAAGAATGACTTCTAGCACAATACATCTGCAATAAACATGTAATAAGACATTTGATAAATGTCAAGGTTTGTGCCTGCCTTATCCCAGGGATCATCCCTCTCCAGTCCATAAACAGCCCTGAGTGATGATGCTATCATATCTCCCATTTTACAGATGATAAACTTAATGGTTAAGTAAATTGGCCAGAGTCGCACAGCCAGTAAGGGGCAAAGCTGGGGTACAAAGATTTATGACTACATCCACATCCATGCTTGTAACAGTTTTGCATTAATAAAAATCAAAACAACAAATATATTTGGCAAAGGAATCCTTCACACAGAAATTGTTAGGCACATCTTAGGTAGTTGCTGGAGAGCTTGTTGCAATGCAGATTCTAGGGTTCTGGCTTCTACAACTAGGGAATCAATACAGCAACATGGGCTTAGGACTCTGCAATGTAGCAAGTACCTCAGGCAGTGCTCTGCAGAAGGACTACACAGACATGGCTAGAGAAATACCACCCCTTGGTCTGAAAAGTTGATACAGAATGAAAAAACACTTGTTTAGTATTTTCAACCAATTTCCATCACTTTGTCTTATCTACTGATTAAATAACCTTCCCAGGGATATGAACTGGGTCTTCCAAATTGTCCATTTTAGACCAAATGTTTCTAAATCTGATCATTCTCTCCTTAAGGGGATCCCTTTTAATCAGTGTGTTTTCAAATTTTATGTTTTCATCTCAAATAAAGTCTCAGTTGGGTTCTAATAAGCATTTAACAGCTGCTAATCTCTTCTTTAATAAGAAAACAGGCAGAAACAAAAGGAATGACAAGCTCTAAGGCAGATGGGACAAGGCTGGGAGAATCAGTGGCAGCAGGGACCAGCTGATACTCTGTCAGGGTATGTAGCCCAAACCTGTAACCTTACATCCCAAATTTAATTGCTTTATTGTAACTAATAAGTTTACAACAGGTCTAAGTTTTAGTGACCATTCCAAATTAGCTTTCCTATATTATCAATACATAGTTTTTAAAAAAGAGAACAATAAGACAATACATGATTATATAACCATTCTCTCTGTCAGCACTTCACTTGTGTGACTTCCATTTCAATGTCATAGGATCCAGTTCATCAGATCAAAGGCATCCACTTTTGTGGATGCCTGTACTATGATTTTTGTTATGTGCTTTAAAAACATTGGGCAGAAATACTAGCATAAGGTGGCTTTATATTCATTTCTCTCATGGTAGCCATAAAAAGGTAGCGTATTTTAGCACAAGTCATTTACTTGGTATAGCATTCTATGGCTAAAAGAATAAAAATTCAGTGGAAAAAAGGGAGAAAAAATTTGATATATTATTTTTTGAAAAGTAATATGATTCAAATATTGCTATCAGTGAAACCATAAGACCAATAAGTTAGAAATGACTTACACAAAGAAAAATAATTGGTCAACCAGGACAGTAAGGAAATAGGTGTAGTCATAATCTATACTTATTGAGCACTTATTATGTGCCAAGCTCTTTTCTTAGTTTTATTGCTTAAGGAATATGAAAAGTAAAAATACATACTACAAAAAAGAGACTTTTAGAATCTTTCTTCTCCTTCATGAAATGCCAAAAATAGGAATCACATTAGAAATAAATTTTTCTCTATTTTCAGATAAACATATGTCTTTAACATCATTATTTTGTGGTCAAAAAGCCCTATCTAATTCACTGATGTTGGATCAGGCGCTCATGGAAATGCAAACATCTCATTGTGAGTATTGCACCAAAATACACAAAGTGGATCATAACAGCCACCACTATGTGTGTGTATTACCTGCAGGCAAGTGCCAAGGGATGATACATCACTTCCATCCCTGACTATCCCTATGCTGGTAATTTCATTCCAGGAGCAAAGTGAGGCAGTAAGGACTGCATACCTTCATTATCCATTACCAGCATGGTACATTAACCTTTGAATATTTACTGTGATGCCAATTAAATATTTGTGATGGCAGCATCAATAAGGAAGAAAATCTTGGCCAAGTCTCCATGTGCCCTTGGTTCCTCTGTAATTCTTTGTAAATAACATCCTGAATTTTTAACACATCAACCCACACAGAATGCACTTGATCAAATCATCTTTAAAATACGAAAATCCTGCCAATCCATTACCTCACTAAGCCACAGGACTAGAACAGGCATACACCCACCATTGACAAGCCAATGCCTTGAGTGTTTGACTCGCTGGGGGAAAAGGCATTAGTTAGCATTTAGATGGATGACAAGGCATCAGACAGTGAAGTCGGAACTGGGCAGAAAGGCACGCAGCACTCTCTGAAGTGTGTAAGCCTTCATGACTGGCTGAATAGATCGCAGAAAAAATGACACACCTCGCGATAAAGAGAAAAACCAAACAGTTTTAGCAGTTTTATCAAACCAAGCTTGGAATAGGCTTGGGCCGGGTCAACCCATGTTACATACAACTTTTCATTTAAAAATGAGACGATTTTATTGAAATAGAATGTATTTGCCTCTCCTCTCTATATTATCATCCCTGCTATTTTCTCTAGATCACTTTATTTATCCAGTCTCATCACAGCCATGTATTTGTCTTTACTACTCTGCTGGAGAAGACAGATTAAAAACTCACTTTAGGAACAGCTGAGAAAGAGACTCCAGAGAACACCGACCAGTCTGGAACGGTATTAATTAAACGTATCAGCCTTTATGAAAAGAGTTTAGCCAATGAACAGATAGATCAAAGCCTGGCCAGATATTTTGAATTTGGCTAAGTAGAAGGAAAATCTTAGTAGGAAGTGACTTTGAAGATAAAGTACCTGGGAATGTGATCTGATTAGAAAGCATGTCATAACGAAAGGAATGAAGCCAGAATGGAAAGGAATAGTGAGGCTAAAAGTATTTTGGTAAGAGAGGTAAATGAGAACGTAAGTCACATAAGGACGAGTGAATTGCCTACATTTTTTCTCAGCAGTAATCATTACAAATAAATCAGAAAGTGGCATTTCAAAATTGCTCACACAATGGATTTTAAATATTCACACCATGAAAAAAGAAAGAAGTACATGGCATGATGGATATATCAATTAGCTTGATATTATTCGATAATTGAAAAACATCACCACTCTACCCCACAAATATATATATACATATATATTTATATATACTTCAATTAAAAATAAAATGGAACTGTTTTGAAAGTGACATAAAGCCACTGAAATGTCATGTGTCTGATTGGGGGTAGTGTTTACATGGTTACACACAACTGTCAAAACTCAAATGGAATATAGCCTATGAGTTTTACTGTACGTATTTTATTGATTTATTGTACTATATTATCATGGCCTCATTTTCAATGTAAAGTTAATATACAAAAAAATGCCCCCCAAATTCATACACCTTCTCCTTTAAACCACTCCAGGGCTTCCTTGGTACATTAAACACAATGAGAAACCCAGATCGTCCCTCCAGGTTCTTCCCCTGTGTGCCTCTTCACCTTCACCTCACATCCCACAGCTCATCTTCCTCGGTGCTCCATGGACCAGACCAGCCCCACCCCAGGCTGAGTTCTGCATCTGTGCCTCAGCTTATGCTCAGTTCCGTAGATGTTCCTCACCTACTTCCTTTGCTCACCATCACAGCTGGTCATGCTTATTTTCTACAAAATGCCCTCCCTACAGCACTCTATCATCACTCCGTTTATTTCCATCATTAGCATTACTCATCATTTTTACAAATCCTGCTCATTTATATTGTGTTTCACTGTGTAGAATCAGGCTCTTTAACTAAGGAGTAAGCTCTGTGATTGGAAGGAGGCAGCCACAGCAACAGGGTGTAACTCAGGATGTGCTATCTCACAGAGGCTTAACAAATAGGGAATTAGTGCATAGAATATACATTTTATAACCTCGTATTCCCATTGTACTGGAAACCCCTTGAGGGTAGGAATTCATCATCTCTGTGTCTCTGCTCTTAAGCTCATTGCTCACTACATAATAGAAGCTTATGAAATGGTTGTTGAACTTATGAAAGTGTTTAAATTCAAATCTAAGATAACTTCACTAACAAATTCCAAAAATACTTCATTTTATGGAAAAATTCATTTGCCCCTTAGAAATATACTGACTTATCTAGCTTTAAATCATAGGAATTGAAGGTTGTGAGAACTTTCCCCGCCTATCAATTACATTTGGCTCCAGACTCAAAGGATTAAGAAAATCAACCTGCAGTGAACTCATCCAGGTCTTCTTCAAGGTAAGAAGTAGCAAAGTGCTTAATCAACCATTTGAACATGATCAATTTTGGAGGACTTTTGTGATTCACTTTCAGTGGACTGCAAAAACATGTTGGAAAAAATCACTGATGGATTTTAGACAATAAAAAGTGATCTCCCTTCCTGTTTTATTTTCTCTAGAATTGTCAAGAGCCATGAAAAGATACCAACTATAGATCCATGCAAGAAAATGAGTGACTATCTTCTCATTTCCCAAAACAGTATAGATTTTTAAATCGTGTTCATATAAAATTCTAGAAAACCTAAACTTACATTCAGTAAAGGAAGCAGAACAGTGACTTCCTAAGCATGGAAGGGCACAGGAATATGTATTACAAAGAAGTTTTGATGTGATGGAATTGAGTATATTGATGGTTTCTGTTCTGGTCACTTCTCTCTTCGCTGGGACAAAATACCTGACAACCACAATTTCAGAAAGGAAAGGTTTTGTGGGCACGCCTTTCAGTCCATATTTGGTTGGGTCCAAGACAGGACAGCATTTCAGACGGAGATGGTGGCCAGGAAACAGAAAGTCAGGGGAGGAGTTGGGAAGGGAGATATTACCTTGCGGGTCACACCCATAGTGACCTGTCTCTTCTGACCAAGCCCCACCTCCTAACAGCAAGTCAGCTACATTGCCTTTATTATCCAGTCACCCTCAAAGGCCCTCCTTCTTATCATATGAGGCTTTAGGGTGACATCTAGATATAAGCTATAACAGCTTCACAGAAATAAACATATATCACAACTTACCAAAGAGTATGCTTTACATAAGTACAGCTTATTGTACATCAATTACACTTCAACAAAATGATAACAAGTAAAAACAAAAGAGATGCCAGAGGATGTTTCTCATCATTTTCTGTATCAATCAGCAATTGCTTAGATCTCTGCTCAAGAACTACAGGTGAGAGATTCCACAGTACTTTGAAGAGAATGGACACATCTCTCCTAAAACCAGTAACTGCAGAAGTCATCTTTCACGCCAAACTATCACCAAATACAGCAATTAATTCACTTGGTTTTGTCTACCCATCCAACCTGTCTTCCTCCCACTGGAAGCTTCCTGCCCCCGGCTAGTAAATGTCCTGAATCAATTCAAATCATTGTTTGCAATTTCTGTCAAACAAAAATATTACAATGTGTCCTCATTCACCTTATTCACTGGATATGGCAGGGCAACTTCTGGTTCTTCCTCAACTTTACAAAGACCATGAAAAGTAAATATTTTGAATCAGTTTGGGACATCTAGACAACGTATGCTGAAGTGGCAACACAACTAAAGGCACTCACAAGAGAAGACTTCCAGAACTGCTTGAAAAGGTAGCAAGAATGATGGCATACATATGTTTGAAGTGAGAGAGAGTATTTTGAGGTGAATTAACTGCCATGTGTCCTTTACTGTAATATATTTTTTTAAAATTTAATTATTCACTATAATTTACATACCTCTTATTAGCTTTTATAAGGTATTATTTGCATTTTCTTTTAGTTCACATTAATATTACAGCTCTATAAATCCAGAGTTGGAATTGGAAAACTTTCAGGTAAGGATCCAACAGGGGTTAGTTTTTAATTAATTACAATAGTATTTTGAGCTTTGTGGCTTATACTATCTCCTTTACATCATTTGACTCATGTAGCATTAAAGCAATCACGTGTAAAGCAATGGATTTGCTGTGTTCCATTGAAACTTCATTTACAATCAAGTTTTATTTTTATGTAATTATCACAGCACTAAATATTTTTGTTCTTTTGGTTATTTTCAGCCAGATATAAAGGGAAAAGATACTCCTTAGCTTATGGATCATGTAAAGACACAGGTGGCAGGTCACATGTGGCCCAAACTTCGCAGTTTCCCTGCCTCTCCTGTACAGAGATGAGGTCTGTATGTGTTGTCTTTGAGACAAAGAATCATTTCAAGTCATCCACCAGAATCTGCTGTTAAATGACATGCTGATAGACAATATGGTAAAACTCGATCAACAAAGCCAGTACTGCAACTCTGAGATCCTTAGAGTGTGTCATAAATGCCACATCAAGTGCCAAGATTTTCTTTACACTGCATTTTTTAAACTTTCGATAAAAAGTCACCACAGTTATTCGAGTCTATTTCTACTTCGTTGCTAGAAAAATTCTTCCTACTTTCATTATATTAGAAGCATCTTGAAAGGAAATTAACAGTTTGTCACCTTAACAGTGTGAAATTATGCAGATGAAAACTGTAATTTTTAAAAGATAATATCTTTTATTCATTTATATTCATAAGCATTTACTAGAAATATCTGCATTTAGTGAATTTTTAAAAGAAAATACTTCACAAATTATAAAAATATCCCTAAATTGAAAGGATTTACTTAACTGTGCCTATATTTTTATTTCAAGACCTTATCCAACTTCCAACTGGCAATGCTTTAATTACTTTTATAAAGCACCAAACTATATATACCTACAATTTGACATAAAACAAATGTCACTGTGAGGTTAAAAACATGCTTCAGTTCATTCTTTCTGATCTGTACTATATCATAACATGCTATAATAAAAGTAAAATTCGTATTCAAAGCTCAACTAAAACTGATATGCATTTAGTATCCATTGTAGTTCCCTTGATAGTTATTCATACATATGTAAATTTTATAAACATTCTAAATTTGAAATTAGATTCAGCATTTTTGACACTTCCCATTTGCAATCACCCCCCACCTCCTTAAGAAACTAAAATAAGCTTATGAGGCCAGTATTGCAATAAACTATTCCACATCTGGTTATCAGAGCCATATTCCCTTATTATAAAGAAAATCACAAAAAGCTGTTTCTATATGCTTGGTTTCTCCTTCTGTTATTACCCATTTAACAGTAGTTTCACATACAGCCAGGCATGTGCCAAACATTGGGCCAATAATAAAAAATACTGACTTAATATAATTTGCTTCCTTGGCTGCTGGGAAAGCAGAAAGCATTGAAAAACTGTTTTGTGTTTATTAGCAAAGCTATTGTACAGGGTGATTGGGGTTTCATTATAAGAGGCCTGCAAACAGTTTTAGCACAAATGCCAATATGCATTTTAGAATTTAGTGCAATTTTAAGTATTTTCACTCAAACAGCTTTGCAGAATCTACAACTCAAATGAGAAGTATATTGTGTTTTAACACCACCGCCAGCTACTATACTATTTGTTGCATTGATCTCTATTGTAAATGCTTCCAACCTTTCTACTTTCATGAAATGTAATAGGCAAATATATTCCCTGGAATCCCGAGGTATGATTAGTTACTAAGCAATCAGAAAAATCACAGCAAGGCATACTTCTGAAAGGAATTAGAAAGAGTAAAGATCACTTTTCTATTTGTGTCACATAGCAAATCACACAATACCTCATCGATGGTACTGTATATATTAGCTAACCACCATGGGCTAGCTGGAAGCTCATACATCAATGAAAAGATCTTTGTCAATTGCTGTATGCCTCATTATCTCACTAAGATTTCTTGGCAACAATTAACAGTTACCCAATTCATAGAAATTGCCTTTATTATTTTTGAAGCAGCTACTTTCTTTGGCTTTAATGACTAAGAGAATAGAGACAGATGTCTCTGTTGCTAGGGAGACTGAATTTAAAAAAAAAAACCTTGAAATGAAGTAAATAAGCAACTACCATCTTTTTTTTAAGAGGAGAATTCTGTTACTTTTGAATTAACTATTTGTTTTAAAAACAAACCAGCAGTAGCTCGTTTTTTAAGGAAATATACTAGAACAGTTTACCGTTCTTTTCTGACAATAATAAATCATTTTAAAAAAAGAAAGAAAAGGAAAATAGGCCCACCTGTGCACTCAGTATCAATTGAGGTTATTTATCCAAAACTAGTACTTTCTTTGTACTGGGACTGGAATTCAACAGGAGTTGCCTTTTATATCTCTTGTCGATCCTTCAGAAAGGAAGACAGAGCAGCTCCTCCTCCAAGCTGGGAGCACCTAGGCCTCCGGAGAAGATTCCCCCTGGGGAGCTCTTCAATCTGATGCTCTCTCTTCACCCAGCTGCCACCCAACCTGCAGCCCTTTTTCTAAGTCTTTGGACTCTGAAAAATAAAATGACCTGAGATAAGAGCTACTAGGTAACTAAACTTAACTAAACTAAGCAGTACTTTTGTCTTAAAATCTCTGTGCTCATCCCTCTTGTCTGTCTTTTATTCCTGATTCTTGGTAATACACTAGCACTTTTTCTATCTCTTTAGACATACACACTCTGATCGTGTCCTACTACCAGACTCCTCCTAGTCTCACCTTGCTTTAAGAGGAATAACACAGTGCATGGAAGGAAAAAGCAATCCAGTATGCAATGAAATTACATGTAATATAAAACAATTACAGCATATCCAAATTCTTTGAAAGAGCTTCCAATCTCTTTTGGAATCACACAAAAATCACCCAAATATCTTTCTCAAAAATCACCCAAATATCTTTCTCAAAAATCACCCAAATATCTTTCCTACCCTGTTCTAATTAAACCATTACCAAGCATCAGCATTTAATTTAAACAAAAATCAAAAATCTACTGGCAATTTTTGGGCTTATTTTGCATAGATATTTGTAAAGGATTTTAAAACAGAGCAAACTATTTTGTCTCTCTATTGGTAAATTATATTATATTGAAATGGTTAGCTTCGTATAAATCCAAGATTTTTGTCTTATGAAGTTGAAGAATATAAATTCATGGACAAAAGGAAGAATTTAGGAGAGCTGTGTACTGAGAATAATAGTAAGAAAAATAAGCTCTCAAGAGAGGAAGGAAGTACAGTGTGTTGCTTTTGTTTTGGTCTTATATTCAGGACTCATTTTAAATGGGTGACGTTTTGGGCTTAGAGTTTAAAGAAAATCAGTTATGTAGCTGGTTTAAACTGAGTTTTAAAGGAACCTGATTACTCTACATTTCTAAGTCCAGCCCTGAAGTAGAGACTAATACGGTACAACTAACTTAGTTGTACTTCCTGGGAGGAATGGTCTGTATTTCCCTTTTTATGGTTGCTTTTCTTCTTCTTCTTGTGTTTCCCTTTATAGTTTTAAGCTTGCCTTAGCTGCTTGATTACTCACCTGCTTGGTTTATCTCTTTTACCTGACCCTGTGGACTCTATAGGATCCTCTAACTGCCTCCTTATAATAAAGTAAACTACTACACTATCACAATAATTAAAAGTGACCCACATATAATACATTTAATATATATTAAATAATTAATATATTTGCATATATAAAATATGGAAACAATGTACCATCCTATTCTTACTTACGGAAAGGTTTGGAATTACAACGACAATTTTTAACTTCTGTATCCTGGAGACCTGAGCACTGTTCATAACATTCTTTGTGGAATAAGCATATTCTATGTTCCAAATGCTACACTGTAAAACTTTACAAAAATTTTTGTTCAAAGGCATTCTCTACTCTTTTTTTTTGTACTGGGGATCGAATTCAGGACCTTGCACTTGCATGTACTTTCTATTATAATTCTAATTTACTGAGACGAATAAGTATATAAGGTAGACAAACATCAGCGTCATATCAGGCAAAACTGGATCCAAGTAAGGTAGTCCAACGTTTTGGATGAATTTCAGGTCCACAGTACTGGATTCAAATCCCATTTGAACCATTTACATGATGGTGGGCTTCAATCAGTTGCTTGAGTCTTCATCTTAATGATGGTAACCTGAGGATATGAATCACTCATAAATTTCCTGTGAGGATTAAAATGATGTAATGGTTGGAAATATTTGGTCCGATACCACCAACAAAGAAGACACGCAATTAATGGCAGTGGCTATCATCACTATTACCACTGGCCACTTCTCAGTTTTCTAGGAGTATTAACTGGAAAAATATATAGCTTTCACAATTTTTATAAGAGTTGAAGACAATCTGCATTCTCACTGCAGTTCTGTTCAAATCACTTTGAGACATTTGAATAAGATTCAATTGTGATCTATTTCCAATTACTGTTTTCACTTTAGATGATTTTATTATCTCACAAGATTGGACTAACTTTGTCCTCTCAGCCTAGCAAACAAGCTTGTTCTACCCTGAATGTTATTCACTGCAGCTCTTTAAGAAATACCTGCAAATAGGGAAGGGTGGAGGGGGTGAAGGGAGGGCAGGAGAATGGGGAGCAAATAAGAACCAAGATGCATCATGTAAAGGTAGAAGATCCCAATGATGAATGTAACTGTATTGTATACCTAAAATGTACCAACAAACTCAATGAAAAAATATAAGAAATACTGCTCTCCCTTCAACAAATTCCTTTCATCTACTCAGAATCTTATTTCAGCCGTGAAGTTTTTTGACGAACGTCAACTAACTCATATTAGTACACTTTAGTACAGATTCTTGGCTTTGTATACCATACACAGTACACTTATTTTACTAGCTGTTTTGCGGGGAACATATTGCAAGGTATGGTACTTTCCAGGTACCAGAAATACAAATATTGAATAAGCCAGAAGTAGTCCTTACCCTTTCCATCTCTATACTTTAATGGTGAAATAAATAAAAGCATAAAACAATTTAAAAGTAGTCTTGATTAGTAACTTGGACAGAACAAAGTAGAACAAGATGATTTGAGAATAGGCAGAGAGAGTATTGAGGATTAGGAAAAACAGGACTTCAGTTCACAGACATCTCTGTTGCACACTGAACAACTCTAGAAAGTTGTGTTCAGATAGGTACATATGTGAATTGATACATACGGGATCAACAAAGTGAGCTATGAGTTGAGAGTATAATGGCACAAAAAGAGTAGCCATGCAAAGAACTCTAGAAAGAGGGCATTGCTATAGAAGGGACAAGACAGAACAAAGAACACGAAGAAAGAATCACTGTACATGTTCAGAAAGACAGGAGATACCCAACTATCATATGTGAATGTGGAACAGGGGCCTGAGATAAAATGGGAATGGTATACATCATGTGGTTAGCCTTTGTAAAACATGGATGTGTAGGTACAACCCCAGATAAAATAAATCACAATTATTGAAAGTAAGTCCATACACTGTGTGTGTGTTTTAAAGTTTCCTACCTAATATTTAAATGAAGCCAGCACTGAAAGCCACTTATTATGAACCTTATAGTCCCTGATAAGAAATGCTGTTTATTATTTTTAAATTCTTATTCCTAATTACTTTTTAGTGTTTTATCTTCTCATTAAAGTTTGCATTCCAGGCATTTTCTGATTGTTCTGTCATTGCAAAACACCAACTCAGGGAACTATATGTGCAATAGATGCACGATGCAAGGCTATGATTGTCTTCTGTATGCTTAGTCTGCGTAGAGTGCACTGGAGAAATAGATTAATGCTTCCAGGCATCTTCTCAATTACATTTAAAAAAATAAACAAACAGGTGCATGCAAACACCAGCACTTAGGAGCTGGCTCCCATGCATTTGCTCTAGGGAAATGAAGATATTGGCTAGGCACTCTCTGGAGTATTTACCAAGCAGACAAAAGAAGGCTCTTTTGACTTTTAGTTTGGAGATGAACAACACTAGGAACTTCTGGGCCATGAAGAAAAAGGTCAAGCCTCTCAAATGTAGATAAACATTCACCACTCATCTCCCTAGAATATATGGCTGCTCTCAAAGGAAAAAAATGTTTTTTTTTCTATTTTGAAAGTCAAAAATCAGAAGTACAGTGGAAAGAAAGAACCGATGAAGGTCACACAAAAAGCAAGAGGAAGAACATGGTGTGTGAAAATGACTCTTGGCACGTGCGGAATTCCAAAGTGTCATTCCAGGATTGTTTGAGGGAGATCTAGCTGTGACATCTGTCACCACAATGGTAGCCAGGTTTGGTTTGAGTACATTTCTGCTTTATATTCTCATTTTATGAGAAATCCCTTCCCTTTTGCAACAGAACTGTTCTTCAGTTGTGGATGATAGGAACTGCCAGACGTCTAGTAGCGGTTCTCCTGATGGGAAAGAACTTATGTTCTTAGTCATTCATTCCTGAAATTCTGAGAGAGGGACACAAAAGTAGCAACAGATGTGGGCTTTCCAGACACATGTCACCAGTGTACCTACCCGTGTCGCTCCAAAAGCGACCTGTAGGAATGGTCAGCCTTAAGTGGGACTTCTAAAATCATAGAATATTTACATATGTCTGGATAGTATGATTCTAGTTATTCATGGTAGGGTTTTTAAGTTTGAGCTTCAGTTTGAATCCCATATATGCTACTTACTAGCTCTGTGACCTCTGCAAAGTGCAAAGCAAGTTCCATAAGAATAGGAGGTTTTAATCAGGTTTTTTCCCATGGTGCAGCCTTATGATAATGCATACCATGAATGACTCAATCTTAGTTTTTCAGTCTTTAAAGTGGGAGCAAGCAAAATATCTCCATCATAGGCTTTGTAAATTTTTTTTTTTTTGGTACCAGGGATCGAACTCGGGTCCTTGCACTTGCACAGCAGGTGGCGAAACCACTGAGCCAAATCCCCGGCCCTGCTTTGTAAATATTAAGTGAAATAATTTATGCAAAGGATTTTGTATATTAGATAGAGAATAGTAAACACTTATTAATAGTGTCTAGAGTAAGCACCAGTATAATTATAATCCTTTCTAGCAAAATATTAATAATAATAAGATAAGCTCACAATTATTTACAAATATTTTAACCATCTACATGTGATTTTTCAGACTGCCTAACAATTACTTTGGGTATCTGATGCCAAATACGGGATGAAAACTTCAAACATTTCTAATAACAGCAAGAAATTGTATCCAGCTTTTTGACTCCCCTATTTCAGCATCTTTGCCTGGAAAACTCCTCCCCTTTCAGTTTGAGTTCCGTCTAGGAGAGAATAAAATCACCATGGTGACAACTGTCCCCTCTCCAGAGCATATTCAAATTTATGTTGAATTTTTCTTGAATGCTGCTGTGTCTTGCCTTTAAATTGTCTCTTGAAGTCATTCCAAGGTCAGGGAGATTTCTTTATTAGTTAAGGTCGCATTCAAGAATGCAAAAGAGCAATCTGAAGTTTGTTTTGGTGATCTGGAATTAACAAACTTGATAACAAATAAATCTGAGTGGAACAAATTATTTACCAGGATCCATATGTTAAAGAACTTGCGGGTGATATGACTAACAACCTCAAACAATAAAAATGGATCTGTATTTTTTTCAATTCTGCAGTATCCGATCAAGATATTAATTGCATAAGCTGCACCTTTTTAGAAAGTTGTCAGATGGACTCCCAGCTTGGGTTCTGATACTGACATAATGGGTCAAAAAAGATTGGATTCTTGCTTTATAGTAAATACAATGCTACCTTGAAGTTAAACTGCAAAACAATTGTTATTTTGTTGCTGCATTCTGCTTAATAAGGAGATAGAAGGTAAGAAAATTCAGGTAAGACTGGGTTATTAACAGAAAATTTAAGGAGTATACATAAGTATGATCTAGTTTCCTGAGGAGTACTGTGGGAAAGAAATGGGGCAATGTATGTGCAGTAGAAATCAGAGCTGGCCCATGATACAGTGTGATCTACACATGCTTGCTCTTGTAAAGTTCTAGAATTTGCTGCTATTGTTCCTGAATTTCAATATTTTGTCTAAAATATACTTGCATCTTGGGAAAATTCTCAATCTGATTTGTATACAAAAAGAACTAAAATGACCTTTCAAAGCAATCTTATAACACAGAGCTTATGGGTCTTCTGAAGCCAAATTCTGGATATTGTACAAATGCACCTTTGAAATATTTCTCATTCAGTCAGTGGGGTTTTGTTTGACAAAGTAGTGAGGATTTGTCACTGTGCAAGAAACTTGAGAAAGCAGGATGCAGAGTCTTGAATTATAAAACATCTATAACTTTCTCTTCTCCTTCACAAACAACAACATCACTAGTATTTTTTATACCTGAACTACCAAGCACACCAAAAGCAGAATTACCCTATCAATAGTTTATTTTACATTTCAAATCTAGTTGATGACTTCAATATATGATTTATATAAATAGAATAGAACCCTTGGGTAACTTCTGGAAGAATCTCCTTTGACATCCTATGTGACACATGCACACATGCACACATACACAGTCTAGTACAGAAGGGTTTATCTCCTGAACTGGCCCCTCCATGTCCTATTAGAATAGCACTCCCTCAAGTGAGAGTGGCATCTCTCTGCTGTCCAATGCCCTATTGACAACACTGCTCCACTCCACCTCTGGTGATCCATGAAGAGTCCTGATGATTACAGCTGAGACTTCTCCTTCTGGGAAACTCAATGGCCAGTAACATTCCTCTCCTGAAGCCCTAATAGTCTTCTCAGGATTGACAACAAAGTGTGCTTTGGGCCTCTTGAATTGATTTAATATCTCAATTTGTGCTACAGTCACATCATCTGACAGCACTGGGTCTCCAAAACACTTCAGTGATGACACTGCTCACCTCATTTAAAGTCATACATTTATTAAATTTAGAATTAATTTACTTTTCCTCTCCATGGCAAGTCCATCAAAGTTCTCATATATAATCACAAAAATATAAAATCACCTAAGTGAAGGTCCTTCAGTGGGCAGAATTTACTCGTTCATTCAGAAAATATTTGTTGAGCACCTATCATGTCCCAAGAAGTTGGTTAGGCACTGGGGAGTCAGTAAAAAGAAAGTCAGACACTATCGCTGACATGTCAGGCTAAGATTAATAAGGTTGAATAAAATTGGCTAGTCCAAGGTTGACTTCTCACTTGCATTTAAGTCATAAAGAGAGGTGGCCATGGGGAGCCCTTGCCTGAATGTTGAGGGTTCAGAGAAAACTAAAACATCTGCAGACCAGTCCTGCCCCACAGAGCCACATCTATGCCCTTCTCTGGTGAAAAGTGAAAACCAGAAGATTTACTGTACTGGGTGTATTTTCTTCTCATTCTCTACCTAAACCTCCCATTTGTTCAGAGTGGCAGTTACTTACATTTTTATTTCACCAGCTTCACATAATGCAATATTTTCTGGCTGCATTTTCAGCATGATTTACAGTGGTCGACAACTCACACCACGGGCATAATTACTTATTATTGTTATTTATCTTAATGTATTTTAAAACACATTATTTTAAA
This sequence comes from Heterocephalus glaber, assembly GCF_053883595.1. Lineage (NCBI taxonomy): Eukaryota > Metazoa > Chordata > Mammalia > Rodentia > Bathyergidae > Heterocephalus > Heterocephalus glaber. Next base: position 22,337,425 of record NW_028258377.1, read on the forward strand.
AGACAACTATCAAACTTAAAGACTTTTTAAAAATTAGTAATTTTTCTTATAAATAGAGGTAGCTGTATAAGTAAATGAAAAATTGTTAAACCCTAATTTTAAATAGATATTATTATTACTGAATGCTCTGTCTTAATCTCTATTATTTTTTAAAAATAAAGAGATTAACACATTTAAGAGAGTTTAAAGTCATAATACACCTGTCCAACTTTATCTAAAGAATACATTCCAAGGCCCCCCTAGTGGATGCCTGAATCACAGGTTTTATATATATATATTTTCTACACAACAATCTATGATAAAGATTAATTTACAATTAGGCACAACAGGGAATTAACAATAATAATTAATAAAATAGAACAATTATAACACTATATAATATTTGAAAACTAGCACCGCGCTACCATGATAGTCAATGCGATACCAGAGATGCTTTTAAGTTGCTAAAGGGAGAGTCCTATATACGCTGTGGATGCAGAGGACACAGAGAGGATTCATGATCCAGGTGGGAAAGAGTGAGGCCATGTGGTATTTCACCATACTACTCAGAATAATATGCAACTTAAAACTCATCAACTGTTTAATCCTGAAATTTTCCATTTAATTTTTTAGACCACAGTTGACCGTGAATGAATGAAGCCATGGAAGCAAAAGCTTAGATAAAGGAACACGATGATAGACACTATCTGAGATATTCTCCTTGAAGTAATGGGTACGTTAGAAGAAATTTGAAAAGAGAATATGTTCTCCCTGTTTTATATCACTGTAAGATTGTTCTGCTTATCACTTACATGCCCGCCTGAACCAATGGTGATATAAAAACAATGCCATGGTAATATTAGTTTGCAAAACTAGGCAAGTCATTTTAACCCTGTCTCACAGAAAATAAAAACAAAACTGAAGCTTAAATAACATTTTGCTTTTGGCATAAGGACTCAATAAATAGAAGGAAGAGGAGAGTGGTTTTTGAATCCCTTCTGGTGTTGTTCATTAGCTGTGTGACCTTGGGGAGACTGCATAATATCTCTCAGTCTCACTGTCTTCACTATTAACTCCTATGTAATGCTGTGGGGAATGTCTTGAAGTGACTGCAGTGTGTCTCACACAGCAGTGGGCACAGAACAGGCCCTTAGTAAGTGGTCACTATTGTTCTTCAGTGTGCTTATCAAATTGCCCCCTGTTATTTGCACCTCATTCTGAGCCATCCATTCTCTTTGATGCTCCCCCTTTTGAGTTATGCCCACATTGATAACCATGATAACTCTCTCCTCTGAATTTCCCATCACTTATTTTAATTTTAAAAATAACCTACTTGATCTTCCAATATAATAGAACCTTTTAGAAAGCAAGAAAGACTTCTTTCTTAAAACCACTTATTTAACACACTATACTCTTAAAAAGTGCACAAAGAATAATTAGAAGATTCATTTTTCAAATTAATTCTCACATAAAATGAGTATTATGCCAGCAGCACCTAGAAGAAGGTGAATTCTAATTCAAGCAAAAAATGGAAAAATACAGTGTCTGTGATTTTCCGAAAATGTTTTCCTCTTTATGTCGACTGTCCACAATATTCTACAGCAATGGCACTATCTTCTGTGTGATGCATCTATGCTGATCCATCTCTTCGCATAAAATGTTAAATATATAAGTAATGGGTCCCAAAGTTGTAAGCCCTCTAGGTCCTTAGCACTTTTCACTATCATAAACTGATTGGTAATCCCTAACATCATACCTTTCCCAAAATCAAGGACAATGTTTAACAAAAACTTTGGTAATTTGCCCAGCAGGGTAATATTGTTATCTTATCCTTCACAGATTTTTAAACATATCACTTAATTATCAAATAAAAGACCAATATTTTAGACATTAATTCCAGTATATTCTACTCAACTTATCAGATATACAACAGAAAGATAAGCAATACTGCTTACTTCCAATTTTAACCTCATATCAGCAGTACCACTGAAAGGATATCTGTATGAACTTTAGTATGGTCCACGTATAACTGTGTTCAGTGTACCATGATCAGGGAAATACTTTAAGACCTGCTTTTAGGACATCCACAACTTCCCACAATTGCCTTTAATTTAAGGATAATATTGATAATACAGTAAGTTATAGGACCTTTTTTAATATGAACAATTTCTATTAAGCCCAAGCATTAGCAAAAGTTTTTTAAGTGGCTGTAGCATTTTCTTATTAATGTAGGCAATAGAGATATTCTAAATGAAGTTCAGTGATAAACTTTATAAATCCAGTTTGAAAGTTATGTGAAAACATTTCAGAGAGAGAGAGAGTCCTTACCATTTGTGGAATCCATATTTGTGAATTCATCAACATATTAAAAAAGAAGACTTACAGCTCAGAGCATTAAAAAATGTGAGTTCTCCAATATGTTTGCCCGCATTGAGATCCAGCCAGGGAACTTCTGGCTTCTTGGTTCAGTTCTTATGCCATAAATATCTATTTCATTGTCTGCTGATTGCCACGTTTTTCATATTTGGACCTTTTTTATTGGCGATTTTGCTCTTCAAGATTGTCCCTGAGCATAGTTCTGCAATGGTACCTAGGTTTCCTTGGTAAAAGAATGTGATGTGTCTTTTAGAGAAAGAATGCTTGTCAGATAAGCTTTGTTTGGCCACAGCTTACACTGCTGCTGGCCCAGTGCAGTAACAGATAAAGAGGATATATTAAATAAGATTCTTTTACCCAGAGGCACATATAAAGCAAGCTTACGTACACATCTGTTGATTGGATGGCAAAACTGTCGTCACATGAGCCTTTTTGTTTCTTAACCCTGTATTTCCTCATGAAGCAATGATTCAGTATTTATTAATTACATAGGTATTTATGGAGACTTTATGGAATGTGAATCCCACCAAAAACAATCAGCTGTATTTATTTATTTTCTCTGTATGGCAATGACTTTTAAGTCTTTGAGTCTTTATTAACATGCCCATTTTCTGTCGACCTTGGTGTGGCATGCATGTATATACACCTACACACACACATATACAAACATACAAGAGCAAATACCCAAAAAACTTAAGCAGAATTTTTTACTTATTTATAAATTACATTATGTATAATAATATTTGATCATACTAAACTAACACAATTTTTATCTTTCAGCATTTCAGTCAAATTGGACTTGTCATATGTAATTTTCTTGTATATGTTTTCAATACCATGTAAAATTTCTTGATTTTTACCTAAATTTGTTCATCCCAGTTTGCAGTTTTAATGACATGAAAGACATTCATGGACTACTTTGCCTTTTTTGGTAACTCTTTTGTAATAGTAGGACAAGCTATTCAAAGATATCTTCCTTCTATTTTCCAAAGACCTAATTAAAACTTTCAATAATATTTTATAACTACTTTTCTTAGTTCATGTTACAAATATCTCATGGATTTATATATGCAGGAGCTTGAAAACTAAATTCTATATCTCGATGATAGCTGGCAAATAGAGATGGGCATCATTATGTTAAACCACTGCAAGCATTATAGCTTAGTTCTGTCTATGTAAGTTCTATTTCATTCCTTAAATCCCCAAGAAAATATTTTGCGAAATATGCAATATTACATGACTTTATGTGAGAGAATGTGGAATATTTAAAGAAAACCTGTTGTAAAGCTCACAGTGTTAAGAGGCAACTCAGGCATATAGTGTAGAAAAACACATCTTACAACACACTCATCTTAAAGGTTAGCGGTGGAGTATTAAGGGCTGTTTTTATGCTGGCAAAAGGGAAAAGAAAAAAGAGTTCAGCGTAAGATTTCCAACATTATGCTAGTAATGTTAGTATTACATAGAAATAGATTTTGCACTAGAAAAAAGGTATTAATCTTATTTCTTAAAAGAGACATGGTCACTCATGTGTTCAGCAAATGGTTATTATACACCTTCTAAATGGGATGGAAAGTCAGCTTGCAATCTATGGACAGGGAGGCATTTGATCCACAGCTCACTCACTGATGCATTGCCTAAAACACATGCCACACATAGTTCTCTTGATTTACCCAAACTTTTTTCTAAAGTAAGGTTTCCTTCTAATAATATCAAAATTTGGAAAGAAAAAACCTTTGTTCTCTTTAGTCCTTATCAAAGTAATCTTTAAAAGTGCCAGAGTATTTTTTCATTGATGTTTAATTGTCTCCCTCTCTTATCTTTGTAATTTAAATAGTGAATGCCATCAAGAAATCATAGTTTTAGTGATAATAGAATCATTTCTCACATTTTACCCTGGTTGGACTGAAAACAAGCAAAACATGCTAAGGGCAATAAGGATCTATACTTAAATCCAATGGTCCATATGAATCAAATATGGAGCAAAGACCATATTCTATACCACTTTCAGTGAGGCAAAAGAAGTTGCATGGAATTGTTTAACATAGATCCCTGGCTGGCAAAGCTATAGATGTTTGAATACTGCTTTGGAAGAGCAAAGAGGACATAGTATTTAAAACTCAGGCATAAGCCTTACCAGAAAAGAAAATGCCAGAGGGGTTCTGGGAAGGAGCTGAAAAGCTGGAGAAACAGGATTGCAGGGTTGTGAGGCTTCTTATTGCTTGGCAAAGCTTCACATTTATTCTATTAGGACTGAAAGTGACACTTCAAGTGAACGGCAGAGGGCAGAAGCCTTGCAGAGTCCCTTTCAAAGTAGGTGGGTAATTCTTGAAAAGAGGTTCAATGGAATGTAAAATATAAAGCCAGACAGCATGGAGAACTTCTCCTATATGATGATAGTAGCTTTCTGCAAGCCAAGCCGCCTCACTGACTGGCTTCTTATATAGTCCGGATTCAAAACATTTCTGGTTGTAACAGTAAATGATAAAAAATACTGCTCTAAGCAAATGAAGGCAATAAATAATGAAAGCTCTGAGAACATTAATGAATCTGCAGGTCTTGTGTTTCAGGCAGTTCATGGTAAAACGTCTGGGAACAACAGCAGTGTTCGTGCTTTCATCTTCTAAACCTAAAACCGGGATTTGCTGCGATTATCTTGGAAGTACCCAAAACTACGCAAACTTTTCTCTCTCTTCCCAAAGCCACATGCTAATCATCGTTCTCACTCTGCTCCATCTATTTATTTCTCTGACCATCACGTACCTCAAAACAGTTTTGTCATTTTTCACCAGAAAATTGAGGCAGAAGAATAAATTAGATATGATAAAGATGACGCTGAAGAAACAGAAAAGCAAAGAATGCCTCTTAGATAATAACAAAGTCAAAAACACCTCTAGAATCTTCATAAAAGACCTCTACTTCCATGGCAGGCTCCATTCTTCCAGGTCCTACCCCACAAAGCTCACTGTTTCTCACTCTGCGGTTTTCTGGTGTGTTATTGCTGAGAGAGGACAGATGGGTTAGCATAGGATATGCCAGAGTCTTAGGTCTGTTTCACCATACGCCTTCCTATTTCTTCCAAAATTGACAACTCTACATGTGTAATGGATTTCCTGAGTGCTTGGTTATATTTCCATAAGAACAAGAGCAAAGAGAGACACAAGCGTATACCACAGAAAGGAGGATCGGATGCTTCTTAGAAAGAATGGTGCCTAATCTGTTACTTAGCCGCTTTGAAGTCAGAGAGGCCTTCTAACCAAATCTAGCTGTACACTCACCTTGAATCTCACTTGCAGACTTTACAACAGAGTCAGGTTTGGTGGGAACCCCAGCATGTGGGAGGCTAAGGAAGGAGGACTGTGAGTTTGAGGCTAGCCAGGCAAATAGTGAGTTCAAGGCCAGCTTGGCTGGCATGGCAAAATTCCCCATTCCCAACAGAGAAAGTTAAGGCATGCTAAGCATTGTTTCTTAAATTGAATACTTTTCTTAGAATGAAAGTATAATAATAAAAAAAAAAGCCATGCAGAATTTTTACTACTCTTATAGAAGGTTCTCTTGGTTCAGGTCACAAATCCACAAAAGTAAAAGAGAACAGCAAAGAAAAAAGTAGAAAACTAGCCATAAGAGGGGTAAATTTCAAACAAGTTGCCTGGACTTTAGTTTCTTTGTCAGGAAAGTGCTGCTAGAATTGCTATTTCTGACTGTATACCTAAGTATGGGACAACTACTTTATTGCATAGTCTCCAGAGATTCCTGTTCAGGCATTATATAATCCACTCCATGTGTGCATTCTAAACTGACTGTTCCAACCAAGCTAGGGAAGTACTGTCTTATGCACATCTCTCTTTTGAGGGAATCATACCATCACCTTTGGCCTTAAATTCATTTTTTCTCTCTAGGACCCCCAAGACCTCCTCTTTATTTACTGTCTCATTTTCACCCAAAACCTCTGTTAGCAACAAAAATTTAAGAAAGAAAAAAAGAATACAATCCAGATACATTTGCCATTTATTTGTCAAATCTCTGAAAGTCTTTAATATTTCTCCCGTCTCATCCTTAGCCATAAAGTCTTTATGCATATTCAAATGATGAAATTTATGCAATAACTGATATTGTCAGATATCCCATCTCCGAATTAGAATTGCATAGTGCATTAAAAGACCCCAGAGAACCTCCTAATTGCTCCACCCTGAAATGAGCCCTCTTGGATGGATTTGATTTGCAAAAGGAAAAAGCGAGATCTAAAAAGCAAAAGAAGGCTGAGGGTGTAGCTCAGTGGCAAAGCTCTTGTCTAACAAGTGGAAGGTGCTAGGTTTGATCCTCAGTGCTAAAAACTGAATTGAGTTGAAATTGATGGATAAATAAGTCAAAGACAAAAGACTAGAGGAAAATGGCTGTAGGAGTCCCAAGAAAGAGCCCTAGGAAAACATTTGATCCATGGGCTAGATGACATGGGATTGTATTGAAACTGACAGTTTAGGAACAGAAAAACTGCAGAGGATTTAACTATGAACATAAGAGAAGGCTGATGCCTTCCTTTTGCTTCCTATCACATGGCCTGTATAGATTACAATAGTACAATGGATCAAGCAAGTCAAATTGTAGCTATTCAAAAATCTCTACAGTCTACAGTGTGATGCTATGTGGTCCAGCTAATCACTGCTGTCACATTTTATTTCCATGTGTAGATAACAAATAAGAAAAGTATAGTGGCCAAATTATGTAGCTAGGGTGGGGATAGGAATATGGCCATAGGGGATCCATCCAAGTATAGAAGAGGCAGATGTCTGGCCAAGAATTGTAAAGTCATTCAACTGGGTAGGAGGAAGAAAGATAATAGCAGATTTCAGAGTGAAAAAAAAATGTCAGTACAAATTACTTTTGTCCATAAGAAAAAAATAGCTATCCTACATATCTGGAAAAGCTCTATCATGTGCCCCATATGAAAGCACGGGTCAACAATGTGAGCACAACTTGAGGCAGAACAAAACACAAAATTGTAGCTGTAATTTCACTCACCAAAAGGTAGCTCTTCAATGTACAATTCAGCTAGCTTTCTAGGAGTGCTTCACAGCAAAGCCAAGTGATAAAGCAAGTTCCAGGCGCTCAGGCAGCAAAAAGCTGGACGTTACTGTTCAAATGAAAAAGAAAATAGATAAGATTCAAGCAAGCATATAAGCACATGAATTTTAAAAAGCTGTACATCTTTAAAATATAGGAAATTTGAAATTAGAAGCTAAGTGAGCTAAACTACAAAGCTCAACTCCTTAAAATATTTTAACAGAGGAATTTAAAATACACAATAAGCATATTAATTATTTCAGTTAATTTGTTTATGGCACACCATTGATATTTTGGTACAAAATCACCACAATGCTATTATCATATATCTGTTATCCTTCAAAGCTGATGCTGTTTATAATATAAACATAGAAAATACAGTATTAGAGAAAAGCTGAAATGCATCTATCTTGCAATACATAGATTTAATGCTTGCTCTTCATACTTAAAAATGATTTATTTCATCTTAAATTTACCATTTGGTCACTCATACAACTTGAGCATTATTTTACTGACTTTTAAATTCAAATATTTACTAGTTAGTACCATTTTCAATAGTATATAGAAGTACATTATATGAGAGGAATGTCTCACTGGCCCAGCAGTATGCTGCTCTAAGAAAACAATCTAACAATTCATCACCTAAAAATGGGAAAACACATACATCTAGGTTATAGAAATGTTTTGAAGATTAAATGTAGAAATCCATTCAAACATGCTTAACACAGTGCCTGGCACATAGTTTCCTTCCATCCACATCAATTGTCATCATCAAACTGTCATTACCACCCCAACGCCACATGTCTGAAATTTCATCAAGAGATTTTTGACTCATTTCTGAATAAATGACTTTTCTGGAAAATGCAAATTCCTTCCCCTTCACCAAAAAGGCTACCTGTCATTTAAACAAGTCAACACAAAGACAACTATGACTCACTAGATTCCTTCTCTTCCGGCCAGTAGACTTGGACCAATAAGAAAATCAAAAGCCAATTCCTTAAATCCAGAAAGGGAGTAATGATAATACCAAACAATAAAGAAAGTGTGACCAAAAAAGACTGATGATCACTCAAAATATACAGCTGTTCTTTACAGGTTTGCTCAAGTCATTCTCTCTTGGACACTAAATGTGTACCTCCATATGCAAATAGAAGAAGTCTCCCCACACTCAGCCTTTCTCAGGCAGGGCGTAAATTCCTCTGCTAAGCTGGATAGCTGCTAGGTGAGCCCAACGCATCTTGAGTCCCATACACAGCCATGCTCAATAAGCCTTTTCTAGACACCCTCCGCACATGGGCAAGCAGTATTTTCAGAATAATGACTGTATTGTCCCTCCCAACTCTGCCCTCCACAACAACTCCTGATACTGTGGAATACAAATAGTGAACTCTAGAACATTGATCTTCCAGATAGAAGGCTTAGGAAATGTATGGAATATATATTTTCAGACATGGTTTGGAATTGTGGCTCTGTCACTCATAAGCACAATGTTGTTCAAGGTCCCTGAGGCGGCTTCTCATCTGTGAAATTGAACCAAGAGACCTCCTACAAAATATGGCAGCACAAAGAAAGCGCTTGTGACACACACAGGCGCACAACAAATGTTAATTACCATTTCTGCCTTCCTTGTTAAGCTACCTTCCTTAGCACAGTACCTTGGTAATGTAATTATAAGGAAATGATAAATACAGGATTGTTTAATGAAGACTATATGTTTTTAAAGACAAATTGACAGGACATAATTATAGACCTTGGGTAAATTTGCTTTGTTTTTATTTTGTTATATTTTCTGAGTTTTCAAGTTGGCAATCAGAGCCCAGCAAAGCAGTGTAGTTCTTTGATTTCCTCGTTAGAAACTCTGCAGCCTTTATTGTCTTTATATCGCACAACTTTAGCACTTAATTATATCCTACCTTGGAATAATTAGGTGTCCTTATAATCAAGTCTGTTTACTCATTTGTGCAGTTTTGAACCTTTAATATCTCCTGAATATAAGTTTTTAATACTATTAAGAGCCACAATTTAACAATTTTATTACTAAACAACACTCCAAGAATATTTTCAAGAAGATTCACCAATGGGTAGAATAAAAAATTATTTTGATAATTAAGAATAGTACAAACTCATTAAATGAAACCTGGAAGGTAGAAGCCCGCAGGGCGTGTCTGCCTTCCCACAGACTTGCTGTGCAGCGGGGGGCATCTCTGAACCTCAATCAGGACCTGCCTGTCAAGGTGCCTGCAGCTGCGTCAGACACATGTCTCAACCAGATCATGAGTTATTTGAAAGACAAGCGAAGAACTCACCCCAATAATGGCACCAGAACGAGACAAGTGTCAATTTTAGGCACAGAGAAATGTTGCTTGCTTTGTTATTTCATCTGACATTAATTATAAATATAAAAGCCTGCTGCTAGAAGGTAAAACAAAAACAAGGCGCGGTCGGGGTGTTCAGTGTACTCCATGGAATGTATCAATTAAATCACTGGGTCCCACAGTTCAACTGCCGGGCTTTAACGCTTGACAAAAACACTTCATCACCATGTGATCCCACACAGGTTATCATCCTCCATGTTCCTTAGATTTTTCCGGGGTAAGGGACAGATAATAACAATAGGTAACTCACAGAGTTGTTATAAACATTATTCCGATGATACGCTTAACAAAATGCTTGGCATAACAGCTATTATTGTTTACTTTCATTAGTCAAAGAGAATTATATAAAACTTGACTATTTTCTGAACTCTCACTCTATGGTTTGGTATATGCATTGTGAATATAAGTCAAATGAATAAATGATAAAAGTTCCGACCAGTATATTTCACTCATTGAATGATATCCCTTAAGTCTATACATGTACTGAATATTGCTATTTACTAGGTTTTCATTAACATTAAGATATGTGAGATAAAGCTTATGTATTGAATAAAATTAAATACTTTATTGAGTAATAAAACTAAAAACCTAAAATTCATATTTTTCCCAAACAGAAATTTGTTACATCTTACACACAGGATTGTGTGCAACAACAGTGTGATTTGATCTATATTTTCAAAATTATTTTTGAATACTCTTTTTGCATCATTGTGTAAAAATCTAAAAGGTTTAATTAAATAAAAGAAAGTAAAAGTCATTCAAAACCACATCAGTCAGTGGTAACCATTGCTTACATTGTATTCAGCATCTTTCTAAACATCTCTATAAATAATCGCATCTGGTATGAACAAAACTGTGCAGAAATAGGACAATGTTATGCACTGATTTTTATTCCAAAGCCTTTTCTCTAATAGAAATGTACTTTCTAAATTACTGATGGCAGTTAATCTGGGACCACTTATGATTCAATCAAATTATTTTAATTTTCTATTTAAAATTTTAGGAAATTTAAGAAATTTAAATATACTATTTAGAAGTCTTATAAGTAATTTAAAATAATTAAATATTATTGCTATTGGGGAAAAATTAGCAATGCCTCAGTTCATATTTCTGGATGGATTTTTCCACCATTAAACATGTAAATCAGAACTAAGCAAACTTCAGACTCCATATCTTATACAAATGCCACAAATGGAAGTGGTGAAACCTATTAAAAGCCACACAATAGGAATAAAACTGGCAAAATGTTGTTATCTTCATTCAAACTACCAGTTCCCTTAATGGAAATTAAGTTTATAGTCTTAAAAGAAATATTAACAATTTTCCCTTCAGATATAAAGAGGATAATATTACAATGTGAGGAATGGGAGATTAGTAAATGAAAATTAATTGACTTCTTTATAATATATTAAAATAAAGATTTCATAGACATAAAAAATATGAACATATGAGTTTCATCCCAGACACAGAGGAAAATGAAATGGCAAGTTCAAATGAATGAATTTCATAATGCTCATGCCATTTTGCATTCTCCTATTCATATAACAGTTCAGAAACTTCAGCCTTTTTCAAAAAAGGAATATTCTAAGTCAACATAAAAGATCTTTGTTGCTTAATATGGGAAATTTTATAATGAGGCATTTAGGCTTGCTATAAAATAAATTTATCCCACAGAAAATTATTATTTGATTGAAATATTCTAAAACTAGTCAATTAACACCATTCATTCATTTATTTGACAAATATTTAATTGAGTGGTAGTTATGTATCAGATGCCATTTCAAGCTCCGACTCTGTGCTGTGTGATACAGCAATCATTAGTCTCATGCAGCTACTGAAATGTGGTTACTCTGCAGTGAAGTCCACTGCAATGGTAAAGCACATACTTCATTTCACATACTGCATACAAAAATGTAATAATATACTTCAATAGCATTTTTACTTTTGTTTGCATATTGAAAAGATAAATTTGCTATATTGGGTTAAATAAAATATATTAAGACAATTTCACTAGTTTTCTTTTTACTATTCTTAATGTGCCTGTTAGAAAATTTAAAATAACACACATTGCATTGGGTTTCTGTCAGACCGACCTTCCCCAGACCAGACTTGTAGTGATCAAAAAACACAAGCTTGTGTACTCATAGAGTTTGCATACTTGGAGCCAGGTAATGATAGTGTTAAAGAGGCTTTTTCAGATGTTGAGCACTATGTAAGGTGTAACCTGTAAGCCAAACCCTGAAGTTTGGCAATCTAATAATATGCATCAGAAAGGTATATGAAAAAATTTAACAGTGACGATACTATATCATACAAGTAACTGAAGACATGCTGTCCTTTCATGCAAAAACAAAGTCTCTCTACTAAAGAGATGGTGTTCAATCTATCTCCTTTATGATGTCCTTTATCATGAGGACAGTGTTTGGCCCTATATGGAGTTCAGAATCTTCTACTGGACTCTTGCCTATGGTCTTTAGCCTGCAGGGGAAGCCAGAAGATATGAAATTTTATTTGCTTTTAATGCTAACTTTGTATGGTTGTGCAAGAATGCTCGCATTACAAATGCTATTTGAAATGCACTGATAACCCCAAGCTACCTAAGTTGGATGTAGAAGGAGGGAGCTGGGAGAACACATTTCAAAACATCTGGAAGCCCCCAAAGCCCTCTCAGGATCTAAAAGCCCATAATCTTTGTGACAAATAGATTAGAGAACTATAAAATATCTTTGAAATTAATGATTAGACCATCATCTTTGGAGACCCTGGCCAATATCACAAAGAAATTATGAACATCCATATAGCAGTGACAAGGTATACTTAGAATATATTTAAAAGAGTTTTATCTAAATTTTTACATAATGTGTTTTATTTCCTCCAAAATCATCCAGCCAAAGAGGACTTTTGTTCTTGTTATGTGGAATCTTGGAGTCTTTACTCCTTAAAATAGCATTTCAATTAATTTAATTCATTCTCTCTTTCATACAGAGATTTCCACAATAATCTGTCAAATGTTGGCATAGTTTTGCTTAGAATACGTGGCTTCTAACATGAAGATGCACCAATCAAAACACAATCATATTTTCAACATTCAAATATAGGGTCTGTGATCCAAAGCTTATGCTCAAAGGCTGAAGAGAAAGGAAAAAAATTCTACAGAAGTTTACAAAGATACTCTGTGTAATTCTAATTCATTAAGCAATTTTGAAGGGTCAAATCTTATTTTGCTTAAGGGTTATCTGATAGAGAAATTACTGGAGTTTTATAAAATATGCAGTCTCTCCCTGCTCATTTTCTGAATGAATAAATATGAGGCCAATTTTATACAGAATCACTTCAACTTGAACTAATAATTGTGTATTGCATGCCTAGAATAATGTTTGTTTCAGAGGATACATATGAAAAGGAATGAAAAAGAAAACATCCAATCAGTTACTAATTATAATTAATTCATAGATAGTTGAGGTTCATTTGCTTTTGCTAAAGTATATAAAATAACACTCCGATGGAGGCCTAAAGTGCAATCAAACGAGTACTAGATCATATAAGGACTGTTTTTATTTATTGAATAGCTATAGGTGAAAAAAAGTACCATTTCTGAAGATAAGTTGATATAAGCGAAAATCTGTATTTCTTACCAGAAACTGTGAATATCTTGATTATTTTTTTTACTTTGAAAGATGTATATAGGTCATTTTCAGAAAGCTTGAAATAATTAAGAAAAATAAAATAAGCTTGCCAAGAGATATTTCCTGCAATTTCATTTGCATTGGAACATTCTAGAACATTTATTGAAATCTATAAGGAGTTTCATAAAATTACCATCATCTTTTTAAAAATGTGGACACATCAGGAGGTAACCAATGAAATATTTTTTAAATCATAAAAAGAGTTTGACCTTTGCACATGGAAGCCCCAGCCTACTCCTTTGTTCTGTAATATAGTAATTATCATATTTAACCTCTGTCCATGAGCAAACCACTTAATTATTATCTCATCCTCTCAAATAGCGCCCACAATATGCCTCGAAGAGCTCCGAGCTGCTCATTATATCCATTCCCTGATATGGAGACAGATGAACCTATTCCCCACACCCCCATTCCCTGTATTCATACCACTTACATTAGAATGAGCACATGAACAAGTTACCAAGTGAGCAGACTATCTAAAATTGTACATCAACAAACAGCCAACCTTGGCGATACCATGTAGCATGACAGAAAAGGCAGAATGGCCGTAGAATATAGGATAACTATAGAATTCTATGGAAACCAAAAAAAACTACAAAAGTGGAATAAGAAAAAAAAAAAGCTTAGCACATGCAGTTTATAACTAACTTGATTTATAAAATACACACATTCACTAGTGCTGATCTATAAAAAATTTCACAGGATGAATTAAGGACAATATTTTTCACACAATAGAATTGATAAAGTTATTCAGTTAATGTACAAAAACTTTTAAATCACCTTGAAACTGGCATTATTAGCACAGAGTTTGAAATGAGCAATTTGCTAATAACTGTAATTGATTTCTATCTGTGCAGGAACATTAACTCCCAGTAGACTTTTATTTATCAACACATTATTAGTGATCACTATCTTTTACTTATAATTGTCAGAAAAACAAAATTGCATCTCTAAAAGATAACACATATTTCTCCCCCATTCACACCTCATTCACCCCCATATGTTTGTGAATGCACACAAGCACACACACATTGTCTCTCTCACACATGCACACCAGCTCAATGCAGACCACTAGAATTGGAAGGCATTTACTCTATGTTGAATATTTCAGAAAAAGAGAGTGAAGAATGGGTAGAGAAATGTGGAAATAACATGTGTTTGCAATATTTTGAAAATTAAAAATCCCATATACCAAATGTCATATAGATATAATTATACTTTGGGATTTTCTAAAAGTACAGCCATGAAACAAATCAAGCTGTTAAAATATTAAAATAAAAGGTTATGTTCTAAATTTTTAAATACAAACAACCCATATTTTAATTGCATTGCTGTCAGATCTAATGGCATCAATAAAAATTAGGAAGACATTCAAAATCAATTTCAGAGCTAAAATACTCATTGTATAAGATGCTAGAAAAATGATGGAAGTTCTTTTTAATAGAAGAAATAAGAAGGACCTGATTATTTACTGTTGGTCTCACCAATGTGAACTGTGCCCCTTAAATTCTAAATTCTCCATTAAGAGTAAACATAACCACACTTAAAAAGAAATCAGCATGAGTACTATATTAAAAAATATTGCCAGAAAATCATTATATTAAGCAGCAAACAAATGCCTTCATCCCTTTCACTACCCTCCTTCTAATTAATTAACAGATTGGCACAGTCTAAGAACTAAATTTATTTTCAATTAAAATAAGAAGCCCATATGTCATGATAATTTTTCGTTACTATTTCTAATGCGAAAACAAAGGTTTGCTTTTAGCATTGAACATAGTAATCACAATAAATCCTTTAATTTTCAATAACTGTAAGGATACTTCAAGAGTTGTGTGTGTAGCAAGGTACTACCTCAACGGTTAATCCTATTAAGAACTGAGCCATGCACTGCGACTAAATCCGCCGGGGAATTTAAGGAATCAAAGGCTTACTGCACACTCAGAAGGCAACGACTTTTGTAAAGGGCTCTATTATATGAGGAACAAAAGAATACCACTTGTGTACTTAAATATCATCTGCTTTTTCTTCCAAAATACTCCATTTTTAAGTAAAGATATGTGATTTAAATGTATTTAGAGTTTAGCTTTTGGCACTACTCTCGTTTCTGAGTAGAAGCACCATCTGCAGGCCCCATGGCTCACGCATAATGATATGCTTACAAGCTGCTTCCCTTTTCTGCACAATGTACCCTTTTCACTTTAACATACATTTTCCATAAATTTTTGAATAGCAAATTGGGCTGTAGAAGTTTGTTGAAACGGGACAAGGGAAATGCCTGTAGGCTAGAAAATGGCAATTTTACTAAAGGAATCCATGCCATGGAAAATATCCACTCCACCTGTCCAGCCCACCTCGGCCCCCCACATGTCTATCCTGAGCTGTGATTCTTCAGAACTACAGAGGAAACTTCTCCTCCCATCCCTAGGTTAGATGTGGACAGCAACTTGGGCAAAGAGCCCACATGCCTGCCATCCATTACACCTGCTGGGTGACAAACAGATGACAGTCATCACACAGACTCCCAAGGTTTGATCTCCTGATATCACCAGATGTCCCCCACTTACGTTCAAACATAACCACGGTCTTTAATGCAAGTCGCCCGGCTGGCATTTAATAGGGGGAAAAGTTGAATTCTAATCTAAAATCATAAGCATCGAAAGCTTTCAGTGTGTGAACAGATAAGCTATTTAACATGCTTCCATTTGTAAAACTTTCTGCCTGTTAAGAGCACTCATTTCAACGTCAGGATGGGAACTTGGTAAAGATGGGCAGATTTTGCACTTATTTCAAGAAGACCAGTATCATGCCACATTTGGGTTCTGAATTTTGAATTCAAACAAAATTTTACCTTCACTTTACCTGTTACATGCTTATACATAATAAGAATAACTTGGATAATTGACTCTCAGATACACCACTTCTGGAAAGGGTAAATTAGTAAAATAACTACAGTAAAGGAAACCCTGTGTACCTTTCCCTGTTTTCAGCAAAAAAAAAAAGTGAACTGATAAGCATCGTTTAGATAACTCAAAACCAATCAGATATTCAGATATCATTCCAGATCTACTGAATGAGATACTCCAAGGGTGAGGTCTAGCAATTTTTTAAATTCCCCTTTTATGCTTTTGAATCCAAACTTAGACCTTGAACGTGGCAACTCCTAGAGCTATTCATGAGAATTAAACTTAGAAGCTTGGCTTGGGAACTTGTGCATTCTTTCTTTTCTGCTGGAAAGGTTTGCAGTGTTTGTACTCTGTACCTAACACTAGGCATTTGATATACATGGATCTGCAAGTCAGGTTTATTTCTGAATAGTCAACAAATATCTCTAGCAATGGGTATAAGGGCGCCCAATATGATGAGGGCAGAGAGATTTCTATACAAAAACTAGAGGGGATGAAGAAGACTGGAAACTTACAATTTATCCAACAACTGGGCATCTTTAGAAAATTTGAGAAAGAAACCATCAGCCCTATGAAAACAGTCTCAACACCCTCTGGAGGAAGGGCTCTGACTTTCCTAAGAGAAGAGGATTGAATTTGAGCATTAAGGAGGAATCAAGAAAGACTGTCATTTCTGCACCCTCACAGTATTATAGTTTATTCCTCTTCATCCTTGCAGATTGTAGTTTCTGCATCCTCACTTATTTCCATTCAGATCTTCGTCCATCCCAGCTTCTTATTCCTCAGGGATGAAAATACCTTTGCTTCAGAGCAGTTGACATTGATCAACTGCTTAGGTCCCCCCAGCTACTCTGCCATGATAGTTCAATTTTCTTCATTGAATTCATGGCTACATGAAATTATATTCTTCATTTTTAATGCATTTATTGTATATTTCCTTACAATGGAACAAAGGCCTCGCTTGTATTCTTCACCTGCCCAAGGACCCAGACCAACAGCTGAAGCGGTTACTTTGGTACATGCTGAATGAATGAATTGAAAATAGTTACACAGAAGAAGCATATCTAATCTGAAATCTTTAAATTCTCCAAAATCTGGGTTTCACACTGACATGACCACATTAAGTAGAAAATTTTACACCCTGACACTGCTTTCCATGCACAGTTTTTAAAAATGCTGTTAAAATTTCCTTTAGGGTCTGTGTACAAGGTACATATATATGTACCATAAATGAATTTCATGTTTAGACTAAAGTCTCATTCCCAAGCTATCTTGCTATGTACACACAAATATTCCAAAATCTAAAAACAAAACAAAAACCTTGAAAACTTAAGCATTTTTGGACCCAAGCTTCTCAGATAGGGACATTCAATATATACTTAAAAGTCTTTTATCCTTCCATTTCTGGATACGGAGTTTTTTCAGTGTATCTTCCTAGACATATAACTAGTTGTTCCTTTGAAATCCAGCATGATTCTTTTTAGCTTCCTTTTGGGCCCATCTGCTATTTCGCTTTTCCCACTGGGGATGCTTGCACAGGAGCTCTGTTCAGTACCAACACATTTTTACCAAAACCCAATACACCCTCAACTCATCTCTCACTAGAATTTATACAGTATCCCTACTACCTATGGGAAAGGACAGAAATCCAAATCTCATTCAATCTTTAAATTTTCCACTTCATATGAAGAACAACAATAGCCAACAACAAAAATCTAACAGAATAAACAGTGCAGGAATTTCTGATTCAAGGTCAGAACTACAGAGGACAAACTCAGACTGTCAACTCAGAATAAGGGGAATCAAACTTTGAATTCATTGCTTGAAGGCTTTGGGGAATAATGGCAAATTTTAAATCAGGCTTAAAATACTAAGCGTTATCAAGCAACTTTTATTTTAGCTTTTTCCCAAGCTGCTCAGCACATCCCTGCAATTTCATAGCACCTACTAATGGAAAGTGAGCTCAGATTCTATTGACAGTTTCATGACAAGTCATACTTCACCTTCCATTGTCCAGTCTTCTTGGCTGTTCATTATCTCGACTGCCATGCCTACGAGATAATGATACACTCTGCTTCTACCCCTGACGGTAACACATTTTTGCTCCAGGGTTCCTTTTAATTGAAACACGGTGTCTGTGTTACTGTTTTTGGTGCAAAAGTAAACACTTTTACCACAAGAATTCAGTATGTATTTGCTTCACCAATAGAAAGTGTGTAAAAAGTCACCAGCCTCTGGAAGAATGAAGGGTCCTTTTGAGACAATATTTTTTATTTTATTCTTTTGTTTTCATTACCATTTGTCAGTTTTGTGGATGTGATAATCAATTGTCTCTGTGAGAAAAAAATATTATAGTTATCTTTACTGTCTCTTTGAGTGTCCCAAACCCATTGAAGTACTGAATAATGTTTCACCAACCTTTGTGCATAGAACTGACTGAAAATGTTTTTCCCTTTTAAGAAAAGGGAGTCTAATAAACTGTATCTGTCAAAATTATCGGTGTCCATTGCAAAATGCATGAAATAGCCACCAAGTGATTAGAATAGGACTGCCCAACCTCAGGATTAGTGAAGGGATTGGTACAAAACACCACCCTTTCCTAGCAGATGTTCTCAGGATCTGAACTGTCTCAATGAAAACAACAAAATTCTTCCCACCCAGAACTACAAATCGAAAATAAATACATGTACAAGGTACATTAAAGTTTACTCAAAAAGTGGGGAGATGCAGAAAAGAGAAAACAGGAATTAACTGAGATCAACGGTATGTGTGTAAGTATATATAATTATGTGTGTGAGGGGAGATTAATCACACACACTTTTCGATAGGTGTTCTTAAGTGTTCACATCATAAAGAATCAGCAGGAAAATTTTTAAATTTCAGCTCACTTGGCCCTGTTAAAGATTTTGATTCAACAAGTCTGGCTTAATGAATCTGAATTTTAACGGACGATTTTGTTTTAAAAATCACCTGGTTTTAGGTGATTTTACTGCAATCAGCCTATGTCTACTATGTCCAATATGGTAGCCATTGAATACTAAAAATATGGCCAGTTCACATTGAGTTTAAAAGTGAAAGTAAAAAATACACATTGGATTTCAAAGAGTCAATGTAAAAACAAGAAGATAAATTATTTTACTCATCACTTGCGCAGTGGTCACATGTTGATAATATCTTAGGTATACTGGTTTAATAAAATATATTTTAATTAATGTCTCATATTTGTTTTTATCTTTTGAATATGGCTATTAGAAGTTTTACATATATATATATGTGTGCCTCATATTTGTATTTCTATTGGACATTATATTTTTATGTGAAATTATTTTTCTGTTGGAAAGCATTGGTTAATAGTCACTGTAAAGCAGAAGTAGTGAAGGAAATCTAATTATAAAACCAGGACCAATTGTATATAATAAACATTTAGTATTTATGATATCTTTGCATACTTCTACAATATTTGGACAAGAAATGTCCATCGAATAAATTATCCCATGAATTCAATCATATGTCGCAATACTTTTGCAGAAAAATCCAGGAAAAAAACCCCCAAAACTTTGAAGCATCAGCTATCCCTAACCAGCTTTCAAGTTATCAAATTTCATCAGTGACTGTGCTCAATATCAGTATTGATTTCTCTTGGGTCATGACCTATGTATGCATGTATGTTTGTATAAATGGGTGTTGTTCACTATTCACTGCAAGATAATGTATGTTCTTTCACTCAGTACCTCACTTATAGTATCATACAAATATTCTGCACAGAAATTGTTAACTCCAATCCAGTATAATTTTACCCCATATTAGCTACATTATGGTTTAAATAGGTATAGGGTTAGGTGAGAACAGTATCAGACTTGTTAACATTCTCTCTATAGGCCAATGCACTATGAATTCCAAAGAGATGTTGTAAATTGGAACTTGTGAAATAAACCTGCTATGAATTACTTGTACTCCCAATATTTCCATCATTATTTTATTAAAGTGAGGATCATACATTTTTCCCACAGTATTTTATATGTTTTAATGATGATGAGGATTTCCAGTCTTAAATTTTTTGACTCACATATTCATATTTGGATAATGTAATATATACGATGTTTGGAAATTTTTTTGGTTCACAATATCCTTAGTGACTCAGTTAGATTTTCATGGTGCCCCTAGGACAAGACAATTACCAAACGGTGCCATTTATTAAGGAGTTAGGTCCAAATAACTTAATAGTAGTGATTTAGGCAGATGTTCTTGTCTTTTCCTTGCATATTTAGAGTATCTTGCAAATCCTAAGTATGTTTGGTAAGCTGGTCACCTGGTTACTTCAGCTCAATTTGAGAACAGAAAGATTAAACAGTTTTAAATCATCTAGAAAGTAACATGATACTCACTACTTTTGAAGGGACCAAACTCACCTAACGCTAATAGCTACTTAAATCTCTGCTTCTTTTAACACATTGTAATTATAAGAATTTATAAATATCATCATATTTGGCAACACTGGCCAACTATCCTTAGACTGTTTAGCATAGACTATGAGTCAATCAGCTGGTCAGTTAACAAGTGATTATAAAATAACCTACTTTCACGGAGCCTATATCCTAAGATGCATCTACGGACTTCTCCATTCATCTTTTTAAGAGAAGCCATTCAGATAACTCTCATAGATCAAATTATTGTCATTTGAATTTTTCTATTTCTTATCTTTATTCTGATTATTTTAAAACTCTGACTTAAGTATTTTGCAAAGGCTGGAAAGTCTCATGTAGATTTGAAAATAATACAAACAAAATATTCCTGTCATTTTAAGGACACAGAAAGTTGCAGGTCCTCAATAATAAACTTCAAACTTTAAAGCTGACTCCTAACTTCCATTCTGTGGCCAGGCACGTACAGATTAGTAGCCATGTCTCCCGACCTAGAAGTAGAAAGCTAATCAAATTGAAAAAGCAGCAGCTCTGCTTTTATCACAGAAGTGGGACTGTGGGGCAAACTGCTGCCTCTAAAAATTTAAAAACAGGGGAATACAGAGGGCTGTAACCTACTGGAGCCAAAACCTCCATGGAACAAGTACTGGGGTAAGAAAACCAGAACAAAACTGACGAATTGCTGTAGGCTCAATGTGGACAGCTCAAAGAGGTCAAGACTCCATAGGGACCAAGGCATCGAGGGGCTACTATATTTTTGTGTTTTACCCAGGAGCTCTGGCAGTTCCTGAAAGAAAGAAAAAAACAAACCCTGGTGCTTCTGGCTGGGGAAGGGGAAAGGGAAACATTTTGAAATACACCAGAGCATCCTGTTCACGACAAGGTCTGCCCTCAGGAGAAACTATTTTACCAGTTGAGGATTTATCAGAACCTAATACACCTGAAGGAAGAGAAATACTAATTCTAGCTCCCTCTCACACTTCCTGTGGGAGAAGAAGCAACACTAACTCTAGTCCCCTCCAGCATCTAGTGCTGCCTAATGCTGTGGGAGATGTGAGAAGCTCAGGTGAAGTTCAGGGTCCAAGTTCCCGAGACATCATAAGACCATAAAATACTTTCCTTTCCCATCTTACCACCACATCACTAGAAGCCTGTTTACTGCAGCTCTCTTTGCCCAGTACCTCATGTTCACCTTTGGAAAACAGAATTACAAGGTGTAATAGACAAAACCATAGTTTGAAGAGATCTGAACATGCATCAGAACCAGAATTAGATACGGCAGGAATGTTACAATGGCAAGACCATAAAAAACAATGTATGAACATAGGTTTAGGGCATTCATAAGAAAAGTAGACAACATTCAAAACAGATGGGTTAATGTAAGTGGAGAGGTACAAATTTTACAAAAGAAATCAAAAGAAATGCTAGAGATCTAAAATACACTGTGTGTGTGTGTGTCAGAAGTGAAGAATGTCATTGATTGGCTTACAAACTCTACACAGCTAAGGAAAAGAATATCTGATCTTGACGATGGTACAATAGAAACTTTCTAACCTGTAAAATAGTGACAATAGACAGCGGAGGGAAAAAGAGTAGCTAAGAACGGTGGAACAAATTCAAAATATGTGTGAAATACATTCCAAATGGAGAAAGGACCTGAAGCAATATTGGAAGAATTAAATGACTGAAAATGTCCTCAAATTAATATCAGATAACAATGCACACATCCAGAAAAGTTAGGCAAAAAGAAGCAAAGTGAATGCAAAACAAATAAAACTAAGTTTAAAATATATCCAGACATACCATATTCAAATTTCAGGAAAATCAAAGATAAATTAAAAATTCTAGGGTCGGGGTGTAGCTCAATGGTAGAACACTTCTCTCATATTTAGGAGGTGCTGAGTTGGATTCCAAGTACCCTAAAGATACATAAAGAAGTAAATAATCTCAAAGGCTCCTAGGGATTTTATAAAAGTTACCTAAAAAGACACAAATATAAGGTGTACTTCTGTCTTCTTGGAAAATCATGCAAGACAGAATACATGGGAGTGAAATACACAAAATTTTGAGAGAAATAAACCCACCAATCAAGACTTTTGCACACTGAAATTATCCTTCAAAGTTCCAAAGAAATACAGACTTCCCAGATAAAGAAAAACTGTGGAACTTGTTATATATAGAACTACTTACAAGAAATCTTAAAATAAGTTCTTTGGAGTGAAAGAAAGTAATGTAAGTCAGAAACCAGGGTTTACATAAAGAAAAGAAGAATATCAGAATATGAATAAGTGAAAGTAAAAGAAAATCTTTTATTTTTCTTATTAATGGAGGTAACATAACATTTTGTCAAAAATGATAATACTAATACTGTATTCACTTGAGTATGCTTATATGTATGTATGTATATATATATATATATATATATATATATATTAAGTACACTTATGTTTAAATACTGGGTAGATTTTACTGTTATTGTTGTTTTAAAATAAGGTAGTTGAAGAGCTAAAAGATAACCTACAATGTGGGCAAAAATTTTTAGTGGCAGTACCTCAGACAAAGGACTACTATCTAGAATATACAAAGAACTTGAAAAAATCAGACGCCCCCAAATTTAAAGACCCAATTCAAAAGTGGGCATCTGAAATGAACAGACAAAGAAGTAAAAGCAGCAAATGAACACATGAAAAAATGTTCAACATCTGGTCATTCGAGAAATGCAGATGAAAATAACACTGAGATTCCACTTCACCCCAGAAAGAATAGCTGCTATGAAGAAATCAACAACAAACGTTGGCAGGGTTGTGGGAAGAAAGGAACCCTTCTCCATTATTGGTGGGAGTGCAAACTTGTGCAATCACTGTGGAAATCAGTATGTAGATATCTCAAAAATCTAGGTCTAGAGGTCCCATTTGACCCAGCTATTCCCCTGCTGGGGATGTGGCCAAAAGAATTAAAAGAATCATACCACAGCAATATATGTGCACCCAGGCTTATAGCAGCACAGTTTGTAATAATGAAAGCCTGGAAACAGCCCAAGTACCCATCAACTGGAAACTGGATAAAGATGTGGGGTTTTTTGTTGGTTTTTTTTGTTTTTTTGGTTTTTTTTTTATAAAATGGAGTACTACTTAGCCATAAAGAATGAGAAACTAGAGACATTTGTAGATAAATGGATACATATTGAGGATACACTCTTAAGTGAAATAAATAGGACACACATATGTAAATACCAAATAGTTTCTCTGGTGTGAAAAACTGAAAGTGTAAATAATGATTAAAATGAATAATTGATAATGGGAAATGGGAAGAAAGGGTCCAAAGAGGTAGGGGTGGTGGGAGGGGTAGGGGAAAGGAAAGAAGGGAAAGAAAAAATGATCAGAAAAGGAAAAAATGGAAAGAAAGTCTTTGTAAATAAGGAAGGGTGGAGGGTGTGAAGGGAGGACAGGAAATGGGGAAAAAATAAGAACTAAGATATATCATGTAAAGGTATGAGCACCCAATGATAAATGTAAATATATTGTTTACCTAAAATGTACCAATAAAAGAATTTAAGGGGATAAAAGGCAAGTAAAATTGAAAATAAACAGAAGTATAAGAATAGTGAAAATCAAAGCAGAAACCAATGAAATTGCATGCAAGTATCAGAAAAAAATAAACAAAATTAAAGTTGGTTCTTTAAAGGATTATTAGAATCAAATAAATCTGTAACCAAGATAACTAAGCAAAAAAAGAGAAAAAACACAAATTAGCAACATCGGAAATGAAAAGAGGGGCCATCACTACAGATCAAATGAAAATTTTAAATGTAAAAATAACTATAAATAAGTAAATGGCTGAAATTTGATAACCTGATGAAAGTGACCATTTTCTCAAAGGGAGAAAAGAGACAATCTGAATATGGCCATATTCTCTTTTTCTGTTAGTTTGTTTTTGTTTTGTTTTGAGATATGGTCTTTCTAGGTAGACCAGGCTGGCCGTGAACTCATGGCAATCCTCCTGCCTCAGCCTCCCAAGTGCTGGGATTACAGGTGTGCACCACCACACTCAGCTGCCTATGTCTCTTAAAATCAAGCATTTCAAGAAGATTTTAATAGTCCTCCATAATCTGCACTTTATTCTAATACCAAACCAAAGACATCAGACGAAAAGGAAACCAGGCTGGGAGTACTGTGTTTCTCAGTGAAAACTTGCTGAGCATGTCTGAGGCCCTGAAGAAAAGAAAAGGACAGATGAATATAAACATAGATGCAAAAAGCCTCAACAAAGTATTAGAAAATCAAATCCAACAACATATAAACAATTATAGGCAATGATCAAGTGAGATTTTCCCAGGAACACAAAACTAGTTTAGTATTCACAAATCAAGGAATGTAATCCATCACAAGATAAAAAAGGCTAAAACTACGATAAAAAATAAAGTTTCTTAATAAAACAAAACCTGACACTCAAAACAAAGAGTTATGCCTGCAAATAGTCATAATTACTTATGCAATCATATAAAATGATATGATAGTTAATATGTGATATAAATACTCCACTATAAAACGTGGCTGGAAAAGTTGATGATTCCAACCAATTAGGAGTTCTTAATGGCAGAAGAGCTCCTGGGTAGCTATGGATGAATGATTTATACCTGCAGTTTTGGGGTTGCAGTCAGTTTAAATTGAAGGTCTGACAAAAAACAAGCAATGAAATACTAGAACTCAATCAAGCTCTTGAACAAATGAACTTAACAGATGTTTACAGAGTGTTCCATGCCGCAAAATCAGAATACACATTCTTTTCAGCTGCACATGGGTCATTCTCCAAAACAGACCACATGCTCACTCATAGAACATATTTAGGTAAGTGCAAAGGAATTGACATTATACCCTATATATTATCAGACCATAGTGCAATGAAATGGGAGATTAATAGCAAAAGAAACCGCAAAATTTTCATAAACACATGGAAATTGAGCAACACACTTCTGAACAACCTATGGGTCATAGAGGAAATTAAAGAAGAAATCAGACAGTTCCTTCAATTAAATGACAATGACAATACAATACATTGGAATCTATGGGACTCAATGAAAGCAGTCTTATGAGGGAAATTCATATCAGTGAATACTTATATTAGGAAAACAGAATGAGCCCAGTTACACAACGTGATGCTGAACCTCAAGCTTCTGGCAAAAGAAGAGCTGGACAAACCCAAAGCCCATAGAAAGGAGGAAATTATAAAGATCAGAGGAGAAATCAATGCAATGGAGACTAAGAGAATGATACAAAAAAATCAATGAAGCCAAGAGTTGGTTCTTCAAAAGAATAAACAAAATTGACAAACCCTTAGCCAACCTTATCAGAAAAAGGAAAGAAAAGACCCAAATCCATGCAATTAGGAATGAAAAGGGTGAAACTACAACAGACCCAGCAGAAATCCAGAGGATCATCAATACCTACTTCGAGAACCTATATGCCAATAAGATGGAAAGCACAGAAGAAATGGACAGATTCCTAGATACATATGAATTACCAAAGTTGAACAAAGAAGACCTAAAAATTCTAAACGACCCAATATCAATCAATGAAATTGAAAACATAATTAAAAACTTACCAACTAAGAAAAGCCCAGGTCCTGATGGCTTCACTGCTGAATTCTACAAGACATTTAGAGAGGAACTACTACCACTACTGTTTAAACTCTTCAATGAAATTGAAAGGGAAGCAATACTCCCAAATTCATTCCTGAAAGCAAGCATCACCTTGATCCCCAAAGCAGAGAAAGACCCAACTGAAAAAGAAAACTATAGGTCAATCTCACTAATGAACATAGATGCAAAAATCCTTAATAAGACACTGGCAAATAGAATGCAGAAGATCATCAAGAAGATCATACACCCTGACCAAGTGGGATTCATCCCAGGGATGCAGGGATGGTTCACTATATGCAAATCAATAAATATAATGCACTATATCAATAGAGCCAAGGACAAAAACCATACAATTATCTCAACAGATGCAGAGAAAGCATTTGACAAAATCCAACATGCTTTTATGATAAAAACCCTACACAAAATTGGAATACATGATCTCTACCTCAATCTGATAAAAGCCATCTATGTAAAACCAACAACCAATATCATACTAAATGGTCAAAAACTGAAATCCTTCACACTAAAATCAGGAACAAGATAAGGACGTTCACTATCACCACTCCTGTTCAATATAGTTTTGGAAACATTTGCCATGGCAATTAGACAAGAGAAAGAAATAAAAACAGGAAATGAAGAAGCCAAATTGTCATTATTTGCAGATGACATGATACTCTATATAGGACACCCCAAGAACTCCACCAAAAGTCTTCTAGACTTAACAAACAAATTGTATAAAGTAGCTGGATACAAGGTCAACACACAAAAATCAACATATTTCCTCTACATGAACAACAGGCTCACTGAGAGAGAAATAGGGCAAACAATTCCTTTCACAATAGCATTCAAAAAACTGACACACTTAGGAATCAACCTAACAAAAGAGATTAAAGACCTCTTCTCTGAAAACTATAGCACTCTGAAAAGAGAGATTCAAGATGATATCAGAAAATGGAAAGAAATCCCTTGCTCCTGGGTAGGAAGGATCAACATAGTGAAAATGGTCATACTTCCAAAACTGCTATATAGATTCAATGCAATCTCAATTGAAATCCCAGCAGCACACTTCATGGATCTTGAGAAAACAATCCAAACATTCATTTGGAACAAGATGAGACCCAGAATAGCAAAAGCAATCCTAGGTAACAAAGACATGGCAGGGGGTATCACAACCACCAACTTGAAATTATACTACAAAGCTACTATGATAAAAACAGCATGATACTGGCAAAGAAATAGATCTGAGGACCAGTGGAACAGATTAGAAGATGCAGAAACAACTCCAGATACACTCAGCCACTTCATCTTTGACAAAGCAGCCAAACACCCTCACTGGAGGAAAAATAGCCTCTTTAATAAATAGTGCTGGAGAAATTGGGTTTCAACTTTCCAAAGACTAAAACTAGACCTATATCTCTCACCATGCACTAAACTAAAATTGAAATGGATTAAAGATCTAAATATTAAAACAGAAATGGTGAACTGGCTAGAAGAGATGTTAAGTAGAACTCTTGAAGACATTGGTGTAGGAAAAGATTTTATGAACAAAACCTTAGTTGCCCATGAACTAGCACAAACAGTCAACAAGCGGGATCTCTTTTTACTAAAAAGCTTCTACACAGCAAGAGAAACCACCAGCAGTGTGAAGAGACAACCCACAATGTGGGAAAAAATTTTCACCAGCTGTTCTTCAGACAAAGATCTACTATCTAGAATACATAAAGAACTTAAAAAAAATCAGACCTCCCAAATTTAAAGACCCAATCCAAAAATGGGCATCAGAAATGAACAGACATTTCTCCAACAAAGAAGTAGAAATGGCAAATAAACATATGAAAATTCAACATCACTTGTTATTGGAGAGATGCAAATGAAAACAATGCTGAGATTCCACCTCACCCCAGAAAGAATGGCTGCTATCAAGAAATCAACCAAAAAAAAAAAAAAAGAAAGAAATCAACCACCTGTCAAGAGAGTAACCTAATACTTGCTCTCCTCCTAGCAACTACTAATATCATTGGCTCCTCCAGTCCCTATCTACTACCTCACTCAATCCCACCCCAGTTCCTACAAGCCCCATCCCAGCTCCTATAAAAAGCACCCCCTGTCTCGGCCATATTGCTTTTGTCCCTCCTTTGTTCAGAGACAGCCTGGGAGTTTGTCCCTGTAATAAAGGCTTGTTGTGGCCTGGAAAAAAAAAAAAGAAAGAAATCAACCAATAACAAATGCTGGCGGGGCTGTGAGGAAAGAGGAACCCTGCTCCACTGCTGGTGGGAGTGTAGACTGGCGCAAGCACTGTGGAAATCAGTACGGAGATACCTCAAAGAACTAGGACTGGAAGTCCCATTTGACCCCGCTATTCCACTGCTGGGGATCTTCCCCAAAGAATTAAAAGAATCACACCACAGTGATATATGTGCACCCATGTTCATACTGGCACAGTTGGTAATATCTAAATCTTGGAAACACCCCAAATGCCCATCAACTGGAGACTGCATAATGAAAATGTGTTTTTTTATAAAATGGAATACTACTGAGCCATAAAAAAGAGAAATTAGAGACATTTATTGTTAAATGGATGCACATTGAGGCGATACTCTTAAGTGAAATAAATAAGACACACGTGTAAATACTGAATAGTTTCTCTAGTGTGAGAAACTGAAACTGTAAATAAGGACTAAAAGGTATAATAGATAATGTGAAATAGGAAGAAAAGGGACAAAGGGGAAGGGGTAGGGGAAAGGAAAGAAGGGAATGGAATTAATATGAGAAAATGAAAAAAAGGAAACAAAGTCTCTGTAAATAGGGAGGGATGGAGGGGTTGAAGGGAGGGCAGGGGAAGGGGGAAAAATAATAAATTGAAGATCTGAGCAAAATGTACTCAGAAGCAAAAGGGAGAGACCACTCAGACAGCACACACAAACATCCTGCAAGGGAATACTTCAGGGGACAATGAGATGTAGGGTCTTTTAACAGATACTTATTAGGATGTTAATGGGGTTAATGCCATGGACATAAGAAAACAAATTTTTTGTAAGTTTCAATATAGTAAGTACCATAAATAAAAATAAAGATTATTGTAGAAGAAGCCAGGGCTGGAGGAAATGCTTCTGTCTGGGGGAAAAGGTAGCATATGATCACATCCTGAAAGAGGAGAAACTTCACCAGGAGGCACTGCGGGGAGAGGGTAAGTTGTACTAGAAAGACCAGCATTAAGCAGGCAGGGAAGAGAGGGATTTGTTCTGAGGAATGGAATTTGGCTGAGACATCGAGCATGCAAATCAAAGCAGGTAGAAGCCAGACTGGGGAACTGTAAGTGGTACTTTAGACCAGACTTAGTCAACACTGGGGGAGGAGCCACTGAGGAATTTTAAGAAAAAGAAGAGAACAGGAGTCTCACAGAGCTTTGAGAAGATCTCAATCAACAAGACTTTCTACTGGAAATGAGAAGACTTAAAAAGGTGATTAAAAAATAAAAACCATCTCCAAGGGTCCCCAGAATGATACAGTAATGCTTATTTAGAAAAAAAAAATCCAGAATCTCCTGTGTTGGTTTACAGTATAAACTTTACACTCCCCTTCTATGTTATAGTGACATCGACAAAGCTGCCATTCTAAGAGGAATGAATATTTCAATACTTGTTAACCCAGTAACCTAGTATATTAAATCAACTTAAGTGAATTATGAGAGTTTATTCTCTCTAACAGAAGTAAAGTATAAATTAAGTAAATCATTGTTTTCCACAGTGTCTTTTAAAAGTAGCACTCTTGGTGTATCATATGCTACAGCATTCTTTCAAAGAACCATTTAAAGTAAAGCATCATCACATCTTCTCTGCATGTGGAACAGTGTTAAATTCAAGCCCTGTCTCTAGCATAATTAAGTACCCATAACACCATACAACTTTTATTAAATTACAGTGTTGAGAAGGAAATGTAAATTTGTCTTCCAATATGATGTTGGTATTTCAATCCTGTATTTTTTCTTGATCTCGAGTATCATTAACGGTAAAAGTTCAGGGAATAACGAAAGCTGAATAATGGGTAGAATTCAGGATGCCACATAATAATAAATGTTAGAAGAATTATATTTTTAAGGTATTCCCCATCTCTCCCACTCTGCTTATTTTCTTCATACCTATCATTGATAGGGTTTATGATTATAAAAGAAACAAAGATTGGGATAAAAAACAAAAGATTATCTTTAAATGAGCTTTTTATTTTGTCATTATAGATAGTGAGCATGAATGACTTTAAATGTCAATTGATACTATAAAATACAAAAATATTTTACATAATATAAGCAGAATATATCTACCCAAATTCAAAAGAACAAAGAAAAGGCTCCAAAGAGAACACAGATTTCTCTTAATAGCAGGGGAATAGAAAAAGTTGTTTAAGCTTTAAATGAATTAAAAAATAAAATAAACAAATACTGATTACATTTGATGTACAATATGGATGGAACACGGGCAAACATTGTGAGATTCAGTTACTTGGGCTTGCTGACTATTTTGAATTTTTAAGAATGATTATTTTCAGAACTTCCTACCTCAATAGAGAAATATTTCCCTTTTAGGAAATAAAAAAGCTGACTTCATTTTGGATAATCTACCTTGCACCAATATAGATATTCTGTCTAGAATATGTCCTGAGCAAGGGAAATTTTTCACACTTTCCTGAAGTCCCTAGGGATGGGACCCAAAGAGAATATGGATAGAGTTTTCTATTTTGTATCACATCATGGTCTTCTGAGAGGCACAGGTCCAGGCAACACTACAGCCACACTCTCCAAAGTAGGATTCAAGCTGATGTCCTCATAAAGGAAATGTATATATACTCCAGGGGTGTGTGTGCACGCGCGCGCGCGTGTGTGTGTGTGTGTGTGTGTGTTTCCCAACCCACCATTTGCTCAAAATGAGAAAATCACAGCCTCATGGAAAATCACACCTTAAAAAAAATTGTTTGTCTTGGCTGTTCTCTAAGAGAAGTTGAGTTTTCCTGGAAAGTTAACATTCCTCGTCAGAGAGAAAATAAAAATAAATGTGGTACAGGCGAAGATGACATTTGAATCCAAACAAAAGTTTGCCTTTTGCTTTTTTTTTCCTTCCCCCCCATCATACAAACTGATGTGCTAAGAAAAACAGTCCCAATTTAGCTTTCTATAAGCCTTTCAAAGTAGCTCAAATATATAGTCTCTCCTAGGAAGGTTCACTTGCAAACTCTTGCCAAAAGAGAACAAATACACCTTGAGAAAACTGTGCATTGGTAGGGAAAAAATGGATAGACAGGCCACAGGGGAAAAGTGCCAGTGGCTTATTTATTGACTGATTCAATGTTTTAGACAAGAGAAGATTGAGGTATGTCTCATGAGCTGAAACCACCTTCAGGCTGACAAACTTCCACCTCCACAACTGGAAAAAATCATGAATGCATGATGCATTGAGCTCAGGCTCCAATTACAAGCACCATCGCTGAAGCTTGTACAATTAATCCTTCCGGTCTGCTTATCCCAGGGCCCTTGCTTTGTCCACCTGTGTTTACACTAGAACTGGACCAATGGTAACACTCATTAAGGCAGTGGCACTAACCACTATAGATGAAGCAGTGTGGGAAGAATACGGAAGTCTCTGATGCTCTGAGGGTTGAATCCTCAGGAGCGCCTGTCTCCCAGATACTTGCAATGATCCCAACAATGCAGCTCTTCAGAGGCAGTCTTGCCTTGCTCTTATGTATTTTCCACAAAGTAACTTATTCTTCCGTGTCCACTCTTGGGTGAGTCTTTCTTTACCCCAGAGTGCAATGCAAACTTCCTACTGAAGGAATGCAGGACGCCCCCCACCCCCCCATCCTCCTGTTCTTCCACTTTGGTCTGCAGATTACTTCAAATGAAGGAACCTGGGGAATAGCAAATGAGGGAGAGGCTTTTTCTCAACTCTCCTTCTCTGCCTGAAGACAGGACCTACAACAGAAACCCAAATGTCAGCAATCCCCTCCCTGAGAATCTCACCAGTGAGGAAGATTCACAGTGTCCCAGGAGAGGAGACTGGGGGTCAGTAGCATGCCCAGATGGACTTAGTCACACACTGTCACTTGCTCTTCGGAGCACTGTGGCAAGACCACTTTGATCACTCGAGAAGCTTTTTATCTGCGTAGCAAGACAACCTGTACTAATCACACACTTCCTCCCTTTGTTTTCCATAGCTTTGTTATGACCCCTCACAAGCCCCATGCCTCTTCCTTTAGCTCAGGGTGCTATGTA
The DNA here is from genome assembly GCF_053883595.1 of Heterocephalus glaber. Taxonomy (NCBI): domain Eukaryota; kingdom Metazoa; phylum Chordata; class Mammalia; order Rodentia; family Bathyergidae; genus Heterocephalus; species Heterocephalus glaber. The sequence continues at coordinate 22,370,129 of NW_028258377.1, forward strand.
AATTCAAACCATCTCACCTGTCTTCAAGGCTCACTTTTTGTGGGGCTCTTGTGCCTACATATGTAATGAAACATAACTTTTCTCCTGTAAGTCTGCCTGCTGTGGGTTTAATGCATACACTTTGTTATCAAACCCTCAAGAGGACAGAAAGCAACTTTTCCTTCCCCTAGACCAGCATAACGCTGCTCAAGGAACAAACATTTCAAGCCATGTTGCCACAACATCGAGCTTTAAGTCCTAGCTATTCAGGCTTCAAATCTCCTCTTTTTCCCTTCTTTTCTGGCCATTTGTACTTGTTGTTCTCTCATCTTGCATCACAGCTCCACTTTTGCCCTCCCTGCTGGATAATTTTAGTTTATTCCCAGTATATCCTGCACCTGGTATTATTTTGACAAAATAGATTGACATAAGTTCCTCTATTTTCTCTCATATTAGAAAGACTATTAGATTCTAAGACTAGCTGGTATAGTATCTGTCACAGCAAAGAGAACGAGAAAATAATATTTTAGAAAGAATAAATGACTTCAATTGAATTTCCTCAATTTCTGAGTTAAAATCAAATTGTCAGTAGGGCACTCAGTATACAGAAATCCAGATTTAAGTACACTGGAAAGATTAGAGATAATTTCCATAGTGTTATAGAGCCTAATAAGTATTCAATAAATGTTAATAGCTACCATTATTGTTTGCATTACAAAATCATTTTTTTGTTTTAGAAAATCTTTCTCAACTACTAATTCCTTCCCACTGCAAACTGATATAAAGATTTTCACTATAACAACTTGTTAATAAAACACAGTTTGATATATATGCAGAGTTTGCAAATGTGCCCCTATTTAATGTGAAGAAAAACTGTAAAGACAAGAGAATTCTCAGTTAATAAACCATCATTGCATACTACTGGAAGGACAATAATTACCAATAGAAATAGGTCACTTATAACTTTAGTTATGGAGTAACCAGGAAACTTAGGACTAAAGGCAGTGAAGAAAACCCTAAGTGCTCCATAAATGACTTAAATAATCCTAGCCATGTGCACACATGTGACTTGTGTCATTTTAATAAAAGTGTCTAGAGGGTATTGATTTTCATTGTGTCTATGGATCTGTGTAGCAAGCAAAGCGCATGTGTGCTTATTATTCCTAGGTAAGCACTATTTACTCTACAAATAAATTACTATGTAGTTTACATTGTTAGGGTCACATGATAGCTCTATAGCTTAAAAGACTGAAATAACCATGCATTTATCTTGTCGCTACAGGTACTTGCAATGTAATTACAAGGTCAACAGTTACTGTGTAATTACGTGGTTTCAACATTGTGGCTCTTAAACAACACAAAAGTACGCTGTTCTCCCTGTACCTGCCGAGAAGCCCCCATCTCAGCTCTACCAGGCCCACTTACAAATTTTAAATCAAAGCAATGATATTTTTCAATGCAAACAAATCAAAACATCTTCATTGAAATAAATAGCTATCTTACAATTATAGGAGACCTCAGACATCTAGTTCAACTTTCATTTTCTTGTGAGGATTTTTATTATTATTATTATTATTATTTTCTTATAGAAGTATACTTAATTTAGAAAGGTACTCAAAATAAAAAGCATGAAGAGGCATTTTGCTCAGCAGCAATCATTTTGCAACTGTCCCTCACTGTATGGAATAATGAGAAATGGAACTTTTTAAAAGTATAGATTCGCTGATTTAGTGTCATCAGAACAAATTGATGTTAAGTCATGAGACCCCTGATTTTTTGTTCTTCTGTAATTCAGTATCTAAGTTCACCTGCAGGCCTACTTAATTTGGTAGCACACTGCATAGGAATTTGTAGCTGGTTGTGTTTATGTGCATTATGACAAATCTCTTACACATTTTCGTCCCATGTACAGTGATTCTGAAATCCTAAATTGCATTAAATCCTTATAGAACTCTTCAAATTCTGTCCCCACTCCTTATTCAGAGAAGCAGAAGGACATTGCTTTGATAGTCAATATTTGAACAACTCATTCCAAATTTATTATAGGTTACTATCATACAGAGAATAATAAAGAATTTTTTTAATTACTTTAGCTCATAAGAATAGTCTGATAGATATTCCATCAATGTTATGATTCCCTTGGATGGAGGAATGCTAAATGCTAACCCAAACAGATTTTAAAACCATAATTACTTGGTAAACAAGGGAATCATAGCCAAATAATTATTCATGAGTACAGATCAAATTCATCTAAATTTTTAAAAAAATTTCTTATTGCATTCTTCTGTCTGTGGCAAAGTCACTAGGCATAGCAATATCGAAGTGCTATTTCTTCTTCAATATGTTTTACACAAAGGGAGCATGCTGTATACAGGGTTTTTGCTATAGGGTCTTTCTTCTTTCTCTCTCTAGTGATAAGGTACTGGAGATGGGTGTGTTATCAACACTGGGATAGGTGTGTAATTTTAAAAGGCTCACAAGTTCTCTGAGATAGTAGTTCTCTGACCAGCAGAAACGAGGCACTCACATACGTAGCACTATCACACAATCAATTCTCATATTTAAATATAGTGATAGTCATCAGCCAAGAAATGCTAAGCTATATAAAAAAATGGGGGGCTGGAGCTTTAGCTCAGTGGTTTCGCCACCTGCTGCGCAAGCACAAGGACTTGAGTTCAATCCTCGGTACCAAAAAATAAAAATAAAAATAAAAATAAATTTAAAAAATAAAAAAAGTATTTTAAAAATGAGGAAAAGTCCTCTTCTAAAGAGAATTTCAGGCAAAATTGTGGAAATCTCATAATTAAACATAAGCAAGCTTCTCTATCACCTAATAAAAAAATCAAGAAGCTCATTTAAATAGCTGCAGGATTTATCTTCTAACACCTGCTCATAATTGATCTACATTTGAAAAGTTTCTTCTTTTCAGTATTTCCAAGACTAATTTGGACCTTTTCTGTAAATCTCACATTATAAATCATGAAAGTGAAACAAACCATCTAGAACATATCAAAGGATGAAAAAGTATAAGGTACAGATGAATATCTATAGTATGTGCGTTTATATTTTAAAAAACTAACTTGATTATGTACACACTACACTAACTTGGAGGGAGCCTCGATGATAAGTGAAGGTCAAAGAGGATAATAACTTTCTCTGTGATGTTTCAATATTGCTTACAAGAAGACAGTGTAATATAAAAATTAAGACAGTACAAAACAGAGCACAAAAAATTGCAATACAGCCTACATAAATAAAAACAATGCCCTTCTCTATTAGTTTAGAAAACTGTTTTCTACCTTGCGAGAGTTCTACCAACATGGTTTGTTAGAAATCAAAGTGCAGACAGAAGATACATTTTCCAGCCTGCTTGGTACAGAGATGCATGGGAAAAAAAACTCTAAAACTCCCAGTGACCTTGCAGATGGTTGTGGGAAATAAGAAAAATGTGTATTATTAGTAGTGTACTAAGCCATAGGATCTGGCCAATAAATGGTTCACAGTATATTTACTCCACTCTTTAAGCAGGCATGCATTTCAATGACTGTTTCCATTCCATTTTTTGATGGTAATTTTCAGTAAGTAAGAAGCACTGTACCTTTAAGTTTTAAATATAAAAAATGACACTGATTAACCTTTAAAATGGTGCCATTTAATCAAAGCAAGTAGATCTTTAATGGGTTTTAAATGGACTAATAAATCACAAGCTTTTTTTCAACATAGAAATAAACGAAATATTTGAAAAAAAATCTCATTTCACCTCTCGGAGTGTTTGTGCGTGTGAGTTTGGGCATGGGGAGAGGTGACAGGAATTCACACATGGCTGTGCTCTGTGTGACTAGGGTTTGGAAGATGACCACTTTGGCTTTTATTCCAGTGAGTTCTTAATTCCTTAACAGTTTGTTCTGTATGCTAAGCAGCAAGATTGTAAATGGCTATATCTCTATGTTTTCAGGAACGTTGACAAATTTGATGATTTGGACTGAGAAACTTATGGTAGTTGAGCATCATGTAGAAAACAATTGATCTTCCCCTCAAGGAGAAAGTGATCAGAGAAAATGAGTGGGTTTTAGTGCCGCAGTGATCCTCTGGCTATTACTAATTCTCCTCAGGTACAAATGGAGAACCAAGTAACCCTCAATCTCATAAAGTATACACTGGACTCCCATGCTCACAGCTTATAGTTTGAACAAACAGCCCTGTTGGCTTGCCTGCAGATGCAGGATTCTGTGTGCTTTCCAAGGATGGACAGTTCTGTCTTAGCACTGTAACCTACACTGTGCCTGGCTCAAGGTTGCTTAATGCAAGCCAATTGGGTGAATGAAATGGATAGAAAATGACAAGTTGGTAATGATAGATCGCCATGCTTTTCCTTTGAACCACATACTGATTTAGGGATAGGAGATCATGGTGCCACTGATGATAAATGGATGCTTAACTCTAAACAACCATCACACCACTGGCTGGGGAAGGAGCCAGACTAGGGCTACAAATTGCAGTAAGGAGAAAAACTGTACCAAGAGGAGGGAATATTTTATAATGGGTTCAGGTTCAGGAATGCAAGAGTTCTTCAGCCAGCCTTCAGTGATAGTCTTCAGTTTCAAGCACTTACAGTGCACTAGGTACTTAACTGAGAATTTCAATGGTGCCATCTCATTTAATTCCTATTATCCATTTAGGATTAGGTGATTATTGTCATCATTTTTTTCAGATGAGGAAACTGAAGAACAGAGAGATTCTAAAATTTGCCCAAATTCACACAGCTAGTAAGGATCTATCTAGATTCATAATAACGCAGTGTTGGGGCTATCCTCTCTTGCTTTCCTAGCAAGAGTGTCTATACCAATTCTACCCTTCCCTGAAGTCTAAAAGGGTATGTTCTCTCTCCCTGTCAAGGCAGGTTTTCATCTGTGCTGTTACTTCCAAGTCTTTCAGGAACATTCTTCCTTCATTATACTCCCCTTACTTCTGGTATGATCCTTCCACTTCAGTGTCTGCTTCCTCATCACTCAGTCAGTGCTCAAACCCATTCCTTGACCCCAGCTGTCTGGAAGGACACCATCACTTTGTGATAAAGAGCTATCTATACTTGGTATCATCTAACTCTACTTTTGCCCATGCATTAGGAGCTGCTTCTGTTGAAGACACCTATCATCTACCAAGGGACAAATAAAATAGAACATTTAGGACCAATCTTCCCTGAACCTGAGGCTACTGGCTGTAAGGACCACTGCAGAAATGTTACACCCTCATCATCTGAGATAGCAGCCCTTGGGTTTCCATTCCTTCACAGGTCTCAACACCAATGGGTCTTTCTTTATGTGTCTTGGAAATCTTGGTGGCACACAGTGCTCTACTTTCACCTAATTCTGTGGCACTCTCTGGATGCCATGATTCCATGGTCTTAGATAACATGCATACAATGGGTGATTCCACATCCTACGTTGCCATCCTAATTTCTTATCAGGACACCAGAAATGTGCATGCCACGGAGTATTAGTCCCAGTGACCACATGGATGCAGGTTGTAACTCAGCACATTCAAAAATGAGCTCAGATTCTTATCATTTTTCTCCACTTCAAAGGAACTTTTGATCAGCATCCTTTCCACTTAAGACAAATCGCTGGAATTCATATTTGATCCCTCTATCTCTAGTACAGTGTTTTTATTTTCTCTATGACATTGCTGTTTAATTAGCCAAAGCCTTTCTGCTAGCCCATCACACTGCATCGCTGTTGAGCCCTTGCATCTTGGATGGGGCCAAATGCAATGGCCCCACATTTGCCGCCATGTCTGCCCTTTCTACTGAGTCTTCTTCACTGTCCCGAGAAAAACCTTTCTAAAACGCAAGTCAGATAATGAGCATCAGTGCTTCACTGGCTGCTTCCTGCCATTTTCTGCAGACAGACTATGTCAGATTTAGCCAGGATCTGCCTCTTCAGCTGTGTCCCCCACCATCAGCCCCATCGTTCCCACGACTCCAGCACAAATGAGAGCCCTGAACGCGCTGTTGCTTTCCACACACCTGGACATTTGCTTAGCCAGGTTTTTCTTTTCACCTTGAATGCCATTTTCTATCAAGAAAATGAAAATGTCCATTTTTTTCAATATTTCACAGGGACAAAAATTACCTTGTCCTTGACACAGTTTTTGGCATTTCCCAAACACTCTGCTTCCTCAATGGTTTTTGTAAACTACATGTAGTGTTTAAACTGTATGCTATATTACAGTTTTATCTTTATCTGAGTATCTATCTCAACAGACTTTGAAGTCAAAAGATATCTTTTCAAGCATTCTATTATTTGTAGTATCTACACAGGACCTACCATATAGTAGGTGCTTGCTAAAGGATTTCTGAATTAAATGTGACATTTGATGGATAAGGACCTTTAGTGTTAAGCTTAAGCAAATAAACATGCAATCTCAATCTTCTGAAAATCATCAGGATGACTTGGAAGCAGCTTAGCCACAGAATAAATGAGACTTATTTTACAGATTAATAAATTGGAAGTCAAGAATGCACAGTTCCTGAGTCGATCATGTCACTAGCCAAACAAGGCCTTGGACAAATGTTTGATATCTGTTTGGTTTCAGAATTCCATCTGTAAAGTGAGGTGAAGAAGGTATTCTCTAAAATCTCTCCAGCTCTCAAATATTTACTTTTATGAGGTCATAACTGACAACATAGGGCAGACATTCAGAGATAAGGATAAATCTGGCTAAACAACAGACCTATAAAAATAAATCCTATTGGTTGTAAATAATCAGAGATGATAAGAAAAGTAAAACATAACAAATTGCTTCCAACCATGCTCCCAAATATATGTACATAGCTGAACCTTTTCCCACTTAGCTCTTAAAATCTCTACAAAATTATCTTGGAAAAATAGTGATTCAGCTAGGAAATATATGTCTTTATAGAGGTGTCAAAAGCATCTCTCCATCTTTTCATATACATTTTCAAATTAAGTACAAAATCGTATTATTTGTCATTGTAAGTTTCCCCCCAAATATCATATTTGTCTTTGATTCCACAGATCCTGAATATTTATAAAACTTTCAAGTCGATGTAGTTTATTGAAGAAAGAACACAGCCCAGTCACATCTATTAAATATTAAGTATTTTGCTACAAAGGCAGAGACAGGTACATAGCCGTGTGATCACAACCTCCAGCGATACAAACAAGATGCTCTTCCCAACCCTTTGGTTGGAAATGAGAAAAAAACTGTGTTAAAAAAAAAAAAAAACTGGCTTAAATAATGTGGTGAGCAATAATGTGGAGTTAAAATGAAATGTGTTTGAAGTTGCATATTATATCCAAAGGAACACCACCATAATTCATAGTGATTAATGTTAATGTCAAAAATATTAAAGAAAGTAATAATGATTTGTATCTTCATGTAATGGGCTACCCTTTCTTTGATCTTTTATTCCCTTTGATCAATGAAATTAACGGGCAATAAATTTCATACCAATAAAAATGAATTCATCTTCACCCAGCACATTGGTCAGCCTGTGGGAATAACTGCCACAGGAGGTCAGAGAGACAAATGCTAAGGCTGGTGTTAAAAAGGGATCAGATAATTTTATGACCATTAATAACGTTTGTCGTGCTGCAAGCTCACACACAGATAAGGGGAATCCAGCCATCCTTCTGGGTTCAGACTAATTACCTCCCGGGTCACTAAGACACCGCTGGGCTAGCACACGGGAAGGGTCACCGGTGCACTTTCAGAGGGGTGTTGCTTCAATTTCAGTGGAGAACAAGGTCAGCTGAAGACCCTTTGAGGCTCCAAAACCTGAAAAACCTTATGACACTTCTTTCTTTACTTATAATTTTTTTTTAAGCCACTAAACCATAAAATACATTCGTTCTTGCAGGAGCTGAAATTCAAATGGAGTACTTTTCCTAAATGCCTTTGGTTACACAATTCAAGAATATTTTACAAGCAGAATTGTTCCAGTGTTTCAGTGTACCTGTTTGCGTAGGGCTCTAAGCACTCCTACAATTTGTCTGTTAAGTATGTGGACACCTGGTAGGCAGGATGTAGGTGAAGTAGTCTCACAGCCAGAAAAATAAAGATATGCCCTAGCTCATGTTCAAAGTAGCAGAATCTATCACAGGAATTCTACTTCCTTAGGTATTGGTGGTGGCTGTACATTTCTGAGTTAGTGCATTTCTTCAGTTAGTGCTAATTGCTTAGATTATGACCTGTTGGTGTACCTTCCCTACAAAAGGCAATATGTAAGACCTTCTGGAATTCAATATTATTAGTTCCATCCATCTAATTCATGTCTGCACTCATATTAATGATTGTTCCCAGACACATGCTAAACACACTCATGGAATGCACTCAGTAAAGTCTATCTTGTTACAATTTCAATGCCAATAGCTGAGGAAGTGTATGATTCATCACCTACATGGGTGTGGCCATTTGTCACTGTGTTCCATTTCCTTTTCAGCAAATGCCTGATGTGTCATGGAAGACAGAATGAATCTTGTTAGTATCTAACAACCCAAGGGTTACTGAAAACTGACCACCATGTTGCTAAAACATTCCATTCTCAGCTCTGAACAGCAGGAAATCATGATTTTCCTAATAGATGTATAATAAACAGACCCCATTTACTCTCATAAAACGGCAGGGGTAGAGCTCAGGATGGCTATGGTATGAGAAAATTCATGATCATCAATAATTCATTTCAAATATTCAGTAAAGCTCAACGTATTTATGGACTTCTAACTACAGCCAAGCAAGATTAACTGTCAATGGGGAAATATCATTTATATAATTTCAGCATTGTTACAATATATTGTATAGAAATATATTTTTTCCCCTTTTTCATGGTAGCTCATTTAAACCTCTATAGGAGAAAAGAATTACTGGAGGAGAAAAGGACTCCAGAAACAGATGAAGATATAAGAACTCTAAGGTTTAAATAGGTACTTAAAACATCAGACAGCTTCCTTAGGTTTCTGCTAATGTGTGTTCTCCCAGAAACTGCATCTCACTTCTGTTCTGCCTTTATTGGCTTCTGCGTTCCTGACCCTAATCTCAGGATTTGATTGATGTTTACAATTTCAGTTGAGTGCTGAGACTCCCAAGGTCATGCATCCTACCTGGGGATTTCATCTTTAACCTTGTAGCAGCCCACTTACAGCTTCTATAAATAGTTAACCTCAGCTTAGATTTCTACCAGGGCTTATCTCCTCCCAGAGCCATCGATTGCCAATGGTTTTGATCTCTAGTTTTGACAGCACAAAGACTTAAGATGATAAGACAAATTGGGGATGAATATTGTTTAAAATTATAAGACTTTTGAGACCACCAAGAAAAATGGGTTCAAAAAAGAACAGGGTGACAGGAATCAAAGGGGATGAAGCTCGACAGCTCTTGGAAAGTTTTGGTATAAAGCAGAGTATAGAAATGAGGTCTTGGGACAGAAGCACAGGATGAAGGGTTTTCTTTTTTACTATAGCAAAATTAGCAGCATATTTGAAAATACAGATAAGTGAATCTCCTAAGAACCATTTCTGCTGCCAGAGAGAAGACTGTATCTCTACAATGACTGATAAACTCCTACTGTAAGTGCCAGAAGCAGATCACTACCAGAATTCCAATTTGGGCCCTAGGCCTCCAAACGGACAAAAAAATATATAGCCATGCTATCAAACACAACTCCTCTCAGGACGTACACTGGGGAAGCATTAGCTGAGGAGGTGAGCATTTATGTTTTTCTTTGCTTATTTATGATAATAAAACATATATACTTTTACACAGAAATTTCATTTCAGAGCCATTAGTTATTTTTGTATTAGAAATGCTCTGGAAAAATAAAAATCTTCAAAATGAAACCAAATACTTCAAATACTGATCTACTAGATATCTCAGGTGCACAGATGTTGATCAAACTTCTATTTCTGTAATAGATACCACATTCATCTTCTATTTGGTTTCCATTTGCTTCCAGAAAGAAAAACAAAACCCAGCCACACAACTGCAGTAAGGGCAGTAGCTATGTGGGTCTTGGATGAAAAAACACATTACCAACAGTGCTTTTCCTGAGCATTTAGGTGCCTAACCAGCAAATTACACTGTTAATGGCAGAAGTGACAGGCTGAGGCCCCTGACCAGGGGCTCCTCAAGGACACACCACACTTAGAATCCTAGTGCTGGCGAGGAAACATGAGGTTAGGAAATCCCAGATTCTTCCCAAAGTGGGGGTCCACCCTAGACTCCCTTGCATTTAGCCATTCTGTCTCTGCTGGCAAATGACTGAAGAAAGCAGCTTACTCTGCCAGGAACATGGAGTTTCTGTATTTAAAAATCTGCACTGAACATATTAAAGTTGGAATTTAGGATGATAGAAAATCTCCCTCCCTAGAATGCTTTTATTTTGACTCTATGAAGACACAGAATTAAATAAAGTCTCTTCCACAACATATGAAAATAAGTACTACATTTTCCTTGTATCTATCCTTTTTCAGGACAAGTAAGCCCCTTGCCTTTATATCTGTTCCTCAGACAACACCGATCTCAGATCCTTCATCATCCTGTCACCTTCTCTTGATGTTTACATTTCCAACTGAATTCCTCTGCACTTAGATTTGGGCTTCATTTACACAGATCGAAAAGATAAAAAGCAGATAGCAAATAAAAGTTAAATATGCTAAATCCAAGGATATTCTGAACTGTTTTGCTGAAAGAAAGTTTTATCAGTGACTGTATATTCCTAATAATCTCTAAAAGAAAAAAAGTAAATGCTAGGTTGAAAAAGTAGAATTATGGAGGATATAAAATGAAAAAAAAAATCTTGACCATAGTCCTCATTCATGCTTATTCTTGTGAGAATGATTTTTCTCTGCCCTTTAGAGACAATGTAGACTGACTTCAACACTTTTCTAATCTCTCAGATAAGAAAAGTCCTTACGTGACTTTTAGTTAGCAAAAAATGTTCTTTTTCAATAATTAAAATGTCCACTCCATGATACTAATCAGAACTCTAAAGTTCATTTAAAGTTAACTTATTCATCACTCCTTCCTCAGCCTTGTTTTAACTCCAAAGTCCGTGGTCCCTGAGTACCATTACAGAGCCCTGAATTTCTGTTTATTTCTGTCTTTTCAGTCTTCCCCCAGTCCCAGCTTTGCTGCTTTGCTTTCTCATATTCCCAAGGTTGCAGTGAAGAAGCAGAGAAGGGATGAAACACAGCTCACTTGATCAGCATTGGTAAAAACCAGCCCTCGGAGGCCTTTAGGTGTGAAAGATGTTTAAGGCCCAACTGTTCAAGGATTTCCTCCCATGTTCTGGATCATTTGAAGATCTCTCAACTGCAGGTCCCTGAAGGTAAGCCAGTATCTCAATTGACTGCTACTAAGATGTTCTTCAGTCTCCATCCCTCAAGAAATCTCCAGTTTCTTTCTGCTGTTCCTGTCTTGCTTGCCTTGTAAAAGGCCACCTTCGGGCATGTTTCTCCCACAAAGCCCACACAAAGCAGGAAACATCTCCTTCAGTGGCATCTAAAGGCATTCACAAAGTGGCCCTTCTCCTGGTTCCCCAGTTGTGGACTCATTGCCTCATTTTCTCTGCTTTGGGACCAGGCCCAGAACCATACCCTATGCCTAGACAACTGCAAAGGCCCTGGGTCACTCACTCTTTGAAGACTTACTCCACGGATCACAGAACATAGGCTCCATCTAGCCCCTCACAAGACCCTGAGACTTCTGTCAAGGAATTTCACCTTCCATTTCCAATTCCTCTTTCTGAATCTCTACACTGTTTCATAGGAAGAAACAAGTTTTCTTCTGCAAGTTTTGCTTAGTTGGTCCAGGACCCTGTGACACAATGGAATAATTGAAACCTGTGATGAAAAGGGAGAGAGAGGATCCAAGAATAACTTTCTGCTACACTTATAAACCAAATATAACCATCAATAAATAAATAATAAAAAAAGACTGGGGATGTAGCTCAGTGCAGTAGTCCTGGGTTCAATGCCCAGTATCAAAAACAAAATGAGACGAAATCCAGAAATCTTCAAATCTAATGACAATAAGAACAATAAATGGAAATGATGTATAGGACTTGAGATTGGCCAAGAAAAGCTTTCTCCTGAAACAATCACAAAAATATCTCGAGAAATCAAATTATTAGAGCACAACTGGAAGCTTGCAGAACATTGTTATTTGGGTATTATTTTGTAAAGAGTGGAAAATAGTAATGTATGCGAAGGGGTTGGCTAAAATCTTCACAAAATACACTGAAAAATGTTCCAAACAGAATTGAGATCAATAAATCTTAACATTTATCCAGTATAACCCCAATTTTAAAAATAAAAACTAAAGATTAAACAGTACAAAAAATACAAAATTAAAATAAAGATTTATGAATTCTGATTTTCATATCAGATTCAGATCAAGAGAGAAATAGTTTTTCTTGAAAATAGGATTGAGAGTCAGAAAGTAAAATAGGATTTCAATGGAAAAGTATATTCCATATGTGAGGGTCCATCAAGTCCTACTTAGCAACTTCATCAGTGATGTAGGCCAGAGAAATAAACAAGTAAATTAAACCTACAGGTAGTACTAACTCAGTATGAGGGGCAAAGACTGGTGAGAGATAATAAAAAGTCTCTGGAGGTTAGGAACAGAAGCAGCAAATAAAAAGGAACTCGAAAAAAGTGCGTACATTTTAATAGAATAAGGCCTTTGGAAAACAGGGCAGCTACAAGCAAATTCAACTGATTATGCAAACAATTAAATATATCCTAGATTCAGTGCCTTGGGAAAATGATCACCAACATCATTTAGCTCTCCCACTAAAAGATGTGCAATAATAATAGATAAGGAGAGAAGCCATTCGTAAAAGGACACATCTATTCTGGAGGAAAAAAAATGTTTGCATTTCAATAGAATATAGTAAGAATTTGAAATAAGTATGTTTTACTGATTTAATTTCAGAATCTACGATGTGAATTAGAAAAATTAAGATCGCATTTTTGAACATGATTTCTTTTATTGGTTTGCAGAGGAGAAAAATTAAAATTTTGAAGGGTATAGTTTATAAGTAATCCATCCTGAAAATGCTGAACAACTACTCAAAACAAAGCAAATGAGGCACAATAAAAAAGAAATATACTTGACAGTCTGGTCCTTACATACCTGTTAGCTGCATCTCTTTCTAGGTTTACTAAAGTGATCCAGCCACTGGTTTTCTTTCTGATCCATAAAACAAACCACCAAGTTTGGCCCTGCCTCAGGGAGTTTTGCACCTGTTCTTCTCACCTCTTTGCAGACCTTCCTCTGGCTGATGGCAAGTCAAATGCCCCCTATCACTGAGCCTTCCGGATCATCTTACCCAAAGCTGACCTTCCTACTGGGGCAGCATCTTGTTCTCTCCTTGTTTAATTTTCTTTATAGGACTCACTACTATCTAAAAATCTATATTACCAATTCACTGTTTGTTTACTTGCAGAATTTTGCTTTCTCCTCTCTCACCCCTGAGATATCATCTTTATGAAGGGAGGCTTTTTATCTCCATCACTATTGAATGAATCTTCAACCTGATTAACAGATCCTGGTGTTTGTGGTCCCTCAATATATGAACACTGAATAAATATATGTAACCTGACTGACAGACTGGTAGGAAATTGTGAAAGTACTCTCAAGAATAGCAGAAAGTAACATTGAAAATGGTGGTGAATGACATCATTATCAGAACCTAGCATCAAGGAATCTGAATATAGATTAAAGTTTAAATGAGCAGATGCATTAATACAGATTCTTCAGAGTGTTTAAACTTACCAACCCTGTAATTATATATTAGGTCATATAAGTCCTCCAATAATGAAATTCTGAGGATCACTCCTCTAATAGCATCAACCAAATGTGTATATTTACTCATAAAAATTCATAAGAAGTTAACTACCATGTGGTTACTTCCAGTTCTCTTTTTTTCCAATAGAGTGGAATTAATGTGTGCAATCTAATGAAATATGCTACAATTAGAGAACTACTATGCATAGTAATATCTCTGCTTGTATATGTTTCAAATGAAATAGAGTCTGTGGTGACATTTCAGCAATGCAAAGAATGAAAAGCAAAATTAAATTGCTATTAGATTTCAAATTGCAGCTGGGTACCTGAATGCAAAGTCTATCCATGAAAAGCTGATTGTTTAATGTACCCTGCACCCACATTTAAGCATTCTTACATATGAATGTAGGTTTGTTGTGTATTCATAAAAAGCATGGCTTAGTCCACAAACCAAGCAATACTAAAGCATTGTCACTTACAACAGAAAATTATCACCACGAATGTTTTTAACCTACTTCTGGGACATTTTCCCTTTTGAGGAAGAATGCCTGAAGTCTTCCTATAGCTAAAATCCCCATTACTAGAAAGTCCAATCATGAAGGAAAGCATGCAGCTAACCCAAGCCTCTCAAACTCAAAGAGACTTGGAAAATTATCACACAATTAAACACCTTCTTTAGACAAGCACTGGAGAAGACTAGGTGTAGTCATTTAAACAAATTTACCTGAGCACCTTTAAATAATTTCATGTATACCTGTTTCACCTTTTTTTTTTTTGCCAACTGTCAGAAAAAGGAGTACAGTAGTAGGATACCCATTTACAATTCAGAACATTTTATCATCTAATGAACCCATGAAAGGATGAACCAATCTTTACTGCTAACTCCTTAAGACTGTGGCCAGCAGGGAGAGCCATCAATAGTCGGATCATTAAGGACTGTCTGGGGACTACAAAGCCTCATAGAAACATCCAGTATCATTTTCCTATTTCTTCGCATAGTCACATATTGCCATGGTTCAGGCCTTCATGGAGTTCAGGCCAAATCTCACTTTCTCTCCTTCACCTCTCCAAGATGCAACAAGCATCTGTCTGCTTCCAACTCTGATATAAAAGATGTTATCAAAAATTAGTGTTATCCATAGACTAACACCTGTTTTCACGACAATCTTAAGGATTTAAGAAAATCAAGGTACACTCAGAATTGGAAAAATGTGGATATTTTCTTGTAGACTATAGATGAAAAATCTTACATCAAAAGATTTCCTCCTTATTTCTTTAAATAAATCTTTTATTCAAAATAGGAAAAATTATTTTAAAAACCTATGGATCTTAACCATATAAGACTTTTATGTTACAATATCATTTATTATGTCTAAAAAATCTAGACACACGAAGTCCCCCCCCAAAATATATTGAGTTCTAAATGGTGAATGGTAGCTTACGTGTTGACAATGTGCCTGTTATTTGCTAGAAAGAAAAATGCTTTTCCTAATGAATATGTTACCCAGAATACTTTGGCTAGATTAATTATGTTCATATGATTACCTCCTTTCAAATGATGTCATTTAAAAAGTTTCTTGGCCATCTCTTTTTAGCATTAGAAATAAAAAGTCTTCAATACATTTTCATATAAAAGACAAGAAGAAAAAGTACAAAATCACTGTAAAATAAATGGAAACTGATTAGCTGTCTTTCACTTTTTAAACGGCACCTTTAACAAAAAGTAATATTAAGTGAAATTGCCGGCCAATCTTTCAATGGCCACTCATCAGTGCTTAAGTCTACAATCAGCTTGTCATAATTAACTCCATATCTAAAGAAGATAAACACAAGCAAGAGCACAATGCCCAAACCTACAGCTTGAAACATGGAGTTCAAACGGGTAAAAACCGAACTTGGGACAATTTGCTTTATCCTAGCCACCTAATTCCATAAATCAAGTGGAAGAATATCTGTACATCAGCAATGTTGTATATTAGTTTGGTTTTATTGGACTGAATTGGATTATTTCATGAAGTCAATTTCTCCCAAAACTAGCATGGCTACAAAGTTGTGAATTATATATGTGCTTCATCACAATATCCTATTGCCTCTAACTTTAATGCTGTTACTGTAGATATTAGTAATTATGTCCTGTCCTTTTGATCTAACATTTCCCATATGTGACACCAAGAAAATTATTCCAATAAGCCTATGTGCTTTCTGCTTCTGACTTCTGTACCTCACCAGTTTTCCCATTGCATTCCCTACATGAACCTTTTTGATATTACTTCTAATAATTACACCTCAATTTTTGAGTGGAAAAAGAAAGTCATTTAGGTGAGGATTTTATTTATAGGAGCTTTCTATTTAATTACAGAGAAACTTTTAAAAATGTGTAGAAATTGGCAAGAATGAAGGTAAAAAAAACTATCGATTAAGTTAGAAAGAATGTAAATAGCTCTGTGATTCCCTGGAATTTCTACAAATATCAAATGCAAAAAGAAAAACAAGACTATAGTAATCATAACTTCAGAGCAGTCGGAACTTGCTGCCCTGGGGTGAGGGAGAGAAGGAAAAGAGAGGGAGAGGAATCCAATTCAACTTTTCATTGCATGATTCATAAATATATATCTAGGAATAGTTCTCTTGGCCAAGTATTTATTAAAAATCTTCACCCTGTCTGCTTATAAACAATTTGAGAAGTCAGGCACTACAATATTCATAGCCATGTTCAAGAAGTGACCTTCTGAGCCGACTTTATTACGGGCTATAAAAAGTGCTAGCTAATAAAATGCAAGGACATTTAGTTGATTTCCAAGATTTTACTTTCTAGGCTTCTCAATCCCTCAAAAAAGCCCTCCCCCTATCAATGATCAAAATTGTTCCATGACCCATCTTTGACGATACCAAAACTCAAAAACAAAAGCAGCATAAACATGTATACCACTGAGCCCTGAGCAGCTCATTAAATCCCAATTCTAAGACAGATTTTCACATTGTGCCACTAAATCCCTCTGTTGTGCCTTATTTGTTGTTCAATTACATGCATGCAATTCTTGGTGGTTTTACCCTTGAGTATGTATTCTCTAAAAGCTCATAAAGTTCGTAAAATTAGCTATACCTTTAATCTTATAATATTCCCCAGACTGTGAAGAAAATTGTACTTATTCACTTAAAATTAATATCCTTTTCTTGCTTCTCTGTGGAATTCTGACAAAACATTGAATTTAATGTTCACATACCTATGTGTTTTAATCCAGCAATCATGGCTATCTATCTTCTAACTATGGCAAACCAAGATTAGAAAATATCCTGCTGTTCACAGCCTGAACCCATGAAATGAACCTGCTTGGAGGTCATTTTTAGTAGGAAGAAGAACTGAACAATTCAAAAAGCTTTTAAAGAATGCAAAATAGGCAACAGAATAAAAGGAAGTGCATGGACAAAGAATCCTTTCCAACCCTAAGCAGCCAATCGTTTTGTTTTGATTACATGTTTCATTATATGTATCCATACATTCATCTTATTTCCCAGTAGACTACTGACTCCAACACTCAGAGGACTACACATTTACTAACTTAATGTGATGTGGGAATCTAAGTTCATGGTTGCCATTTCTCAAATGTCTGGATATGTATGTATATTGTGTGAAACTTACAACAGTAAAATATTCCATTGCTCTGGTTGAGATCAAAGCTAGCCTAAATTGATTACTGAATGAAAACACAAATACTCTCCCCTGTTCTGAGTGAATGTTGTCCTGAAGAGGATATCTTGGATCCTGGACCTAAGCATTATTGTGTAGAATAAACTTTTTAGGAAACTTTACCTCTTGCCTAGGGCTCAATTTTCCTACTTTAAAAGGTAGCTTTTATTGGTGTACAAATGCCTTATTAGATACCAGTTTGTGGGAAGACCTGGATCACTTCAAAAAATTCCATGTTCTCAAGTCCAGTGTTAAGGCCCTGAACTCTAGCTCCTGTTATAACCCAATGAACCCCATCGAGTGTGATCTCCTAAGCAAGAGGAAGGACAGGACAGGGTGACCAGTGGAAAGTAAGCAGTGCCCCGCAGGCATGCACAATCTTTAAGAGGATGGCATCCCTTCTTGCTGTCACAAAGAATCTTCTCAGGACTCTCGCGCCGCCTGCTGGTATGACCCAGCATTTCTCACTTTCTCTGCTAGGTCCTGTTACTATAGAGACAGAAACCAGGAGCAGCACAGAGGCAAACACAGGGCTGTCTCCCAGAAGCGAGGAAGGAAAGAGAAAAGTCAGAAGGAAGAGACGAACCAATGGGAGTGAAGAAGAAAGGTGTAAATCCACATGGTACAAAGGCCATGCGCACATGGGCACAGGAACTAGGCATGCAATCAAAAATTAAACTGGCTACATGGGAAAAAAAAGAAAGCATTGGAGGGCACAGGGCACAAAAGAAGGGGACTCAAATAAGGGAAGCACCTGCGCCGTGCAGTTACGTGAAATCAGAACGCAGGGCTGCCATATCTATCAGCTCGTTTTCAAAAGAAGTCAAAAATTTGAGTTTTATTTTATTTTAAACTTTCAACATTTAAGAACGTATGGCTAATTTTTGTTTTTAAACTCCACCAACCAAACTGGCTTCCAGTCTGCAAAAACTGGGTGAGGACTGGTGTGAGTTTTGACGAGGTAGTCAGGGAAGCAGGAGAGAAACAAGGAGGAGAAATAGGGCTTCAAACAAGCACAAAGGGATCGGTTTGCAGTTACGACTAAATACGGGATCAGGAAATTTGTAAGGATGTTCAGTCGACTACCGGACAATCACGGAGTTAACTTGGCTGTTTTTGTCAAAATCTAAAATGAGAAGAACATCCATGCGATTGTTTATACCTCTGCCGTGGTAAAGGTTCAAAGCATTGCTGGAGGGCCGCTCGTAGAAACTAGCCACTCCCGGAGTGAGTGCGGCTCAGCCAGGACCCCATCAAGCGCCCTCCTTACGTTCCTCATACGTGAAAACCCACACAGACTGAATAATAGAGTTTAGTTTTTCATCCGTGAAAGATGGTTGTAAAAATTCTAAACCAGGTACTCGGTGTGCAGGGGTTGTGAGAATGATGAGAGATTCTGACCAGAGTCCTTTCTTTGGCACACAAGGTAAAATAAATTTGGGCAACAGTAAGCACCATAGCTCTCCCTGACAACAGCCCCAGGAGGAAGGGTTAATACTATTCCTATTGGAGAAATGAGGAAACTGAAACTTACAGAGCTAGACAAGTGATTTACCCATGTACTAAGGTCACAGCAGAGCAAAGTTTTGAGAGTTTCTGCTCACTGGTCTACACTTGAAGTGGTGAAGGCAGACATGCGTGGAGCAGTTGAACTGCTACTCCCTTTCCACATTTCCAAAATGTTTCAGATAATCTAAAACTTCAATTTTACTGTATCTATTGACTCACTGGAGGCTGAAGGGGATAGTTTAAATTTTTTATAGTTTATCTTTATTACATTTTATGAAAAATAGTATGCTTGCTGTGGTTATGACCTTGAGAATCTTCAAAGGTCAAGGGTCTGTATTATTAAACAGAATATCAGAGAAAAGAAAAATATATCAGTTATACTTCCTACTATATGAAAGTTACAGAGATCTATTTATTGGGAGCCCATCCCATGACCACAAATAGCCAAAGCGTACAATTCATACCTGAAAGTGATTTGTCTGGCTTGGATAAAAAGACTAAACTGAAGTGCAACTCTGCCTAGGTAATCAGATAAGACCAATGAGTTACAATTTATTAAGAAATTTAAACAATGTTTTCAAATCTTTAGTGACAACTGAGAAAATCCTTATAAAAAACAGATTCAATAAATTCTAAACTTTAAAGGGTACCTGTAAAATAATTTCATATAACTCTCTTATCTGATAAGACAGGAAATTTAGATCAGAAAGAATGAGAACACAACCCCAAATCACATGGTCTGCTAGTGATAGACCTTAGAAAGCTTGGGACCAATGGTATTGACTATCTCACAGCTAAATACAACTCAGACTTTTGGTACTTTAATAAATATACTCTATGAATTTGACTTCACTCCCTAAGAAATAAATACATGGAAGAAATGATTAATAAATATGTTTACATGAGATATATACACATTATATATACAGATATTGTTTTATAGGCCTAATATATTTCATTCTAACAATTTACAAGAACATACTAACATTATTTAAAAATAATGGCAAAAGAAATTTAGAAAAGAACTATTAACCAAAGAGAATAAAATCAAGGGAATATATTTTTCACATGGCTTGTCAAAAACTAAAAATAAGACAAAATACATTGTTAATGAAGACATAGGAAAACAAAAACAAAGTGTACCCTAAGTATCTGTAAAAAGAAACCTCACACCATATGTCAATTAATTCTAAGAATGGGTGTTCATTTTAATAATACAAGAACTATCCAAAGATATATGAATGTTTGTCCATTTTAATGCCTAGTAAAAAATATGAAAAACTTAAATGTCAGATTGATAAAATAAGTTATGATATGTTTATTATACGGAATTCCAATGCCACCACAAAAGTTATATCACTCTGTATTTATGAGAATGATAGTAAGGTTCTATACCTGACACAGCAAAATAAAAGGTACTTAAAATATGAATATATG
The DNA here is from genome assembly GCF_053883595.1 of Heterocephalus glaber. Classification (NCBI taxonomy): domain Eukaryota; kingdom Metazoa; phylum Chordata; class Mammalia; order Rodentia; family Bathyergidae; genus Heterocephalus; species Heterocephalus glaber. Next base: position 22,390,554 of record NW_028258377.1, read on the forward strand.
ATCTCATTTATGTCAAATTTTATATGGTACGAGTAAGGAGATGACTGGAACAAGATGTACCAAATGATCAAAAATGGATAATCTTTGCTTGTAGGATTTGTGATGACATTTACATTCTTCTTTATGTTTCAAAGTCATTTAAATCAAACTGAAATTATCATGTATTATAATTAAGGAAAATACATGAAGTATATTTTTAGTTTGAATTTTCTTCTGAAGCAAAAAATCCTTTTTCATTAAAAAAGATAAAATATATAAGATGATTTATACTAATGGAAGTTTTTCAAATGAAAATCTTTATATTTAGCATTTTTTCAAATGCAAAAAGAATTGTTTTTATGATCCCAATATAATTTTAGATATAAAATAAGTTTTAATAGATAAGCATATCTAGCACTTTCAGGATGAAAGGCTATTTTAATTCAAATAGAAATTTTGGGTTATAGGACTGGGTGAACTAGGCTCAACTAGTGAACATTTATTTGCTAGACCTCATTTTCCTAAAGCTTTAAATGAAAAACTTGAGTTTTGTGACCTCTGAAAGCATTTCTTCTTAAAAACAGAGGAATTGTCCAAACTTGAAAATGCGAAATAATTCTTTACCTACAATAAGGTTATATTTCAAAATTCCTCAGAAGAGTATGGAAATCTGAAATTTTTCCAGAAAACCTTCAAGAGACCCTTAACAACTGAACAACATATAAAGTACTACTTCTCCAGCCTCAGCCAATGTCAGCAGTTGGTAGTGATATCTATTTTTTGCTTAGCACCCTACATATAACCATGCATTATCATCCCAATGTTGAATAATGTGAAAGAAAGTATCAATGATTGGCTTCAAGTAGCACATTCTCCAAAAAAAAAATCTGTTCAGAATTGATAAGAACATGAGTTGTCCTTCGGGCTTGAAGACCACTCAGTAAATATGGTATTTTAGCAGAAGTGGAAAACTTCCACACATTTCTAACTCAAAAGACAGATTTCAGGACATTCATATGTTTCACATCAAATAAAGCACTCAAGATTCATCTCTAAAAGTCAACAATCAGCTTTGGGAGTCAGAAGAAAATGATCCAATGTCTACGTAGTTTGGATAACTTAGCTCCTTTGGAGAACTGAACAAGGAAAGATAGGAATAAGAGAAATTTCAAAACAAAGATGATTATAACCAAAGGTACACAGACATAGAAGTCTTTGTCCTTTTTATTTTGTTTTATTGTTATTTTTTAAGTGTAGAGATTAAATTGAGTTGAAGGATTAGGTATGAGCTTGGTAAAGCGACATAGAGTTTAAGAAAGATTCAATTAATTGAAAACCTCTTTTAAAAGTGTTATACTAGGTGCTTTACATATATTTTTATATTCAATTTTAATGATAATATAGTGGAAATATTGTTATTTTACAGACATGAAAACTAAGACTAGCAGACGTGAAGCAATCTATAATTCCACAATACAGATTTGGGATCAAAACTCATTAATATCAGGCTACAAAACTCAGCTTTGTTGTTTTTTTATTTGTTTTTTACTTGTTTTTTAAAATCTGGGACTCTGTAAGTCTGGAAACTAGTTGGATTTATGGTCCAGAGCTTTACTTTCTGGAATGATAACTACTAGCCACATGTGGTCATTGAGCAATTGAAATGTAGCTAAAGTGACTAAGAAAGTTAGCATTTAATTTTATTGAATTAATTTATAATCGCATTCAACATTCAATTCAGCTGCAAATATTTTTAAATATGTGATAATCAGCTTGGGTATGAAAATCTACTTTTTCAACTGTAAATTTTATTAATTCCAAATGTAAATCAAATATTTCTGAGGAACATATTGCATGAAAGTGATACGTATTCTAAGCCTGAAACAAACATTAGATTCCAAAGACTTAGTGTAAAAAAACGAATGTGAAATAATTTAATGGTTTTTATATTGATGGTATGTTGAAATGATGATTTCTTGGACATTATTGGGTTAAATAGTATATTTGTGATTACTTGTTTCATTTTACTTTTCTAATGTGGTCCCTAGAATATATGTAGCTTGCATATATTTTTATTGATTTGCACAGGTCTAGTTCAATGTTTCTCAACCTTAGCTTAGAATCCATAGGAAAGTGGATAAAAATATCAATGTGGGGTCTCTGATGTCATCAATTTGGCATGAAACTTGGCATGCACCTTGGCATGCCTCCCTCAGCCCCTTTGCACTGAGTTATATCCCCAAACCTTTTTTTATTTTTTATTTTATTTCTAAGTTGCCCAGGCTGGGCTCACACTTCTGATTCTCCTACCTCAGTCTCCCAGAGTATAAGGTCCTGAGGTGTGACCACACCAGGTTGGAACTCTTGTATATTTAAAAGATCTGCAGGGGAATCCACTTTGCAGTTAGAATAGAGATGCTGCAATGATGAAAAGCTTGAACAGCATTCTGCAGGCAGTGGGAAGATGCTGAATGAAGAGTTTTGAAAGAGGAAGCAATATACATAAGGAAGTGTTGAAGAAAGGTAGAATTTGAAGACCTGACTTGAAAGGAATGTATATGTATGAACGTCCTTCTCTTATCTGCTTACCTCTCAGCTATGTCTCTACCATGCTACCTCTAGCTCACTAGCATTCAGTCCTAATGGTTGTCTTTCAGCTGCTTGAAATGACCAAGGCAGTCTCACCTTGGGGCTTTTAGACTTGGTATTGTTTTTATTTGCAAATCTCTTAGCCCTGACCCTCAGAGGGATGGTTCCTTTCTGTTATCCACATCTGCCCAAACTTGACTCTCCGTTATCAAACAGCCTTACCATCTTTGATCCTGATGCCTCACTCCCATCTCCACTTCTTTTCTTTTTGACATTGCCTGAAAACCTCTGATTTATTGTTTATCTTAGGTTTCTCCTACTACAATGTAAGCTCCAAGAAAAGAGAGAAATAGTCCCCCTTACTAATCTATCCCATGCACAGAGCAGTGACCAGCAAACAAGGGGACAGAAATAATACATAACAAATTAGAGGACACTTAAACACTTTAACTGTTAGTCAAGATGCTTTAATTTTCAGGTGGTTTACCAAAATTTTGAGATAGTTTTTCCAGAGCCTTCTATCTAAAGACTAAATTCAAAAGAAATAATTAAAGCATTGATTAACATTCACTTTTGGTAAATCTCCATTCTTAAACAGTTAATTTGATTGCTTGTTAGTGTATTTGAATAGCCTACTACCTCAGTTTTAAAAGCAGGTATATTAACATGTATCTAAATGTGTTTTCCTTGAGTGAAATGCCAGACTTGCAAATTTGTTAAAACTTCCAGTACATAAATATGTATTTATTTGCTAATGGTATTTCACATCAGCAAGCCTTCTTGAATAATTTGCTTTCATAAGTAAAGTGTCTGACCAGTGGACAAGTCACTATGCAAATTCTGTTTTCTGTCCCAAGAGAAGTACGGAAAATACAACTAAATCTAGACTTTACACTTACATTCATATGTGGCTCATTTACTCTCTGATAATAACTTGGGCACATTCTCATTGCAGTTTCTATTTTGGACATATAGATGCATTCCCACAAAACATGTTGGCTTAGGGGAGCATAAGAAGGAAAAGATAGCAAAGGGCTGCTTTGGAAAGAGATTATTTTAATTAATTGTTTCCCTGGCTCTTCTGGCATTTCTGGTCAACAATGTTAATATAAACAGTCATCCTTTAGGGATACAGGGACAAAAGAATGACATTTTTATTATATACATTTTACCTTTGAAAATTATCTACACTTTTACACTCACACAGTGAGTTTATAGGGCTAATATCACATCTAGTTTCTGTGAATCTCAAAAGATTTTTAAATAATGCTCTGATGGCTTATGTCCATATAAACCAATAGAAGGATGACATTCACACAGGTATATGGCTTTCTCAGCTGTGACAGGTATAATGTAAGCAATACTCTGCACCTATTAAGCCAAGCATAAATCAAGAAATTACTAATGTAATTTAATATCCTCCATTTCATTTTAACCACTGCAGAGCACTATGCATTAAAATACTGGAAGTTGGAAATTGCTAACGAAGTTTAGTTGCAAAGGTGCAAGAATTCCTGTTATTGTCCTTGGAATGGAATCAGTCAGGCAGAACATTAGAATTCGTATTCCTCATCTGACAGTTGCTGGAGTATCACAAGCTGAAATTCTTGGATGGGGGAATGGAGTATTTAAGAGGGTCAGTGGATAACAGGTCCCAAAAGCAATATTAAGACACCTCCATTCTGAGGGAACACTTCCGTTTAGCTACATGATGCTTTGGCGAAATATATCTTAGAGGAAACAGACTGTGTTTAGTCTTTATGAATTTAGTATACATTTGAAACTTTATTCAGGACATTCATGCTAAACAAGGAGGAAATATTAAGATTCCAAATTACTATGTAGCCATGGTAATATGGCTCCCAAAAGTTATGAGGCTCCCAAAATTATGATTTCTAGAAGAAAGTGACAGAAATGAGTGAAAAGGGCAAAGAGAAAAAGACGATATTTAGTGGAGATGCAGGTGCGTATCCCACAAATGGTGTGGCCACCATGCTTCCAGCATATTATTCCCACCAAGACCCACCTCTGCCAAATGTTTAAATTTTTCAAATGAATATAAACATTTATATTGTACATAAAGTCTTCCAAATTTTAGGAGGCAACTATAGCCCACTTTTATAAAGATACCATGTAAATAGAGTTACCAGATTTAGCAAATAAGAATACAAACACACAGGGTTACATTTAAATTTCAGATGAATGATAAAAAATATTTTAGCTTAAGTATGACCCAAATATAGCATGAAATATACTTTTATGAAAAAAATGATGTTATTTATTCTGAAAGTCAAATGTTTCTCTGCATCTTTTCTTATATTTGGGAATCAGTCTATCTGCTCATCAGATGTGTGAACCATAATTATGAGGTAAATCTATCACTCTGACTGCATCTATTTTAAAAAATCACATCTACTGGGTTCCAATGGACTCTTCATTTGGATATTTAATGTGAGTTGCTATGTCAGAGTTTATTATTCAATTACTGAATTTTTGTTCCTTTGCTGGTCTTATTTTAACAAGTGTAAGTTAAGACTCCTTGAATACAAGAACTTTCTCTTCTCTTTCTTGGATAGTACATCCACAGAATTAAACTCAAGGACAGATAAAATGTAATATGAAGACCATATATATGAATTTGCATAGCATAAAATTATTTGAAATAATTTAACACAAAATTATATCAATGGCTACATCCATTCAGCATATACTAGGTATCAGAACTTGGTCTGTGTACTCCATTTATACTAAATTTATTACTCTTTTCATTTCAATGAATTTTTGGCACTATTAATATTCTCATTTTTTCAGAGGAGGTACTGAGGCAGAGCAGAGTTAAAGGTCATGCCTTGAAGGGGCGGGGATTTAGCTCAGTGGTTTCGCCGCCTGCTGCGCAAGAGCAAGGACCCTAGTTTGATCCTAGGTACAAAAAAAAAAAAAAAAAAGATCATGCCTTGGGTCACAAAACTAACACAACTAACACACAGTGGAAGCAATATTCTCACCCAGTCATTCTGACTCTAGAGCCTATTTACCTTATTATCCTTTAACAAAGAGCTAAAATCATTGAACAAGAGTCTCTCAAAGGTAGGCGACTTCAGGCAATATCCATCAGTCTTAGAGAATGCTGAGTGTGAGAAATTTGATTCAGGTTTAGGTTCATGAGCAAAGATTTGCCAAATAGAAAAGAGCAACATATGGTGTAATTGGTGCTGCCCTTTTCACATGTATGGATAACAAAAAAAAATGCTCTTTCAAGATACTCTCTGCTTTAAAAACCCACAGCATCAGGAAAGTGAGAATACAGCCTCACAGCTAGAGGAATAAAGTATAGCACTGGCTTTATGAGTCGTTCCATGAATTTTATGTTCTGCGCATTCTACAAAGTAATGGGAAATTAAATTAACACAGTTCTTTATAGCATTTTAAATTTTTACCCAATTAATTTCCTGTACTACTGTATTTTGGCTCTGCAGTAATCATTTGAGTAAATTGAACTCAGATACATAATTCCTTCCCAAATCAAAGAAAGTCATTTTTTCTTGAGTTATTTTATAACAACACATCTGTCTGACTTACTTTATTTGAAAAGTGATGGGGCATATGCTGGTTTCCCACTTTAAAGTGGGACAAGTTTAAGTTTTCTTCTGAGGGTGCTTTGTATGCCTTTAATATCTCTTTGCAGAAAAGACCTCTGTGCAATGAACAAGACACATTGCAGTGACAGAGCCCAAACCAACTTTTGTTCCTTTTTGGGATGCTGCCCTAAGAAGTCAGCCACGGGCAAACTTTGGTAACAAAAAACAGAACATAGGTAGTAATTTGCCTTTCCTCCAACTCAACCCAACAAAGAATTGCATCTCTAAAAGCAAGTCTTGACACTTGCTTTTATAACACATCTGGTCCAAAATCTTTATTTCATAGATAAGAAATTAAAGTGCAAAGAGTTAAAATTAACTAGCATAAACTTTAACCGAATTTGGGATATGTTCTTAATGTGTTGTTGTCCTGCTGTCACAATTTGCCCACAATCCTAATCCAGGTGATCAAACACATTGAGGAAATGCACATCTAAAATCCTGTCTTTTTTAGCTCTAAAATGAAAGATGAGGAAAAGGAATTTTCGGTTTTATTCCTTACATTCTTAATACTCTGTAACTTCCAAAATGATTTCTAGTAACTTGAGCCACCAAGTACATACAGTGGTGACTTGTAAGTCTTTAGGTGCAGACAGCAAAACTCTTTCTGACCTCAAAGCTGGTGACCTGCTCGTGGATATGTTATGTTCCAGAAGGGATTGTGAGCAAAATATTGCTGGGAATAACTTTCCCATAGAAAATATATAATACATGGTGCTATGACAGGACAAGCTGGAAGATGAAGAACTTTAATACAGTGCGTATTTCTCCTTTCAAGAAACAGGGCTGGATCTACCTAAAGGTCTAAACAGGGAAAACCTTTTAAACACTCTCCTATATTTCATTATTCTGCCTCCATTTCTCATCATTCATTCTTTTTTCAACTTATGCCACTTTCCATGACCGAAGGACTAGAATTTGATATACTACTTGCTCTTGGCCCTAAATAAAATTATTTTTTCTTTGTCTATGAGAAAAGCATGCTTGTTAAATTAATTGACTCTACTTTTGGAGGCTTGAGCATGCCCAAATATTCAAGGAAATTATATACATTTTTAGAATCTGTGCAACTTGTTTATTCAATGAAAAAGTCCAAATTGTCAGCCAAGATCTTTCACAATCTCTCCACGACCCACATATTTTGACATCTATTTAGTTATCTAACCATGTCAAATGGCTTTCTCTTCATGTGTGTGGTTTTTTGTTTTGTTTTGTTTTGTTTTGTTTTTGGTACCAGGGATCAAACTCGGGACCTTGCGCTTGCAAGGCAGGTCATGGAACCACTGAGCTAAATGCCCGGGCCTCATGTGTGTGTTTGATCTTGTCTGTATAAATTTCCCTGTTTAGAAGGCCCTTTTCCTCCCTGGAAGTATCCATCAAGACTGTCCAATTGATGATACATTCATGGATACTCGCTCCAATTCCGCTAAATGGCAGAAAATGAATGTTGAGTGAATAATTGGCTAGGTGGATGGATGGATGAGTAGATAAAAGACAATATTCCTTAAGTTAAATCTCTAATTTGTGGCACTGAGGCAAGGGAAATCAAAGTGAAGAATCAGCAATGTATGTAGAAAATATTAAGGCCGACTTGAAATTAAGTGCAGATGTGTTATCCAAAGATTTATAAATCCTTCATTTCTATATAATCACATTAGGTCACAAAACATCCACACGTATTATCTATTTTGATCTCAACAAGCCTCTGAAATAGGTAGGGTAGGTATTATTTACCACATTTTACAAATATGGGAATTGCAGCTCTAAAAACAGAATTAACTTTTTTTCAAGTTTAGAAGTCTTCCATGCCTTCATCACTTGGTTTCCCTCTTTAAAAGTTCAGATCATCTTTAAATTTTCATTCACATTGTTCACCTTAAATGCTGCACATATTTTTTCCAAAATCTATACATGGCAATGAGGGTTATGGAGATACAAAGATTACGTGGAGGAAGAAGTGTCCTGTCACCACAAGGTATTTTCAATTTTACAGGTAGACCCATGAATGATCAATGATCTGCCTGCATTCCCACAATTAAAATCTTCATTATTCACAGTTGATTGTTCTTACTGGAAGCAAAGGGATGCACTGTGATCAAAATGAATACTGATTAAATTCTTCAGTCCATGACTCAAAGGTGATGTCTAGGGGTGGGGATTAGCTCAGTGGTTTCACCACCTGCTGCACAAGAGCATGGACTGGAGTTCAATCCCCGGTACCAAAAAAAAAAAAAAAAAAAAAAATGACGTCTAGTTGATGTTTTATATTTTTTAAAAGGTGATTTATTTAAAGAAACTGGTGAAATGGCTGTTAGTTTAACCTAGGTCTCTGCAGTGGTTCTTCAGTTCACTAACTTGATTCTTTCCATGATTCTGGTCACAAACCCAGTTGGACGAGAATCAAATGCAATGGTTAGGTTCAATGTTGACCTGATGAGGAAACACGATTCAGTTCTGGTCCGGTTTGGTTTGAGACCAGAATAGTGGAGAGAATTGAATTTGTGAACTGAGGCACCACTGTGGTTTTCTTGGTGTCTGAAGTGCAAGGCTGAGAGCCTGCCTCTTCGCTATTGGTGTAACAATGCCCATTGCAATGAAACACACTGATTTATTTTTGGAGTAACAAAAATTGTGACATATTATTTCAGAGGAAATCAGCTTTATAGCCTTCTCACACACGGTGCCACCTACTTAAGGTTCATGAAGGTGATTTAGTAGATTGTTATTTTTTTAATCTACCTACACATTTCATAATTAAGGAAAGAATATATTATGAAGAATAAGAACCTTAAAGGACTATTTAGTGTTATTTTTCACTAGGAATTCTTAATACAGATTAGACATCTTATAATCAGATATGAAGTACAGTATCTTACCCTGGTTTCCTCAGGCCCTCTCTCTGACTTTTATTTCACTGATTTGCTTGCATCGCCAAGTTAGCATACTGGGAATGTTATTCCAATAAGTAAGTGTCAACACGATTTGGGATAAGTTTCTAGAGTGCTATGGTTTCACAACATAAAACCAGTTTCCTATATGTATTCATATTACAGAGAATAAAATATTGTACTAGGAAACAGCAAATCTGAAAGTTTAGTAATTGTGAATTTAAAATCTCAAATCTATGATATAACAAGTACAGAAATTCAACTGGTATAGAAATTCAAATATTGTAAAAGTTTCTGATTGAAAAATGCATATTAAAATTGCTGCTGCTGGGGATTTAGCTCAGTGGTTCTACTGCCTGCCTCACAAGCACAAGGTCCAAAGTTGAATCCCTGGTACTAAAAAAGCAAAAAAAAAAAAAAAAAAAATTGCTGCTGGTATATAGAATTCAAAGCCTAGAGATCATTCATCTGTCTCAGAGGTTGGCCAGCTCCTTTACTGTAAATTTTTATGGAACACAACTACATTCACTTGTTTACATGTTATCCATGGCTACTTACAAGTTAAATGGCAGAATTGGTAAGTAGTTAATTATGAAAAAAATCTTATGGCCCACAAAGCCTAAAATATTTTTACAGTTTCCTCATAAGAACAGGGGAACTTTGAATACATCACTTGTTCACAGTGGCACAGATCACTTCTAAAGTTTTATTGAATATATAGTCTCAGAAAAAAGCCCTGTTACACATTACAATAGACATAAATTCCTGGATTTGTGAAACAAACAGACATGGATTTAAGCTGCAGGACCACTGTTACATAGTTGCAAGACTAAGCAGATTACCTCTACTGCCAAGGTCAACGATGGCTTTTCCTGGGAATCCATTCACATTTTCCTTTCTTTCTGGAATCTCAATTATTACAAGTTGTGCTTTGGGTAAGCAAAAAAGGGGAAATGGGCAGCTGATTTCATCTCTGCCTGGGAAAGGAGCTCTGATTTGCCTACTTTTACAGTACTTCTCTTCCTTCTGTCTCAGGATTGGCTCAGGAATGGTCACAAGGTCAGGAATGACCAACACAATTTAAATAAAATGTTGCTGGAGGTTTCCTGGAGAATTCTTTTCTCCAGAGATTAACGGGGAATCAGTTTTCTCCCTCCATGAATAGACATAACGTCAAAGTATTTTATTTCAATATCGTTCGGGGGGGGGGGGTCTTCCTACGTAACCTAGGCTGGCCTTAAACGGCCTGCAGTCCTCCTGCCTCGGCCTCCCAAACTGTGTGATTACAGTTGTTCACCACCATGCCAGGCTTTCCAGTCATTCCTAACAGCCATTTTCTAACTGTTCTTTAATTAGCAAAAACAGTCTGAGGACCAAGCTAATACAGAGATTAGAGATCAAAACAGAATGAATAGAATGACAGAAAAAAAAAGGTAAACCAGTATCTGTGTTTCTGAGATTGTCTCATTTCACTTTGCAAAATGCACTCAAGCTTCATTCAAGTTGTAGCATACTATAGACTTTCCTTCTTTTTAAAGGCTTAACTATATTCCATTTGTGCAATGTGATCAAAATATATTGAATGTTTAAATTAAAAATATTACAGTAAAGATTTCTAAAAATATTTAAGTATTCCTCAAACACCTTATTCACCAGATCTGACACTGTGCAACTTCTAGCTCTTTCCCAAAGTCAAAATGATGATGAAAAGTAAATGTTTTGAATTGATTCAGGACATCAAGTTCTCCAGACAGCACAAGACAGTCACAAAAGGGGCCTTCAGAACTGCTTCAGAAAGTGGCCAGAATAAAGGGACAAGTGTGCTTAAAGTGAGGGGAGCGTTTGGGGGAGGATTGATGGCTATGTGTCTTTTACTGTAATATATTTTAAATTTAAACAGTCACCATATATTTTGATCATAGCTCATACTATCTTCAGATAATTAGCTCAAGTTTATCAACCTGTCATTCAACACAAAAGTTAAAGAGGAGAAAAACTATTGATTGCTAATGTAAAGTCAATCCATGCATTATTTGTTATTTTATTCACGTAATCAGAAATTCTTTTGGTTTTTTTTGCTTCTATCTCCTTTCTTTTATGCTCAGAAACAGAAATTGAACAAGATAGAATAAAAGACAGAAAGAGAATAGCATAGAAAATGGGGTTAGTCAACATGCGTTTTCAGGAACAGACAGAAGAACTGAGGGCTTCTTCCCTTTTCCAACACTGGAATTCTCACTCTGTGGACCACTTAGGATGATTAAGGGAAAAGGGGAGAAAGTAAACAGTTCAAAGAAAGACAGAAAAGTACATTGCTTTGGTATAACTGGACTCAGTAGAAGGAAGACCCAACATGGCAGCCTAGGGGAGCAGTGACAGTCCATGGGAGTGAAAAGGAAAAAAGTTTGCGTCTTATCCTTGTACCCTGTGCCTTGATTTACCCACTTGGAAGTACATGATGCGTATCAACCTTTCATTCAACTCTAAAAGTTGGAGAAATATGAAACATGATCATTATCAAATGTCAAGGTGTCCAAACGCAAACTGCAATTTGTAAATTATTGAAAGGAATCATGTATCTTACATAATGACAGTTTGTAAAACATGGGCAAGATTTTTTTTCTAGTTTTCTTTATAAATAACTCAGTAATAAGAAGACACTTTAGTATTCCTGGGAAGTATATGAATATACAGTAAACATATCACAAAATGTATTCTTACGCTCTATTAATGAAGTCCCATATGCTCTGTGGAGAAGTGACTATGTTTAAAAAGTGATTTCCAGGTTGCAGCTTTAGCCAAACACCCATGCTAAAATTATCATTGTGCACAGAATTTTTTACTACCCCTAGTTAAATTGAAAAAGTATCATAAATGCTCCCTTCTGCAATGATATAACTAAAAGGAATTACTGCATTCCCTATACTTCCATCACATTTTAAGAGTGTGGATTTCATAGGAAAAATAATTGTATTTTTAACCACTGAAATAACAAAAATTTAGATTTTCAGAATACAAGAAGCCAGTAAGACAAATTAGCTATTTTTTCTTCTATGCATTCTTTAATTAAAAATATTATTGAGAGCCTAGTATATCCTAGAAAATTGTATCATCATCACACTCTGTAATAGAGAATCAATTTCACTCCAGAAAGCCTTGTTTCAAAGCAAGAGAACAAGTTTTTTCATGGTTTATATGAAGTTTTTAGAAGCTTTTAACAGCCAAAACAGAAAGCAAAACTACGACAGTTTTTATGTACCCTTTTAAAGGGGATTAATTCAGGTAGACACAGCAGCACCATTTATTTAGGAGAAAAGGTGCACAGTCACTTCTGGAATTGATAGTGTTTGGTTTCACCCTAGGCTTTTTTGGTAACTCTTGGACTTTGGGCAGCGCCGTATCTGTATCTGGAAAGAGGAGTGGATGTGAGGATACTCAGCGTAATGAAACGGGCCAGGCTTAGTTCCCGTAATCGCTTGGTCAGGGCAACTGAATTAACCAGCCACATCTGTTCAGTCTGGAGTACCCAGGCTGGGTCCTTTCTCTTTATGTAACAAGATTGTGTAGGCTTATTACACTGTTTAGTCTATTTGTTCCTTCCCTGTCCTCGCCCAGGTGGTGGGAGTCACCGTAAGGAGAAGGAGGTGACAGAAGAGCAGGAGCCATTAAAACTTGGAATATACACCTTTCTAGCCTATCACCTTTTCTAGGAAAGCAAGGATCTGATCTGCAGTTGAGGCTGCTTTACTGGGACAAATCTTTTACCATATAGTTAGGGAAAGCAGAAAGCGCAGGAGAAGGAATTAAGATGCACTAAATTTAGTGGGTTTGGTTTTTTTGGTTTGGTTCTTCTTTTTTTTTTTTTTTTTTTTTAGTTTTATGTTGTTTTGTTTTCATTTCTTTAACTTAGGATTAAGAGCAAATCACTAAAGTCTTATTCTTTGGGTTAAATGTAAAATATCCAACGTCTTATTTCTATCTTGCTTTTACAATCATCATCAAATTCTAATCTGATGACACACTGAAATCTTAGCTCTGAAAATATACATCCAGATTGTCTTATAAAGCTTATGATCATTTTGGGGAAAGTTATTGGTTTTCTTGGATGGCACCAAGTGCTAGCAAGATACCTACATTCTGCACCCATACTTTCTTTTTCACAGAACAAACTTCTCTACTGTGTTTCCATCCTGAGTCCTTCAGGTGACAACAATGGACTTGCTCTACGTCAGGTGTCAGTGACGCTGTGGGTGCTTCATAGTACCACCTATGTCCATTTGCCAGCCTCTTAGGCTTTCAGAAGAAGCTTTTAGAATCCCCTTATGTACAGAAGCATTTGGGAAAACATTACTGTAACTCTAGTCATAAGTCTCATATTCACAATCTTGCCATCAGACACAGACACAAGATCAGAAATAAATTTGCCCAGATTATGGTCAAGCCTACCACCTCCCTCCAGGCTCTATGTGAACTATTCCACCATTCTCTCTCCCAAAATGGTATCCATTCTTTCACTTCTTCATTTCTAAATCAGAATACTGTGGTCCACCAAATGAGCCATGTTCACAGGGGATACATGGGAAAGGTGGCAAACAGATGCTTCTTGAAGAATGGCTGTATATTTTTCTTGTTTGACGTGAGGCACTAAGAGATTCTAGTTATGGCCCTTTATGATTAGGGATGGAGGAGTCAAGATCACTGAAGTCTAGAATCAGAAGTGTTTCAGGTCAGGATGGGAGGAGAGTGGACGAGGGATTAGAATACTACTGAAATCAGTTTACAGTTAGGTCCTTCTTCCAGTAAGACTATCCAATGACTTCTTACTCATACTACTGTCCACATTTTTTACAAAGTCTCAGAGATCCTGGCCCCTGCCCACCTCCACAACCTCACATTCTGCTAGTTTATTCCTTTTACTTCTTCACTCCATACCTTTCTGGTTCTCTAATAAGACAACCTTACAAGTCTAATTTACTCAAGCCCATTATTAGCCTATAACATTATCTTCACTCAAATTTTTAAAAATGTAGTCCTGTGGGTGTAGATCACTGACAGAGCACTTGCCTAGTGTGTATAAGGTCTTGAGTTCAATCATCAACACTGCATATTAATGAATTAACTAATTATTTAACATTATTTTAAAAGCACACATACACACACATCCTCTGGTGGGAAATGTCCCCACTGATGCATATATGGTTGGGCAGAAAAATTGGGCTTTGTGAGAAATTTTTTTAAGTCCCCCAATTTTCTTGGAGGATGCAGCCCATACCTCTCAGCATAGCATTACTAGAGGAGCATGAGACTTCTGCCCCTATTGTTCCTCTTGGCCAAATGATTTTGTGAAATGCATACAGGATACAACTGGCCACGGCAACCCTGGAATCCATCTGCCTGGAAAGCTCTTCCTCCAGAATTCTTATGTGAGACTCTTTCTCATGGCTGAGATCTCGGGCCAGGGCCACTACAGTGAACTCTCTTCCTGGCCTCTCTGTTCTCTCTGCACTGTGTTTCCATTATCATGGCAGCCTTGCTACTATCTGAAGTTCCTTTGCTTACTGTGTTTATGCTTGTTATGTTTCCTCCTCATGGGAATATGAGTTACAAGAGTGAAGTGTTCTGGTGAGCCTTGGGCACCAAGATGTCTTTGATTCTCCAGAATTAATTCTGATGTCTCCAGAATTCATGGCATGCCTCAAGTGTTTCAGGTACCTGATGAGTATGTGTTGAAATGATGGAGAGAGTAGATACAGAGAGTAGATGACAGTGTAGAAGGAGAAGGGAATCAGTGGCCACATCCAGAAGTCACAGTGATAATCTTTTTGAGACCTTTTTCATTCTGAGAGTTTGATCCGGGACATTAAAAAGACATCTATAGGGTAAGGCATGGGAGAAAGTTCTGCAAGCCAAATTCTTCTTGTCTTCTACATTTTCATTTCATGCTTACTGACAGGCCACAGCTCTGGGAAGAGAAAAATGCTGATGGCAACAGTGTTAAAAGTCAGGAGACAAGGCTGAGCTGAATGGGTTCACCAACAACAACCTACAGGACAATGTTCCTTAGTTAATTCACAGCCAAGAGAATAATGCACTTGTACAAGTCAGGAGTCTTGACGTCCACAATCAAGACAGAAATAATCTAATAACAAATCATAGCCAGTGACATAAATCTATACTTCTAACATTAGTTTCTCCATAGGAAATGAAATCATGATATATGTCACCTGCCAAGTAGGTTCAGCAAAGGAATCAACATAACTCTTAATTCTTAATAGAGGAAATAAAACCTCTAGCTCCAGGGGGGCTTCAAACTCTCCTATTAATAATGACAAGGGGACTCCTAAGCCTTGGTTGGCAAGACAAGTATATATAATAAGTATGATTCCCTCTTGCCTGTGCCTACCTCTACCTGAACTTAGGCACTTGGGCTCACAGTCTCCACTATAAGCAAGGTCCTCAGCCTCCCTTAGAAAGTGAAGAAAGAACACTGCCACTTGCTGTTATTTATATGTAAGTCTCTATTTTTCAAACACAGTGTGTGCCTCTTCATAAATACTGAAACTCGGCATGTGTCCATGTCCCTATGAATAAATCTCCAATGTCAAGGTATTCACCTTGGGAGTTATAGACATCATGATCCATAGCTTGGCTCAAGTTGGTCTTCATGTGACAAAGACAGGGTGTATTAAATGGGAGTAACAGTACAAAGAATTATAGAGGAATAAATCATTGCATAGCACTTTATAGATTTCATCTTTTTTCTCTCCCAGGTACTATGACGGATGATGTTAACCATTTGCTTGTACAAGCATAGCAGAATACCCAGTAACTTAATCTGTTCCTTTGAGTTACTCCAAGAACCAAAAAGCATAAACTTCATCTTTCCAAGGAAGCTGTATTTCATAATGTCCTAAATTCCAAATAAGGATTTATGGAATTTCACTTTATTAACCAATGTATAGTATTTGCTTGACCAGGTTACTGAACTTGTCTTTGTTTTTGTTTTTCATTTACATTTTTTTAAAAGAAGGATAATTGTAGTATCTAACACACACGGGTGTTATGGGGAGTAAATGGAGTTATATTTATAAAGGGCTGGGCAAGATACCAAGTGCATACTAACGCCTGACATTTGTGGATCCTTTGCTACTGAATCATTTTAATATTATTCATTCAAAAAGCTGTAGTCTTCACTGATATTATAGTAAAAAACTAGCCTTCAATTTGTAGAAGTTGCACCACACAAAAAGTAAGAATGAAAAAGAATCAGAACTTCTCACTTAAACAGAGGTCTCCTTTTGAAAGATATACAAAATACTACGGTAAAACTTTTCAAGGAAAACCTTAGTTCTAATGAAATACAAGATTTACCAAAATAGCTACAGAGTGGCAGAAGAGCCAAGTCTGTTAAGTATCCCAGTAGATCTTTATTTGCTTTGGAAGAGTGAATAATTTGCTAAGCTGCAATGCTCCACATATTGTCACATAGTTCCCCTATCCTCCTTCACTGAACCAAGAGGCTGTGTGTTAAAAAGCCACATAGATGGTATCTCTGGGCAAAGGGATTCGTTTCCTCAAAGATCTTCTCTTCTAAAATCTTACTGTTGCATTGTCATCATCTTGCATCGCACTCTGTGATACTTCTATAGTCACGTCTGAACTGAATAACTAAGAATGACATCCTAAATCCAATAAAAAAATTCAATTGCGTTTTGGGATAAATCCCAGTGATATCTTTAATGTTAACTTACCCATTTAAGAAGGGTAATAGACATCTGTATGAAAAATGCCCCTAATTCAGATACATTTCTGGTTGACATTACCAGCAATCTAAAAACCAATGTGGTGGATGGAAAAAAATTAAAAATATTTCACTTTGTGGTTCCAACATTTCAGAAGGGCAGTTGCAGAGAACTAGATTTAAGCTTTAATTAGGAAATGTATATATCACAGGGTTGCTCCTTTCCTGTGATCAAGGGAAAAAAATTTTATGTGCATGAGTTGAAATGCAGAGATCAATAAAAAGTAAGTTTGACAACCCCAAGGCCAAAGAAGCTTTGAGGAATTTGAAGATTAAAAAGATTATCTCCATAAACCTGGGACCATGCTATGTAATTATTCTATCTTTGGGGTTACAAACTAGATACAGAAATGCTTGGCTTAAATATGATTAATCAGACATTTTTAACACTTTATTCCAGTGAGAAAAGTGTACTTCACAAAATGTTAATTTTGCAGTCATTTATTTGTTTTGAACAGTAAATATTTTTATACTTCCAATTATTAAACATTAGTCAAGAGACATAGTGATATGGAAAATTAATAAATGGGTCAGAAAGAAAATAAAGGGTGAACAGCACAAGTGCATGAGAGAATGTTTCTAGTTCTTTGCTCAGATTAACCATGGGAGAAAAGGGGGCAGATAATAATAGAGTAGTGTATGCGTGTGTTTCTATGTATGTGTGTTCGTGCATGTGCATCTGATCACTTAATCAATAGAAACTCTCATGACAGATAATGCAAGCCTAAATTTTAACTCTGCAGCTCCCATGTCTGTTGAGGGGTGCAAATGAGTCGATCTGGAAGCCACAATGGAGCTGATCCTCTCACGTTTTCTGGTGGAAGCTCATTTTCTTACAAGTGCTTGATAACCACACACTTGGACAGCCAGGCCTCTGATGCATTTCCTCCTTTCATGTTTTGATGTGGAGCACAGAGCTGTAAGTGGGACAGCCTGCAGGACCCATGCTAAAAGCTTTGTTGTGGGAATCCCTAGAGCGCTATAAATAGGACCTTCTACATTCACTCAAGTTGTGCACATTGACCCAAATAAGAATGATGCATATGATTCACAAATGTATACATCAATATTCTGTGAACCAAGCAGGCAGGAAAGCTTCCCCAATCTCAGAAGCTTCCTTAGAAACAGCCTCAGTATTTCTACCTGTATCTCCTTCAAAATGATATTTGAGACAACTTCTAAACAAATGACCACTGGAAGAAAATAGTTTCAGCATGTACGCAGAAATGGTGTTAAAGATATCACAACATAAACATAACCTACAAATTTATAAGTAAAAGGCAATTTGCACAATAAAAATTGAGTAAATGAAATAAACTGCCAATTCACAGAGATATAATGAGTGGCAAAACAGCACTCATGAACTACATCCACAAATTAAAGGAGACATGACTACTCCAGTAATCAGGCAAACTATTTTTTGATTTATTAGATTAAGAAAAATTAGAAGATGAGGGCAGGTACAACTCAGTGGCAGAGTTCACCCTCACGGTGCATGAGAGCCTAGGTCTGAACCCTGGCTCTGCAAACAAAGGAAAATAGATGGAGGCGAGGCAAAGAGACACAGAGAGAGAGAGGCAGAGAAAAAAAAGGAAGAAAAGAAAAAGACGTAATCCCAGCACTGTTAAGATTGGAGGAAAACAGGCAGGCATGCTCATCTATTGCTGGAAGAAACGGGAATTACTGCCACCTCTGTTGCATCTTGTGAACTCATAAACTATATATACTTCTCAACAATCTCATTATTAGGAAGACTCTATCCTAAGATAAACAGATGCATACCTGGGCATATGTACAAATTCAAACATTGAGGGAAAGACGTTAGAGTCAAAAATATAAACTGCTAAACAATCAGTTAACAGGAAAGAAAATTGGGACATACATGGTGTGTCTTATATTAAGTGCTGCACAAATGGACACTGAGATCGGATTCCTGTAAAAATCATTTGTTCGGAAGTGTTCCCAGGAAACACAAGCAGGAAAGAGGGGCAGGGAGGAAAGGAGGTTATTGTGCTATTTTGGGTAATATACCACAATCCCTACAGCGGGTAACTCTGGCTCAGTTGCATTGCCACACTTTGAGATGGCTCCACTGACATTCAGCATTGTCCCAGGTAGACTCCTGGCCCTGGCCTCTCTCCTTCCAGGAAGCCCCTAAGAGAATGGAAAGCAAACTCTGGCAGCTGGAGCTCAGGACTCAAGAGAGAAGCACATGCTACCTGGTGTAAGGGAGCATACCAAAAACCATAGGCACAAGCATGGTAGAAAGATCCGTCCTCACCTGAGGCATGATGGTTTATTAGGCACTACTAAAAGGAGTGACTTGTATGGTTCATTTAACTATAGGGTTGGTTATATAAGTAAAAGGGAGACAAAATAAGGAATGGTATGAATGATGAGGATCGATATGGGCATGGGCTAGAGTAGGGCAGAGCTTTATTCAATTATTTATGCATAAAAGGCTACAGTAGCAAGGTGTGAAAGTGTACATATTGAATATTCACCTGTCATCTAAAATCCCGGCTCCTCAGGAGACAGAAGTAGAAGGATTGCAAGTTTGAGCCTCACCTGGGCAATTTAGCTAGCAAGACACTATATCAAGATAATGAAGATATGAAAAATAAGGAAGGGCTAGGGATGTAGCTCAGGGTTACAGCACCCTAGGATTCAATTCCCAGTACCTCCAGTAAATATACATCTATTTACCTCAAGATTACCAAGGATGGCGGATGACAGGAAGATGGAAGGAAAGGTGAACTATTTCAGAGAGAGAAATAGTATGTAACTTTATGAGCTCTTTTCCTTAGATGAGAAAGTCTCGGATTAGAATATTTCCCCCAAGATACCAGAGTTGTCCTTTCAGCTATGAGTCAGGACATGCCTTTGAGGTCTATGTGATCCTGAAACTGACAGACAAGCAGCCACCGTCATTCTGGGCAATGAGAAAATAAAACATCAAGAAATGGAAAAAAATATATATATGTGGATTAGTATTACATTATATATTATATACTAAACTGAGTTGCATACTACAGAGGTATTAAATTATGTTTTTGAAAATTTCATTGACTTAAAAAAGAAACAAGAGATAATGTGAGGTTTAAAGTGAAATACGTAGTTTGGTATAAATAAGGGATTATTATTACATAAACTCGAATATGTCATGTATCTAGACTCCCGAATGTATATGTATAAATGAATGCTTAGAAAAATGCATTCCTCTAGGAGTATGTATGTCACTACCTAATAATAATATTGGACATATATTACGGCAACATGGCTGAGTTTTAAAACTTCTTCTTTTTACTCACTCTTGATGCCATGCTTTAGCATTTTCATCAAGTAAACCAAATCAAATGATAAAACAACTTACTTTGTGAGGGAAGGGTTGTGTCAATTAAATACAGTGTCAATGGATCCAGCTCCAGCTAGTTAGCAATTATGACAGATTAACATTGGAAAACAGTATCCACATCCTCTCATACTGTTGAACTGACCAAATCAAATTCCCTAAAAGTAGCTGGTGTCTAGTTAATTCATGCATTTTAGCAAAAATCACATTAAAAATATATATATACATTATAATTAATAATTTGAAATAGGAAGAAAAGGTCCAAAGAAGTAGGGGAAGTGGGAAGGGAAGAGGAAAGGAAAGAGGGGAAAGGAAAAATTATGAGAAAAGGAAAAAATGGAAACAAAGTCTTTGTAAATAGGGAAGGGTGGAGGGGGTGGAGGGAGCACAGGAAAGGGGGAAAAAACAAGAACCAAGATGCATCATGTACAGGTACAAGCACCCAATGGTAAATGTAAACATATTGTATACCTAACATGTACCAATAAAAGAATTTAAGCAAAAAGCCCCATATATATATGTGTGTACATATATATACACATACACACATATATATGTGTACATATATATACATATATACATACATGTACACATATATACACACATATATACATATATACATACATATATATACATATATATACACATATATACAGAGAGAGAGAGAGAGAGAGAGAGAGAGAGAGAGAGAGAGAGAATGCTTGGCCATGAAATATACAACTTCAGGGCTTCCAGGGGGGCTCCAAAGATCAAGTGTGGGGTGGGGGTGGTTCTCAAATCTGCAGGCCCTTTGGGAGTGGGAAAGCTAGTCCAAGATTAAAGATCTGTACTTGTATCTTCCACCATGTCCTACTGCAATTAGCTTAACAGACTCAGCAGCTAAAGCAGGAGAGATCATTCACTGTTAGCAACTGTATCCACATAGATAAAAATGAGTAAAGATGTGTATTTTTAAAATTAAGGATAGCAGAAAAGTAACAGTGAGTTATAAGTTCAATATAGCACATATTATTCACAGCAAATGGTTATCTTCTCCTGTTCACCCCTGGAAATCAAAGAAGCCACAGTATACCAGGCCACAATGGTAGAAACAGAACAACGTCCTAACATTATTGTTAAAAATCAAAGGAGCTCCCAAACACCTTCTGCAGATTCTCCATCAAAAGCTCACATCTCTTTGATTGGCACATTAATGAAATGCATAAACCTGGTACCCAGGTGGGATGGTGAATCTCCACACTGTCAGCACTACCAACCCTCCACTGGCCCTTCCAAACATTCAAGAAGTCTTTCGATGGTTTTATACATGCTACATGCACAAATAGTGAAAGGCAGTAATAGAAGAAAGCCCTTGCTTGAATCCATGCTGTATTGCTGCATTGCCTTGGAAACAGTGAGGCAGCAGACTCAGATTTCTAATGGAATAATGAAAAATATTTTCTAGATTTTTTTGTTTAAGAAATTTCCTTGTTTATATTTTTTTTCTTACATCGCAGACATTGTCTTGACCTTTTACAATTCATTTATTCATGTATGCATCCTGACTCAGTATTCCAATCATCTTAAGGAAACAGTTGGAAAGAAAGATCAGTTCAAAGGTGAGCCCTAGGTAAATAATATGGCCAGACAGGATTCTTTAGATCTCATTTCGAAGTACATTTGACAGGCTTCCTTCTCTGCTACTTTTGCACAACCTTGCTGCACAATGAAGACAAGCTTCTTTGACATTCAACAACACCAGTCCCCCCAGCCCAGCAGCGTGCTGCCTAAAATGCACACATGCTGCAAGCTTAAAAATCATTAAAAATCTTTTCATACATCAAGTTTTATCTCATCACTAACAAACCCACTCAGATCGAAATAATAAGCCGTGCACGTATTCAATGGATAATAACATTCACCATCTCTGGTTTTAAACACAAAGATCTCTACAAAGTAAAGCCCATGAATCTAGTAAATATAATATGCATTTATAGAATGCCCTGCCTTTTACTGTCTTTCTTTTAACTTTTCCTCCTCATCTGAAATAAAATGTCCCGGATTACATAAGACTGTCATAGATAAATCAATTTTTTAAGTGATAGTTTCACTATATACTGTAAGATGATACTTCATTAAAGTATAAGTGTCTATCTTCAAGAAAATATGGCACCGTTTATCTAAAACATGGATTTTGTAACAAAGCAAACCCTTAAACTGAACTTTTAATTTGCCAAGATATAACTACAATTTCATATTTTTCTGAAGAAAAAATAAGCACTTCCTTCATTGATAAAAACTAAAATCAAATGTTGTTTTGAAAAATATTTCAGTGACTAAGTTTTAAATCATCTTTCAATACATCAAACTTAATCTATCTTAATGGAAAAATGCAGCGCTGTGAATTACCCATTATGTTGGAAAATCCAGAAGTTGTTTTAATTGGTTTTGAATGAAAGCATTATTCTGCATTTCTAATCATGTTTCTACCCCTAAGGCTAATATTAAAAAAGAATTACAATTCCTGAGCAAAGGAATTGACTCGGAATCATGGCTGGGATTAACATTTTGTTACAGATAATCCACAAACTAGAGAATCCAAAAGCCTATAACTGAGAGTTGAGTATATTTTCTAAGTAAGAAGCTAAAACGCTCATTAGACACACTCCAAGTGAATAATGAACCATCTGAAAAGAGTACATGTGTTAAATAAAGTCTTCTACATTCTATTGTACAATGAACTTCTCCTTCATGATCAGTTTAAGTATTTAGTCAGTAAATGTTATTATATTTCTAAAAATGAAACACATGGAGAGTTCTCAACTGTCTTTCCCTGGAACTGCACATACCTTCAAATTGTTCAAATTATACTTTTAAGACATTAAAAAAATAACTTTTACCTTACCTACCAGCAACAAGTGGTGATTGTCAGTGACAAATATACCTCACCCTTTAAAGTAAATTCTTGTCACAAGGAATTAAGTTAACGCTCCAGACAGGAACTTGTCATTTGTGCCATGAAGTGGTTTTAACTAAAACTTCAAATATTAACAAGGAAATATAAACTGACCTATTCTCGGACTCGAGCACCTGAAATGATTTGCATAATGGAAATAGCCTTCCCCCAATTATTCAAATTATAGTTTAAAAGGAAAAGAACACTCAAGAAGAGGTTTTTATTTGTAGGGACACTTTAATGAGGTGATAGGTATCTTAATAAGTCTTCTTGGGTGAAGACACCTGGATTATTAAGCAGCAATTCTCCTGTATCCTACATTAATTCACAGCAAGATTTTATCATGTCTTTTTAATTTATTAAAGACTTGAAGTACTTGGTATCACTTGCATGGTTTAAAGTAAACCAATTTAAACAAAAGATGAAATAAATGGTAACTTTTAAAGATTTGGGCTTTTCAGATATTTTTCTTTTAGCCTAACAATATTTCACCACAAGTACAAATCATGAAGATCTGCATGAAATTAACTTCCAAGTAGATTTGCAAATGAGTACTAGAGGGGTTTATGGAAAAGTCATCGAATAGAAAGAATTTTAAATATATTAATCATATTGAATTTTTTAGATACCTTGAATTCAGGGGGGAAATTCCTATTGTGCCAAAATGACCTCTTAAGTGGAATATTCCTCAAGAACAAAGGCCTTCTGAAATAATCACAAAATATTATTGTTATTTATTGGTCATTAATATTTTAAGTGGTTATAATTTATTTTACTTCAAAATAAATATAAATAGCTATATTTTTGTCAAGATGAGACTTTTAAATACAGTGTTATTTATTTTAAAAATAGTTAACATAATTTAGCACCATGTGACTATTTTCATCTAAATAATAGGTTTCATATATTTTTTTAAGCTATTTTGTTTCTTTGGGCCCAAATTTCCACCATTATTAGGTTAAACTAAATTTTCTCCTAAATTCAAGGTGATTTACAGCTATGAAATGGCTATGCTTCTGCAATGATTTTTTTTTTTAAAAAGACCATTTTTTCCTAGTTCTCTTTCACATGAACTACAAAGTCTGTCCAAAAATATCCCTTGTCATTTCACTGTTACAAGAAGGGTAAAATATTATTGTGAATAATAGAATCAATTTGATATAAGTGCAAAAAGAATTTTTATATGATATGAATTAAATCAACTCAAGCAAGTAACGCTTTCCATAAGTGACTCACTGAATAAGTAAAAGCAGGAGCACCAGAAAGCAACATAAAATAGGCACTTGGAGACTCCAAAGAGATTTGTCTATATGAAAAAGGCACAGAACTAAAAGGGTACTCAAATTGCAGCTATCAACAAGCCTGTACCATGTGCTTTGCCATATAAAACAATCATCACTATTGATACAATGATGCTATTTCTTTTGATCCAAAGGGCTGTTCTCATGGATAACATGGAAAGCAATATCTGCAATACGATGTGACAGGAAGGAGTTTGCAGCCTGCTTTGGAAAAGACTAACATTTGATTAAACCCAATGGCCAAAGGCTATACAAAAGTAAGGATCATATAACCTGTTTTTGTTATTAATGCTAATTTTCTTTTATTCCCATTTGGGTATGTTCTGGACAATGCTCTTTTCGTGCAATGAAACATAACAAGAGATGTGCATGGATATCATCAAACCTTGTCTGACCCCAGAGGTCAGGGCAGTAGTCGAATGTAAAGTAATCAGGATTCAAGATCCAAGATGACTGCCTACACACTGGAAAATAAAAATATGAACTATGAATGCCTTGAGAATGATTTTTCCTTAAGCACTAAGAAAATGAGAGTAACCCACAGTACTTTCAGTATTAGGAGGTAATTTAATTTCCATTATCAAACTTCAGTACTTTTAAGGCTTTTACTATGAAGACAATGAAGCCAAACTCTTAACGTTAGAAGTTCAGTGCTGCTCATCAAATTAGGAATGCTTAGAAATACACTCTTTCTAGATTTTGGAAAAAACATTCAGGGAGCTTTTGCAATGGCCTGTATTTTTATTTTAAAACTTTCACACCACAATAAGCCATTCAATTAATTAATTAACTAGCCCATCAGCCAATAAATTGGCTAACTGAACAACCTGTCATTTTGTATCAGGCAAAAGAGAAATTCTGGCAAAAAGACAAAGTTTTTTAAAACACAAAAACCAGCAATTTACTTTTCCACAATAAGGTCTATTGGTCAGAGGGCTTTTACATGAGTCAATTATAAAATGTTTTATACCATCTTACCAAATTTTGGAAATATTTTTGGAAATATTTTTAATTGTGGAATATTTCCAAAATATTTTGGAAAAATTTTTAAAAAATAAAAGTAAAAAATCCAAAATAACCACAACCAATACCTGTAATCACAGGTTTAATCATTCAATCATTTAAAAAAATGAACTCTGTACAAGGCCCTGAAATATTACCATGTGTAAAAACATTCCTTTAGATTTTCCCATCTATTATTGCTATTTTATTAAGTAGTTCCTCAACAAGAAATTAAACCAGAAAAGTATGACATTCTCAAAGAGCAAATATATACTGTGACTCTAATATATGTTACTTTCTGTACATAAAATTCCTTATTTATCACACTGTTGTCAGGCTTTCTGTTAAGCAACAAATATACTGTACTAGTAAGTTTAATAGTTAGAGGTGCCTTTTTGTATTGTAAAGGTCTAGCTAAAAGTTTCTTTCCAAAAACAATTTCAGTTATAAATTCTTATATGTGATTTATAACATAAGCTTCAAATGAGTAATCCAATTCCAGAAAACAAATTAAAATAGAATTTTTGATCATTAATTTCAAAAGAGAGACCTCTGGCAATCCAAATAGGTGGTTATTTGGTAGAAATTTATCTTCTCATTTTGATCTTCCAAATATCTATTTGGTTCTCATACAATTTTTGTCCAGATTAGGTATCCTCATTGCCATTTCTGAATTCTCTTTGACTGCCTAACCCAACCTAGAGCTACTTTCTACTGAACGAAAAACAATGGCTAACCTTTCACATAGGTGTTGAATTGTCAAATCCTGTGGGCCCTTTCCCATCCAAGACTTACACATGCCTCTATTGATTCTAACACTATTGATAATCTCCTATTTCTTGAAACTCCTTTCTGCCTTAGTTTCACAGCCTTACTGTCATGACATTACTGTCTTTTGTCGATTTTCAAGCATTTCCTGCACTTCCACATTCTCAGCCTATTCTGGAAATGCTGGTATTTCTCAGTGCTCCCAGGGGTCTAATCTGATTCTTTAACCAGTCTTCTTTTTTGTAAGTTCACTGTGAAGTCTTGCTCATATCTACCACCAATGGCTTATTGACCACATGGCTCCCTTAAGCTTCAGATTCACTAAAATCTCTATCAATGGCATCTCAAAATCACAATTGGACTGCTCACATTTTCTTTCAGAATGTTTTTTGGCTTTATCCATACTATTCATCACAAGAGTAATAGAACCCTGAAAGTGCTCCGGGCTTTTCCCACTTCCAGTTAAATCATGATGATTCTTCTCCCTAAATAAAGTCTGGATCTTTTGTCTTCTGTCCATTCCAGCTTTCATTATTTGAGCCAACCTGCTCAGCATCTCTCTGCAGAATTAACAATGGCCTTTTCCTAGTCCCTGACTCCAAGCCTCCACCACTCTAATTCTGTCACTAGACCAGCATTTATTGGAGCCACAAGACTTTTGGGTTTGGTTCTGGCAATTGTCCTCCCAAAGATATTCTTTAAATAAATGGCTTCATCATGTCCTACATGCTTGAACTGGAACCTGAGAGGTTACCTTTGTTTCTTCTTTTACCTTCACTTCTTGAACCCAACACTTGAGCAAGTGCTGTTCATTGCCTTTAAAAATACAACTGCATCTCATGACTACTACCACTTTCATCTGAGTTCATTAACTCTTGTCCCGAAAATTCTGTATACAGTAATTATTCTCCTTTTCTAAACCTCAAATCCTACAATCCATTGTCCATAAAATATAGGGTTTTTTTATATGAAAAATTATTGTGGCACTTGAGGTTGTAGTTTGGTCAGTTGTAGAACACTCGTCTAGCATGAATAAAGTCCTGTGTTCGATCCCCAGCATAACACACACACACACACACACACACACACACACACAGAAGTTATTGTAAAAGACTTCAAACATATACAGAAATATGTTAGAATGAATATAATCTATTAGCATGTAGTTTAAATAAAATAGCATGATGAACTTATACAACAGTTCACTAATTAAGTTCAATGGGGTCAATCCTGTTTTATCTGTAATCTCACCTTTTCCATCTTAATATTATTTTGAAGCAAACTGTAGAGGTATTTCATTTGCAAAATTTTTCTATGTATTTCTAAAATATGACAATCCTACTTTTTAAACAGATACAGTGATGTCTCAGTTCATGAACTTATTTTGTTTCATGATCTTGAAAAGATGGCCAGGTTCATGTTTGTGTGGGAAAGATGGCACCAGTCATGTACGTCACCTGATGGAGAGTTTGCAAACAAAAGCAAAATTTTTTCAAATGCTTTTGTTTGTGAGCCAAATTGCAAAGAGAAGTATTCATGAACCAGTACCATTGTACATAATTTTGCACCCAAAAAACCTAAGCCTTAATATCATATCTAGTCACTGTTCATACTTCCCTAATTAGCATTCATTTATTTTTTTAATAACTTGAATCAAGATCCAAACCAGTCCAAAACTCTGTGATTGATTAAAATGTCTCTCAAGGCTTTCAACAATCTGTAAAATTTTTTTCTTTAGCATTGTTTTTCTCACCACTTTGTTCAAGAAACTGGAAAGTTTGCCCTGTGGAGTTTCAGGACAAAATCAGAATTGTGCTGATTATATCTTGTAGTGTAATTTCAGCGTAGTCCTCTTTCTCTCTATTTCCAATATTGATTAATGGACCTAGAAGTCTGATACCTGGTCTTTTAAAGTTAGGCTCATGCAGATAAAATTTAGACGCAGTAACATTTGAAGAAGGATTTTCTTTTTTAACATTACTGTAAATATAGCACTTCAATGATTAAACTCCTCTAGTAAATTTTTACTGCACTAAGAATAAAATCTAGAAATTCCTTCCTACATAGGCTTGTCATGATCTGGTCACTGACCACCTTCCTTCTCTCATCTTGGACCATTCTTGTCAAGCCTGGGCTCTCTCATTGTAGATTTCACTTCTATTTCCACCTCAGGGACTTTGTACGCATAGTTCCTTTTGCCTGTGAGGATCTAACATTTCATCAAATGTCTGATGGCTTGTTATTGAGGTATGAGCTCAAATATGACTCCTGTGAAGGCTTCCTTCTTGGCTTTATGCAATAAACTGGTACATGCACGCATACAGATGTATACCTGAGTACATATATCACTCCCTCTAGTCTTTAAATTTCTCATCATTTTATGAAATTATCTTCATCTTTCATTGTTTCCTGTTTTTTCCTATCTCATCTCACTGAGCCACAAACTACATGCTTATTTACTAGTACCTTTCTAAAATCAGTGCCTCATATTTAACATAAGTTCAATAAATGTTTGCTGAATCAATCAATGACTCCATGAATTATTTGATTTCCACAATTTCTGTCCTCTACTGACAGTGAATTTCAGACTTAGTAAATGGAAGTGCCTTGCTTTTTCCCAAATCCATCTTAATTTCTCTGGTCTGTGCACCTTTACATACAACACCTAGCTTGACATCCTTTTTCTGTATTCAATTCCTGCCTCCTTCATTTGAATTCACTCTTTCTGTTTTAGTCAAACACAAAAGGCTACCAAATCATGCCACATCAACAGTATTCTGTATACATAAAAGGTGTTACATGTACTTCAGGGAGAGTGCTGTAGAACACTTGTCAATGGGTACATTCTATAGTTATGTTCTTAGGGTCTAATCTCTGCTCCATCATTTAACTATTTGGGTAATTCTTGGACTCAATTTCCTTCTCTTGAAAAGAATGAAATTAATATGATTACTTCATTGGATTCTGCTATGGTTTGGATAAGTGTCTCCCCAAAGATCCACCAGCTAAAAGGCTTGGTCCCCTGCCTATGGTGTTACTGGGAGAGAATGGAAACTTTAAGAAGTACAGCCTAGGGCCAAGGATGTAGCTCAGCGGCACAGCACCTGGCTGACAAGCGTGAGGCTCTGAGTTCAATTCCTGGTACCAAAAAAAAAAAGTACAGCCTAGTAGGAGGTCTAGGCACTGAGCACCCACCCTTGAAGGGGAGAGTGACACTCCCGCCTCCGTTCCTCTCTTTTGCTTCCATCTGTGAGGTGAAGGGTTCTTCAGCCTGTGCTCCCCACACGATATGCTGCCCCATCACAGGACTGAAAGCAGTGGGGCTACTGACCATCAGCAGAAACCTTCAAAACTGCATGCCAAGGGGGCTGGGGATTTAGCTCAGTGGTTCCATCACCTGCCTCGAAAGCTGAGGACCTGGGTTCGATCCCCGGTACCAAAAGAAAACCAACCTGCATACCAAAATAAGCATGCTTTCTTTTTAAGTTGAGTATCTCTGGTATGTTGCTAAGGCAATGGCAAGTTGACACAGACTCTGGAGGATTTCGTGTATAAAGTGGTATATATAAACACTTAGAATGTCACACCAATAGATATCATGTGTTCTTTTTCCTGCTAACTGATATAGACTGAAGACCACATATTGAAGTGATTGTTTTGCGTTTCTTTCTTACTACTGGAAGACCTTCGATGCTATGATGGCACCTACTTTTGCTTTCCTTGTTCTATTCCTAGGTGTCTGCTTGGTTCCTGACACTTCACAGCACTCCATACATGCTTCTCGAGGGGCCATACATGAATCTGGTTTCCCTGGTGCATAAACACGCTGAGTAGGGTTAAGGGGAAGACTAATCATAAATACCTAGGTAATTCACTGATAAAAAGTGAGTTAGAAATAACTGCTGTGTGTATATTTGCAGAAGGGGAGTGTGTAGCTAGTCCAGTTTGACTCCACAGATCAGCAAAAAGAAGTAATGATAGTTCAAATCCAAATCTAAGGCCCATTTTCTTTGAATGCATCTTTCAGCCTCAGAAGGAAACATTCAGTCTATTCTACCATAAAACCAAGAGCTAACATTAGGAACAACATCATCTCACCCATCGAATATAAAATCTTCCTTTGAGTCACAATTTCAGTAATACATTAATTTAAAAATCATAAAGCAGGCCAAATTCCCAAATAGACATGAACCTTAAAAAATGAGTACAGGTATTATAACACTGCCTTTTTATCACCGAAAAATGTATCTTGGATAAGGGGCAGCAAATGTTTTCTGTAAAGGACCAAACAGTATTTTAGGCTTATTTGCCATACTAATCAACATTCCTGTTGTCATGCTAAAGTAGCCATAAAAACATACACTTGAATGAGTGTAGTGTGTTACAGTCAACTGTTATTTGTAATTTTATATAATTGTTAAGTGTCATGAACTATTACTCTTCTTTTGACTCTTTCATCCATTTGAAAATTTAAAAACAATTCCTGATTTACAGTAACACAAACAACAGGCACCAGATTGAATCTGTCCCACACATCACAGTTTGCCGACCCCTATTATTAAACAAATTGTATCAGTTCTTTTTGTAGTTTCTAGGAAAACATGATTCTCATCTTAAATTCAAAGTAATAAAGGTAGATATTCTCATGCCAAAAAGATAGTAATTATTTTTATAATTCCTGTAAAGCAACTGTTATAGCAAATCTTTTAGATAATATAAAGCATAAAAAATAAAAATTTTAAACATCTTCATATTAAGCATCTGATTGACAATTAATTCTGATTCTATTCATCCTGATGAATATTGAACTTTTTGTTCAATATCTGAATCAGTCCACCAGTACTACTTGTGGCAATTTTTGCATTTATAAAATAAGAAAAGGTATAATGACCAAATTTCAACACATATCCATGCAACAAAGATAATTTATTGAGCCAGTTATAGCTTTAAAAAAATACATGGTGAATTCTCCTAAAGTTAAAGAAATCTTTGTTGCTTTCACTCAACAGATATTTGTCAACCACATACTGTACTAAGTATGGGCAAAACAATGTGAAAGAATTCAAGCTCCCTGCCATTCATACAGAAATCAGCCCATCCTTTCTGTGCATTTACAAATAAATATCTGAAACAGTTAAATGAAGAAAATGCCATCATTATTTTGATATACCTCAGAAGAAATGCAATCACCTTCACTCCCCGATCAATATGACCCACAATTTTCAAGATCCCAAGTTCTCCAGGGAGTGCTACAAATTGACGGGAGTACTACAAATTGACAGGTCATCTCTTAGCACTTGATTTGACATGAGATACAGTGAAAGACACGTAAACCTTGGGGTGGAGAGCCTCATCTGAGACAGTTCCATATTGGCCAGACAAGCACCAGTGGCTCAAGGAGGCAGCTACATCGTCCACAAGTCAATTGTGAATTACTCTCTCTAAATTGGCTCCGCAGCTGCGGTTTTCAGTTCCTAGAGTACCCTCCAAATAACTGATTGTGGGGCAAAAAAATAAAAGCCTGCCTTTTCCCAAAACACACACCTTTTGGCTACCTGCCACCTCAACTCACAGAGGGCATGCAGATCTAAAAAGGGACCCTTGTGAGACTCTATCAGAAAAATAGCATATCAAGGGTTTGGCATAGAGGCTGCTGTCAGCCACTCAAAAGCATAACGTGTTCCAGTTCTGGAGGCCTAGCAAGTGGATCTTCGAGATAAACTTGGCTCCAGAAGAGCCTGAAGCACTCGGCCCCAAACAAGCGAGAATCATGGAAATGGTGCCAAACTTTTCTTTTGTTTATTTTCAAAGGAAACAAAGAATTTTTAAAGAAAAAAAAATGAAAAGACCGAAAACTAAGTCTGTCGACTACAGTATTAGCCCCTTTCTGAGAATCCGAAGGAAACTCACAATCTGGCAATACACATGAGATACAAAGCTGAATTTTGCTATCTTTCAGACAGTACATCTTCACTTTTATCTAATCATCTTCACGTAGCCAGAGCATTAGGAGATTTGGAAGTGAATGGTAAATGTGGATAACTCAGGGTGCGGCAGAAACCGGGACATAATGGAACACAGCTGCACAGGCATGATATGTGTATATATCTCCTACACACATGTGCGTGGAGGGACAGAGAGAAGAAATTACAAAAACGAACAGTGCAGAAATGATCATCTTTCACATGCAAATGTGAAACACATAAACATACACAGACAGAGAAACAGAATGAAGGACAAACTTATCATCTCTCACAGAAAAATGATTCCCATGTTTTCAATCCCTCCAATGCATGCTTCCTTTGAGCCTGGATTATGAGATAATTCCTACATGAATATTTTCCACAGATATGCTTGTGAAATAGTGTCAGTTATTTAATCTGCTGGTTAAATTAGACAACGTTATCACCTGGCAGAAGTTTAAAGCCCTGTGACCGCCCTTACAACATTTCTGGTTTCATGGCAAGTTCACCAGGTTGACGTTACTTCTGTGACTGAATTCTAAATAGGGATTAATAAAATGATTAATTTATGCCCCCCCTCCCTCTCCTGTTTCCCCCATGAGTCATGGTTGGCCATCTACAAGAACAAAATATCTAACTGAGGAAAACTGTCTTCCAACTGCAGCATCTGTCTCCCTGGCAAGCTCTGCTGACAGTTGGGTCCTGGCTCGGGAGCTGATCCTTCAAGAAGCTCTGTGGGGCTGAGCTATTAGTGGGCTCTCCTCCTCCTAGGTGCTGCTTCCTAGCGAGTCCTCGCAATTGGAAAGATGGGTTTGTATATATTTATCCTTCTGAGAATCTGCTATTGTGCAAATATCTCCAATTGAGACCCCCGTGGGAGGGCGCACATGACACAGGAATACTTGCATTCCTTTCCTAGCAAAATATCCATAAAATAGCTAAGCGGTTCCCAAGGGTCTGCTTCTAGGTATTATGTAAGCAGTCTCTCCTTCAGAAAGGAAAAGAGATGCTTCAAGACACAGAAATAAAAATGCCCACAGCTCGCTAAGGGAATTTCAAAATAGCAAGTTGCTTAAATACCAAGGAAAGCACCTGGTTCCTCTCAAAACCTACAGATAGCCTGCAAGAGTTTTAAAAGTGGAAGCCAGCATGGGGGAGGGGAGGAAGGCTGGAGGAGAGGATGAGGAAACTGGAGTGACTAAGATTTACCTTGGGGAGACGGAACCACGGAAGATAAGGTAGTATGCACAACTGAGCAACTCCTGCCATTTGTTCTGTAAAAAGTACTTAGCTAAAGAAATGTTATGCTTTGTTTTTGGAAAAGTGCTTAAGGTGGGGACATATTTTCATAGGAATGACATTCCAGCAATAGCACATCTGTCTCGTTCTAATTTGAGCCTAAAATATTTCATATTTCTGTCAGGCTCTCCCTTTCTTTCTTATAAATTTCTTCCCAAATCCTCGTTTTTTCTCAAACAGTGACTCAACCCTTAGACCCCCTGGAGGTTCCTGATTCTTACAAGAATTAGAAAAGAGCTCCTGTTATTATTAGCTTCCATTTCAGATTGAGCAGAGAGGAGAAAGTGGGCAAGATAGACACGCCTTTATGTGGCTTGAGATGCTTTTGAAATTTGCCTCATTCAAAAGCTGGAATAGCACAGAACATCTTCAAACTTGGAAATAAAAAGTCCAATGGACCAATTATTTGTAACCTGCTCATTGGAAGTAAAAACAATTTAAACTTCCCATAAGACCTAAAGGCATTTAAGAGAATCCAAGTGGCTCCGTACCTTTAATATTTTCTAAGAATAAACACAGAGAAAAAGATTATAAGCCTTCAAAGATCTTACTTATGTAAGTCAGACAGCAGAAAAAAATACACAGTGGAAGGATTAATCTCAAGCAAAATTCGGAAAAGGGCCTTTTTCAGAAAACTGTTCCTCTGGCTAGATCTCCATTGTTTACAATAAGAAGTAGAACTTGGACCCATTATATATTCCTTCTTATGGTCTCCCTTGTGAATTGAGGTTGTTAAAGTAACACAGTAATTATTTTTTATCTATAACATGATTTATTTATAATATGAAATCCCCCTTTACATTTTTAGAATTATAATAATAGAATGTTGTCCTTAACAGTTGGAAAAAATAACATTGGAATATGAAACAAATATTTATTTCACCGTTCCTTTTCAAGGAAGCCCTGAATAATATTCCAATAAAAAACACAGCTACACATATTCTTTTAAACATTTTTTTTCAATTTCAAAGGTCATATTTAAAACTGAACCAACTATGAATATGAATAAGTTGGAGGCCATGCCTAAAGCTAGTGTCTTTTCAAGTAAAAAAAAAAGACTTACTAATAGTTCCATTTGTTTTCCATTAAAAATCTACTCATTGTATTCACAGCAATCCACATGCCAGTATGTGAGCCTGCTTGGACAAAGCATTTGCTTTGTGTGTATTAGATGCAAAATTTACTTAAATTCCAGATAATTGCAAGTGCATCTGCTAGGCTTTGTCACTGGTCTATATGAACATTTTCACAGTGTATACAAAGAGCAATTATCCAACAACTAAAGAAAAAGAAACAGTCATTTCTGCAAATTATAGCTGGCTCCTTTATCAAGGAGTAAGTTTGTGCTAAAAGAATACAACCCCAAAACACTTTTTTAGATAAAATGTATTCACTCACACCACACACATTATCTACACAGAACAAAAAAAGGGAGCTTTTTCAACTGTTAAATTACTGGGTCTGAAACAAGGATAACTGCAATTTCAAATAAAATCATCTCACAAAACATTAAAGTTTTCTTCTGGAAAAAGAAGAAGAATGAAAAAACTCTAAAAACACTCGATCTAAGTCAATTTGATGAACTGGTATAGGTTCTTATTCTCTATTCATGACAAAATATTTCAACAATAGTCACTTACTCTATTTATTATCAGTTTTCGGCTCCCAAATTTGAGATCCGAACTCACAGAATGAAGAACGTGAAGCAAAGTCAACACAGGGAAGATTTGGGGGGAAAGACATGAAGACTAAAATCCTCAAAATGAAAATTAAATATTCAATTCCAAGCATCCTTAAGGTTCTCCAGCAGGGCTATTTTGGTCAATAGTTCTTTCTTTCTCTTTCATACTTCCTTTCTTTTCTCCTTTGCCTTTCCTTTGCTTCCTTTCCTGTTTCTTTTTTAACTTCATGCACAATCCCATTTTAACTGTCACACTCAACAGAGCCAGCCTTCCTTCAAAGCCCAATCCAATTTTCAGACTTTTATACCTCTTGCCAACTAAACAACATCAACGGCTCTCCTCTTCAAGGTCCTAATTGAGAAGATCTGTTCTTTTTAACAAATTCTCAAAGCTATCTACAATGATCACAGTGGTGTCATTAGAACAGAGAGAAAAATACTTGAGACTAAAAATTTTTGACACTTTTGACTTATGTGAAATCTATCAATTCAGGGACCACTTCCTCTTTCACCTCCATTTAAATATCTTCATTATCATTTTGTAAAATGTATTATGCTACCGGTCAAAGCTATTAGTCAGTAAAAAATCATCTCCGTATTCCCCAACTAGAGAACCATCATTATCATTAATATTTCATGGAACTGCATTAAATGAGACAATATTCAATATTTAACTATCTAATCCTACAGTAATTTATATTAGAAAATACCAACCGTGTGAGAATTCAGCCAGTCGGATTATTTTATTGGATGAACCTTTGTCATTATTAATAACACTTCAGTATCTCATATTTTTCAGCACAAAATGTAACATCCAAGGACTGAAAGTGATTTTGTTTCTAATTAATTCTCAAAATCCTTGGGAGACAGTGATGGAGGGATAAATATATTAATTTAGAACTGCAGAATTAAGGGCTGAGCTTTCAGCTGCAAAAGTTTTACTAGAGATGTGGATTACTTGCATGGGTCTTACACTTCACTAAGTTTACTAATAATTTAGTAAGAGAAAGATGGATGTGTAATTCAAGGAATCTAAATTACGGGGAAAAAAGAATACAGTTTTATTCTTTTCAATGATTACTCTTATTACCAATTTGTAAGTAGATTTACAAAATTCATCTGATATATTATCCTGAACTCCTATTATTAATTTGTTTACAGGCAATTAGTAGGCCATCCAGATGGCCTCTTTACGTACTTTGAACAAGTCCTCCTCATCTTCTTTCAGACCATTTATGAACTTTGTACACAGACAAAAGTCAGCTGACCACAGGTAAATCATATTTAATTTTAAAATGAGCAGAGTTCAAGTGAGTAGTGTTTTAATATGACTTTTGGTTATAACAAAATAATTCTACTTGATAAAAATATTTGAGATTGGTATGTACTAAAATCAAAAGCTTTGAGCTTAATACTTCTATAGCCACTCATTTTAAGTAAGACAGAAATTCTCCTTGGCATAGATCATTCTCTCAGAAGCACCTATCATCCATCCCCTAAGACCCTACAGGTCACTTTTGATATAGGGAATAATGCCTAACACTATTGGGGACTTCCTATTTACAGGTTTTATTGAGTGCCCTCCTTTCTAATTTGAGGGAACTGAATCATTTATAGCCTGTGGAATGTCAGTCTTTGTCTTGCATCGTACAATGTGAAAGCACCAGACTCAGATTCCCAGACTTTAGAGTAAAAAAAGGTGTGGACAATACGTTAAGATTGAATGGAGTCAATCAGGGAAGTGCAGCAGCCCAGAACTTTAAGACCCACGGGAGAAAGGACAAGGTGAATTACTTCCAGGTCTGGTATGGATAACTCCATTTTTAAAGAGGCTAAAGGAAGGGTAGGGACTGGTGTGAGGGATGCAGAGGGATCCAGGCAGGCACCCTGTATTCAGTGACAGCAGCAGAAAAGCCATTTTTGCTGGTAACCCTGTGATTGCCAACACACTTCTAACCCATTCCTTCTTCATGTACATTATCCAGGATCAGTCTCTTTATATGACAAGTGAGAACACAACCTGATCCTCCAAGTCAAAAATAATTCAAATTGTACTTTTATTCTGTGTTGGTTAATTCTATAAACTGATGGAAAATAAATGTGAAGACATCTTGCAATATTGTAAACTGCAAAGAACATTCTCTTACCATAAGCACTTTACATCCTGAAGGATAAATGATCTTTCAAATCCCTACAAGTACACACACCTAACAGAAAAACCTAAGAGTTCAAGTTCAAATGAAGAATATACCACCAAAGGCTGGTGCGCTCTCTCTCTCTCTCTCTCTCTCTCTCTCTCTTCAGCCATTGCTTTCTCCAATTCAGATTGGCACAGAACAGAAGATGAAAAAGAAATTTTGATGGTTTAGCTACGATTTGCTGGAAATGAGATATGCACATCTTGAAAATCACCACCAAAATGAGTATGAATCAAGGGCCTGACTAGTCATGTCAAGTCGGAGGTGAATGTCCAAAGTCCAGGAAGCTATTACCTAGGGCTGAGAGCAGGGTCATTGCCCGCAAGCACTCTTCCTTCACCAGCCACTCTCAGAGCTATTCACGTAGTACTTTCACGAATATTACCCTTCCCACAAATGACTGATAAAAGATGAATTTAAGAGCATGAACAAGTTTTGAAAAGCCAATCGTGGAACCTACGTATTCACCATATGCTTTCAGGTTCATATGGGAAAAAAAATCCGATAGAGAAAAATTTGTATCCATAGCATTTGGGGGATGCTTGAAATTTTTCTTCTTTCCAATTCCTACCAATTTTCAAAAACTCCTTCTTAAAAAATCATAAAGGGACTCATTGCTTGTGAAAAACGTGAACTGACAACTTCGGGGCATGGAGTCATTTATTTATCCACTGATTAAATTTGTACAGGCAACAGGCACATCCTAAAAATGTCCAGCATCAGAATTTGTGCTTACTGGGACACCCAGATGTTAGCAATGATCTGCCTGCTCCTGGCAGAGTTACACAGTTTAGTACTGGCCCTCTGGCTTTACCGTTTACTTAAACATGTCTCTTATTAGATATCTGAATTTTTAAAAATAAATAAAAGTAAAGAAAGCTGAGGAGTTATATTCCTGACCTGGCCTGAAACTATGCTTTTCTCAGAGTACCTAAATAGATTAGAGCTTCAGAGTAAGGCTATTAAAATACACACTCTCACACATGTAAAACAAAACAAATAAGAAACCAACTTCTAAACTTCTGTCATTAAAATATTATCTTATGCATGCACACGTACCTGTGATGGCACTTTTGCTTATAGACTATAAGCTTCTACAGCAGAGACCAGTCACACACACACACACACACACACACACACACACGCAAAACCTCAAACCATGTATGATTCTGTGTACACCCCATGGGGGCTTAATAAACACTTATGAATTGACTGACAAGAGAAAAACCAAGAAATGACAACCTTCAGGGTAGCCATAACACAATTTTAACTTGAAAATTGCCCAGGAATAGACTTCACAATCTATGGGAACATACACAAATCATATAAAAAGAACTGGTGCCCCTCATATACCTAGAGTGCCCTTAGGGAATAGCTTCGTGAAAAATCACTGTCGTAGGAAGGGGAGTTCAGGCTCTCTTATCTATTTACTGTTTGGCTTCTGCAGTGAATGCAGCTGCAAGGAACATTTATTTGGTAATAAAAATGATTACAGAATAACTTTTAAAATATAGTTTAGAATGAATACAAAAATTTGCTTATCTTTAATATTTTTCTGCTAAGTCTACAAGTATAAAACCACATTCCTCTTTCAGTCTTCAAGATTCATGTTGCCATTTTAATTTCTCTGTAGCCAAAGGTAATGGAAACATAATCTACAATGCTTCAATTGTTTTTTCAATATTACCTTCCCCAAATAAATGGTAATTAGCAATAGATCATAATTTACTCAATGTTTTCTCTGAATCATACATTAATGGTATGCAATTACTGCGAGAATATATTTCATTCAGTTATTTCTTGAAGAAAGCTTTTGAAGATGTCAAGTTCAAAAGCAATTTGTTGTCCTCCCTGAGCTTCATACACACTTTCTACCTCAGGGGTTTAAATTGGATAAAATCGTGAAAATTAAGTGGTCCTGGAACCGAAGAATGACAAAAGTAAGAAGAGAGTTCTACTTGCAGTTTGGCCTTACCAAGGACCCTTGAAGGGGTGGTCACTTCAGCTATCATCTATGAAGAGCAATTTCCACCCTCAGAAATTTCAAACATACATGAGGAGAGCAAGTAGAAAAAAACACAAGAAAAGCCACACTTAGGATTTATCACTTCAAGCTGAGAGGAGGTAAAACAAGAGAAGAAAACCATTTTGCACTACAATGAGCAATTTTTAAAATAAAAACACGTAAGACCAGTAGTACAAGTTTGTGTATGTCTTTGTCATCAAAGGCAAAATACAAAGTCTACTTTAATCCACTGCCTTAGGAGTGCTATCTTAGAATACACTCATTTGAGTTACTCATAATGATCAATACAAAGTTTCCAAATACCACCTTGAACACCATCTGATCCTTTAGGCTCACCCCACCCAATCTCATCTACCTTCGTTCCACCTTTGTCTCCAACTCCCTGCTGAGGACTGGACTTGGTCAACTGCTTCATTGAACATTTGATTTAGTTTCCCAACATGCATCTTTGAACATCTAAATCATTATTGGTTTCACAGCACACAGTGTTTGCTACAGTTCTCACAAAGCCTGGTAAGGCTTTTGTTTTTCTTTTCTAAGTTTTGCTATGTCAAGCCAAACACACAACTGGTGCGTGCATGTGCGTGCGTGTGTGTGTGTGTGTGTGTGTGTGTGTGTGTGTGATGTCTTTCAGTTTTTATATCCTCACCTTGATGGCAGTAAGAAATGATACTTTTTTTTCTTTTTCCTTTTGGCTCATTTTCTTGATAGCCTCCTCTGGACTGTGAGAAATCGACTGATCATTTTTCTACAGTCGTCCACAGCCTTCTTTATGGCCACATGTAAATTCGCCAATGGATAATTAAGCAACATGCACATTCAATAAATGTAATAAATAAATTTGACTTGTCCCCTTAGGAATTGGCTTCAGCTGACTGAGTCTGATTGTGGGTGGGGATATATAAACAGGATTAGAAAAGAGAAAAATTAGATGCCTGGTCACACAAACTGTAGAGCCATAACCACTCTCGTTTCGGAAATAATCAAGTTATTATTCTTGGGGTTAAAATACAGAGAAGCAGTTTGTGCCTTCTCAAGAAATTTCAGTGGGGTTAAAAATTAAACTGGTAACATGACCATTACTGTAAGAAAATGGTTGCCAAGTACAGAGTAAGTTTCTCTCTCATCTGCACTCTGTCCTCCTCCCCTCTAACTCACACTGTCCTTTCCTTCCACCTTCACTGAACCCAAGCCAGCAGCACCAAATGCTGGCTGAGGTTCCGAGTTCCAGCTGTGGCACCAGGCTAGGCCACTTGAATGGAAATCAGCTGAGGACACTAGAAGACACAGAGAGAAAGGAGTACTCAGTTGTACACAATTACTACCTGAGAAAATCCTAAAATGAAATACAATTAAATCACCTTTCAGATGTACTTTAGACACAAAGAACAAAGCTTTATTTAAAGCACCCACCTCTTTTTCTAATTGCTTTCTTAGATATCATTTTGGCATCAAATTATTCTTGCCATCAAAGCTCTTAGCTTAGCACAGTACCTGGCTAGTTTGGGAAATGTAAAACTGTTTATTGGAAGGAAAAAAACACTTTCCGGAGGCTTTAATTTGCCTATGTTTCCTCTAAGTAATTTCTACTGAAATGTTTAATATACAACCATACACTCTTATTTGAAGTGGCTTAGAAAAATTATCAGGGTTAAGATCAGAAAGTCGGTTGCAATGAATTCACCAGTAATAAATATGATTTTAGCTATGTGATATTTACTGTGTAGATAAGTCATATGCATGGATAAAGCTATCTTTTTAATGGTCTAGTTTCATTTTTAGAAATAATTTAAGAAGCTAACTTGACTCTTTTCAACATGTACACTGAAATTTTGAAGTAGCTTTTTTTTTAAAAAAAAAAAAACATGCTCCAAAGATAGCAAACAGTTTATACCATTATCTGAAATGGTTATTTTACATTAAGGGATATGTTAACCTCTACCAAAATAATTTTTCTTCAAGGATGTACTTCTTTTCTCCACAAATACTCTTTTCCTCTAATTAAAGTAGAAGAGATATTCAAATATTGAGTATCAGTTAAGCCCTAAGCAATAATAAAAATGATATTTAAACATAAGCCTTTTCCAAAGGAATCCTCTACAGAACTGTCTTCTCTCAAGATTTAGAATCAGTATATTATATTATCATTAAAATCGATTTCATCTTCATCATGTGAATTATATTCCTCAG
The DNA here is from genome assembly GCF_053883595.1 of Heterocephalus glaber. Lineage (NCBI taxonomy): Eukaryota > Metazoa > Chordata > Mammalia > Rodentia > Bathyergidae > Heterocephalus > Heterocephalus glaber. The sequence goes on from NW_028258377.1 coordinate 22,432,164, forward strand.
CTTAGTCTTCACCTCCTAATAGGTAAATTAAAGATTGAGGAACATAAATGAATAAAAGAAGTAGCTTGTTCTTTTAAACTAAATGCATGAACAAGTTCTTATTTTAAAGGGTACATAGCTCCCTTTTATATAACTAAGAATAAGTGCTTTACAAACGTCTCATTAACAGAAACGGACAATACAAAATTTCTAGCACTTTAAAAATAAGTTTAAGCTTACATATTGCTAAATAATTTTATCATCAGCGCAATAAAATAGACTCTTTTAGAAAGCCCAGTTCCAAACTTTTCTAGATCTGCATCACATTCCAAAATTCATAAATTAATGCAATAAGAATTAGTGAGCTGAAACACCTAAAATGTTCTAAAATCCTGTGGCAGAACTGTACTAGAGAAGAGAGAGCAGAACTGGTCAGAGTCCATAGTCATCTCAGAAGATGTGCAGGGCAGGGTGCCACACCTCCTCTCCAGGAATGGGAGTCAGGTTCTAAGAAATCTAAACTTCAAAGAAACCACCTGTCTCTGCCCAAGCAAGCGCTGCTAAATTTCCCAAGATGTATATGGCCCCTCTGCACCCATCATAAAAAAGTGATATGAGCCACACAGCACTGATCAGGGATGCTGTCAATTGTCCCATGAGTCAAAGATCAATTCATATGGCCAGATAGAAAAGCATCCTTACTGGGAAAAACAAGTTTTACTTTAACGTATTCAGTGCATTATTTTGTTTCGATTTCTCTTTACTAGACTAACAGAGTTGAAATACTTGCTCTCTTTTTACACCCAGCACAGCTGGAAAGGACATAGCTATACTTTTTTCCCTTATAATTCTTTTTACCTACAAGGCTCCTAAGTATAGTATTTCAGCAAAAATGGAAGAAACTTATTTGCAAACTATTTATCATTCTTTGCCATTCAGAAGTGCTTTTTTTTTTTTTTTTTTTTTTTTTTTAGAAAGGATGCATTATATCAACTTCAACACTGTAGTAGTGAACATATTAAGTAGACTGAGGCAGTGAGCATGGATTTTAGGGGAAACATTGTATACCTCTTCATGAAATATTTTAAAAATACGAACAGGCCTAGATATATCATTCTCTTTTTGTACACTCTTAGCCTAGGTAAAATAATTATGTTAAGTAGTTGTTTGTCTTTATTAGATAGGAAAAACAACTCAAAATGTTAAAAAAAAAAGTATGTTATTGGTAGTACATAGTACTGGACCATGTGAGTGTTCTTTTATAGGGCAAAACAGAAGCCAAGAGTACAAAGGATACATTGACAAAACTGTTGTTTTCTCATCACAAAAGAATCTAAAAATTACCGGTAGTTTCATGAAATTTTAAATGGGGTATTGTCAACCTAGAAAATATATTTCCACTAATGAAATATCACTGTTTCCTTTCATTGAAAGCATAGGGAAAGACATCTCTCCTTGCCTGAAGGTAGAGGAAGGTGTCTTGTATTGCTCTCTGAAGGTTGTGAATCTGTTGCATGTACAGAGTGGAGGGTTTCTCCTTGTGAATCTATCAGGGCTACTAAGAATCAGCAGCTGAAAGCATGAAACTGTTGCTTCACGCAAAGTACCGAGAGACAAAATCATATACTTTCAACACAACCATATTTGGGGTAAGGAAGTAGCTCGACACTAAGTATTGCTTCTCTAAATTTCATTTTAAGTTTTAGATCTCAGGTAGGGAGGCATAAGAAGGCCCTTGAAAATGACCTTGACCATATTTCACCAGAAATCACCTTTCAAAAGCAATCTGAACAAAAGAGAAAGCACTGAAACAGCTAGCCAATACAGATTCTTTTTCAAAGCACAAGAGTAGTTCAAAGTTCCTTTCACTTACACAATGAAAAAAATAATTAATTTTAAGAAACATTCAGTAGCTCTAGCATAATCAACACTTCACTCATGCACAGAAACCTCCAATCTTATCAAAAAGAAAATAGAAACCCTAATAGTAGAGACAAATGTGATTGTCAAGTTTTTTGAATCCAGTCTCAGACACCTGGGTCTCTCCATTGCCTTCTCGCCAAAAAAAGTTACCTTCTCTCCAGGAGGTCAGATAGCATGTTTTCGCAATTGCTGAGATTCAACAGGAAGACAAATTTACACTAAACTACATAGTTTACCAATAAGCTACCAAGATGATAATATTTTGATACATTAAAATGAAATCAACACCAGGCACAAAAAGTCAAAATGAGCTAAGATTTAATAAGAAACTTAATGATAATAATAATAGTAATAATAATAATAAACCCAAGCTCAAAAATCTCAAACATGATATCACACACATTCATGTAAGAATAGAAATCCTGTTAATTGAATAGTAATTTAACCTAGCATTACATCCAGAACAGAGATATGTTTAATATTTTAACACAAATTATCAGAGCTTAACAGAAGTTGCCAGGAAACTAGAAGTAGAAAGAGGGGTGGGCAAAAAATCAACCAATCTCAGCAGGAAAAAAAAAAAAGAAAACGTTTTTTAAATCAATGTATTTTTGGTCTTCACATCCAGTGAAGATACTGAAATTGAAGATAAACATTTTAATGTTTTGTAAAAGCATTCATGCTTTGGATATATTATATAACAATTAGGAATCTTGCCCCGTGGGCCCTGCAAAACAAGTCCTGAGCCTGGTCAGGTAGTTATCTCTTGATGCCCATGTGTGTAGAGGAGCTGGAGGATTAATGCAGCTGCTCAGCATGGAGGATATTGCTTTCTGGATTTAGTCCTAGAATGAGAGATCCATGATTCTTTAGATGCCTTGGGATCTTTCAACTGGAGTTTACTACATGAATTTGTTTTTTCTTTCTTACCCATAGAAACAAATATTTCACTCAAAAACAACTATAATCTTAATGAAAGGAAGTTTAGATCCCCCTACCCCTTGCCCAACTTGATCAAAATGGCAAATTCAAGGGTTCATGAAAATATTTGAAAGTGCCAATAGTGCCATTTCAAGGGACTCATGAATAAGCTGAGCCTTCATTCTAAATTAAATGCCTTATTTTTAGCCGTAAACTACAACAGAATAAATAAGCTTTAGATCACAGGAATTCTGTTCACAATTTTAAGGAAGGCTTTTGTGAGTCCAGGGTTCCCCAAACAGGTGAATTTGCATAGTGTTTTAGGGTAGGTTTTCTTATATGTAAAAAAAAAGTCTGACTTGTTAATTTAGTTTTTTCTTCAGTCCTGAATGAGCTGCCCTGTCCTGTGCAGGTCCGCCAACAACAGCTAAGTTTCCATTAAAACAAAGTTTAACAGTATTATTGCAAACCGAACTCTGCACACAGGACAACCTGGTACTCTGGGATGTGGCTACTACATAGCAGAAGCAGGCTTCTTCACAGACCAGTATTTTCTCTCTGTTAAACACATGTGCCTCAGAGTATTCCTGAACTGGATATCTTCACCTGAGTTCAGAGCTCTGAGCTCCCCCAGATGACAATAACTGAACTGAGACTGCAACCTGCTCTGTCAGTCTCCCTCCTTACATTTACACAGCCATGCATTAGTTCCTTTCTCCATGGCTTAGCAGAAATTGCTAAACTGTGAGCAGATTTCTTTCTAAATTGCTGATTTACCTTTACCTACAGGCCCTTCGGTTTTCCTCCTGAACTGGAACTAAAATTGGGGTTAAGGGGGGCAAAACAATGAAACATGGCAACTACTCAGAGCCCTCCAAAGAATGCCTTAAATGATACGAATGCCTTAAAGAACTATTGTATATTAATTTTTAAATATTTTAAAAACATTATGGTAGTGACTTACAGAATAAGTTCTGCTTTTAAGAAAAGAGAGTCCAATTTGAATGCATTATGTTGGCTATTTTAAATAATTTTACTCCATGTGCAGGGCAGAAACTGCCTTCCCCTTCCCCAACTGACAAGATCCACTTCAAGAAAGATATAGGAGAAGGTTGGTTTGAGGTTAGAAATCGCTGTATATCTCACCAATTAGAGTATAACAATACCAGCAATCTCCCTCTTTCTCCATAGCCCTAAATTTATTATTAAGTAAATTTAGCAATAGCTCAATCACAGGAGAACAGAAGGGTAGATTATGCACTAAACCACTTATATGTTTACTATCTTTGCAAGCAACATGAATAGTAGTACCTATTATTTCTTCCTGCAAATCTGCAGCAATGTGATGCAAAACAACATTTTTAAAGAAATTCTCTTTTGGAATGCAAATGATCCTTCCTGCAGTTTTGAATATTTTAGCCAGCTTGTGCCATACAGTAGCTCTGGAATCACTGGTATCTGTCATGCTGTCAAAACTGAGTAAAAATGCATTGTAATCCTGGAAAACGATAACCTTAAACATCAATGCAATGTTAAAATGCATCCTAAAAAAAATCCCTATAATTGCGATGAACATTAGAGAGAAACCGGCAGTCCTTCTGCAGGGAAATAACAGTCTGCTCTACCAACCTTTCCCCTCCCCCCTGAAACTCATGCAACTAATGATGACCTCCCGAAGTGCCGAATCTAAATGTTCCAGCATTCATCTGAGGATGAAGGAAGAAAAAAAAAAAAAAATACATAGAAAACCATGAAACAAGTTGCAAACTGCACAAACGCAAGGAGAGGGAGAAGGAACTGCAGTTGATTCAGGAGCGATTGCAGAATGAAGAGCAACAGAAAGGAAACGAGGAAGAAAGAAAAGGAGAAAAAAGCCTTAAGCATAAAGAGTAAGAAGTGAAAAACATTTACCAGCAGCTCGGTCAGTAGCTTCGCTCCCTGACACCATCTACATAGAGAGATAACTTAGCCTAGAGTCTTCGGTCCCAGCTCGCTTTGGAGCAAAATTCCTTCACTTCGAGGGGGCAACACACACCCTCCAGAAAGAGAGAGAGGGAAAGAAGGGGGAAAAAATAATCCCAAAGACCAAGACAGGGTTTCTTCCTCCTCCCTCTAACCCGCCCTCCGGACTCCCCAAACGGTGCTCGCTTCTGCACAGTTCTGCTGGCTGCGCCGCTGAGCTGCCGCCGCCGCTGCCGTTGTTGCCGCGGCTGCTTCTGCTCCTGCTGCTACTTCGGAAACGATTAGGAGGAGGACGCCCAAGCACGACCTGAGCCTGCGAGCCACCCAGGACCAATGTGCAACCTGCTCTGGAATCAAACCCATAACACACGCACGCACACCCGGCGGCTCCCGCACGAGAGCCCTCGCGCGCACACACGCGCCCGCCCGCGCGCCGCACCGACACACACGCGCGCACACACATATGCACCCGCGCGCGCGCACGCACACACACACACGCACGCACACACACACACACACACACACACACACACACACACACACACACACACACACACACGAGCGCCGCCCGCCGCCAGCGCGGTCCCTGAATGGGGAGTGCGAGCCAATCCCCGGCCCCCAGCGTGCGCACAGGCCCGGCCGCCGGGGCTGGGTGGTGGCGCTGGGACTGCAGCTGCTGTGGCTGCGGGGTACGGAGCCAGGGAGGGGCTCGCGGCTGTGAAAGAGGGGCGCTAGGGGCACGTGCAGCCCTTTGTCTGCAGAGAAAACCCCAGCCGGGCGTTTCCAAGAGCAGACTCTGAGTGCGCAAACCCGGGGCTGCACAGAGTTCAGTTCTGCTCTGGGGTTGTCCCGGGGAGGCTGGGTTCCCTGGCTGCACGCACCAAGGGTTCAGCTCTGCAAAACCCGATGCACCACAGCTGCATCCGAGTCTCTGCAAACTGGGGAGCATACACAGCCGAAGCGTCCTGCAGGCGACCCCAGCCTGCCCTGGCTCGCGAGCATGCCCAGTGCACAGCTGGACCCAGACTTCTCCTTCCAGGGTTAGGAAGGCAGAGCGAGGCAGAGGCTAGCAGAGCCGAGGGGAGGCAGAGGTTCCAGAACCTTCAGCAGCTGCAGCCCTGCCTCACCTCGACTGCCCCGTGCCTGCATCCCAGGGCACGGTAACAGAGGAGCAGCGAGGCTTCCAGACCTGGGAGAGGAGTTGCTTTTCTTCATTTCACAAAGGGAATCTCCAAAGAAAGCAATTCCCAGTCCAGGAAAGGCTGATGCTGTTTTAGGGTAACTGACAAAACACCCAGCAGGGCCTGGCGGTTTTAATAGTAACAGCTACACATAACTTGCTTGCTTACCATGTGCAGGCTCTGTGGTATGTGATGTCCATGAATTCCCTGATTTATATGCTGTCCAAGAAGTACATGATTAACGCTAGAAGCAAAATGAAGTCCCAGAATACCATACCAACTATAAATTGATATCACCAATGCCTCCTAAACCTAAACTATCTAAACCCAGCACTGACTCTTAGCCGGTGGAAACAGAATGCATCATTGACAAGCCCTAGGCATCTACACCAAGACAAAGGTTAGATGTTTGTTTAGGGATAACAGCCTCAGCCTCCAAGCTGTACCTGACACGTTTTCCACAACCTACAGACCTGGGATAAGCTACAGCCTCCTATTTGCTAATGTTCAAATAGTAACATTAATGATACTTTTGACTATACTCGAGTCCTTTGTCTCATTCTACAGAGACTGCTACTGAGCTGTGGTGCTAGTTCTCCCAGAGGACAGGGACTGGATGGGTGTGTGGTTTGTGCCAATAGCAAGCTCATGCTGTTTGTTCTTTAAATATGTGACTTTCCTAACTGCATCTGAATAAAGCTGTGAGATGAGGACACAGCAGTTACTCTTAATTTCATTCAACAAATTCATCGATTTTCCACCAGCACTCCAGTGCTTCCTTCGAGGCACTGACTTAGAGGTGACAGATGACAGATACCATCCTTGTATTCTTCCAGCTTATGGTCTAGCAAGAAGGTGATCATATGCTTGTGATGCTAATGAGGAACATCACAGAGAGCTTGTGAGGAATGCATTTTCCTCCCATATTCACCTAGCAAACTCCTATTTATCCTTCACTCCTTGTTTCAGGCTCACTTCTTCAGGAAAGCCACCTGGAATCTCTGCGGCTGAGTCAAATCCTTATATTCTCGACTTTGAAGACATCGTGAACTTTTAAAAATCTGACACCAGTACAGTTTTCAATTTGTGCTATAATTTAGCTAGTGGCTGTCTTCCAAAAGCCCAGGGACCATCACTGTAAATTCCTTAGCCCCTAGCATTGGCCAGGTGGTAAATACACTCTCACTCTGTGTTTTTCTTACATATATGCACACGCACACACACACACACACACACACTACTCTTACAATAAGAATAATAATTCATATAGTTGAAACTTCTCCCATGTAACAGATGAGTAAAATGAGGCTGAGAGACGAGAAGTAGCATGCTGGAAGTCACAAAGCTAGGTAAGAGGCAGAGAAGGACTCCAGTTAGGTCTGGGACTAAAACCCACATGGCTAACTTCAGGGAAAGCTGCTTCTCTCTCAGGCTACCATCAGAACACATGGAGAGAGCGCATGGGAAGTGAGGGACAGATGCATCATGGGATGGCATCATGGGAAAATTAAGAATTAAAAAGGCACATGCTAGGATTATTTGTAACTTACTTTGTTGTATCCACCATATACCAGGCACCTCACTCAAATCTTTTGCTATTTTAATCTTAAAAATAATTCTTCAGGATAGGTACTATTATGTCCACATTACAGATGAGGAGACTGAGGATTCCCAACAAACCAAAGCCCAGTAGATTGTTAACTGTAGGAGGATCGTGATCTGTATATTTTATATTCCATTTCATTCTAAAGAACTTAGCAGACATTAAACTCACTCCGACTCTGTCAGCTTCTCTACACCTTCAGAGGTGTAGACACACACACACATACACACACACACATTTGTGAGTGCCTTTTGCCCAATGTTTTACAACGAATTAATTAGCAGAGCCAGGATTTGAACCCACATCTGTGTCATTTCAGATTTCCAGAGCAGATTAGGCCTGGGACAGGAGTCAGAGTGGTGACTGTAGTCTAACCATACTGTGGAGAATGAGGACACATCTGTGACTACCAGGAAGAAGAGCCATGCAGGTGTTTCCCTGTCTCATTAACTCTTAAAAGAACCCAAGTGTCAGAAGCTCAAGTTGTCTTGCCAAGGTCAGAGCCAGTGCCATAATGCAGAGCTGTGTTTCCAGCACAGATCTCTTTCGCTGCAGAAAGGACATCATGAATGGCAGAGGGACTAAGACTTTTCAGAGGCCCCTGCCTGGGATGTGGGAACCAGAAACATTTTCAATCAATCGGGGAGGAACCGAGCAAACCCTCGGCACCACCCTCCCCATCTGTTGTCACTCCACATTTGCTCTTCTGGCAGGGTTCTGCTGCCTTTTCAGGCCCGACCTTGAACCCAGTGCTCCCTGCCTTGCCAGTCATTTATAGCTACAGTAGTGGCTGCAACCCACAAGAAAGTAAAGCCTGCATTTTATACCACTTTGCTTCTAGCAGACTGCTGGGCATGCTCGGAGACAAGAGGAAGTTTTGAACTTTTACTAAATACTTTTCCATTTTAGAGTTTTGTTTTGTAATGGAATTGGCTTGTAGCCCTTTGCAAAGATCCCTAGCCTACGTGAATCAGATCTGTAAGAATGAGATGCTTAGATATGGAAAAGTATCTCTACCTCTTGGATTCTCTACCCTATCTGCAATATTCATCTCTCTGTTCTGTCCTTCCTGTGAGGTACACACACAGAACATCCACAAATTGTATCTATTCTATTTACATACCTCACAGCTATAGACATATGCATCCAGCTATAAATACATACCAGCCCTTAACTGTGGATTTGTCTTTTGCAACTGTTGGCTATTAACTTGCTCTACACTGAAATATTATGAATAAAGTGGGGTTGCTAAGAAAAGATTAAACATTAACCCTTCTTTCCTTCTTACTCGAAATAAATTTATTCTCTAGAGAATGCTTCAGAAAGCAGAAATGTCCCTGGGATTCCTGATAACCTCTTCTTGTGTATATGTTAGGCTGAATTTTGTCACAGGGCAGCAGGATCTTTTATTCGTGATGAGAATAACCAGTTAAAAAAGCCATGAGGAGCAACCTTCAAGGAAAACTTTGATGAAAACTTGAAGTGTTAGTTGATATTCTACTGTGACATTAGGGTGTAGACTTTTAATGTTTTTTGAGGACTTGCCTAACACTTTCAAAGACTGAGCAGTTTAATATAGACTGTCACAGATAGTCCTCATAGCAATCTTCTGAGGTAAGATAGTCATAATCCCCATTTCATAGATGAAGAAACAGGGGCTCCACGAGAGCAAACCGTTTGTGAGCAAGTCACACAAGGAATAGGCAGTCAAGCTGGATACGAATCCAGTTCTGTCTGATACCAAAATGAATGTTCTGAACTCTGTATTCTGCTGCCTATAATCTTGGACATCCTTTTACAGTTGCAGGTAGCTATGGGAGGGGTGGGAGGATGGAGACCTCTCGTTTGTACTTAGTGTGCACAGCACTTTCTGGACAGCAATACCACTATTCTCCAAGAACCCTTAATCTCTGAATAGCCTATACAAAGAACCAGTATGTTGATCATTTGGCAGATTAATAAAGGGGGGCCCTTGGAGCTTGGTGGCCTGGACCCATCAAAACCAATCAAAGTGTCATTGGAGCAAAAGTTTCTGAATCCCCATTGATGAGCCTTTATTCTCTTTCCTATCAAATATCCTTCCGGAGTAGGGGGAACCATTGCCAAGATCACTCACTCTCAATGGACATGCTCATCAACTTCCTAGAATCCTTCACAGGGTATGTACTCTGGAAAATTTTCACTTTCGTAAGCATGGGAAATGGAGGAATACAAACAATCCACACATTTTTAAATTGTTACTATTCTCCAGGTTTGTTTAGAAGATTTAGTAGATGCCATGATTTACTGCTTTGAAAAGAGGTCAGAGGGAACTCTTTGGAATGTGATTCTTGATCTGAGGTAGCTATAAAAGGCTGCTGGCATGTTCTCTACCAGGTGCCAGCCAGCATTTGCATTTTTTGCATGAGATTCGGTGGATAGAAAAAGGTGAGTCTTGTATGGTATCTTATATGATAATCATTTATCTTTGCAGAAACCAGTCAGGTAAAATAAATGATGTCTAAGTAGCTCACACAAGCATAGCATTATCTAAATTTAAATTCTGAAAACTCTCAAACAGTTGCATAGAGCCTATGTACTTTAATTTTATGCAACATTCTAACAAGTGTAAATCTACAAGCCCAAAGGGAATTAGAAAACGGGAGGTAAACTGTTAGAAATTTCATAATAGCAAGAAACAGACTGATGAAGAATGAAAGAATTAAATTTTCCATAAAATATTTGAGAGACCTAATGCACAGCAAAGCCTTCCAATAACACATCTCAGTAGATCTTCTGGCTATCTTTGAATTGCAATATTGTTGAATATTTGAAAATGTTGATGAATCAGTATTTCAACTGCCATGTAGTATCAAGAACATAACGATTGGATTCCTCAGTCTATTACCTAAGGCTCTTTACACTGTGGCCCAGGATGGTGTGTGCTTTCCCTCCTGTGAACCAAAATACTCCAATGGACTTGATCTGTACTGATTGCATGGGAAGGGGTTCTAAGCCGGATTTGGACACTGTTACACAGCATGACTGATGCTGTGTGAGTAGTGAAAATAAGTACTAATGGATGCTGGTGGGGAGAGTGGGTGCTGGAACAACACTCTGTTCTCATCATTTCCACAGTCCAGTTCCTCTCTAAATGCCTCACTTGGGTGCCACCTACTCTACAAAGCCTCCTCTGAATGCCCCAGCCCCAAACTGTCTTCTGAAAGCCCTTCCTTGCAGACATCCATTCTGGCCCCTCTGTTAGGGTTCTTTGTGCTCTGGCCCCCTCTTGCCTTCTGCACAGCAGATTCCTTGAATCCCTTACTGCTATCCAGATCATGCTTGTCTCCATTGCTGTGATTCACATAAATACTTGGACCACATAAAGTGTGAGCTACGGGAATATATAAATAAATGAAAGGCAGCTGCTCAATGTGTTTTTTTGAATTAAGGAACATAACATCGTTACCACTACTCTTCCTTGTCACACAGAGATTTAGTTACATTTTGTAGGCTAGAAAATAGGGCCAATATTTTGGAGACTCAATGAGTAGCTAGAGTGTAGGGAGACGGCAATAAAGTACTGAGTCCAGATTTACTCATTGGAGCCATAGAAGAGAAAGAAAAGTAGATGGACTCAAAAGGTAACACTGATACTTGAGAATCAGCAGAATTTTTTTTCTTGAATTTATCACCAGATCAGTACAAACTGATAAGAAGATTGGAGACTCTTAAATAATATTTGAATGCATTACCATTGACAGGCACAATTGTAAGGGAGTATTTTGTGTCTCTTCTTGTGTGTGTGTGTTCACACACTCAGACTTGCTGAGATACACAAAGTGGAAGAGGTGTGCAGAAATTCCACGGGATCTGAAATGTCTCCAAAAAAAGAAAGTGATGATTCCCTTAAGACTAAAGAGAAAACATCGCTGAATAAATAATACCTTTCAAGAGGCTTAATACATTGTAAAGAGCATTTTCACTGATTGGTAGAAATTCTTTTTGATTAATTAATTAGTTAATGTTTTCAAAGCACTTTCAAGATGAAAAACATTTCATGAGGGCTCCATAATTTTTATTTTTCCTGTGTACCTCAGTTTTCCACGTTACTGAGTTTGTTTTTTTATCAGGTTGTTCGCCGGGCTATGTACCCTCACAGAGACATGGTGCAGAAAAGGCCCAGAGAATACAAACTGAGATGCATTGCCATTGAATAGGGAATTAAGAAAAAAGAGTTCTGTAAAGATGTTTAAAAGTTATAGTTGAAACATAGTACTACAAGGAAGCGGAGAGAAACATAGTGATGACAATTTTCCTTCTACCAGGGAAATTCCAATTGCTCCCTAGCAATGCATCTTGTGAATGTTGGACAAAGCCTAGATTAATGCCTACTCACTTAAGGAAAAATGATGACTGCATTTTATTAAGTGCTTACAATACTCTGAGCCTTGTTCTAGTATTTTTTATATATTAATGAAATGTGTCCTCACAATGACTTCCTAAGGTCTTGTTCTTGTTGTCAACATTTCACAGATGAAGAAAAGCAGGATCAGAGAGGTAAAGTTTTCCACTCAAAGTCATGTAGCTTGTAAGTGACACACTCCACAGCCCTTGACCGGGGCATTGGAGGGAAGGAAAGAAGAAAATGAGAGAGAAAAGTATCATGATTTGGGTGGAGAAGGTCCCCCAAGGCCCTCATGTGCTCATAAGAAGGGCTTTTGGGCAGTGACTGAATTATGAGGCTTTGTAGCTGCCTGGCTGTTAGGAGGTAGGGACTTGTCAGAGGAGGCAGGCCAGTGGGGGGCATGACCCGGAGATGTGGATCTCCCTCCCTCAGTCTCTGCTTTCTGGAAGGCATGACATGAGCAGCTTTCTCATGCCAGACCCTCCAACTCTGCCTTCCTGCCAGGGAACTGGCCCATCATGCAAGCACTGAGACTTCTGAAAATGTGAGCCCAAATCAGCCTCGCCTCCTTTAAGTTGTGGTGTTGATATTTCGTTCCAGTGGTGAGGAAAGTGAGTACGACAAAAGGGAAGAGAAAAGAAGGAAGAAACGGGGATAGAAGGAAGGAGAAGAAAGGGACAGAGAAAAACCAAAGAACTTCACTGTTACTACATGAAGACATTTTGATGATATCCTATGTGTACAGCGTCGGATGACACACCAGTAGATGAATAAACGAAAAATAAATGAGGCCAACATGTCCTCTTGGCAAAACTAATTCATATGGCAATGGGGAGTGAGCTTCATTTGCAAAGTGAAGATCTGTGTTTAATACTCACGCATCACCTGAGATTCTGCTCACAGATCCACGCCCCTAAATTCCTCCTTACCATCAAATGACTTGGCATTGCTTTGAGAATGAAGTCCTGGATCATGCACTTCTGATTTCCTTTTGGCTACAGCAGTGGTATATGGTGTTTTTGAAAACCTTCACGAGGGAGTGAAAAGAACAAAACCTTTGGAAGACAGCTTCAAATCATCTCAGTCTCTGACTATCTGTGTGACTTTGGTCTCTATTACCTAACATCTCTGATCCCCAGTCATTCCACTCATAAAAGGAGGGGAAAAAAACTTTCCTAGATTTGCTGTGACAGTTATTTATGAAAATGCATGAAAAATGTTGGGGCTCAGAAAATAAGATCCCCAAATATGGTGCTTTGTCATGCTAAGTACTTTGAACTAAAGGACACTGGAAGGCCTCAGAAGCAGTCTCAGAACCGAGGTTTCTCCTGCAGCCTCTTACTTTCCAGTCTCATTACTGCCTCCCTCATTCTTTCTCTCTCTTTTTTTTTTTTTTGGTACCGGGGATCAAACTCAGGTCCTTGTGCTTGCGTACCAGGCGGTGAAACCACTGAGCTAAATCCCTGGCCCTCATTCTCTCTTGAAGAGAAACTAGAATTCCTCTTTTTCAAGGTGGGTTGCATAAAACAGGATTGTTTCCCCTAAACCAAGTCACAAAGTCAAAAAATATTACTTTAACCTTGTTCGGCCTTCTCCGTAAGAGCTGGCCATTAAGAAATTATCTCATCTACTTGTGGGTAGGATAATAAGACCCTCATCCCCCGAGGAGTCTGCCCATTCCCAGGAGGAAGCAGCGCTCTCGAGGAGGCCCAGGAGAGTCAGCACAGGCAGACGCTTTTCCCGCCAATTACTGCTCAATCATATGCTTTTTGGTCAATCACATTTTTACACAGCTGTCTCTGCTTCATCAAATCTAAGGATAAAAATGGACTTTTCCCCCTGTGACTTTTGGTCTTCATTCTGAAAGCTCTTGAGCCATATAAAACTATGACTACATAAATCTGTCATGCTTTCTCTTGTGCTCATCTGCGTTTTGCTCTGGGAGGTGTCAGTCATGGCACCCACAATGGGTGAGGAAATTATCACCTTGTTCCTTCTCTATGGAAGCAACGCCTAAACTAGAATAGGAGTACACCACAAGCATAGCAATCCTAACACCCTCCTTTCCTCCTCCTTTTATTTTCATCTTAACATATGTGTCCTGGCCTATTAAAGTACATATCAACAAATCCCCAAGCCACAGATTCCAGGGTGCCAAAAATACAGATTTTTGTACATAGGGAGAAGAGAAGGCTTCGGGGGGGAATGGAATAAAATCAAATAAAATTTATTAAAGCTAAAAATATATTTTTAAAAATACGGAGGGAGTAAAAGAATCCTATCGAATCTCAGATTGGTTCACCAGTGTTTCCCTAGATGTGAAAATCTCAATGATATGAACAAGATGTCCAGTCTCTGAAGTGGGTGAACTTAGAAGAAAATCAAAATACCAAGGACAAGTATCTGGTCCAGGGACAAAATGGAAAAGTCAAAGAGTGCAAAATGTATTGGCTGTTTTTGGCTCCAGGGTTCTGTTAGTAAGTGTAAGTAACAAAGCTCTTTTCAGACATGAGACACAAAGATGCTAAAGCCATAGAATCAAGGAAGAAATGCAGCAGAGCACATCCTACCAACTCCATTAACTTGGTGATCTCAAGAAAGTTCTACGATCTCTGTCAGCCTCAGTATTTCTCTTCAGAGAAGTAGTTACTAGTCAGTCTCAAGGCCCACACCTGTCATCTCAGAGATGAGAGACAGGCAGGAGGATCACAAATTCAAGACCCACTTGGGAAACGTAGGGAGTCCCTGTCTGAAAATTTTAAAAAATGAAAAAGGACAAGGGTGTGTAGCTCAATAGTAGAGTGTTCAGGGTGGTCTCAGGTTCTGTCAGTGCCCTGGGTTCTATCCCAGGACCACACACACACAGAGCAGAAAAAAGAAGAAAAAAAAGAAATGGTTAGTAACACTGAATCAAGGTTGTTGGGAAATGAAAATGTCCTCACCCAAAGAAAAGGCTTAGAGCAGAGTGGAAGCCATAGCAGTGGTATTAGAAGCCGATAAGCCTCCCGGAGAAAAGAAGCTATTCACAAGACAAACTTCCTGGTGAGCTGGGTGGGACAAAGGGAGACAAGGGGCAGAGGAAGGACAGCGGGATCAAGGGTGATCTTCGGTACAGTGCGCAGTTCTTCTCAGGAGCAGCAAAACTGTGGAGAAGCTGCTGTCATTTGTGTGTGTTTTCCAGAGGCCTCGGGATGCTTCACTGCTGGGTTTCCCCCACACACTGTGAACCAACTCAGGCTGGAGATACCGAATGGCTTGGAATTTCACCTTCTATTTTTCTTTCTTTTCTTTTCCTTCCCGAAACCTTTGAAGTGTTCATAGCCATCAACTAGCTCTCCGCCTGGAAACCTGTGAGGAGGCAAGTTAAATTCTACAAATGCTCAACACATGACATCTTCCCAATCTGCCGTTTCTGGTAAAAGAGACCATCTCCATCCCAAGGCTTCTGCGACAAGGCCTGGATGTGCCCTGTGATTATATCATAGTGACTCTGGGAGCAGAGCGCCTTCCATAGTGAAGTGACATTTGAGAAATAAGGATTTGGTTTTGAGATTAAAAGACCTCTGTTCTCACCCCCAACTAAGAACATTTCAAAGATATTCCAATAAGAAAGGTTGCCAGATAATTGTCGGAGAGGATTAGCATTATCAGTGACCAAACTGTGCGCCTTTGTCTTCTGGCAAGCCAAGTGCAAAGCAAAGCCAGCTCCAAAAGCAGTTTCCATGGAACACAGCAAAGTGGTCCTTTATCCTAGGGTACCTGGGCTTGGGCAGTTTTTAGCACCCCATCTGAGCAGACCTATTCTAAGTACAGGCCAGAGATAGGGCACAGTGCCCTCACTTTTATTCTATTTTATTTTGCAATAAAGACTAGACATGCAAGGTAAAGGCAAGAACAAATAAAGTAGCAATTAAGGGATTTATATTCGGATGTGTAATTACCCAATTCTTACCCCTAACTGCATTCCCAGTAGGTCTAGACCTTTACAGGAAGTCAACAGGTCAGTGCCCAGCTGTGGTCATTGAAGAAAAGAGAGAGAGCTTAGGAAAGAAGGGAATTAGGGCCAATAACATCTCTCAATTTACATTTCAATTGGAGAAAAGATAACTGAGCATGAAACACGAGACAGTGGTTCTAGCAAAGAACCATTGCCTTCATTAACATTTGTTCCATTCTCTTCATCTCATAGATTTTATAATGCTATCTTTTACTTAAATATATTTCATGTCTCCCTATTGTGTTCAATGGGAGGTTCAAATCCAGCAATATGGCAGGCCTTGAACTTGATCATCTGTTTTAAACCTACAATCAAGTACTGTACTGTCTTCCTCTAGTTTCCTACCACAGGAATATTTTATTTTGATCCACATTTTTGATCCTACATTTTGATCTACATTTTGACCATCTTTTTATGAGTATATTACACCCTGTATCATAGCATATCTTGCTTCTTTCTTTTACAATGGTCTCTCTTTCTTTTCCATTTTTGGGGAACTATTTTTCTTTTAAGCCTTTGCTTAATAGAATTATCATCTGAAATCTCACATTTTTTCCCCATAAGAATCAGAAAACTCTCTTCTATGCATCTTTCCTTCCTTTTATATTATATTGAACAACCCTACTCTCTAGCCAGATAACATATTATTTCTCTAATGTCTCTCATGAGTATTGAATTATTTGAAGGCTTGGGTGTAGTTTTTTCTTATTTATATGATGAGTATCTGCCTGCAGGAAGCAATCCGTTATTATTACTTTTCCCACATAAAGAACTTAGGCATTCATAGTGTGACTGTCAAGTTCACCTCATCTTTTTCCTCCTTCTTGCAGTGACTAAGACCATATGATTATGACCAAAGCAGACACATCACCATCTAGGGGCAACACAAACAAATTGCAATGTCAAGTTATAAGACATGGATAAACTTGAAAATTGTTTTGTAAGCTTAAATTTAAGAATAGTGACAACACTGAGAGTTATCACCTTATGACCCTTCTGATAACATATATTGATGATGAGTAGATAATTTCACAGATATTTCTAGTGCATTTGATTATTCAGTTCTGTTATTTTTGCTTTAAAAATTTATTCATATACTTTAGATGTAGTTCATTTTATATAAATTTTAAGAGGTTTATTTTTATAAACTCTATTAACAGTACAGCATCTTTTCATATAATGTCCTTGTGATTTTTCCTTAAGAAAGGATTCTAATGTATGCAAAGCAATGTATTAGACACTGCATTATGAAAAGCTTTCTCTAATGTTAAAGAATTCTTTTAGGTCAAGGCATGTGCCCATCATTTAACCAATAAAAATTTCCATACACCAGTAAATTTCTAAGGTTAAAATGGATGTCATCTCTTATTACAACGATGCATAGTAACCTAGGTTTTAGATACATTTGAAAGGTTTATCAAATAAAAATGTATATTCTACATAGATTTCAGACTAAAAATATTCAATTCATATATATATATATATATGATATCATTTCCCCAGAATTAACAGTAACCCTTTTCAAGTATAGTATGTTATTAAATATAATACCCTAGCTAATGATCACATGGAAAATTTATGGTTCAATTGTTACATTGTTGCTAGATCATCTTAAATGTCTTTGAGGCACCATTAGAATTCACATATTGTCCCTACAAATCGTCTTCCTATACTCTAGAGGAAAAATCTTGTGGAAGAAATATCAAAGCTGCCTTAAATGCACTGACTGCCACTCAGAGTAACATGTAGCCTATGTCTTTATTCAGATACACAATGTAACTCCAAAGTGAGGCTGTTCGGGGAGATAAGAATTCCTGAAAATAAAACAATACATTTTAAAGATAAGGACTGGCTGAGTAAATTGTATCCCAGTGTGAGTTTCACTCTTTTCCTATCTATGAAGTGAGGATTCTCATGGAGGCTTTTGCAAGAACTGCCATGTTTGGCCCGTTTCTTCTCAAATCTGTTTGGTCGTTATATTTGTAAGTTTTTAGGCTTCCCAACTTCCCCAGGGCAAAATTCAAAATGCATCCTAGTTGCTGTAACAACTGAGTCCCCTGACGGGCTGGGTTGTCCTTTATGGCATCCATCTCACACTTGCCTTAGGTTCTCCATTCTACCTATTGACAGTTGGCATCATTTATCAATCCAAAATATGCTCTCTGGTTACTTAATGTGGATCTTTTTCTTTTATGCTAGTGCGTCTCAAACTATGACATAGAAGCAGTCATTTGAGGGGGTCTTGGATTCCACATTTCTAAGCACTCTGTGGTAATGCCAATGCTGCAGATCCCAGGACCCAAGTTTGAGTAGCAAGGATCTAATCCAAATATAAACATACACCTTCACCATAATTCTTATCCACCCACATTTGTAACTTTTGAGATCATTATTTATTCTTGAAAAATTAATTTTGAGCCTCTCCTCTTCCCAATATTTTCTTAGTCCTTCTGGTTCAGTGGTTTTCAACTTGGCTAAACATTAGATTACCTGGGGAAACATTTTAAAAATCCAGCTGCACAAGTGCTTGCCAGGTCAATTAAATGAGAAACCCCAGGTTGGGATCAAGGCACCCGCATTTACTTATTTATTTTCAAAGTCTTCAGGTGATCAATTTGCAGCCAAGTTTGAGAGCCTCTGACTTTGGCTGAAACTGAGGGGGTTTTGGGGGGTTTTTGAGTTTTTTTATTCTTTTTTTCAAAACCTGTTCTTACCTGTGTTCGCATTTGAATTTACTGTAAATTATTCTTGTCATCACATGCGTCTGATTTTTCCAACTAGCAGGCATGAATTTTGAGGAGAAGCTCTTTGCCATCTCTAGGTAAGCTACACATCTAAGTAAGAATACCTGAGTTCGGTTTTTGGATTTGCCAGTTACAACTTTTCAAATATACCCTGGTGTCCTTGGGCTTATTTTCAAAGCTCTCCATGACTCAGTTTTCTTCTCCATATTGGAAATAATAATGGCAGCTGTGTCTGAAGGTAAGTTTATGATTATGAACATGATTGAGGGAAAGCATAAACAGCTCTGAGTGCTGGCTTACAGTATCTACTCAACAATTGCTAGTCATTATTATTATTAATTGGGCTCCTTTGTATGTCTCACATTGTATAACATAGCAGTAAGCAGTCAATAATCATTTGCTGGATGAATAAGTCAATAAATGATGGAGAATAAATCATGTTTAATTGCTCTAAAATAAACCCAGAGCAGCCAGCCTACTACTTGCAAAATTCGAGTTAGTGAATGTTAACTATTTATAACTGCTTGCTGGTATCTTTGGGGCCATTGGCCTAGTGAGTTCAAATCTGTGAAAAGGTACATGTTCTCCTCATAATGGAAGAGCTCTGACAACAGATACTAATGACTATGTCTCCAGCAATGTTTTAAAAAACATTTTCATGATCATGTGCCTACTAAAATTCACTAAGCCTATTAATATAAACTGAAAAGATTGCATTGATCTTATTCTGTTTTTGGAGGACACCTTGAAGACTCAACCCAAACCTCAGCAAGCATTACATTTCGTAATTCTGAAAATGTATGAATATCTGTGCTTTAATGAATAGTTTCTTACCTTCTGTTGGAGGGACCGTGTCATGGCCACCATGAACAGAAGCATAAACAGCCCAGCTTTATAATTATTCTTATGCCAACAGAGCATTTAATCACCCTGGGACTGTAAAGAAGGTGGGTGACTGAAGACAGCTAGACATAATACATAATGTGATGGAACGAGGGAAGTCTAACTATTACCAGTGTGAATAGAGGCTTTTTGTTGGAATCCATCCTGGTGGAATGAATAGCCTCTGCTATGTTTATTGATTACACCCTAAGTATTGAGGGAGAAGTGGCAAGAGCTGCCCAGAAAAATACTCAGATGACATTGTATGCCTTTTATTTTGGCAAGGCCAGATAATCAGTCAGAAATTCACTTTTAAACTCTAAACAAATTGTTCGATATTCTTACATCCCACAAGAATAAAATCAAGCAGAAAAAAGAAATGTCTTAAGTCACTCGTGTCTGAGCACTTTCCACTGATACTCAGCTGTCATCCAGGTACACAGCACCATGGACCTTTGCCTGAGGAACTGCTACTGGACCTCCTGCCTCACCCGCATACACTTTCTTTCTACACAATCAATAGAATTTTAAGAATTCTATCTGATCATGGCACTGCCCCACTTAAACCCTCCAATGACTTCCTATGGTACTTTGAATAAAGTCCAGGCTCCTAAATATTCTGACTAGACTTCAAATGCTGGGGTCTCCCCTAATCACTGACTTGCCCTCCGCCCATTCTGCACGGACTCTGGATCAGTACACTGAACCCCTGCAGGCTCTGTTCATGCCCCTGAGGGCACATCAAGCTCCTTTTACAGTTAACCAGAGTTCTCTTTGTTTAGATCTTAAAAATCTTTTCCTCATTCTGTCCTCCCTAGATACTCATTATCCCATTTTTCTTTATTTTCTCCTCAGCTGTTACATCATCTTTAAGTATTATTTTATTTCTTTACTTGGTTAGTACTTGTTTCCATAAATCCTGTTTGAGGGCTTGGAGACCCTTGGTCCAGGGAGTACTAGACCCGTTGGAGGGGTACCACACATAGTTTTGTTTAAATAAATGAATGGATTCAGCAACTCACTTACTTTTATTAAAAAATGATAATTGCCTACAATATGCAGTATTATCAGTATTTTTACCCAAGTCATAGCCCTTACCCCTTCAATGAGAAGAAAAATTCAGAAAAACTTTTTGTACCTAAGTGTAAATGATTTTTCCTTCAGAAACACTACTAAATATTATATATATTTTAACTGTGGATATTGAAACACACTAAGAGATGTTGACAAAATGTTGAAAACAATAAAAAGGCTTTGTGCCAGTTATTACATATTACATATATCAAAATGAAATTAAAAAGGTGGTCTTTTGTGATGGACCTTTTAAAAAATAGCATAATGTTTTCAAGGTTGGACTATGCTATTAGTATTTCATCTCTTTTTACAACATAATAATATTCCATTGGATGGATGTACTCCATTTGATTTATCCATTCATCAGTTGATGGGTGCTTGGACTGCTTACATTTTGTGGCTATTAGGAATAATTCTGCTGTGAATATTCATGTGCAAGTGTTTGTGGGTATGCATATTTTTGCCTACCTTAGATAAGTACCTATTAGCAGAACTGGTAGGGTCCTAGGGCAAGCTTCTGTTTCAATCTTTGAGGAACTGGCAAACTGCTTTCTAAAATGATTACTACCTTAGATTTTGATCAACAATCTATGGTGGTTAAAGTTTCTCCACATTCTCATGAAGAATTATTGTTGTGTGTCTTTTTTCATATTTATCTGGTGAGTGTGAGGTGGTATCTCACTGTGGCTTTGATTCACATTTCCCTAATGGATAATGATGCTGAACATATCCTAAGGTATTTCTTGGCCATTTGTCCATATCTTTGCAGAAACATTTATTCTGACTTTCATCTATTCTTTTTTAAAATTTTATTTTAATTAGTACATGTTTTCGGCACATAATGATTACATTAACTGGGGGGAGTTGCTACATGTGCATAACACCTCTTAATTCTTTATTATATTTCCTTCCCTTCTTTTGGTACCAGGGATCAAAGCACCACTGAGCTACATTCCCAGCCTGAATATCCCCATCTTTTCTCCTTTTTTTTCCCTTCCTCCATCTTTTAGTCCCATTCTTATATGCAAAAGATCTTTTCTGTTTCTTATTACCTATTTTTCATTTTGCTCTTTAATTTACTGAATTTATTCTTGTCATTGAGTGTTTCTTTTTGTTTTCAATTTATCCTGGTTACAAGTTATCGGTCGTATGCTTTGCAAATATTCCTCCCTTTTTTTTCACATTCTTGGGGATAGTATTTGAATCTCAAAGATTTTTGATTTTGATGATGTGGAATTTTTTGGTTGCTTTTGTTTTGTCATATCTAAGAAAATAAAACCTCCTAACACAAGAAAATAAGGTTTATTCCTATTCTTTCAGAATTTTTATAGTTTTACAGTTAGTTTTACTTAGGTTCATTATATTTATGTTCTTTGAGTTGATTATTATACATAGTGTAAGGTAGGGGTCCAACTTCATTGTTTTGGATGATGCTCTCCAGTTGTCCTAGAACTTTTTAAAACAGATTCTCAATCTTTGAACTCACTAAGTAATCTGGGCTGGCCTCAGGCTAACAATACTCCTGTCTCAGCTTCCTGAGTTCTGGGATTGCAGGTGTGCATCACCATGCTGGGCTATAGCACCATTTTATTAAACAGATTACTCTGTCCTTATTAAATTGTTTTGCCATTTATGTAGAAAATCAGTTGTTCATAAATGTAAGGGTTTATTAATGGAATCACAAATTTATTGTATTGGTCTACATGTCTATTCTTAGGCCACTACCACATTATTTTGAATGTTAGAGGGTTGTACTTAAGTTTTAAAATAAGAACATATAAGTTCCTCAAATTTATTCTTCAAAAAATTATTTTGGATATTCTGGGTCCCTTGTATTTCTACAGGAAGTTTTGGATCAGGTTAATACCTTAAAAAAAAAAACCAGCTGTGATTTTGGTAGGAATTGTGTAGAATCTGCATATCTGTTTGAGAAATACTGCCATTTAACAATATTAAATCTTCCCATTTATGAACACTGGAAGTCTTCCTTTACTTAGTGCTTCTTTACTCTCTTTTGATATCACTTTTTTTAAGTTTTCAGCATATATATATATATATATATATACACACATATATTTCTTATACTTTTTTGACACATGTATTCCATCTTTATAGTTTGATGCTATTGGAAAGGGAATATTTTTCTTTAGTTTTATTTTTGTAAATATATGTGTGCTAGTCAACATTCTGTAACTGTAATAAGAGACTGAGATAATAAACTTAAAGAGAGAAAAGATTTTTGGGGCTCATTGTGTGGGAGATTTTAGCCAAAGATTTATTTTAGACCCATGCAGGGCAGAAAAACATGGGATGGAGGATGTGGTAGAGCAAGCTGCTCTACTCACAGTGGCCAGAAAGCAAAAAGAGAGAGGAGAGGATGGCAGGAGTCTCCATATCCCCTTTAGAGCAGGACACCAATGACCTAACTTTCTCCTGTTGGGTCCTACCTCTTAAAGGTTAAACAACCTCCCAATGAAACGAGGGGCTGGGAACCAAGCTTTAGGGAAGGGGGTGCAACAAGAGTTAAGATGTGTAATTTACATGTATCACTCCACATGAAGAATGTAACCACTATGTCCGGGATATATGTACTCATAAATCTTTTTAAATTCCCCTAAAAAGCAAAAATGATCAAAGATAAAGCAATATAAGAAGCTAGTACATTAAATTTTTAAAATTTAGGCCTTTATCTTGTGAGGAAATATGAAACATAGTTGCTTCTGTTCAAACATATATATCATGAAGGACCTTTTCACTTTGAGCCCCTGCTCTTGTACTCCTGCCACAATATCAGAAAATTAAGCAATAACAACAACTAAAGGAAGAGTTAAATTAGGAACATTTCTACCATAGGCAGTGAAATATAAGATGATGCTAAAAATGATGAGAGCTCAACTTTCTTCTCTCTTTATTGTAGGTGGTATATATCACTAGAAACATGCTCTCATATTAGGTTTGGACACACATAATCTCCTGTATAGGATTTCTGAATTAGAAAAGGAAGGAGATATTTAAAAATTGGAGCAAATTTTATTTTTAAAAGTTTAAAGATTAAATTTAGCCTTCAAAGTAGAAATGACAAGTCTACAGACAATGTAATTTGTGGCACAATACATTTCTTACTATACATACAGTATTTTATTTAGCAATATTATTCATTATAAGAGTTGTGTTTAATGATATCATTGCTGCAATTATATATTTTATACATTCTACTGACTGAACAAATGCTCTCTTATAAAGTAGTGGAGTCACCACCTCTAGATTCTTGTTTTTTATTTTAATTGATAATTTTTTCTTGCTACTTTTAAAATATGTAAATAAAAATAATGCTGCAAATAAAGAGGCTTCTAGCAGTAGTCTGTCCTCTCTGGTCATTATTCTATTCATTTTTTTATTAAAATTATGGAAGATAAGGCAGGTGCTTTAGGGATATACAGCTGTGTTATTCTTGAAACAGCTGGTACCAACTTGTCAAAAGAAAAGCTGTTCTTTCCAAATACTGGAAGTCCTGTGTAAGTAGACATAATGTAAGCTATGTACCCACAGTTATTGATTCCATTCATTGACAGCTGAGGTGTTTAATATATCCATCCTTTTTGTAATGCCATTTTAAAACTCTTTGGGGATTAGGAAAGAGATTTTCTCAAAGGGATTTCTCCCAGAGCAAAGGCCAACTAGCCCTGTAGAAACCCTAGCAAGGAAAATGGAGCAGAGAAGCTAGCAGATAAGTTCTAAACTGCTACAAATAATGATTTTTTAAAAAGCCCCAGAAGAATGCACTTTGCTACTTTACATAATGCTATAATACATTAACTCATGTAATATGACTGGCAAAAGTTTATTTATTCATTTATTTCTGCTGCAGGCAAATACTGGATAAATGCTTACAATAGCAGGTTAGCAGGTGTTTCAGCTGCAGCCATTAGTCAGTAGCTCCTTGATGTACAGTAACTATTTAACTGCTTGCCTAGTTCCAGCCCATGTGGAAATTGTCAAGGCCTTCAGTGATTTGCAGGAAAAAGCATAAAAGACTTAAGTTTTTATAAGCTAGCATTGAGATCAATAGAGGATTTGGTACATTCATGCTTGGGTAATCACCTCACAACAGAATGTGCCATGTGTATCATATGTACTATCTATACATCAAGAAATTCTTATTTGTTTTCATGATCCACTCCTTTTTTTAATTATTTATTTGTTTGGAAAAATATTCCAATGTAGTGTTCAGCAGTCACACTAACTGTACCCCGTGCGGATAAACTTTAGATACTTCAGCATTTTGCTTTTATTATTTTTCATAATATACCTTCAGGCTACTGAGTGCATCTATAGGTTTCCTTTCCTCCATGATCCATGGTCCTATGTGCTTAGCAACTCACTGAACTGAACTGATGTAAATGAGGCTTGAAATGTTAAACACAACTTGTAATATCAAAGGTTTTCATATCAAATAATTTTGTTCCTAGAGAATCCTAGGGAGAGTAAGGATGAACATAGTATCTAAAATGTCCACCAGTAACATGAACTATCCCAGCAGTAGATGAATAATTAGCACCTCACAGGAATACAAGGAAAACACAGCCAGTTTATCCTGACTATGTAAACAGACTGGGGGAGTTTTTCTGGGAATTGGGTCCATATAAAACTTACTGAATACAGATCCAAAATAACTGCAGATGTCTGTCTGATAGA
The DNA here is from genome assembly GCF_053883595.1 of Heterocephalus glaber. Lineage (NCBI taxonomy): Eukaryota > Metazoa > Chordata > Mammalia > Rodentia > Bathyergidae > Heterocephalus > Heterocephalus glaber. Next base: position 22,457,512 of record NW_028258377.1, read on the forward strand.
AGCTTTTATGATTGGGCCTTGAGGTAGTATTTTCCTTACAACTACAGTTGCAGCAATTTTCTAAGCCCAGCTGAGAAGCAAAATGCTTAAGGCTGAGCTTTCAAACTAGCCTCTGTCAACTTATCTCAAAACCCTGTGAAATAAGTTTTTCATAACTGTAATGCTAAACTGATTTTTCAGGGTCTATTTATACTGCTGTTTTGTGCTCAGTGTGGAAGAGTTCCTTATTCTGGCACTGGTGGAGGTGGTTAAACTACATGTCATCCAAACTGACCTGAAAAATAAAAGGGTCCTAAATCAAGTCATTGGGGTTTCCTCCTGACTTTTGTGAAAGTCAAACTGCAATAAAATCCCTGAACTTCACTGCCAAAGGAGGCGCTGCTGAGACAAATACGGGTTGTTAAAACAGAATAAGGCTATCCAGCCACCAGCGGAGCACACAGCCATGGTTCTTCTGGGGAAGGGTGGGCGGAGTTCCCTCCACAGAGAAGGCTGGCAATGTCTGGAGACGATTTGGGTTTACTCTGAGGCATGGGGGAGGTGGGTGTAAGCAGCACTGTAATACACAGAAGTCAAGGTTGCTGCGAAATAGCCTGCTAAATCTCTTATTACAAAGAATTTTCTAGCCCCAAATATCAATACTGCTGTGATTGAGAAAACTGGGTACAGAGCACTGAAGCAACCCCTCTGGCGACTCAGAATAAGTGAAAATTTGGGCCTGAATTGTCCAGATAATTATCTTCAACTCTCCATTTGGCTCTGCCCATGGAGAGCTGGTCTGAGAGCGCAAATAAAGATGCTGCTGTTGAGTTAATCAGTATAAACATCCAAAGGCTATGGAGGTTCCTTCTGAGTGCAGGCAGAGATCAGCCAATCAATTTTATCTGCTTTTAATCCATCACGAGGGGCAATCTATCCCCCGGGAGCTGACACCAGGCGGTGGCATTTCCTAGGACCAACGTTACAACAAGGGACATGCTGATTCATTGGTGTTGTAACCTCATTCTTCCAAGTACCATTATTTAGTTAAGGTTTATAAAGCATTCTGAAGATAGAAAATGCTATATAAATGCTAAGCATCGTTATTATTGTTATCATCTTTCTGAGAAACTGCTTCTGTGAGTGATGTTACAGTGCAGAAATACACAGAGACACTGCGTCCTACCCATTTGTAGTTCTGAGGGAAGCTTACTGTAATGAGGAATTCACATTGTGCCGTCTCCTATGTACTCTGAGCTAAAACAAATTAAATAAAGCTTAATTAGACAGTGTTTTATGCACTCTAAAAATACTGCTGATTGATATTCTAAGTAAATACAGGTTAGTTACTAGAGAAAGAACACTGAAAATGTTTCAGAATTATAAAATCAAGGCTGAATTTCCATGATATTAAGCATATTGATGAAGCAGATAAAAATCCTCACAGATATTTTTATTTCTTCTAATGGTCTCTTTTTTGTATTATATTTAAACATAATATATTTTAGCATTTCCCAATTTTAAAATAACTTTTGCCTTTCTGGCATTATCTACATTACTAAAATTTCTTTTTAATTTTAGTTATGCAGATGAGAGTCTCTTAGCATACTGCAGGAAGAAAAGAACAATAAATAAGCAAATAAAACCTTTTTAACAAGGCCTAGTAAAATGCTAACTGTAGAATGATTGCCTAAAAAATAAATGCTGATGTGTTTGTACATTGTTTTTGACTTAATTTTGTGATGGTACTTACTTTCCTGGATGGAAAGCTTTTCTTGGGATTTTGATTCAGGTAGAAACTGTCAAACTGTCAAATGGATGCAGTAGTCACATTTTGACTGTCATGCCCGAGGCAGTGTGAAAGATATGGATACAATATGGCAGCACTAATGATTCAGTCATTATGAGAACACAGGCAGACATGGTTTATGCTTGCATGTGTATGCTGATTGTGTTTTTCTATTAGTCCATTTTATTTTTATAGAAACAGGAGAAAACAATTTTATCAATTTAAGAAATTCCTGCCACTTTTTGCCTATATCTGGTCAAACTCTTTGACCTTCTCCTTCAGGACTATTTAAGATATTTTACACTGGCAGAGATAGGAAGATTTAAATTGGGGATTGAGAACAGAAGCAAATTAATTTCTAAAAGAAAAGAAGAAATCCTTTCAATGTAAATCCATAGTTATATTTTTGCATTTACATACTGAATAATTTTTTTGGCTGGAGCCAATGTCAGATATTCATGTTCAACATGTGCTTTTTCCTATTTTCTGTGTTAGGTTACTCGACAGGCACTAGTATCGTGGCAGTGTATGTCATCAAGCAAAGAGAAAGAAAAGAAGAGGAGATAGAGTTCTGATAAATTTATGTAGAGTTTTGCAATGCAAAAAGATGGAAAGACATTTTAGTTTCCACCCATTGCAAGTTTAGTGCTTGGGTTTAATTTTCTCTTATTTTGAATTATGTCTAGTGGTTGCAACACAGTCTTTCACTGATTAGAACAAATGAGGTCTTAATCTATCCCTGCCCTCATCCACAAACTTTTAAACTTGGCCAAGGAAAAGCAGGGAACCAGTGATAAATTGACAAGAAGATCAAGGCAGAAAGAACTAAAAACACAACAAACTAAAATTCCTCAACATTCACAGGGTCTATTATTTCATTTCTGTATCTAACCAAACAGTTTAACCTTTAGAGAGGTCTTTGGAGTGGGGCTCCATTTTCCTAAAGAGAAAATTCACAAAGAAATACTTGGGGGAAAAATCTGAACACATACACCCTAGACTGGTGGTGGTGAACCTATGGCATGCCTGCATCAATGGGCTGTTGGTATCACTGAAAGCTCTAAAAGTTTCAGTTGAAATCATTCCTCGTGTGGTCTATTAATTTAGTTATACATAAGACTGCAGTTGAATGGCTTTTAGTATAGTCACAGGTTTTCAAGAAGAATCCTGCACACTTTAGATATCACATCACCTCCTTGTTCCTCCATCACCTTCCCGAGTCCAGGAAACACTAATCTACTTCCAGTCTCTATAGAATTCCATGTTCTGAACATTTCATATAAATGAAATTATATAAAATATAGTCTTTGTGACTGGCTTCTTTCACCTAGCAGGATGTTTTCAAGTTCTTACATGTCGTGGTATATATTAGTATTCTAGTCCTTTCTATGACCAAGTAATATTCCATGTTAGGATATTCTGTTGTATTTAGGAAGCATTCAACATTGGGTGAAGCTGTGAAATAATTATTGGAAAAATTAACCTTCTTCTCAAAAACAAAGTAATTGAGAGTTCACCATGATGTGAGAGACTTTGTAATTAATTAAATATGCTGATTCTCTCTTTGATAATGAATAATTTGGGAAGATAATACTCTCTTTATAATTTGACACGTATTTTTACTGTGAAACAATATCATCTTGTTTCACCTTTCTTTCTTATAAAATATTGACTTGCAGAGATCAAAATAACTATGGATAGCTCAGTGATTGATCACAAAGTGAACACCTGTATAACAACTCTCCTGGGGAAGAATTGAAACGTTGCCAGCACCTTGAAGACCCTTTTGCTATTTTTGTACATACCATGCCTTAAACACTATGAATTTGCCTGTTGTAATTTTAAAATTAATTACATAATGCTATGCATTCTTTTATATCTGTCATATTATGCATAGCTATAGTTCATCTATTTCCACTAGAATATTATATCACATTTTGGCCACAACTTATTCACTCTACCATTGATTAAGATACATGATGCTTCTGGTTTAGAGCTATTATAAATGATAATTTAATGAATATACATTTCTGTCCATGTGCATATTTACATACATATTTGTGATGAACATCTCTATGCATTTCAACTGGGTGTATAAGTTTGGATAGATCGGATTGGACGATTTTATAAAATTGCTATTTGTAATGGCAAATACTGGCAATTGAATACAGTTCACATTAATACCTAACAGTAAAACTTCTGGTTATATGTATTTCCAACTTTAGTTTCCCACAGAGGTTATGACAACACACCAGCGTTTGTGAGCCTTCCGTTTACTCTATATCTGTGCCAGCATTTGTTATCCTCAGTATTTATATTTTTAGCCATTCTGGTAAATGTGTAATGGTGTTATACTGTGGTTTTAATTTGCATAATTCAGATAACTAATGAGGCTGAACATAACTTATATGTATTTATTAGGCATTTGGGCATTTTGCGAATTGATTGTTCAAGTACTTGTACATTTTTTCTATTGTAGTATATTTCTTTTCCTGATTGATTTATAATTCTCAGTGCATTTTGATGAAAGCAGTTGGTATGTAATATGTATTGAAAATACATTCTAATGCTCTGTGGCTTTTTATTCATTCTGTACTTTAATGTACCAATTATCCCAATGTAAATGCAATCTAATTGTCTATATTTTCTTGGTGGGTTTTTTGTCTATTTTATCCCACTATAAAAATTTGCACATCCCAAGATTTATGTTCTAGAAGCATTCTTTTTTAAGTTTTCATAATTTAAGCTACAATTCACATAAAATTAATTTTTTTTAGGTTAATCCCTAGGTGTTTCATTTTTCTTGAAGCTAGTGAATAGTATTATTTTCATAATATCCTTCTCATCCCGATCATTGTTGGTGTACAGAAATGCTGATGATGTTTTTGGTATTGATCTTGTATCCTGGTACTTTGTTCAAGTTAGTGATTAATTCGAAGTGTTTTTGAGTGGAGTTCTTTGGGTCTTCTATGTACAGTATCATTTCATCTATAAATAATGATGATTTGAGCTCGTTCTTTCCTATATGTATTCCTTTCTTTCCTTTGCCTGGCTCTGGCTAATATTTCAAGTACTATGATGAATACAAGATGTGATAGTAGACATTCTTGCCTTGTTCTAATTTTAAGGGGAATGCTTTTAGTTTCTCCCCACTGAGTATGATGCTTGGTATTGGTTTGTCATAAATAGCCCTTATCCGTATTCATGTTTGATCTTTCTATACCTGTTTTCATCAGGATTTCTATCATTAAAGGGTCTTGGATTTTGTCAAAAGCCTTTTCTGCATCTGATGATTTGATCATGTGGTTTTTGACCTTGCTCTTGTTTATGTGATGTATTACTTGTTTGACTTCTGTATATAGAACTATTGCATCTCTGGAATGAAACCTACAAGATCATGCTGTATGATCTTTTTTATAATGTGCTTCATCCTATTTGCTAATATCTTGCTGAGGATTTTTGCATCTATATTTATTAAGGATATGGGCCTATGGTTCTCTTTTTTAGTTGGATCATTATCTGGTTTTGGGATCAGGATGATACTGGCTTCCATAAATGAATTTGAGAGCACTCTCTCCCTTTCAGTTTCTTTGAAGAGCTTGAGGAGTATTGGTGATACAACATCCTTAAATGTTATGTGGAATTCAGCAGTGAATCCATCAGATCCTAGGCTGTTTTTAGTGGTGGATTCTTTTTTTATTACTGTGTCAATTTCATTGCTTTTTATTGGGTTAAGCATATTTATGTCTTCTTGGGTTGTTTTGGTAATTTGGATATATCTAGGAATCTGCCCATTTCTTCAAAATTTGCTAATTTAAAAGACTTCTACAAAGAAAACTACAGTACACTGAAGAAGGAGATTGAAGAGGACATCAGAAAATGTAAAGATGTCTCCTGTTCCTAGATAGGCAGAATCAATATTGTTAAAATAGCTATACATCCAAAATTGCTACACAGATTCAATGTAGTCTCAATCAAAATACCAACAGCATACTTTACAAATCTAGATAAAACAATCCTAAAACTCAAATGGAACCAGCAGAGACCCCAAAAAATGAAAACAATTTTGGACAATAAGAGCAAAGCAGGAGGCACAGCAATACCTAACTTCAAGCTATACTACAAAGCAGTAGTGATTTTTAAAAAATGGCATGGTACTGGAATAAAAAACAGATATGTGAATCAATGGAATAGAATTGAGGGTACAGAAACTTCCCTAGACATATTCAAATCTTTGATCTTTGACAAAGGTGCCAAAAGCATTTGAAGGAAAGCTAGCCTATTCAACAAGTGGTGTTGGGAAAACTGGTGTATTCTGTATGCAGAAGATTGAAACTAGACCTTCAGTTTTCACCATATGCTAAATTCAAATAAAAATGGATCGAAGATCTAAACATTAAAACAGAAACATTAAACCTTTTGAAAGATAAAATAATTAAAACACTTGAAGACATAGGTGTAGGAAAGGATTTTCTAAACAGAACCTCAATCTCACAAGAAATAGTAGCAAGAATCAACAAATGAGATTATATCAGACTAAAAGGATTCTGTACAGCAAAAAAATCAATCAGTAGAGTGAAGAGACAACCTACAGAATGGGAAAAGACTTTGGCCAGCTATTCCTCAGCCAGTAGACTAATATCTAGAATGTACAAAGAACTCAAACAAATTAAACCCCTAAAATTGAAGATCCAGTCAAGAAATGGGTGAGAGAAATGCAGACACCTCACAGAGGAAGAAATACAAATGGTCAACAGATATATGAAAAAATGCTCAGATATCTCTAGCCTTTAGAGAAATGCAAATTAAAGCAACACTACCATCCTATCTTCCTTCAGAAAGAATGGCAATTATTAAGAAATCAAACAATAACAAATGCTGGCATGATTGTAGTGAAAAGGGAACCCTCTTTCATTGTTGGTGGAAATGCAAACTAGTACAACCATTATGGAAATCAGTATGGAGATTTCTCAAAGAAGTGAAATTAGAAATTCCATAATACCCAGCTATCCCCCTGCTAGATATCTCCCCCAAAGAGCTTAAGGCATTAAACTGCAGAAATACACACATACCAATGTTTATAGCAACACAATTTATAATAGCAGAATCTTGGAAGCAGCGAGTAGACCCATCAACAGATAATTGGATAAAGAAAATGTGATATCTATATATAATGGAATACTACTCAGCTATAAAGAAAGACAAATTTGAGACATCTGTAGGAAAATGGATACATCTGGAAAATATAATCTTGAGTGAAATAAGCCAGACACACAAGCTTAAATACCATATGGTATCTCTCATTTCATTGAGGCAAAGTACAAACAAGAAAATGACAAAGGATGGATACAAAGATATGACTCTCGCACTAGGGAAGCGGTCCATGGGAACAGGGGTGAGGGGTGAGGAGGAGGGGAAGGGGAAATAAGAATAAAGATAGGCCATGTATAGGAACATAATAGCCCCAATTAATGTAAACACTATATGCCATAGCATGAGCTAAGGCAAATAATACCAACAAGAATGAAAAATGGAACAGAGGAACTTGAGGAGGAGGGAGGGAGGGGGAGAAAAGGGGAAGGAGACTTTTTAAAAAAGAAAGAACTATGCTGTAATATGTACATGTAACCATTCCCCAAGATGACTGTAAACTACATGAACTATAAACAGGTATAAATAAAATTAAACATTTTAAAAAATTAATTTTTGTGTGTGACAAAAGATAGGAAACATCTTTTTTAGTATATAATTTGTACTGCCCTTCAAAGCTTGCTTTGTCGACATTTACAGAGCTTTGTGCAGTAGTAATTTTATAGTTTTATAATGTTATCTTGATAGAAGATAAAATAACTCTTCTGACTTTGATTTTTTTTTTTTTGTTTTAGATTTTTACTTGGCCATTCTAATTTCCAGAAGCAACTACCATCAACTTGTTGAGTTACACCAAGAAAAAAAAATTAAAACAAAGAAACAGACAAAAACTCTGCTCAATGTATTCAGGTCTTTTTTATCTCTCAGTAATATTGTATGGTTTCTGTGTTTTTTTGTGGGGTTTTTTTGGTCCTAGGGATTGACCTCAGGACCTTGCACTTGTGAGGCAGGTGTGGGCGCCACTGAGCTGATTCCCCAGCCCTGTATGGTTTCATTTGCAGAGAGTTACTCACAATTTTCATTAGATATGTTCTTATATAATTTGCCTTTCTTGGCACATATTATATTTATTTCAAAACTAGTGTGTTTTAAAAATATTCATTTTCTAATAATTACTTTAAATAGTATAGTTGACTTTATATATTGGCATTATTCAACTCAACATTTTTATGCAGATTTTTTGGACTTTTAAAACATAATCATGTTATCTAAAAATAAAGTTTTTCATAGATATACTTTATTAAGTTGAGATAAAGACCATCTATTCCAATTTTTTGTAGGGTTTATATCATGAATGGGTGTTGAATTTTGTCTAATGCTTTTTCTGCATCTATGGAGATGATCATATGATTTCTGTCCTTGCCTCTGTTAATAGAGTGTATTACATTTATTGATTTACATATGTTGAACCATCCTTGCATCCCTGGGATAAATCCAACTTGGTCAGGGTTTATGATCTTGAGGACCCTCTGTATTCTGTTTGACAGTATCTTCTTGAGGATTTTTGCATCTATGTTCATTAGGGAGATTGGCCTGTAGTTGTCTTTTTTGATTGGGTCTTTCTTTGGTTTTGGAATCAAAGTAACACTTGCTTCAGGAATGAATTTGGAAGTATTTCTTCCCTTTCAATTTCATTGAAAAGCTTCAAGAGTAGTGGCAATAGTTCTTCTCTAAATGACTTGTAGAATTCAGCAGTAAAGCCATCATGACCTGGGCTTTTCTTTGTTGGTAAATTTTTAATTATGTTTTCAATTTCACTGATTGTAATTGAGGTGTTTAGAATTTTTATATCTTCTTCATTCAACTTTGGTAATTCATATGTATCTAGTAATCTGTTCATTTCTTCTGTGTTTTCCATTTCATTAGAGTACAAGTTCTCAAAGTAGGTATTGACGAACATCTGGATTTCTGCTGGATCTGTTGTGACTTTACCTTTTTCATTCCTAATTGCATGGATTTGGGCCTTTTCTTTCCTTTTTTTAAAAATAAAGTTAAAAATCAACAGCCAACATCATACTAAATGGTCAAAAATGGAAAACCTTCCTGCTAAAATCAGGAACAAGACAAGGATATCCACTCCTGTTCAATAAAGTTTTGGAAACATTAGCCATAGCAATCAGACAAGAGAAAGAAATAAAAGCAATAAAGATAGGAAAGGAAGAAGTTAAACTGTCATTATTTGCTAATGATATGATACTCTATATAGAAGACCCAAAAAACTCTGCCAAAGACTTCTAGACTTAATTGACTGATTCAGTAGAGTAGCTGGATAAAAAAGTAAATACTCAAAAATCAATAGCCTTCTTGTACACAAATAACAGACTCACTGAGAGAGAAATTACGGAAGCAATTCCTTTTACAATAGCATCCAAAAGTGAAATATCTAGGAATCAATCTAATGAAGGAAGCAAAAGACCTCTACATTGAGAACTACAGCACCCTGAAAAAGAGATTGAAGAGGATATAAGAAAATGGAAAGACATCCCCTGTTCCTGGGTAGGAAGAACCAATATAGCGAAAATGGCCATACTTTCAAAACTGCTACAGAGTTAATGCAATCCCTATTGAAATCCCAACAGTATATTTCAGAGAACTAGAGAAAATAATCCAAAACTTCATTTGGAACCAGAAGAGACCTAGAATAGCAAAAGCAAGTCTAGGCAACAGAGGCATGGCAGGGGGTATTACAATCCCCAATGTGAAACTATACTACAAAGCCACTGTGATAAAAACAGCATGGTACTGGCAAAGAAACAGACCCAAGGATCAGTGGAATAGATTAGAAGATGCAGAAACAACTCCAAACATACTCAGCTACCTCATCTTTGACAAAGGAGCCAACCATCCTCACTGGAGGAAAGATAGCCCATTTAATAAATGGTGTTGGAAAAACTGGATTTTAAAAGATTAAAACTAGACCCATATCCATCACCATTCACTAAACTAAAATCCAAGTGGATTAAAGATCTAAATATTAAAACAGAAATATTAAACTTGCTGAAAGATAAGTTAGGTAGAACTCTTGAAGACATTGGCATAGGAAAGGACTTTATGAACAAATCCTCAGTAGCACAGGAACTAGCACAAAGAATCAACAACTGGGATCTCATCTAATTAAAAAGCTCTGGACTGCAACAGAAACCACAACCAGAGCTAAGAGACAACCTACAATGTGGGAAAATTTTTTACCAGCTGTTCCTCAGATAAAGGTCTACTATCTAGAATATATAAAGAATTGAAAAAAATCAGACCCCCCAAATTCAAAGACCCAATTCAAAAATGGACATCTGTAATGAACAGACATTTCTGACACAAAGAAGTAAAAGCAGCCAATAAACATATGAAAAAAATGTTCATCATCACTGGTCATTTGAGAGATGTAGATGAAAACAATGCTCAGATTACACCTCACCCCAGAAAGAATGGCTGCTATCAAGAAATCAACCAATAGCAAATGCTGGTGGGGTTGTGGGGAGAAAAGAACCCTTCTCCATTGTTGATGGGAGGGCAGACTGGTGTAGCCACTGTGGAAATCAGTATGGAGATACCTCAAAGAACTAGGACTAGAGCTCCCATTTGACCCAGCTATTCCCCTGCTGGGGATCTTTCCAAAAGAATTAAAAGAATCGTACCACAGTGATATATGCTCACCCATGTTTACAGTGGTAGAGTTTGTAATAGCTAAAACTTGGAAACAGCCCAAGTGCCCATCAACAGGAGACTGGATAAAGAAGATGTGGTTTTTTTTTTTTTTATAAAATGGAGTACTATTCAGCCATATAGAATGAGAAACCAGAGTCATTTATAGCTAAGTGGATGCACATTGAAGCGATACTCTTACGTAAAATTCATAGGACACATGGGTAAAAACCAATAGTTTCTTTAGTGTGAGAAACTAAAAGTGTAAATAAGGATCAAAATGTATAATTGATATTGTGTAATAGAAGAAAAGGTCCAAAGGAGTAGGGGAAGTAGGAGGATAGGGGAAAGGAAAGAAGGGAAAAGAAAAAATATGAGAAAAGGAAAAAACTGGAAATAAAGCCTTTGTAAACATGGAAGGGTGGAGGGGGTGAAAGGAGGACAGGGGAATGGGGAAAAATAAGAACCAAGACACATTATGTACAGGTCCAAGAGTCCAATGATGAATGTAACTGTATTGTATACCTAAAATGTATCAATAACTTAATGGAAAAAAATAAAATAAAAATAAACAGTTTTACTTCTTTGTTTCCAATCATTATATCAAACCTTTTTTTTCTCACTTTATTATATTGGCTACAACTGTAAAGGCAACATTGACCAGAAACTATATTATTAGGTATACTTATTTTGAGTCTAAGGCAAAGTTTACAATTTCTTATATTAAATAATATGTAATCTGTGGTATTTACTTACGTATTGTTTGCTTTCTTAATAGCTTCTATAAAGTCAGGAAAATCTTTTTTTTGTAGTGCACTAAGCTTTGCATCAGTAAAAAATATTACATTTTATTAATTTTTGTATTTATTATGATTCTATATTTTTTCTGTTAGTATGTTGCACATTCATTTTCAAATATTCAATAAACCTTGTATTTATGACATATGCCTGCTCATGCTCTAATGCACTTTTTAAAATTGCTGTTATTTGATGTGCTAATAATTCTTTAAGATATTTTCATCTCTGTTCATGGGGAGTAATAGTCATTAATTTCCTCTTCTTATAATGACCTTCAATTTTTTAGTACAGAGGTAACACTGGACTAGAGAAATGCATGGAGAAGTAGTTGCTCCTTTTTCTAGGCTCTGAAAGAGTTTATGTTGGATTGCCATCATTTATCCCTGAAATGTTTGTTACAGTTTCCTAGGCCTGACATTTTATTTTTATGAAGGCTTTAACTTATGATTGAACGTCTTTAATAATTGTAGAGATGCTTCAATTTTCTAATTATTCTCTAGTAATTCTTCTGTAGGTTTGTTTAATCTAAACACTTAAGTTTATTGGCATAATTTTTCATAATCTTTAATTATCTTTTAAAAACTATAGGTATGTGCTATTGACCCTTTTTCCATTCCTGACATTATTTTTTGTTCCTTTTGTCTGATTAGTCTCAGCAGAAATTTATCAATGCTATGAGTCTTTCTAAAGATCCAGATTTTGGCATTGCTAATGTTAATGTCTATGTTTATTTTTCATTTCATTCGTTCTGATCAATTTTTTTTCATTTTTACATTTGATACGCAATTTGTAGTTATTCCACACATTTTGGAAGAACTAATTTTCAACATGTCTTTCTAATAAATTTCCTTAATGGTATAAATGAACACCCAAGAGTAGGTTTTGCTGCAGCCTACACTTTTTATGTAGTATTTTCATTATTCAATTCAAAATATTTTAATTCCTTTACTGGTTTCTTCTTTGATTCATCTAATGGATCCTCTATAAGAATAGCTCTTCACTTCCATCTCTTGAAATAATTTCAATGTGTTAAGCACATGTGTTAGAAACTTAATCCAATGCAACAATATTAGTTGAGGCCTCATATGAGGTGATTGTGTGATTGGGTGTTTGTGTGATTGGGTGCTGGGTCTGCTCTTCTGAATGGATGAATGTAGTTCTTGTAGAAAAATGAGCCTGTTGGGGCCAGGGATTTAGCTCAGTGGTTTCGCTGCCTGCTGCACAAGCGCAAGAACCAGAGTTTGATACCCGGTACCAAAAAGAAAAAAGAAAAATGAGCCTGGCTAAAAGCTCATCCTTTCTATCCCTCTTTCTCTGTCTTTTGCATTCTTACTTGCCCTCCCACTAGATGCAGTTCTTCTGTCTGAGACTTTCCAGTTTCCAGAAACATGAGCCAATTATGCTTCTTATTTATAATTATCGAGTTGGTGGTATTCCATTTTAACAGCTCAAAACAGACCAAGACACTATCCTACAGGAATATTATCTAGTTATCATTTTGTGATGTGTGCATGGATCAAATTTGGAGTCTTGCTTGCACATTGTAGACAAGTGCTTTACCACTGAGCTACACCCCTAGTGCTATAATATTTCACAGCTAATTTTTCAAAGCCAAAGAACACATTTGCATGATTTCCATTCTCTGTTGAGACCTGCTTGATGACCTGGCAAATGCTCCATTTGTAAATGTGAGATACGCACTGAATATGCATTTTGCAGTCTTACTGGGAGTAGTATACATTATATAGGTCTTCCAGATCAAGTTTATGCACCACATTATTCAAATTTCTTTTTTAGTTTCTTTTAGATTTTTTACCTTATCTATTCTTGAGAGATACAAAAACTCATATGATTCATTTTTTCCTCCTGACCTGTCTGTTCTATATTTATATATTTTAAAGATAAGTTTCCAGTTCATGTAAATTTTGAATTGTCATATCTCCTAATTAATTCAACATATCTCCTTTATAAGTGACCCCTCAATCTCTAGCAATTCTACTCATCTTGACTCTTACTGAAACTGATGGTAAAATATTTACATATCATCTTTTGGATCATATCAGCAAGGTATCTAAGTTTCCTTTTTCTTTTTATAATTACAATCATTTAGAATTTCAGAATCTTTATATTTTATCCCTTCTAATATATATATATATATACATATGTATATGTATATATATTATCAGGCTTATGAATATATATATATATATATATATAATTTCCTGATAATTTTCCAATTTGAGCATTTAGCTTTTCACACTTAATATTTGGATTTAAATATAGAATCAAATTATGTGTTTTACTCTAATATTTTATTTCTGCTCTTTTTTCTTGCTTCCTCTTCAAATTATTGATTTTTCTAGAATTTCAAAGTTTACTTTAAAATATGATTATTTTTCAATATGTAATGGGTAAATAAAACAGCACACTATTTTAAATGGTAGTTCTATTTTCCATGTAAAATTGATTAAAATATACACTTATTTTTAAGACAACCATTTAGCAGTCTTAATTGTAAAGCTCTAAAAGATATAGCACAATATCATTATATTAGACTGAAGAAATTTTATTCCATTCAAAGTAAATCCTAATTTATTACATACATATCTTTTCTCGACTTATTTTCAATACTTTAATTTTCAACACATTATTTTTAATACATTAATTTATAAATGATACTCATCCTTTTTTCATCTGATAGTAAAATAGTAGTGCAACTTTTCATCAAAATATAATCTTCCACAGATGCAAACGAGATTGACAAATTTTTATTGCTTTTTTTCTAATAGTGCAGGGATTGCAAAGCTTTTTACAATTCTTTAAGAAGTTGTCTGAAAATTATAAATACCATTGTTTTATAAGAGTGTAATGGTAATTAGTGGTTGACTTGTTTTTTTAAATTTCATTGACTATTAATCTTATTTCATGTATTTAAACCTGATGATACATGTCACTTTAATATTTTTTACATATAGCAACATGCTACTTAGTAGCACATTTAGTAGTGCTGTTATTATAGAATACAAATGCATTTACATTGATTCAGATATTTACTATTGATTGTATTGCTTTCATTCCTTCCTACATCTCTGATCTTCAGTCTGAGATCATTACTAATAGAGACCTCAAAAATAACCTTTAAAATTACTTTTAGCTCATGGATGCTAGTAGTAAATTCCCTCATTCTGCATTTGTCTAAAATTCTCAATTTCTGCTCCATAACTTGAAGAGCATTTTTTTCTTTGTATACAATTTTAGTTTATTAGTTATTTTGGCACTTTGTGTTTATTTTGTGGCTATATCATGAAGTTTAGAGGTCATTTGTGAGTCTTACATTTGCTTTTTGAAGATAATCTCTTGTCTTCATGTGGCTGTGTTAATTTTTTTTCCCTTTGTCTTTTCTTTGCAACAGTATAATATTAATTCTCATGACATGATTTATTTTTAAATATTTTACTTATTTTTCACAGAGTTGTAAATATAAGACTTGATATCTTTTATCTACTTTGGAAAGTTCTCAGTCATATGAACTCTTTAGATACCCTATCCCCCTTAGTTCTTTTTTTCCATTATTTTTGAACTCAACTGCATGCAAACTACATTTCACACCTCTTTACTGTAACCTCTATATCCTGTACATTTTTGTCTCTCTATGGTTTATGTTGGATCTTTCTTCTTATCCATCTTTCAGATCACTACAGCTTTCTCCATCTGAGTTTAACCTCCTGATAAGCTTCTCCACTGGGTGGAAAATTTTAATTGCATTATTTTATTAATTTTAGTTGCATTATTTTCAGTTCTCAAATCTCTACGTTTTCCTTCTCATATTTCTAGTTTTTCTGTATTTTTATTTCATCCTTGACTAATATAAAGACATTTAAAATCAATACCCTATAATATCAGTAACTGAAACATTAATGAGTCTGTATTCCTGTTGTTGGTGTCGACTTCTATTTGAGAAGCATATTATTTGTGCTGGGTTTTGTTTGTATTGAAACTTTGATTTTTTTTTAATGTGCACTGAACATGAAATTTTAAAAAGGTAAATTAACTTGAAGACTAGGTCATTTTTCTGAGAAAAATTACTGTTTTTTAATGTCCAAAGGTAGAGTTATTCTATACTTCTTTAATCTAGTATCAGGTTTGGCTTAGTCCGCAATTGATCTAAAGTCCCTGTGAAAATGTATCTACTTTCCAGTATTCTAAAGAGTCAATCCCTTAGAGACATACATTTCAGTGATTAAATTCAACTTCCCACTCCCTTTTCTTTTGCATGTTCTAGCCTTCATTTGCTCATGAGCTATGCAAAGAACAACTTCAGTCTATCAGGTGATCTCAGTGATCAGAAAACACCTCAAGGGAAAACAACATGAAGAAAATAATTTTTCTCTTGGTGTCCAACATCTTGCAGATCGTGGCCTTGTAAGATTGGTTCTCCAAAGGTTCACAATAGGTACTTTTTAGATTTTGCCTAAATTTTCCACTTTGTTGGAAAGGTTAAAATTAATTACTTGCTCTTTTATTATTAGAAGATGAAGATGTTAGTTAGTTTTCCACTGATGAAAAACCTAAGAATAACAACTTGAAGGAGAAAAAAAATTGTTTTGGTTCATGGTCAGCTGGCTTCATTGCTTTTAGGACTGTTGCAAAGTAGAAATACCAATGTGGAAAAACATGGCAGAAGAAAGCTGCTCTTCTTGTGGCAGCCAAGAAGCAGAAAACATGAGTGAAGGGAAGATAAGATATTATCTTCCAGGTTACCCCCACCCCTGCTACTTTCTCCAACTATTTCCTGCCTCCTGACAGCCCATTCAGCCAGGAAGTCCTCAATGGATTAGTTCACTGATGTGGTCATTGCCCTCGTGGTCCAATCACTTTTCAAAACTCTCACTTCATTACTCATGAACCTTTTAGGGGACATTATTGACTGAAACCATAAGCCCTAATAATATTTATTGTAATATAAATTTATACACATGTTTTTCACAATCACATAAAATGTAACATTTAGGACAGAAACTGAAATTTACATTTTCTTCAATTTTTTATTTTTAGTTCTATTAGTATATGTTTGTGGTATATGATGATTTTATTATGGGAAGTTGGCACATGTAATTAACACATATTATTTTTTCATTCTCTTTTCCTTCCCTCCTCCCCTCTCTCTGCTTCTTGGTTCCCTTCCCTTTTAGAAAAGATCTATCTCCTTGGTTCCTTTTATTTATTCATCATTTTGTTCTTTAATTTATTTATATTTTGGGTTTCTCACATAAGAGAAATTGTACAATCTTTAAGCTAATGTGTCAGATTTATTTCACTTAATATTATGGTTTCCATTTTTGTATAAATAACCCAAATTTATTCTTATTCATTGCATTTTATTTTTTAAAAGAGTTGATAAAAATAAGGTTCACATTGCTAAATAATCAAGGTATGATAATGGGTAAAGAAAGTTTTAATAATTATAGCATTAATATTATTAAACTGATGTAAGAGCTAAAATCAATAGTCACACACAAAAACTAATATTTATTAACTTATGTGGCCCACTGGTTATGAATATTTATACATATTTTGGTTTGTGCATGTGTGGGTATGTGTCTTTGTATATGTCATCCTGAGGATTGAATCCAGGGCTTTCATACTGAACTATATCCCTGGCATTTTGTTTTTTACTTTTTATTTTGAGACCAAGTCTCACTAAGTTGCTAATTTGTCCAGGATGAACTAGAACTCATGATCCTCCTGCTTCAGTCTCCTAGAGTGCTGAAATTACAGATGTACACCATGATGCCCAGTTTATATATAGCTTTCTGGCCTATGAGACTGAGAAAAATTCATTTATATTTAAGGCATGAAGCCTTAAATATAAATTTTCCTCTGTATTATTTATTAGATGTGTAACCTTTGAAAATTATTTATCATCTGTGTCTGTTAAAGATAAGAACAATTCTGCATCATGGAGCTGTTGTAAGGGTTGATTCAATACAAATAAAAACTTACAACAATGGAGAAAGCATATTGTGTTATAAAACAACAATATCATCACCATCATGATCATCACTGCTATAAGTTAGACCACTTTGAAGATTTCATTTTGGCTCCAGATACCCTAATAAAGTCCGACACATGAGAGTATCAATATCAAATAAAATATACAACCCCAGGAAAGATAGGAATAAAAAATGTCCTTCTTGGTATCAAGATTTTTATGACCTCAACTAACCTAAGTGAAATATACTCCTTTGAAACAAATCACATATCACACTGCATATGCCCCATGGAATCTGATGGCTTCAGAAGGATGCAATGCTCTGAACAGGGTTCGTCTTGATCTTCTCTCGGTAACTTAAGGATACATAGGATTTCACGAAAAATGGGGGAAAAAATGCCTTGTCTGTACCATAAAACAATTTGTCTTATATTTTACAACAGAAAGTCATACATTATAAATTAATGAATATGGTGAGGTGAGGGAATAAAAGACTTACAAATGAATTTTGGATCACATCTGGTTCAAAAATTGTATATTCCCTATACATAAGGGTTTTTTTCTGTGGGGTTTTATTTTATTTTATTTTATTTTTTGCGGTATGCCCAGGCAGGCATGGTGCCACTGAGCTACATCCCTGGCCCCTATGTATATTTCCTATGTAAATACCAAGCTTCCTGCTTGTCTAAATGAGAAGAGTAGGACCTCTTTCAGGGACTCAACATGTTATCTTCAACCCAAAAAGGGATTGGTAAATGTTTTCTGCAAAGGGTCAGATGGAAGTTTTAAGTTGTTGCAGCTACTCACACCTGCTACAGAAGCTCAAACGCGGCTATTAGCCATATGTACACAGATGAGCATGGAGGTATTGTAATAAAACTTTATGTACAAAAAGGGGCCAGAGGTAGATGTGGCCAGGGGGCCATAGCTTTCCGATCTCTGAAAAGCAATTTAAGGTTGAAGCTTTTCCCACATAGAAAAGACATTCTTTTTTTTGCATCAACACTGCTTTGATTTACAGCTATGACTTGCAAAAATGGGCACTTATTTAGCATGTATAAAGTGATGCCTATATATGAGTCACTTCTACAAAAGGAATGCATTTGTCTCTGTTAAGCATAGTTTGAAATCTTCATGTGGCTTCTTTTGAAGGCTAGCACTGTGAGGTATTTATTATTTATTTAAAGAATGCAATCCTGTGACAAAAGAATGTATGCATTATTCAAACTTGTAATAATTTTTCATTGGTCTCAGGTATACAAAGATATCTTGAGTGTAAGTATATTTGAAAAGAATTCTTTCTCTCACATTGTTATGCAGACATCCTTGAGCCGTAACAAATAGTTTGCCCATCTGATTCTTTTCAGTATTTTCTCACCAACACTTGTATGAAAAATAATCTGTTATTTTAAAGATAATTTGAAAACTACCATACTTCGTAGGGATCAAAGTTTGACATTATCAGGGTTAGAATGCTTTTTTATCAGAACGGAAAGAGGAAAAGTACTACTTCCTTTTTCCTTTATTAATTTCTACCTTTTTTGAGGAACACATAGAAGAATGCTTAAAAATTGAAATTATCTTTCCACATTTGGTTCCTCTCTCTCTCTCTCTCTCTCTCTCTCTCTCTCTCTCTCTCTCTCCTTTATGAAGGACATGGCTTCCTAGCATTTGACAATAATGACATGGGTATTTTTCATTTAATAATCAGGGTTAAGGGCTGAAGGCCAAAATCCTAAGCATAATTTAAAATTTAACATTGGCTTCCCATCTGATCTGGAAAAAACTTAGTTTCCCTCTTTAACTTGTATTTACCTCTTTTGTTGCAATAAAATGAAAATTAATTAGTTGATATTAGTAAAACACTTGGAAGATGAAAATGCCTTATAAGAGCTGTATATCATTAGATAAAGACATCCCTATTGGAATGAATGATTCCTGCCAAAATACTTTTAGAAAGAATATTGCCTTGCACTTAAAACTCTAATTTAATTTTCAGTAAAATGTTATTGCTTTTTTGTTAAATAGATTGAGTAACCATAAAGTATTTGATCAAATAAATGCTACAATGGATAGATTATTGTCACATTTTGGTTGGAACATACACTAGATATTGATCTTAGTGATGTTTTATTCATTTTAGAAATGATGTCAATATCAGGCATTTGAGCAGATGGAGAGTCATATACTTAACTACAGGATTTAACTACCTGCTCTTGTTTCCTTAATTTTTCCAATTCATCAAAGCACCACTTTTATTAGTAAATCGAAGAATTAATTAGCTTGGTACTTGCTTACATCACTGGGCATTCAGTGGCACTTGCTATGATACGTGCAGAATAGCCTTCAGGACACACAATTTCATTCTCCTTCTCATCCCTTAATCTTTACATGAATGTGCTTTAACACTACCAGTAAGAGACTGGAATTTAATGATTTTCAAATAAAATGCTGCTGATAAACAAACCTGCCTCAAATTTGTGAATAGTGCTAAACCAAACATTAATATAATTAATGGAAAGTGGTTTGCTACTTGTCTTTCAGAGAAATCTTGCCTCAGATCTGTTTAAAATAAAGATGATTTAATTGGTAAGCTGTAACTAATTTCTGCTTCTTTTAATACGTAAAATGATAAAAATATTCTCTCTCTGAATTTAACTATTTTTAGTTGGGGTATTGTGTTTGCTCAGTCATCTAAAAAAACCAGTGGCTGAAACTGAGAATACTCCTCCTCACCCTTCAGTAGAGAATAGAACATCTACAATACTCCTGTGGATCTAGGTAGTATTTTGTGTTCCATTAGTTTTCATAATCTCGACTCAGTTTTGAGGCCCTAAGAAGAAGTTAGTCAGTTCTCTTTCTTGAGCAGCCAGTAAAGTCCACACACCCAAATACCTCCTCATGACCAAGATCTCGCACTCCTGGCCACAGTACACACACCTAGATCACCACAAGTCAGGTAATAGACAGCCCAGAGCCCACAGATGTTGTTTAGGCTAACCACTGCCAACCCTAAACTCATCCAGTATCCCCATTCCTGCCCATGGTAACCACACTGAGCACTCTTAACCACATTTCCCTCCTCCCTCTGCCTTGAGGTAGAAAGCATGAGTCCCTGCTGGCCTCGCCCATTGAAGTGAGACCTGTACACTCTTACTTGGGAAGAGAACCTACTGTTGTGAATAGAAAAAGTTCCTTGTGAGTACAATAAACTATCTTTTCAATGGTGGTCATGTCCTGATCTATTAATCTTACATCTAAATAATAACAAAACCTACTTTTAAAGGCTGGAATTATTTTCACTTTCCTTTTCATTCTCTCTTTCCTCCTTCCCTCCCTCCTTCCTTTCCTTCTCTATCGTTCCTTCCCTTCTCTATCCTTCCTTCCTTTCTCCCTCCCATCATCTATTCTATCCTTCCATCCTCCCTTCTTCTCTTCATTTCCTCCTTACTTCTCCCCAACTAAATATATGTAGATATCTGTCTTGTCATTTGTACTTTCTGATGTTGCCACTTTTAAAAACAAAAACTAAGACCAGCCTAATGAGAGAAATTGTAAATATTCTAAGGGCACATTAAGTACCAGGACCAGGGTCATGGAGAGGGACATTTTGCGCAGCTGGGCATTGAAGTGTTGCCAGCTCACTGGAACCACGCCAAGCAGGTCCATGTGTGTTGCTGGGGACCTTCCTTCCTTTCTTCTGTTCACAGAGAGGCTTCCTGAAACTTTCCACCTCACCATGCCCCTGGCTTCCCACAACTGTCTCAAGCTGTGATTACACCACTGTGATAAGCAGGTCACATCCAGGCAAAATGGAAAAATAGTTCCAATGCTACTATTTTAAAGAGGGTCTAATTCATGAAGTAGCACTCAACATTCAGCATGCAACACAAATGAGCCTTTTCCTAATTCCCCTAATCAGATTGTTCTCACTTTTGTTTCATAAAAATGCCATAATTCCCATACTTCTCTCCCTTAGTTCTGTTCATAATTTTAAAGTGTATTCAATCCATAACACTTATCTACGTTGAAAAATTATTTGAAATCTAAAATACTGTTATGATTAGAGTTATAGATGCTGCCTGCACACTGGCTTGTCACTGTTGCTGGGTAGTCTTAAGCAAGCTACTCACAGTCTCTCAGGCACAGCATTCTCCTTGGTTAAATGAGCATGAGAATTGACTGCGAGCACTAATAATGACAGATGATAATATTGATGGTTGCTCACCCCAGAGTTGTTTCTTATATTTTCTTTCTTTATTTGGTTCACTCTCTTCCAAAATGTCCAGTTTTTCAGCAAGGCTAGATCTTCTCCAGTTTCAGAAGGAGAACAGAGGTGAAGAAAAATGTTGATGTGCCTAATTAAACTATATCTCCTTCCCTTCGCCAAGTTACTACTGGTTAGATGTTATTATGCAATGCATTTCTGGCCATAAATTATGAAAGAAAGTCACCCTGGGGTGCTATGGTTCC
This sequence comes from Heterocephalus glaber, assembly GCF_053883595.1. Lineage (NCBI taxonomy): Eukaryota > Metazoa > Chordata > Mammalia > Rodentia > Bathyergidae > Heterocephalus > Heterocephalus glaber. The sequence continues at coordinate 22,479,333 of NW_028258377.1, forward strand.
AGGAGAGTTTTCCATATTCTTAAAAAGAGAAATTAGATGTTTATGTGGATTTTTTTTTCTTCCTTCTCTTCTTGAGTTCTGAGATTTCCACAGTCATCTTGTATGAAAGAAGGCCAAGTCTTGCTGAAAATATCAGAACCTTGACACTAATAAGCAGGTAGATTATTCCTGCAACCATCTTCCCTCTGGGCTTCTTCTTTCAGGAGATAATAGCTTCTTCTTGTTGCTTAAGCCAGATTTAATTGAGTTTCCTATTACTTGCAGCCAGATGCAAGGGATAATAAAGATAATGGAAAACAATGTGTGCGAAACTTTCCTGAAACAGAGTGGGAGTTTAATAAACTATATTTAAAATCAACTTGAAATTTATACAGCAGTAAATTTAAGTAGCCAATGAAAATACTTTTAAAATTCAGCTTTTCAAAGTAAAATCAGGTGTTATTCACCCCAGATTAAACAAATGTTAATATTTAGTGTTGCAAGTAGTGGATGAAAGTTGGACTTTCGTATATTACTGTGATTATGTACAATTTTCTTAGAGAAACTTTTCACAGATACATCTTTGTCATCAATAACTTCATGCACAAAAAGGTTTAGAATAGAGCTTCACTGAAGCACTGTTTATAACATACGAAAATCAGAAACGACCAGTTGTCTATGCAACGTAATATTGTTTGAATACACTTGCTATGCAAAGCATCAATATCAGCCACTTCAATGTTCAAAATAATTTTAAAATGAATTTTACTTTTTACAGCTGTTTCAGATCTACTAAAAAGTTGTGAAGACAGATTGGTTCAGAATATCCACAGCCAGGTTCCCATAATATTGATTTATTGCACGAGTATGGTACATTTGTTACAATTAATAAACCAATATTGATAGATTGTTATTGACTAATATTTGTGCATTATTCAGGTTTCCTTAATTTTTACCTGATTTTTATTTCAGTTTCAAGATTTCATCCCAGAAACTATATTTGGCCATCACATCCTCTCAGGACCGCGACTGCCTCACAGACTTTCCTTGTTTTTGATGATTTTGACAGTTTTGAGGAGTCATGATTAAGCATTTTAAAAACCATCCTCTGACTGAGATTTCTGTAGACTGATTTTATACATTTTGCAGAGGATCCATAAAGTGTCATGAATATCAAATAATATCAATAGTGATTTATGGTTGATGACATTGAATTTGATCACTTGCCTGAAGTAGGATTTGTCCAATTACTGTAAAATTACTTTTTCCATACTGTGTTCTTTGTAAGAAAGTCACTATGTGAAGTTCACACTTAAGGAAGGAGGACTGCTGTTCCAACTCCTTGAGGGTAGAGTATCTATACAAATTGTATGAAATTCTCCTGCATGGAAGACATGTCTTTTCCATTTGTTTATCTAATTGATAATTTATTTCTATCATTACAAAGTTATAGTCACATAATTTATATTGACAACATAATTTAATTTATGCATGTTTTAATTTTATTGTTCAAATTGTTTCAAATGGGGCCATTTGGTGTGCTTTCGATTTGTATGTCCTTTAACATAGTCCATCACTGTTGGCTAGTTTCATTATTAACCTTATTTCTTGGCATTATGAGATGTTCCATGCTCATCTTGTACAATTTCTTCCCTAGTTCTAGACTTTGGCCTTCTTGCAAGGATTCATAGTTCCCTTCCTTGAAGGAGAATATTGAAACCAAGATCTAGCAACTAGGTGTGCCCAATACTATTGAGAAGCCATTGCTTCTGGGCCTGAGAAATACTTTATATTTGAGCATTCTAACTAGCTACACATACTGGTACATTTTAAAATATTTAACCATTTGTAACTATATTAAACTAAATGTGAGTTCATGGTGATTCTTTCACTCCACTCCATTTCTACGTGAATCATTCTAGACCTCTCCTTCTGATTACGTGTAAACTCTCATTTAGAGAATGAAAAACCTGGCTTCCACCATCTGCCATTCCAGTTGTTCCATTCCAGGACTCATGTACACAGGTTCAAACCTGTTTATTTACACTACTGTGGAAGTTGACTTTATCAACCAGAGTACAATGCTTGTGAGCACTTCATTTTGACTTCAATCTTACAGTTGGAACTCAGTTCCAATGTTCTTTATGTCAGCATGTTTTTTCCCAGTCCTTCAATGAGCCTGATGCATAGATTTGTAATCACTCAGGTTTCTTAAGCTCATTCAGATTTCAATTTTAGAATCCTCCAAACTCCTAAACAATTCTTGAAAAAATTACGTTCATGAATGTTCATTCTTTGTACTGTAAAGTTCTACATAACATTTTTATCATTTTATTATGAAATATTTCAAACATACTATAGAAAAGAATATACATCTAATTCCCCTACTTTGGAGTAACCATTGTACACATATTTATATTTCTACCTAACCAAAACTTTATATTTTCAGTTGAAATGCAAGTATATAAAGTTTGTGTGTGATAAAAATTCATGAAAATGTTATTCACTGTATATATCATTCTAAACCTTGCATATTCAAGTTGAAGATAGATACAACTCATGACCCATCAATTTCTCTTCACATAAATGCCCTAGAGATATTCCTTCATGTATGCATAACAAAAAATGTTTTATACTAGGGTTTTGGGTTTTTTTTTGCATTTTTTTGTCAGAGCCAAAAAAAGAAAAACAAAATAAAACAATCTATAAGTTAGAGTGGAAAATAAATTGGAGTATTTAAACAATGTAATAGTATAGAAAAATTCAAATAAAGGATGAATAGATTGACATGTTATCAACATAGATACTTCTCAAATAATATCACATAAGGTAAAAAAAATGACAAAAATTTAAATAAAATTAGCACTCTTTACCTTTGTTTTTATAATAATAGCAACATTCTCTTTTTAATAATTCAACAAGTGTCCAGGAAACTTTTCATTCTATTGTTTCTATCACTGTCTGCTCTTCCTTTTCTTGTTTGTGTTTTGAGACATGATCTTGCTCTGTAGTTCAGGCTGGCCTGAACTCACTCCCGGTGATTCTCCTGCCTCAGTCTCCCAGTTGCTGGGATTACGGGCACAGGTGTGTGGGACTTCTGTCAACCAATGCTTGGCTTTCACATGACTAGTCCACATTTTAAGAATCATTTTATACTCAACGTTTCCACTGCTAAACACTTCTTGATTTTATCCTGAATTGAGTAATATCTAAGATGACAAGTGCCAAAATTCTAGAGTACTAGTGTTTTTCTGCTTTCATATCTCTTATCATTTTCTAGTCTTGTTAAAAAAAATATACTTTTCTACTCGTGATGAATTCAACGTCTGTGTTTTCAAATTTTTACTATTTCCTTATTCCATGAGTGGTTTTTGTTGGCTTTGTTGTTGTTGTGTTTTTTCCATGAGTTTTTGGATAGTTTCATCTGCCTATTTTCCCAGGTTTGACATCAAAGTTATCTATTTCATCCATGCCCTCTCTGATACTATCTATTTACTGCTTCTTTTTTATTTTGCTTTTACAATTCTGCTCATTTTTTAATCCTGAATAAGCCACTATATTCACTTTCAAAATTTATTGGCTACTAAACACTTTTGGAGAAAGTTACAAAATCAGGCACAGTATTAAACTCACTAGTTTCCAATAAATTGGGTTTATAAGGCTGCTAGGTAACTCTATCATTTAAGTCGCAGCTTTTTATTACTTACCTATGGAGGTTTCAAGCCTCTTTTGGTCTGTTCAAATACCAAACTCTTAATTATCCTCCTGCATAGAAATTGTCTTGATATCTCATTATCCTCAGCTTTACTAGGAAAACGAAGCTTACTTGAGTTCTCGCTCTCCCTCCTCTCTCTCTCTCTCTCTCCCATGATCTCACTAAGTTGCCCAGTCTGGCCTTGAACTATAGATCCTCTTGCTTTAGTTTCCCCTAGGAGCTGGGATTATAGGCATGCACCAACCTACCCGGGTTTACCCTTCTTTTTTATAGCCCAAATATAATGTTGTGCCTTCAGCCACTATTTCTTTCTTTTCTCTTCTTGTAGAAGAAAGGACTCCCTCTTGTCAAAACAGCTCCCTGGATGCCGTTGTTTTGACATCCTACACATGTCACCTAGATTTGCTCTCTTACCTCTTCTCTTACATTGTCTGTTTCCCCCTTGTTCGAAGCCACATCGTTCCTTCTTCCAAACACACTTAGATCTTACCTCTCCCAATAGAATTTTATATTTTCCTTACTGTTTCATAAGCTATTATTCAATCTCTCTTTTACTCTTATTTGCCAAAATGTTAGTTTAAAATTACTTAATTTTAAAACTTGGAATTATATTATGCAAATAATAGGAACGATTTCTGCAACTAAGATTAAATAAATACTACCAATATCATTATTTCTAAAATATTTTAACAATTACCAATAAATCGTAGGACAAAATTCCTGTTGCCAGAGTCTTTCCTTACTCTATCTAAAATATCATCACTTCCTAAAGTAGGTATTGACATTCCATTCATTATTTGTATTTTCATACATATATAAAGCCATATAAAATATAATTATTATTTTTTGTGTGTATTTAAATAATTCAAACAGGATTACATATGTATATATCCTTTATTTTTTTCCTCTCCATTTGTTTTTAAAGTTCATGCTGATATATGCAGTTCTGGTTTAATTTTAACAGCTGTATGAAAAGGCATTGTATGAATAAGCCATAATTTATTTATATTTTTCCTATTGAAGAATTTACATTAATATCCTTCTTCCACACCCTTTGCCATTACATACAGTGCTGCCACTATTTTCTTTCTCAAGTAGTAGAGTTTATTTGGGGCATGTATCTAGAACTGAGGGCTTTAGGTTAGAGGGCACAGATAATTTTATTCAGTATTACTAAAATGAACTCCAAAATATTTGTTCAATTTTACATTGAAACCAAAAGATCTGACACTATTTGCTGGTACGAACCCTCGCCAACACTTTGGGTCACCAGATTTAATTTGTTTTGCCAGTCAGATGAGAATGAATAAACGTTATCTCAATTTAGTTTTTCATGTTACTGACTATTAGTACGTTCAATAAATTTTCCAGTACTTATTGTTAATTTGAATGTTCTGCTCAGTGAATTGTCTGTTTATATCTCTTGCCTACTTTTTGCTTTTCTGTTTTCATATTGGTTTTCCTTCCTGTATTTATTCCACAAGTACTTATTGAACACTCACTATTTCCAGGTACTTTTCTGATGCTCAAAATGCATCACTGAACAATGAAAAAATGCCTGCCCTAGTGGAGCTTATATTCTTGCAGGAGTACAGACAAATAACAAATGTGAAAATAAATAAAATACACGGTGTGTTTCAAGGTGATATAGAATAAAATGGAAAAGATCACAATAAAAGCAATGGATCAAATTCCATCATAAAATGTGTTCAAAAAAATCTTGATTGAGGAAAGATTTGATCAGCTTTAGAAATTGCCAGGAAAATTGGCCAAATAGTTTCTGGCAGTAAAAAGTATTTCAGGAAAAGAAAACAGAGCCAAGTCTGATAGGTGGGAAGCAGTCTGTCATTTCTTCAGAACAGCAAGGAAGTGGACCAGACAAAGCAAGGGAGAAAAGAGAAAGCTGGAATGTCTTCATTCATCATTGTTTGTTCATTCACTGTTCTTACAGAGGGAAATTTAAGTTTTAAGATGAAAACTAGTAGATTAGTTTCATAAGACTAATCTACACTACGGTATGAATGTGGATAATATTCCTCAGAGTTCTACATGTTAATGGTTTGGTCCTGGGGAATGTCCCTGCAAGGGGATTATGGGATTCCAGCTTTGTCCTGCTTCTCTTTGCTTTCTGGCTCTTGATGAGCATGAGCTGCATCCCACACTACTGCCATTTAGATTTAAAGTGTCACCCAAAATTGTCACGTGTTCAGAGATGGGACTTTGGGAGGTGACTGGATCAAGGCAGTCGGTTAATCCATTACTGAATTCATAGCTAAACATGATATTAGGAGGTGGGTCACTGGAGGTGTGACCAGGAAAGGTGTATTCTTGTCTCCAGCTCCTCCTTTTTCTCTCTTTCTTCGCTACCATGAGCAGCTTTCCTCCACGTGCCCTTTCACCATGCCATTTCTGCCCTGGAGCTAGTACAACATGGACTGAATCCTCTGAAATCATGTGCCAAAATGAACCTCTTCTCCTTTAAGTTGTGGGTTTCAGGGATTTTATTCGAGTGACAGGAGAGTGACTGAAACAGCAACCGCATGCCCTTACCAAAGGCCCAAATTCATAGGGGTACCTGATCTTGGATTTAAATCTCCCAACTGTGAGCTAACTAAATCTTTTGTCTTTATAAATTAATTGCCTCAGGCGTTTTATTGTAATAATGTAAAGCTAATACAAGATAGAAACAAATGGACATTTAATTTGCTTTAATTTTGCTATCTTAGTTTTTGTGAATAATACTGTGAAGAACATGATAGTATAGATTTCTCTTAAGAGTCTACTTTCAATTATTTTAACTATGTATGCAAAAACTTGAATTTCTGGATCACATGATAATTCTAATTTTAGGTTTTGGGGAAATATCTATACTGTTTTCTACTATGGCTTTATCAATTCCCTCCCCGACTGACCATGTACAAGCACTCCCTTTTCTCCATATTTTCAACACTATTTATCTGTGCTTTTTTGATCATAGCTATCCTAATAGATGTGAGATGATATTGCTCTGTGGTTTGGATTTGCATGTCAATGACAACTAGTGAAGCTGTGTGAAAATGTCGCACATGCATGTAATGGGTTGTCATACAACCTTGAAAGAGAAGGAAATCTTGCCATTGGCCACAATATGGATAAACCTGGAAGTCATTAAGCCAAATGAAATAATCCAGACACAAAAGGACTAGTGGTACATGATACTACTTAAATAATAATCTGAATTAGTTAAGCTCAGAGGCAGAACATGGAATGGTGCTTGATAGGAGCTTGGTAGGGAAGGAAAATGGGGACGTATGAGTCAAACGGTATGAAGGATTAATTCTATGAGATAAGTAGGTCCTAGAGATCTACTGAATATCATAACACGTATAATTAGCAATACTTCATTGTACCTGTAAAGTCTGTTAAGGTGGAAGATTTTATGTTAATTATTTTTACTTCCAAAAGAAAAAATCCAGTAATAATAAAATAAGGAAGTAGGAGGTAACATTTGTAGGTGATGTATAGTTTCATCACATAGATTATAGTGATAGCTTCATGGGTACATGCTCATCTCCAAACTCAGTAAGCTGCACACAAGGATTTTGGACAGAGTTTTGTCTTTCAAAAAATTATTTTACAGAAACAATTGGAAGGAAGGAAACCAAATAGGAAGATATTATTGTTGCAACACTGGCCAGAGATTTGGGTGGCTTAAAATGCATGTTGCAATGTACAAACACAAAGTGGGCAGATTCTAGACTTATTTTGAAAATAGAGAGGATTAGATTTTGCATGTGAAAGAAAAGAGGATGCCAGCACTCAGGAGGCTGAAGCAGGAGAACCATTTCAATTTGAGGTGAGCCTGGCCTACGTAGCAAGCTCAAGGCCATCCTGAATTACAAAATGAGACCCTATCTCAAAGGAAAAAAAAGGGGGAGGAGGAGAGGGAAAGAGAAGAATGGAAGAGTGAGTCAAAGAATGCTCTAGGCCAGTTTGCCCTGAGCCCTTGGAAGGGTGGGGCTGCTTCAGGTGGGATAGGAAGGTTGAGAGAGACCAGGTTGAATTGCCTGTGATTCCTCAGGGCCACAGTGGGGAAGAGCTTGGAAGCCTGCAAGCGAATGACTTACACAGACCAGAGGACCAAGGACTGGGCCCTGTGCTGATTCAATGTAAATACTGTTAGGACTACACATATTTATTTCCATGCACGACAATGAAAAGTAGGAAAATAGAAAAGGAAGTGGGCTCGAGGTATATGGAAAGATCAAGACTATTATACAGCCAACTTTGAGTTACACTGCCATGAGAAGACTTGCTGTGCTGCCCCCAGAGGTTAAGTGTCTTCACCAGGTACAGATGCCCCAGCAGGATTTTCAGACAGTCTTCTCTGCTGGCTGTATTCTCCTAATCTTCTGTAATCCAAAATTTGCCATGCCAGAAACCTTTGGTGGTTTTTCTGTTTAACCAAGAGCTCCTTAATAAATTTTACAAGATGAGTTTCAGGAGACTGAGAAGCTGAGGTTTTCAGGGCTTCCATGATCCTAGTTAACTCTTCTTCTAGATTCACAACATCTGGTAGGGCTTTTTCTGGAGTTCCTAGGGGACCTATGTTGGTCCTCTGAATAATGGAACACTGTTAATATGACTACGTCTCCTTAAAACCTTAGGAACTCCTTTGATTGCTACCACTTCACCGCTGACATATCCTCCAAGAACACAGCAAAAGGAGGCATAAGCTTTTGTTCAGTGAAGCAGTAGGCCAGAGTTAAATACACATCACTGATATACAGCTGGTAAGCTGCTACACGGTTAATACCATTTGCACATTCTTTGGGAAAGGGGTTGGGGCTCTGATATGCCATTTCCACTTAGGGAAATCCAGACATAAAATGTGCCAAGACTTCTAAATATAGTGGGAGGGAGGATCCTTCAAGAATTATACAGTTAGCAAAAACCTGTGACTTCCTTTTTATTTTGTTTTTGGTATGTTTTATAACAAATTTAAATAAGTAAATATGAAAACCTCTCTATTCATTTTTCTTCTGAATTGGGGGTCTTTTATAATTTTCTTCACAACATTTTGTTACATTTATTCTTAGGTACTTCATAGGTTTCCTCATAAAATTTATGTAACATTTATTCCTAGGTTTAAGTGGAATCTAATCAAAGACACATTTTTAAATTGTTTATTGTTGGTGTATAGGAATATAAATAGGTTCATGTACAGCTCTGTTAGGTTCTAATCATTTGTCTAGAATATCATTCAAATAATAAATATATCCTTTTCTCTATTTCCACTTCCTATACACATTTAGTTTTGTTTTCTTTTTTGTCTTGTTTAGGAACTTTTTTAAAAATTGAATTATTAATACATGTTTGCAGTATATAATGATTACATACATTGGAGGAAATTGGTACATGTACATAATACATCTCAATTCTCCCCACCCCCTTTTATTTTGCCAACATCAGGTTAGGAACTTTATAAAATGTGGCATGGACAAATAAGGACAGGGTTGATTTTTTTCTTTCCTTTAAAAATGAAAATTTCTTTCTTTCTTTCTTTCTTTCTTTCTTTCTTTCTTTCTTTCTTTCTTTCTTTCTTTCCTTCCTTCCTTCCTTCCATTCTTTTCTTTCTCTCTCCCTCTTTCCCTCCTTATTGTCCTTTCTTTTCTTTTTACTTTTGTGATGCTAGGGATAGAACCCAGGGCCTCCTGCCTGTTACCACACCCATATGGATGAGCTATGCCTATCATCCTAAAATGAATTATTTCTAATTTTTATTATTATACCATTTGCTGTAATTCTTTGGTAGGTATCCTCATTTCATTACCAATATTTTTGAAGATTTGCTGGACATTTCTTTTGTAAAATCAAGAATAGGTATTTATTTTTATCAAATTATTTTATTTTGTATTATTTGGGCAGTTTTGTGTTATACTTTGAGTTATAACCTCACTCCCTTAGCCTAATTAACTACATTAATAATTTTTAAGGCTAGACCGTCCGTGAATTCTTGAGAGAATACTTGTGTGGTTACACAGGGTCTTTTTTTCTACATTTCACTTTATTTGGCATGCTAATATTTTATCCAGGATTTTTGTATATAAAATCTCAATAGAAATAGGCTGTAATGTCAGTATGGAGGTTACATCACCTATTAGGAAACGTTGCCAGATACTCAAGTTTCTATCTCTTCTTAATGTATTAAAAAAAAAAGAAAGATTTTTATGCCTGTGGAAGATTTGGTTAAATGCACTTTTAAAATGATCAAGACCCCATGGGGTCCATTCTCTCCAGCCACATCTATTATATTTCTGCCATGTGTTTGCTGAACCGCTGCAGTGCCCTAACCTCTAACTGGTGTCTGACCACCCTTCATTGCCAGAATGATCTTTTAAACTTTAAATTAGATCATGTCACTCACTAACGCTTTCTCTTGGCTTGTGAGGCCTGGAGTGGTCTGGCCCTGCCTGCCTTTTCCACTTCATCCACCACCACTCCCTGCCGAACTCAATCTGTTTCAAGATCGCAGCCTCACTCTGTTCAGCTCGCCACAGTCACCCTATGTCAGGCCACCGCACTTGGCCATGGCCTTTGTTTGGAAGGCTCTTTCTTTAGAACTGAGCTTGGCTGGCTTAGCATCGTTCATGCCTTGGTTCAAATGTCAACTTTCAGACAATTTTATCTTTTTTCTTTATATAAAACATTGTCTCTTCCTCTTGTCCCTCTCTAACTATGATCATGTTGTGGATTTTGTGTTTTGCTAACAATTAGCAGTATCTGAACTTACAGTGTGTATCAGTTTTCGTGTTAGTTGACTGATTTGTTTTTCACTACCAAAATTTAAGCTCTATGATAGGGACTATTTCTTGTTATTTGGTTAAAATATTTTCAAATTCTAAAACGGTTTAATTAGTTTCAGCACATGAGTTCTCACAAATATCTACTGAATGACTAAATTCGTGAACAACAAAAGGGTTAATCTATTCTTTTAAAACTACAAAAGGCCATAAAACCCTGATTCATTGTACTTTCATCAATCATTCATTCACCATATTTTATTAATAAACGGCTTTGTGTCAGATACTATCCAGGACACTGGATAAACAGGGATAAAAAAAACAAATTTCTCTGGTCTTACTGAGCTTACACACTAGTGGTAGATAACAATGAATATTTTAAACAAGTAAATACATATTATGTCGTGTGGTGTTCTGATAAACCAACTCTCCAAAAACAAAACTAAATAAATAGATCAATAAATAAATAAAAGCCGTGATCGGTTGCATTTTGCCAATTTCCATGGTGTAAATTTTCCAACATGGCCAATTTCAACTTAAAATGCTTGAACAATCACCTGAAAAAAATTCTTGAAAATTATTACTTGGCTCTCAGGAACAGGTATGACTATGTTACATAACATTAAGAGTTACGGAAAAACTATCCAGCAGGAGTGCAAGGGAGGAAGTGCTGGGGGGAGCCGTGGGAGTTCACACAAAGGGTTCAAGGAACATTGAGTGGAGACTTGGAGGATCTGGGGGTCTGGCTGAGTCAATATCTGGAAGAAGAGAATGTGAGGCACAAGGGGAAGAACAGACAAAAGCTGAAGACAGGAGCATGCGGAGAACAAGAGAGACAGTGGGATTTGAGTGGGGAAGGGTGAGATAAGATAAGATCAAGGAGTCTTGAAGCCCATTTCAAGGACTTTCACTTTAACTCTGAATGACACGGGACACTTTGGATCGGAGTAAAGGAATAACAAGATTAATAATACATACTCACTCTAAAATATTAATAACTATTGTCATGTTCTTCCTGGAAAATAAATAATACACCCAACATATAGGAATCCTACTTAAGTCGTTATGAACTTAAGCACAAAGTCTTTCCATAAACCTGCAGTGGAATGTTTCCTTTATGAATGTTTGTTACAGATATGTGAGCAGAAAATGGATTTGTGGATAATTTAAAATACTTGTTTGCAGTCCCACCAATGACATGTATATCTCCAAATGCAATTGTTTGTTTGGCAATTGTTGGTCTGTATTTACAGTAAATATTAATCTATTATGACATACTACAAATTTCTTTGGGAGATTATTTTATGAGATCCACTTTAATTTTTAAGGGGACATCCCCACATGTGTTTAGTGACAGCATAAATGATATTCATAAACTTTTGTAGAAAACTGGTTTTCTAACGTTAGGGTTAGTTTTAGTATCGGTGATTTTTGTGCTAATAGCTTTTCAGACTGCCATTAAGCAGCGTGTTATAGCTAAAAAAAAATGTGGGTAACTTGGCAAGAAATATTTTTGAATTTTGTACCTATAAAACTGAATTGCTTTAATGAGATCCACATATGAGATGGTTAATACCCACTTGATCTTCTTACAAATGCAGCCCTGACAAGAAGAGGGCTCTGTAAGACAGCATGGACGAGTCCACACAGACCTTTGGGAAGGACTGAGTAAAAACCTAAAGCGTGTTGTCTCTCATCGAGTGGGCCCTTGATATCTGCTCAGCACAATGTGAAGCACTTTGTTTACATTATCTCCATAATTTCCACTGAGCTCAGTACTACTTATAGGTCAGGTTCAAAGGACTGAAGAGTCATACGAAGTCATGGAGGTTGTAAGTGCCAGTGCTCGGAACTTATAACCTGTGTTCTCACCTGCCATTTTACTGCCCGCAGTTAAAACAGAGCCAGAAGTAACAGTGCTGTGTATAAAAATAGTGCCCTTTACCCTAAAGATGTTTCTCATTTACAATCTTACAAATTATCCCACATGTCACTTGATGTTATGATAGTTGTGTCAACACACAAGAATTTTACTTTTTTATCTATCATACAAAAATTAAAGTAGGGCTGGGGATGTAGCTCAGTGGTGCTGTGCCTGCCTGGCAACTGCAAGGTCCTGAGTTCGATTTCCAGAACCGGAAAAGATAAAGAAATAAATGTAATAAAAAGTAAAGTTCCTAAGTCAATATTTTCCAAAAGAGATTCCACACAATACTGATTCCATGGATTGTTATGGTTTCTTATGGACAAATCTGTATGGGTCACAGGAAACAGTTACACAAATAGTTATTGTCATTTATTTATTTCTTTTTTAGGACCTCTTAGACTCCTGAATAATGCTCTTTGTGAACTGCTAAGAGGTCAGATAATTTGCTTTATTTCCTACATGTATGTTATGGAGGAATATTTTCTTCCAACACAGCAACCCACAGCGTAAGTCATTTGTAAGAAGTCATCTTGGGAAGACCTTCTCCAATTTATGTTTAAGCACAGGTTTATAACGCAACTGGAAGCATCATCTTTGCTGGAAAGGGCCCATCCAAGAATTCAGTATGATTTCTAAAAAAAAGATGAATCACAAGCATGCACTTGTTTGTTTCTGTTTTAAAGACTTTGGCACTCTTTCAGCTTCTGACAGAGATGTGTAGATCTTGCTAAAATCAAAGAACAAAATTGTAGTCCTTGAAGATAACTCTTATCACATTCTTAGACACCACAGGGGTATTTTGTTTGTAACTGCTACGATATTGAACACTACCCAAAAACAAGCCTGCTTGGTTACAGACACTGACTGGAGGGAAGAACTGTATTCTCTTGTGCTCCGTGTGGCATTTTCCTGTTTAGAGCAAGTGTATGTGCTTCTGTGTGTGTGTTTCTTACAAACACGCTTGGGTTATTTTGGTCTTATCAAAATAACAGTATTATCAGACTTTAGTTATCTAATCAGTCAAGTTTCCCCCCAGGAAACCCAGAAAATTGCTCCCCTGAACCAGAAAAAATGATGGAGGGTGTCCTCTCAGTGACTGAACACATTGCCTCACAGAATATGTTCCTATTCTCTTTGAATAAATTATCCTGTAAGCTGTGGAACAGAAAAGCACAACCCACTACATAATCAATGAAGAAAGCATTGGTATATACAGTAGTGAAGTCTTCAATGTTAGTAACGGCTGACTTCAATCATGGTTCCACCTACTAATCTCTATACTGAATGGTCACTCTCATTAATGAAGTAATTAATTTTTACCAATTATGCATTTACTTAGCAGATTGCTTCTGAGAGTTTTTTACACTTGTAGACCTTGTTTGCCTCACAGGTGCACAAGATAGAATAAGGCACACAGATCCTTTAGCCTCAATTTCTTCATCTATAAATTGGGAATTTATACGATTGGTAGTGAGAAGTAAATGACATTGGGTATATACAGAACTGAGTATGATGCATGGCACATAAGAGGGGTTAATAAGTCACAGAGATCATAAAACCAAAGGTGAGAAGCTCAGATTGTAGCTCAGTGTTGGAGCACTTGTCTAGCATTTTTCTCCCCAGCCCTTAGACTGCATATATACAAGCATACACCCATACACCAGAACAACAGGAAAATTCAAAGATGATACTAGTCCTTACTGACTGTAAGCTAGCTCACTGAAGAGTTAACAAAATCAAGGACATTTCTTTGTAGAAAGAGAGAATGAAAAGCAGCTGCTTAAATTTTTTTTAATTGCTATAGTTTCTAAAGTACTCCTTGAAGTCTAGATAATACCAGCTGTTTTAAACAAAACACGCCATCTTAGAGGGGTCTCATTTTAAGTCACATTAACCATGAATGCGCTAATTCATTTTGGTTTATCAGATTAGTTTATAAATTACCTGGTGCGTACCTGAGAGAGTGGGAAGTTGGAAGGTAAATTTCATCAGAAAAGACAAAAAGGATCATAGGCCAGCGGGCCTCCTAGGAGAGCTACAGTAGCAGAAGACTCTCAAAAACAAGGGAGGAAGAAAACAGACACTGTAACTCTGAAATGCATTCCTATCACATCGAAAACGCAGTTTTCATCACAGCCTACTACCCGTGAGCAAACACTCCTCTCTGGCTGACTTACCTCCATGTAAACTGTTCTCCCTTTTTCCGTGACACTCCGGGCATACAGATCTGCTTCCAGATGAGCAAACTCCAAGGAGGCCACTGGGCCTAGGTCCTGAACCTTGGAGTGTTTCCACTTGTCAGGATCCTTCATATGTAGTCACCTCTTCCACATTCCCCCACGGTGCCCCTAAGGCCTCAGCTTGTTAGAAAAGTCTTACCTGACTGACAGACTTAGGACAGCCCTAGATATTTTCTAACATGGCATTCTACTCTATCAGAGCTATTGCATTTACTGTTACTCAAGAATATTTTTTTAATTCTTTTATTGGTACATTTTAGGTTTACAATACATTTACATTTATCATTGGGTGCTTGTACCTGTACATGATGTATCTTGGTTCTTAATTTTTTCCCCATTACCTGTGCGCCCTTCAGCCCCTCCACCCTTCCCTATTGACATAGATTTCGTTTCCATTTTTTTCTTTTCACATAATTTTTCCTTTCCCTTCTTCCCTTTCCCCTTCCTCTCCTACCATCCCTACACCTTTGGATTACTCAAGAATCTTTTATAACTTTATTCAGTTGTTATATTGTCTGACTCCACCCGAGTCTCTAGAACTCCATACACATGAGGTGTTTGGTTGTGTTTTTCACTACTGTATCTCTCACACTGGGATTTATGTCTGATATCCAGTAGGCTCTCAATAAAAAAAATGTTGAGGGGCTGAGGATGTAGCTCAGTGGCATCTTGCCTGCCTTGCAAGCACAAGGACCTGAGTTCGATCCCCGGAACCAAAAAAAAAAAAAAAAAAAAAAAATGTTGAACGAAGAAATGATTGAATAACAGCACAAACAAAATTCTTCAAAGGAATATGGAGAAATGGCAAAGAATAACTTCACAAAGTTGACTATTTTGCCTAGGGCCAAAGCTGAATGTAACATTCATAATGTTCATTGATATTTTCTGGACCAATTTTGACACCTCTAATGAAAGAATTGTTCCTTCATGCACACAATTCTGGGAAATCAGTTACTATTCTAATCAATGTCTTGCTAATTTGGATAGTGGTTATTTTAAATCTTCATAAAGGTGTGTTTGAACAAGTGTCAGAAGAATTTTCTATCTTTACAGTTCTATTTAATATAAGGGAGAAGTGACTTTTTAATTTATGTATGGAGAATTAATAATTACATACATATTTGTTGTGTATTACATACCATCAGAAAGAGCAATAAAAGCCTTTGTTATAATGGATGCTCAGCAAAACATCATTATTTTTACTCTTCCCTCAAAATAAAGAACCAGATAATTACTTACCTTGTTTCATTTTCTTAGTGACAAATTTCATTAGTTTAAGGCTTTTTTTAAACCTCACAATTTCCATATATTTGCTATCACATTATTTCGAAGAATGTCAAACTCCTGCTAACCCACAAATAAAACACTCAATGCCAGTGTGTCAAACATAAGTTTTCATCAAGAGCTCAGAAACATCTTGTGCTACAAACAGAATGGCAATTACTGATGCAAAAAACGTGTAGCTCCCTCAAGGCTTTTCAGAAATCTTGATTATTTAATCAGTGTTCTTGATTTGTAAGGCTAGGTAGTTGATGGCTCCCAAAATGTGTCACGTTGGACATTATCCAGATGGAGTGCCAGTTTTCATTTGAGATTAAAGAGGTAAAATCCAACAAGAAAGGTTTTCTACTATCTCGGACTATAGCTCAACTCATATCAGGTGACAAATAAAACCTGGCAGCCTGCTTTTCTCATGATTTTAGAACAGAAACTTCATTGAACTGTCAGTTACCAAATGAGGTGATTAACTCTGATGCTGACTAAAGTTTTATTCTATGTTTATCACTAACAAGTTTCTATTTTCTCTTCTCTTTTGGGGGGTTTGTTCTTTTAATATAATTCTCACTTCTTGTCCAAGATTTCATTACACCATTTATGTTTTGATATGTACACTTACTGCTGCTATTTTCAAGGGTTTTCCAGTGCATGCTCCCAAAATTAATGTATAACACGCATTACATAGGAAGAACCTAAGTCAGACACATTTCTTTGATAGCTACATAGCGGAGTACAATAGTGGCATTCAACTGCACCGCGAGCAGATATGTTTCTGCTTTTGTTTTTGATTACTAATTAAATTTGTTTCCATTTTGTATTATGTGGCCATAGTTTTATTTTTTAAGAATTTGGGCTATCTATCATCTTTAAGATTGACAGTGATGGTAAAGAACAGACAAGAGTTACAAGGCAAGTCACATAGGATTTGGACAATAGCAAGTAGCCAGACAAAAATATGCTTATCAGTAATAATACCAAGAAGCTGAAGTATATGGAGTGAGTATGAAGTCCCCTGAGAAGTCCAGTTGCAGCAGAACAATTACCCAAGGCCATCATGTGTATTAAAAATGGGACATTGGCAATCAGGCCATGACCATTTTGGAAGTAACCTTTTAAATGATACTTTTCCTTTCTTAGTATCATTTGTATAAAAACTTCTTTAAATTTCTTTTAACAGATCTTGCCCTCTCTCATTTTGGTGCTTTAATAATCATTTTCCTTCTGCCTAGTACACTCTTGAATTTTCCTTTCCCCTTCCCCTTACAATCCTGTGGCTATTGGGTTGCTTTTCTCTTAATTATCATTTAGATATCACCCCTAGAAGCAAGATTTTGCTGGCTCTGACTATCTTGTATGCCAGGCACTAAGTACCTCGAATGTGGGACCATATTGATCCTTACACATCTCTATATGTCCTCTCAAGTATTCAGCACCAGACGCCTTCCAACTGCTCAATAAATATCTGCTGAAGGAATAAAACATTGCTTACGGGTAGGGGTGGCTATGGGCACTTGGATATAAGCAGTAAATAGATTGCACTTGTTGAAGAGTGAACATCCTAGCCATAGAAAAACTGATATACACAGGTATAGGGCTAAAGGAACTGAGATTTCTTGACAATGATCTAGTATGAGGGTCTAACTCTATAGTGCTGCATTCACTAGTCCATGGCATGCTGGTTTAGATATTTAAAAAGCAGCTAATAGTAATAATGCTTTCCAATCTCACTGAACTTCATACTCAAAGGATATATTGAGTTTTATAAACACTGATTAATCATCCTCGCCCCAGTGAGATGGGCAAGAGTTATTACGCTCCTATTATGGAGAGGAAAACAAAGGCAGAGAGAGGTTAAGTGATTAATCCAAGGTCAGGCAACGAGTCAAGGTTAGCTGGCCCTTCCACAGGAAGTTTTACGCTCACAGCTCTGTGCTTGGTCTATTAACCACAGAACTGGAAGGTGGATGCCTTCCCTTGTCCCCCAGAAAGGACGAGCAGTTCCCTTTTCCATGCCTTTCCCATCTCCACTTGTGCCAACATCACTATCATCTTACTATAGGTCAGATATTCCACCTAGCATTTTCCAAATACAGTGGACACTAAAGTCATGACCGGCCAGACGTACGAACAACTTGGGTTAATTACATTAATGGAATATTAAAATGTCTCTTGCTACCTATAGCATGTACCCAAGTAAACATCCAGATCTCAACTGTATTGACTTACCACCAACTTGAGTCACAACCAGACCTCAGGAACCAATCCAGTTTGTAAGTCAAGTTTGCACTGTATCACGTCGCTGAATCCTAAAGAAAAAACATCTTGAATTTTCACTTGTCCCATTTAAAAGATGAGAAAACTGAGTCTCAGAACTATTATTTAACTATTATGTAGGAAACCTGGGATGCAGACCAAGGATTCTTAGTCGGGAAAGGCTGTTCTATATTCCACAACTTATACACCTGTGGACATTTTAGAGCACAGAGCGGCGGGCTGAGGGATGGAGAGGTGGCAAAAACTGCAGAGGATAGCAAGGCACTAGGATGTAAGTGATCCTCCAATTAAATATCTGTTGAAAAATAAAAGAAAGTAACTAAAATATCTCTCAAGATCCTGGAAAGCTGAAGCTAGCATTTGAAGAGCATAAGTTCATGTGGGATGAACTGATATCCAGTTCATTGTTTACCAGGCCTGGAGGTAGATATTTTGGGGTGAGTCTGGATGTCCTCCCACAAGGCATGTGGAGAACCACATCAGCCACCCCTCCTATCTCTTCCATCTCAGCCAAACACACAAATCTAGCTTTCTCTTTTCTCCTGGTATGTGTATAAAAATGTTTTTAAAAACCAAGAAATTCACTACAATCCCGCGTTGTTGTGGGAGAGTCTACAACCTACCTAAGTATCCAAAAGGTGAATACTAATTTGAGTAATCAATACCTCACAGTTCTACAGCCATTACTCATAATACATTAGAAAGGATTTTCAACATGTCAGTAGTCCCAGTACATGGACAAATGCAAAGAACAAATTATATAACCATGAGTAGGAAAGTCTTGTTTTGTGAAATAAAATATATCAACACACAAGGAAAAAGTTATCTGTTATCAGACAGGAACAGTAGTTATCTGGCAAATGTAGGATTATGGACATTGTTATTTTGCTTATCCTTGTTTTCCAAACCTTCTGAAATGATCATGTGTTATTCTCATAATGAGAGCAACAAAGTTATTTTTAATTTTGAAAAAAAATGAAAACAGATGCCTCCTGGGAAAGAAATGGTTTTGAACCACTGGATTCAAAAACCAGGCACCAGCTGCCACCTGAAAAAGTCAGCTTTAGAATAAGCCACAGCCTCCAAAGCATACCCAACCATGTGCTCTCCCACTCATCCTGATAAAAAAATAAAAGGATTCATTCTGTTCCCCTCTACTTTACCCTGACATAGCAAAGATGGAATGTGCACTATTTCCAAATCAAAATAGGCATAGTGCAGCAAGAAGCACTTCCAAATGATGAAAGCAGATTAGAAGTTAAGACAAAATATGTTTAACTGGCTTTTAAAGAAATTTGGTGGAACACATTACTATAAACAGTACATTTGGGCAGCCAAACAAACTTTGCCCAGAGAAAATCAATTTTACTCCCTAAACAATGAGAAAAATTACTTTAGATTCGACATTAAATATTGTCATATTTTTAAGAAGCATTTCTATAACTCTGTGTAGAAATACGAGTCAAAGGATGCCTTTGTTACCATGGTAACAGTCTCCTTCCGAAGAGCCAAGGATGAAGTAGCATACATTCCCCCTGCATATATTTGGCCAATCAATGAACAAAAGACTTAATCTTCATGCATAAGATTAGGAAAGTGGTCAAAGTGTCCATGATTAGTAAAAGGGTAAGGGAGAGGTGTTCAAGAATTCTGCATTCAGTTCTGGGTTCAATCATCCAGACTAATTTTCTAGTTCTATTAACACTTTCTTCATTAGCAACCCATTATGAAGATAAACTATTGCTAAAATGCTTATAGATTCTTGAAAAATAGAAATATCCATTACAAAATTTTAACATGTTAGTGTACATGAAGGTGATAAACTCTGATTAAGAGCATAAAGAAGGGCTGGGCATTTAGCTCAATGGCTTCCCCTCCTGCTGCGCAAGCGCGAAGGCCCAAGTTCAATCCCCGGTACCAAAAAAAAAAAAAAAAAAAAAAACCTCAGAGGAGCATAAAGAAAATGTGAAAGACACACACACTGAATTCCTAGAAGTAATGATAATAATAATGACTAATATTTCCTGAGCATTTACTGTGAGCCAAACACAAGTCAAGTGTTTTACATGGACGGGTTAACTGAATTTTTCAAACAACCTAAGACTTACTATATGAGTTTTTATTGTCATTTTATAAATGATGTGAGAACAATTATGATTCCCATTGTGCTGACAGGAAACACACTTGGAGATAAATGTAAGCAGTTTGAAGGCTTCTGTCTTGGGAATGCCCAGTCAGTGACTGCAGACACATGTTCTACCTATCACTTAGTCAGCTCTTCCAGTGATCAACAAGATGACTTGGTTAGCTGTTTTACTTCTCTGAGACCCAGACTCCTCATGTGCACATCAAAGTTCTTGGGGAGTTACAATTAAATAATGTATGCTCAGAGAAAACACACAATGACCTCAATAGATGTTCCTCCCTTTCCCTTAAAAGCCTTTAGCTCCTGAGAACCAATTTGTTTGTAAATATTAATAGCTCCTGACTTTTTCAGCATGAGAGAGGGCTAGAATTATTAGAATACAACACAATAGTTCCCCTTTGGGTATCTGAAGATTCCCCGTAGATGTCTGAAATCCTTTGGAACAATACACATGCTGTGTTTTTAAACACAAAGGTAACTGTGACAAGGTTTAATTGATAAATTAGGCACAGCAAGAGGTTAACTACAATAATGAAAATATAATAATTATTACAACATATAGTACTTGGATCAAACTGTAGCACCACGACACTGCGATGGCTAAGCGAGTAACGGGCAGGTAGCAGATTGAGTGTGAACATGTGGACAGGGGTCATTTACATGCTAAGGAAGACAGGTCAGGGTGGTAAATGATTTCATCCTGCTACTCGGGGTGCCACACAATTTAAGACTAACTCATTTTGTATTTCTGAAATTTTCTACTTAATAATTTCTTTTATTGTGGTTGGCTGCAAAGAACTGAAAACATGGAAAGCAAAATTAGGGTATTGCTGTACTAAACCTTATTTCACTGCTTGGATGCAGTTTCCTTTTCCATGTGAAAATGTGCTTTGAATTACTAACAAACAGCATGTGCACACGTGAGCTCAGACACACGCATTCACCCCTGTGGGTTTTTCTCATGTTTTCCTGCTCTTGTCATTGGAAAAGTCCACAAGACATATGGCGGCAGGGATGGCAGCAGAGGTTGATGTAGTACATAAGGCAGTCGTCAGGAAGGTAGCTCCATGTGTCTGGGAACTTCTGCAGCATCAACTTTCTGAGTCTCAATTTGTTCTGCTCTAGCAGGAAAGAGTTAAAGTTATTTCTTCTAAAGAACTTTCTAGGAGTACCTGCTGTCTGTGGTAGAACTGTGGTAGAACTGTGAACTGAGTGGCTGTGCCTGTCTGAGCCCTGTGTACTGCTTTTATACCACATTTTATTTTCTCATACCTGGCTATAAACAATGAATAACTTTACACCCCCCCCACCCCCCCACCCCCCTGTTGCCTTCCTTCCTGCAAGCTCATCTGTCCCTCACAAGGTGATTTACAGAAGAGAGATTCTATAATTTGGCCTGATATTCAAAAGTTGATATCATGTTTTCACTGTTTTTGTTGAAATTTCTTCTTCAAACCTGTTATTGTACAAATTGTCACTGTGGGCTACAAACCTTAAAAATTTTTGATGGGGCAAGCAAGTATTTCTTTCAGTCATCTAAAGGTCCCCCTATATTAAAAAAGATTGATTGAGAGATCAAGGAAAAGTTAAAAAGGGAGAAAGGGAGGCACTTTAAATAATCAGTTATTTGGCACAAAATTATGGGGCCATTTCGTATTTCTAGACTTTAAATATTTCTGTCACCTTTTGCTGGTTTCCTTTTAAATTATTTCATAGAGCATTTTCATTAGCATCTCTCAGAAAGAAACTCAAAAAGAAAGTATTTAATATTTTGTTTTTTTATGTGATGCATATAAAATCATGAATATAGTCCTTGAATTTCACACCCACATCAGCATAACCATGAAGTTCATATTTGTGCCATCAATAGGGAATATTTTCCTAAAAACTCCACAAAGTAATACGGTCACATTGAGATACTGTGATTTATGCCATAAAAGACACAACTGAAAGTGCCAACTATCTGGCTTCTTAAGCATGACGTCCACTGTTATCTCAAAGACCAGCTACAGTTTGAATCCACCTGGACAGGTATCTCAGAGAAATCATTTCAGCACAGGGCAAAAGAGGCTGTTATTCTCACAAGGGACTCCATGTTGGAACTGGGAATCAAAAAGTTCCTTTCGCTACCACTCTTCCAAAGTAGAATTCGCAAACTAATGCCCCACAGGTATCACCAAAGGGATTACATTGTCTGTCATAGTGGCTGAATAGTGTTTAATTTGAGTTAATTAACAATGTTTAAAAATCCTTAGATTTCACTGCTTTTCTTGAAAACTCTGGCAGCTGGACCTGTGTCCTCACACGGTGTCTGCCTGCAGTAGCTGATTAGGGGCTGCTCTTACTTACAGGAGTGTGTGCTGTCCAGTGTCCCCACTGTCCTCATCACTCCTGGGTACTTACTCTCCAAGAAGGCTCAATGTCATCTTACAACTGGGCCACTCTGTCCACTTACATTACCTGAACTGATAAATATTCAATGGTAGCTATGGCTTGGGCACAGCTGATCAAAATTATTTCAGGCACTGATTTTATAGCTTAGGGACTGGATTCCTAAGCTCCTTGCTCTGTTGTGCATTAACACTTTCATTTGCAGGACTATGTGCATAATGGTAAAATGGATCCCAGGAAAAAGCTCAAGAAATTCAGTGTAGCTTGGGGGACATTAGAGAGCTGTAGGCAAGCAGCTATCTTGCAGCTGACATGGAAGTAGCGATACCTGTTACGGCTTGTGTCTAGATCCCCCCAAAGCCTCATGAATTCATAGGTGGGGCTTTTTCAGAGGTGGCTGGATCTAGAGTGTGTGACGCTCGAAGTAATGGTTTGTGATTACTAAATCAGTCCACTGATTGGTTTGGCATCGTTCTGAGTGTGAGTGCTAGCTGCTCTGAGGCCAGCTAGCCTAAATAGAATACAAATGGACAGAAAGAGGCTGCTGTTGTGCCTTGTTGCTTATTGCTGCTGCTGTTGCTTGTCTTCTGCTGCCTCCTGCCTGCTCTGCGAGGCCCCTCTGCCATGCCACCCTGCCTTGGAGCCAGCTGACTATGGACTGAAACCTCTACGAACTGTGAGCCAAAATAAACTTCTCCTCTTTTAACTTGGGTGTTAGGTATTTTTTGTTAGCAATGAGGAAAGTAACTAAAACAGTACCTTATATTGAGCATCAGTCTTGTATTAAGCATTTAAATTTGTGACTCTAGTTCTAAAGCTAGGTTTTCTTTCCTAAGTAGGTATAAACACACCAAGTTACCTGATAAGGAAAGAAAGCTACTGCTCAGGCAAAAACTATTCCAGACCCTTCTGCATGCAGTTTTTGCCAGAGTTACAACTTTGCCTTGGATTTTTAAAAAAGCAATTTCCCAGAGAAAATGCTAAGTGGCATATGAATGACTTCAAATAGAATTGCTTCTATGCGCAGGGAAAAACATGCCTATTGATAGAGAATACGAAGCAACTAGACTTTGTATTTCCATCTTCCATTTGAGTGTGTCAGAGCACTTAATTCATGAATCGCCACACTTGATTATGTTTTAATTTAAAATATTAGACTTCTCTCTACACATTATGGCAGCAAATCTGAGACACTTCAAAGAAGCCTCATACATGATCTGTATCAAGATTTTTCAACTTCAGCACTCTGATATTCTAAACCAGATAATTTTTTTGGTGGTGGGAAGGGACTGTCCTATGCATGGTGACAGCTTTGCAGAGATCCCTGGTCTCTCCCTCATAGATGGCAGCCACCAACAGGTCCTATCAGTCATAAGTCGCCAGATGTCTCGTGCAAAGGGCTCCTAATACTGAGCCACTGACTTATAGTTTTCACAAGTCATGTGACCAATCATTGGACTGTTTGCAATTCAAAATGTTATACCACAATGCATCATTAGGAACATAATGACGGCTCATTTTTTATATTACTGCTACAATGGAGATTTAATAATTTGTGTCTTTGCTTGACCTGACCCTTTAATTACCTTTTTCATTGTGGAAGATTTGAAAAAGGATACATTCAGGTAGTTAATTTTGCATCTCCATATTGTTGGGGGTTTTTTTAAGTTTGAAATCTCATTAAAATCCTAACTAGGTTTTATAACTTTTTGGAAAGTTTGAGATGATTTCAAGGTCTTTCCTTCAGAATATTTACCATGACTGATTTTGATCATACACATGTGCTTAATTACTAATTTGCCTCCACATACTAAACCATGAAGAATTTTAGATTAGAGAAGTATTTCCTCCTCAAAGATTGTTTATAGATTTGATCCTTACAACTGTCTTTGATTTCTTCTGAGTTAAGGATCTTCTAAACTATTTGCAGAGACAGAGTATTAAATAGCTTTTCTTACTTATTCCCTGCTCCAGGTATTTTTCACCATATTACAAAAACTACAGCTCAAAAATTGACAGAAAACATGACTAAATCTTGAAAGTGACTTTGGAAGCAGAAAAAATTATTAAATTAAGCCCTGAGTTGTTTTAATATTTTATCATACCAATATTCACCCGCTGAAAGCTTTCAGTGCAGTAGTTGGTGTCTTCTGTCTAGTCATCTGGTCATCTAGAAATGTTCTACTACTTCTTCTAACCTCACCTGGAGAATCACCTTTCCTATATTTTCTACTATTCCTTGGAAAATAGAGCCCTTTACCTAGCTAATCTACTGTATAATGCACTAGACCAACCACTAATTTGAATATTGCCTCCTCTGCGAGACTGTGATATCCTATGTGACAGAAAACAGTGTTGGATCACTTTTTAAATATGTATATGTTTTGTTTGGTAAAGAAACTTTTAACTTGGTGAAAGACCTTTCCTATAGAAAGATAGCTTTAGTTTTTAAATATTTATTTCATTCCCTATGAAAAGAGTCTATCACATGAAAGAGATCTTTATCAAGCAAATGCCTTATTTGAAAATTTATAAGTAATTTAAATAATTTCTTCAATAAATATTTATTGACTGATTTTCTGTAGTCTAGATCCTGTCCTAGGTCATTTAAACCAACAGCATGCATTCACAGATATAGTAGTCATTAATGACATCTATAAAGTCCCTAGAGCTTATAAAAAGGGTTTTCTTGCAGGATATGAAAATTGCTTTTCATTTATTTTAGTATAAAGAGTTCTAAGTTAGATTCTATTATATAAAATATAAAATAGTTATCAAAGTCCCTAGCACTTACATTTAATTATGTAACTAAATTTAATTATAAGTGAATACAATTTGGTGGACATTGTTATTATCTATTAGAGGAAACATCTTAAACAAAAAATTCAGATAATGTGAGAAAACAAAAAACTGTAAACATTAAAATCTATAATCTCTATATAATCCCATAAATATGTGTTGAATCCAGTTAAACCAGATAAGTGGGATGGTGACCTCAGCTCGAGCAAAGTGTACCTCTGAAAGTCTTGTAAGGAAAGAGCACAGAATGCTTACCATTGCAGTGTGGAATTAATAGACACTGCCCCCTTTCTGCACTTGGGCCTTCTCATTTTGTGCCACACGGTGGTAAATGGATTCACTTAAGAGTGGTTATTTCCTTTCTAATGAATCTTACTTACTGTGGTAAATTCTATGTCTTATGGAGAATGCAAGTTGATACTGAAGGCAGCTTTCTTGGATTTAAAAATGTGTGAAAACATGTATTTGGAATCTTTTTTTAATCACTCTAAACTCACAAATATTAAAGAGCTATACTTGCAGTTGCTCTTGTATTTTTTAACATTGGAATTGTGCTCTTCAGAAAGGGAAACATTAGCTACTTGTGACTTTTGATCGCTTGAGATATGACTACTCTGATCTGAAGTGTGCCCTAAAACCGCAAAGACAATGCCAACAATCATATAATATAGACTGTACATAAAACAAATTATGTAACTACACTTCAGGATGACAGATGTTTTGTTAAATAAAATATTAAAGTTTAGTCTGCCTCTTTAATGTGACTATTAGAAAATGTTAAGTTACAATTATGGACCATCTTCTGTTTCCCTTAGTATTGATTTAGATACTTTGTTTCTAGAAAAAGTCATGCATTTATTTTTCTTTTTACTCTGTTAAATATTACTGAAAGAGAATTAAGGGGTCAATTGCTCTAGTAACCAAGTCTTATATGCCTGGGGTCCAGAAACACCCTTCCTTAAGGTCATAAGGCTAGCTAATGTAAGAGAGAGCAAGACTTGAGCATGTGTCTATGGGCTGCCCGTCCTGAGCTAATTTACTCACAAAGTAGCAGATGGTAGAACAAATGAATAGATTCTGTGTGCAGTGGAAGAAAAGGGAAAGTTCAATAACAGTAATGATAATAATAATAATAATAATAAAGTCAGCTTCATTCAAAAGCCTAGTAAATTCCAACAGGGAGCTGTACATGGTAAGATATGACTGATGAAATGCACCTGCTAAAGGTTCTCTGACCACCCCTGCACATTTTAGTAGCTCTGTTCACAAAGTCTGAAGAATGAGACTATGTTGATGAATGAAAAATAAAACCTACATTTCTTGGGGAGGAGGCATCCATCTTTTTGTATTTGTAAATGCTGACGAGCAGAGTTTAAGGAGGGCTAATGTCACCCATTCATCTTAATTAAAGAGTTAATTGCTCGTGAATCCTGATTTAGTTAGCAGAGGCTGGTAGCATGGGAAACCCTTGCCTCTATGTATTTTATTGACCAGTGTAATGACATCATCAGTAAGTCTCAGGATTTATTCATGCTTCGGCCCATCCTCATAATGTTAATAGCCTTGTACATGATAAAACTTTCAAGAGGGAAGGAGTCCTTGCGACTGATACAGAATACAAAAAGGACACTGGCAGAGCTGCGAAATGTCTCTCTTCTGCTGGCATCTCTTCAAAATCTAGAATTGCAAAAATAGTAAAAAGTCAGTTTTAAATGTTAGTTTTTAGAACATGTTTGTGTGTGGAATCAGGTAGGAGGTTTTTAGAACTGTGCTTTAAATATTTGAAAATTAGCAGTTTTCACTCAGTATCACTAAACTATAGCACAGAGAGGGTAGGAACTTAACTTTCTTAAGGCAATGGCTTTAGAGTTTGGTAAAGAGAATATCTTTAACATACACATACAAACAAAAAAATTGCGACCACATAATTTAGTCATAAATTGGAAAAAGGGATTCCTAAAAACAAGGTCTTTCAACACTTAAAATACAATAGTCCTCAGAGCTCTCTACCGTTTCCCAGGAAATGATGCATCTGGACAAATTAAAAGGCTACTGTGGACACATGACTAATTTTGGACTAACACCCTTCCTTAATATATTTTTAAAATGGAAAAAGGCAAAAATCAAAGAACAGCGGGGAAAAAGTACTATCTCGAGGGCATACAGAGCAGAAACATGGAAATGATGTTCAGAGTTAATGGGCCTTTTTGAGTCTTTCTTCACACGGAGCTATGAGCAGTCCTAGTTAAAGTTAATTAAAGTTAGTATCCTGCTTCTGCAAAGGAGATCATCTCCCAGTTTGTTTTTGAGCTGCTGAATACCTATTAAGTACTATGTTCCGATCAAGGTAAGTACAAGCAGTTATATTAAGGAAAAAGTTAAGACAGGAAGAAAGTCAGCAGGTAGAAGATAACTATCTCAGAGTTCTGGAAAGAAGCCATAGTTCTCTGCTGCAAAGCTCAGGTATCCCATTGGCCTGTGACCTTGGGAAAATCACTTAACCTGGCTGCAGTTCAGTTTGCTCATCTGTAAAATGGTAACAGTTACAATACTGCTCTCAGGAAGCTACTGTGACATCCAAGTGAGTCAGTGAACATGACACTTGGAATTCTGCCTCGGAGGTGCAAAGCATTCTGCAAATGTGAATCGTAATTATTACCCGTATAGGTAACTTTGGAGTCTACCTCTTTAAGATAATGATTCCCTAGGGTGTTTCTGACATAAAATTTGACATTTAGATTTAGAACTTTTGTTTATCCACTGTCTTCCTAAAGTTTTATTGTGTTTTATATATTCAAAAAATTTGTTATTTATAACTATGTAACTATATTTATAACACACACACACACACACACAAAATTTGTCACCAGTGTGCCGTAGTTCGGTAGTGAAGCAAATGTGAACTCATCTAGTTCCTATCTTTTTGTAGCTTTATGACCTTGGGAAATTGGCCTAACATTTTAAGCTCTGGGTTTCTGTTCTATCAAACAAGGATAAAAATAAGATATCCATATAGTAGTAGTGAAGATTAAACAATACAATGATTGTAAAATCCTAAAATAGTACCTGCATATAATAAAATAACGATAGCATTTTCTGTCTTCTTTTAATTATGAGGAGGAGGAGGATGTATATAAAAAGAGCAAAAATGGTTATTATTGAATATTAATGGGAGATGGAGAGAGAGATAATGAATCTTTTAAATTTTTTTCTCCCTTGGTTCTCTGCGTTGCTCACTTTTCTACAGTGAATATGGTAAGAATAAGTGACGAAAGTGCGTTACAAACAAAGTGTTACAGTTCAGAGGAAGGAGAGCCACTTTTCAGCTGTGGATGATTAACTGAAAGTTATTACATAGGTAGGATTTCACCGGGTAGAAATAGATGGAGATTACCACAAAAGGGAAGGTGCAGTTTCCAAAGCAGAAACGCTTTCTGTGGCACGGAAACACTGAGCAGGTCTGATCTCACGTGCTCTACTTGAGGGTCTGCGGAGCAATAAAAGATGAGCTTGAAGAATTAGGAAGATCTTAAAGAATTTGAAATTTCTTCTTGAATTAGTGAATGACCACCTAAAATAGGACTGAGGAGACCCATATGAAACAGTGCTTATATTTTAAAGCAGTATGGAAGGTAAAAATCCAAGGTGGGCAAAATTAGCCACAAAAATCATTTAAGTCTCTCATAATCTAAAGAATGGAAGAGATGCATTTCATAAGAGGGTCATACATTTAATGTTGAAGAATTTTTTATATGCAAAATTTTTTTTCTTAGTACACGTGTGTTGTACATGCATGTTTCCAGTTCTTCTCAGGAGCTGGTACATGCAAATAATACATCTTAATTCGTTTTGCATCCCCTTTGTCTTGGGCGTTTTTAAAAACATTTTTAAATCTAAAGAAATGGACTAAGGAAGGAATAAAAGAAAGCCTGTGTGTAGATACCCAAAAGTTTCCCAAACATTTCATCTTTAAGAAGTTTTTCATAACTGAAAGTGTAAATAAGGACTAAATGTATAATAGGTAATGTGAAATAGGAAGAAAAGGGGCAAAGGGGAGGGAAGTGGGAGGGCTAGGGGAAAGGATAGAAGGGAATGGGATTAATATGAGAAAATGGAAAAATAGGAACAAAATCTTTGTAAATAGGAATGGAGGGGTTGAAGGGAGGGCTGGGCAAGGGTGAACAATAAGAATCAAGAGAGACTATGTAAAGGTGCGAATTTCCAATGATGAATGTCATTATATTGTATACCTAAAATGTACCAATGATTAGAATGAATAATCGATAATGTAAAATAGGAAGAAAAGGTCCAAAGGGGTAGGGGTAGTGGGAGGGGCAGGGGAAAGGAAAGAAGGGAAAGAAAAAATGCTGAGAACTGGAAAAAATGGAAATAAAGTCTTTGTAATAGGGAAGGGTGGAAGGGGTGAAGGGAGGGCTAGGAATGGGGAAAAAATAAGAACCAAGATGCATCATGTAAAGGTACAATTACCAATGAGAAATGTAATTGTGTTGTATACCTACAATGTACCAATAAAAGAATTTAATTAAAAAAAATAAGTTTTTCATGAATCCCTATTGTTGAAAAAGACATTGAGGTGCAAGTCATGTTTGCATACTTCCTAACTTTATTACATTTGACACTAATATTCAGCCACTTAAATTTTATACACATTAATTGAATTTATTTGCAATTTTTATCATGAGAGGAAATGCTTTGTCTCAAAGTGCCTACCAGAGCCTTGTTGGTATTAAAGCACATGGAGTCCTAGGAGATTTACATAGAGATTCTCAGTTAGGGGTCTAAAATAGAGAGGATTCAAATACAAGATTGGAGACTGAATGAGAGAATCCATCACTGAATAAATAGTTGGATGCTAGAATAAAAGAGGACTCAGGCAAATATTGGCATCACTGACACATGCTATAAAATGCAGAGGACTGCTTTATCTGATGAATGGCCAGAAAAGATTGAGATGTTTTGACTTGTGGAAATTGAGGTAATGGCACATATCAAATTTCAGCTCTCCTCAATTCTCAATAGGGTGGTTAGCACAGAAAATAAAGCTCATGAATGGAGATGGAAATGACTGGGAGGATGAATACTCTCAGAATCAGAATTTAATTCTCTTTCCAAGATGCTTTGACTTATGATAACAGGACTCTTATTTGTGTCATACTCTTAACCAGCTATATTTAACTGAAATTACTCAGCATGTCATCTGTGAATGGATCATGTAAGAACTAAGGAACAGTGCCAGTCTTTATCATTAAAAATTGCATAAAATTAAGTAAACTCTTGGTTCGTTAGATTTTTGTGTCAGTTCTTAGGTAACCTGACTCAAAAGGGTTTATTCAGATTTTCCTTAATTATGATTTTCCCTACTTTATGAAGATATAATCCCGAAATATCTAGGCATTTAAACAGGGTTTTCTTCTAAGGAAAAGATCTACCTGACACTTAGAACTATTGTATTTTCCTCTCACAGTTGTTACACAATTTTTTTCTTATTAGGACAAGTATATATTTAAATTATAATTATGAAAAAATGAACACTTTATAGAAAAAATCATGTTCTTGAAAATGACATTAATGCTACCAGAAATAATTTCAAAATATACAAAAAGGCCAGGTAGGCTGACATTTTATAAAAAAGAATGAAAACAATAGCTAGAAATTATTGAGCACCTACAAGATGTTACCTCCTGAACTGAAATGTTGATAGGTGTGTAGTGTTATGGACTGAATTATGTCCCCTTCCCAAAATTCATATGGTGAAGTCCTAACCCCTGTACCTCCGAATGTAAATGTATTACTTTAAAAAAGTAATGAAGTTAAAAAGAGTTTAGGAAGATCTTTGATCCAGGACAGCTGCACTCTCTTAGGAGGAGGAGACCTGGACAGAGATACATAAATGAAGGTGTAACCATGTGGAGACAAAGAGAGAATCGCAATCCGCACGTCAAGGGAAGAGCTGTCAGCACAAACCTACTAGTCCTGACCCCTTTCTCTTGATTATCCAGGCTCTAGAACTGTAAAGAAAACAAATTTCTGGGGCCAGGAATTTAGCTCATTGACGCATCAAAAGCGCAAGGTCCTGAGTTCAATCCCTCTTATCAGGAAAAAAAAAAGAAAAGCAAACAAATTTCTGTTTTGTGAACACTCAGTTTGTAGGCACTTTTCTAATGGCGGCTGGAACAGGCTAAGAGAAGTGGTATCACACTTAATTCTCCAACTATATCACAGGGCAACTATAATTATCCCTTTGGAAAAAAATAAAAAGAGGAATTTGCAACTGGAAAAACTTTATCAGTTTACCTAAAGGTCATACACTGGAAGAAGGTGAAACCAGGATTCAAACTCATACCTATTTGATTTCAAAGCTATAGTTTCATTATGTGCAAGAAATGGCTCAGTTTTACCTACACTGTTAAATGAAATTAAATATAAACTGTAAGGTGTCAGCTGTATCCAGTTATCGTATTCATTTGAAAAATATTAATCAGGAGTTAGAATCACTCAGTATGGAGTAATTACTCTGAACCACAATTGTTGTGGATTGCCAATACTACTTGAATAACAGAGTTTTCAGAAACTTGAATCTTATTTTGAGATAGAGTTTCTTTTAGATTGAAGTACTTTTTTAATACATATAACTCCGGACAAGCCAAGTAGAAGAATGGAACCGCTTCCAATTCCACTAACTAATAAACATGTGGAGAGAGTGGAACAGAGCCCAGGAATTATTATTCTTTGACTATATCTGGTAGCAAAGTGTTCTGATAGCATCATGTAAAAAACTGAAGAATCAAACCTCCCAAGAAGCTGATGTAGGAAAACAAGACAAACTGAAAGACAGGTGGGGAACTGGCCATGGAGAACTTTTACAATACAGAGCCATAGAGAAAAGAAAAATTTAAATGACAGAGAGGAAATGTTCAAGGAACTTCAAAAGCAAGAAAAGACAGAATGATGTTAATCTCATGATAATCATAACACAAGGAAAGAGAAAAAAGCAAGCAAAATCTCATTCCACTGAACTGAAATGATTCAGTTGGGAGAAATAAATTTTTAAAAGATTCAAAAGAAAAAGGACTAGAGAAATAAAGTGAAAGAAAATCCAATACAAAAATAAATGACAAAGCAGGCAGAGAAATATTGTATTGACAAGAGAGATTGATTCTCCACATCAGAATGAGAATCCTGAGTGAAAGGAGATAGCTTCTTGTTTCCAAACAAGAGCAGTTTGAGGAAGGGAGAAAGCAATTAAGAAAAAAAAAATCCAATGAAAATCTATTGAAAAATGAACATTATTAGAATCCAAAGACATTCTGTGTTACTAAGGAAAAATGCTGTCACAATTAGGATTTAAGTTAGAACTATATGAAGAGAAATCAGTATATCCTCAAGGAAATTCAACTGTACAATCAATAAATATAGGTGTTTAGTACAGTCATATATTTTGGTGATTGAAGGTAATCAGTAATCCATAAAGGTCATGCAAAATAAGGAAGTGAAGATATTTTCATTAGGTTCATCACTGGTTTTGCTAACCTTAGTTCAGATAGTGGTAAGAAGACTCATCCTCAAACTTACCCGATTATGAGCCAAATCTCTGTTTTTAGAGACTGCTGAAGTTGGGCAAGGTCATTTAACTTCAGGTTTCTTTTTCTATTACACAGGAATAAGCCATCAGTCCTGCCTACTTTACTGTTCTGAAAAGAATTCACACGTTTTCTGAATGGCTGAGCTTATTTGTGGGTTTTGAAACACAGTTTGGTAAAGTGAGAAAAGCATGTGTTTGGGGATGAGCCAAATCTGGATTGGAATCCAATCTCTCATCCTCACCATCCAAGTAACCTAGAAGAATAACTGAACAGCTCTGACCCTCAGTTTATTCATCTATAAAGTAGAACAGTAATACACCTTTCACAACAGACTTGTAAAGATTAAATGAGTTAACAGAGGAGGAGTCACACATTAAAATGTATTTTCCATCAGGATGAGAAAGCATGAAAGTGGACCCTGGACTTACAAACTCAATTCGCTCTCTAGGGCTGGTTGTAACTCAAGTTGCTCAATTGAAAGCTCAGGCTCCTCTACACAGCCTTCAAAGTCTCCTGTACACAGGCAGATCTCAGTGTCCTTAGACAGACATTGGCCCAGGATTTCTCAATTAACCCCACACAGGAAAGGATGTTGTGATGTTCCTTCCAGAACTCTTTAAGGGTTAAATCTGTATCTGAGACTAACTAGAAGCACAAATGGCCAGTATTCAAGTTGTAAGTCAAGACTTTGTTCGTAAGTCAAAATTCCATTCGTGACCCAAGTTGTTCGTATGTCAGCCTGGTTGTAACTTGAGGGTCCACTGCATCTGTCACATAGTAGGTATTAACTAAAATTGTACCCTTTTTAAAGTTTCAAATATCATTATTGCCATCATCATTGTTCTGGGGCTAAAGCTGATCTGCTACTTTTTTTAACACCTGTATTACTATAAGCTTAATATCTGATTATACAGCTTTTAAACCTGGCTTTATAATTTCCAAAAAGCATTCTAGGAGTTCCCCAGCATCCTTTTGCATAAATTCTTTTTGTTGTTGTTTTTTGTTTTCAGGAGTTGTTAAAATAGCCAGAGAAACACTTCATTGGTGAGAAGGAAAAAAAATTACAATTTATACAAACTTTAAAAAAACATAATGGTTCTGAGGTCAAACACACAAGATTCCTCCCAAGCTCACTCCTATTGCATTTGTTCATTTATTCCCTTACAGAAAATTTTAAAGTCTCTATGATGAAGTAGGCACTCATTCATTCCCACAGAGACTGCATCCAATTCCATGTCTCTCGATGCCATCCGCACATTAACATTAGCACATTTATAGCTGAGCCTCAAGGTTTCCTCTGGGCTCCAGACGATGCTAACATACAATCACCAGCCTAATATCTCAGGTAGGTGTCTACATCTCAATTTGACCATGCTTCAAATTCAGCTTCGTACTTTTATCCCTAAACACACCAGGCTACAGTAGACCCGTCAATGATGCATCCATCTGTCCAAATGCTCTGCCCCTAAATCTCAAGTTGTCCCTGACTATCTCCCACCTTCACGCCTCACATCAAACTCCACAATGAGGCAAGCTGTCCCTGAGAACTACTTTCAGAATCTCCTTACTTCTCACCTACATTCACCGCTACTCTGCCCTATTTAAGTTGTACTATATAATTATTTGCCTAAATGATATTAATCCTTGCAAACATTTTCTCTGCTTCCATTCTTGACCTCTTTGAGTCAATTCTCAATCCAGTAGTTTATAATCATCCTATGAAGGTAAACCAAGTCAGGTCATTTCTCCATTCAAATTCTTCATTGACTTCCCATTGTGCTCACATTAAAAGCTACAGTCATATATTATTATCTAGCAAGGGCCTAGAAGTTCTTTACCCCTTCTACTCACCACTTGTTGGATCTGACCCACCAGTACCACACTGCAGACAAGCACCAGCTCAGCCACACCACCCTCCTCACTCTCCTCAGTCGTGCCTGGCTCATTTCCATCTCATGCCTGCAAGCTGGCTGTTCTTCTGTCTAGAAGGCTCTTCCCTGTGATCTAGACTTAAAGGTCTCTCGTGGCTTTGTTCTTTCTCTTCGAAGCATTCCCTGATCTCTCTCTCTCTCTCTCTCTCTCTCTCTCTCTCTCCCTGCCCCTTCCTGCTTTCTTATTCTACACAGCACTTTCTCCATCTAATATTCTATAGAATTTTACATTAAGTTTATGCTTATTTTTGTCTCCTCCCACTAGAATGACAGCTCTTCAAAGATGGGAATGTTGTTTATATTTGGTAATTAGTTCATTAGCATTTAGCATATATTTCCCACTCAGTTAATAATTATGGAATAAATGTGATGAATGTACTAGACTCTGGGGATACAATCATGAACAAGATAAAGTTCCAGTCCTCACAGAGTTCAAATTTGTGAAGCAGAGGGAATAGACATGTGATTATATTGTAGGAATACCTGTCTCCAGATATGATGGAGAAGGGAGGGCTTTCTGGAAGTAAATGAATTGGTAGGTAACTTAACTGCTCTGAATTTTAGTTTCCTCCCCTGGAAATTGGAGATATCCAACCTATCTATGAGTTCAATGAGATCAAGAATATAACATACTGGGGCCGGGGATTTAGCTCAGTGGTTCTGGGACCTGCCTTGCAAGCGCAAGGGCCAGAGTTCGATCCTGAGTACCAAAAAAAACAAAACAAAACCCAACAAAAAGAATGTAACATACTGGCCAGAACATGATCTTAAATGTGTTCAGTTCCATAGCCCCACCTTCTAACTTTTTTTTAAATTTTTTATCATCATCTAATCCAACACTGGAAATTTATACCACTCTCCCACCTAGTTTTAAGTTAAATAGTAAAAGCTGCAAACAGGAGAATTCTATTGACTATTTCAGGTCCACAAAGGCAATCAAATTTTATAGAATTCCTTGAAGAATCACAGTTATATATGTGGCCTAATCAACTAATCCCTGAAACCTGACCAAAATAAATGTAAAATGGTCAAGGAATTTACACTGTGACTATCTTAAAAGACATTATTAAAAGGATTTTACTAGAACCTTTTCACCTTCTGGTACAGTGCAGGCCAGTGACCATCTTATAACATCTAATAACTTTTTTTTTTTTTTTTGGTACCGGGGATCGAACTCTGGTCCTTGAACTTACAAGGCAGGCGGCGGAACCCCTGAACTAAATCCCCGGCCCAACATCTACTAACTTTTACAATTATTATTAGCTTTGCACTCGGATGATACTGACATACAGGAAGTCCAAATAAGGTGTGGTTATTGCTGATTCTGGGATTATTTACTTAGATAACTAAGTTATTAACTTTTTTTTCCTTTAACCTACATACATCCTCCTAAAAGCTTTGAGCTAAGTCATGCATATTGCTCAATGCAATTAGCATTCCTTGTGCACACACACACACACACGTGTGCACACACACATTTGGCAAACAGAATCCACATATATCTATATCATTACTGGATTACTGTAGTTAGTGTAAAATATACAAATATGTGATGTCTTAATCATGTAAGTTATTTTGTGTGGATTTACATGCACAAAATTATAAACTTAAGTGTCCTGTGGTCATTACTTATATAATATATATTGCCTGTTTATTGAAAGAGCATGAATATATACTTTTAGTCTTTCTACGAATGCGGACTTACAATTTTTCATGATAAAAAGCTTAAAAATACACAATGATATGAGTTTCTACAGAAAATTTTCTCTGAAAAAATAAGAGAAGTATAAGTTACTTCTCTCCCTAAATGCTTTCTTACTAGACATATTCTTCTATAATTAACCTTTACTCTTCAAAACAATGTGGACCTCTTTCTGTTTCTTAAACACCATTAAATTCATTTTACTTCAATTTCAAGAAGAGTTATACTGTGCTTTTAGAAATATGCAATAAATTGAGAAGAGGAAACATCTGTCCTCCAAGAAGTTGATCAGCCAGGACATCAGCAAATATAATTCACACCAGGTAACATTAAAACCCATAAGAAATGTGCATGATTATGAAAAATACAAAACGAAAGTACCGTCAAAACTTAGGAAGGCATATGTTCAACATATTGATGCAATTTAATTAGGGAAATTTTTCATTTAATTATATTCACATATGCTTTTAAATGCTCTATGAACTTAAACATTACACAAAACCCCCAAAATTTAATTTTTGGAAGTTACAGGCTCAAATATAGCAGCACTGTAATGTTATGATCAAATGTAGGACCTTGGAAACTGATAAAAGAAAGAAAAGTAGGAACATAGTCCCTCTTCACTCAGCTGAAATACATGGTATCCCTTGAAAATGCAAAAAACATAGTCTTTGTTCTCTCATGTTTGACAAGTGACAGAAACACTGAATGAAATCCTATAAAGAATAATCACTCGAGTCCTCTTTCTGCACCTAGAGGTAGAGACTACTTTGTTAATGCTCCGTTTACACGAGGCTAATTTCTAGGAAGTTTTCTTCTCTCACAGTACAATAAATTGATATTAAGGGTCACAGTTTTCTGCAAAAAGTATTACATTGAAGAGAAAATCCATTAAGGTAAGGAAACTAACAAACAGAATCTTATGCTTGGGGAAAAGAATAATTTATTTGTGGATGTGGGACAATGAGTTATTTGGTCCTTCTTCACAAATGAGATAACTGTCATACCCCATCATATCCCACCACCATGAATTATATATAACAACATTTGGTGAAATATGAAATTCTAAAAATATACTGAAATGCTGGAGTCTTCTTAATGGTTTATTATGATAGGTGTTCCTGGTTTTGAAATATCTTCTTTCACAGAAGACAAATGGGGGCGACATTATTTTAGAAAGTCCACATCTTTTAAAAAGATGGATTAAAAGCTCTTCGAGACAGCTGTGCTGTTTTATCAGAAGAACAACATTTTTTTTCCTAAATAGTCCTTAAGGGCATTGCATAGAGAAATCAGGGGATGCTTTGGCTTCCATTTAAATTTGAAACCCAAGAAAATGTTGCAAGAGAGATTTCAGGATAATCGTTTTTGTTGTGAAAGAAAACATGCGCAACGACAATAAAGAAAGTCAGACTTAAAGTAATAATACTATATTTTCACTTCCAGAAGACATATCCTTTCTGGTTTTTTTGTTTTGGTTTGTTTTGTTTCTTTCTGTTTTGTTTTTCTGCACAGAATATGGAACCCCCGGCCTCATGCCTACTCGGCAAGCACTCTACTACTGAGCTAAACTCCAGCCTGACAGAAATCTTCTTGGAATGCTGCTTCCTTATGATTCTAACTTGGGCTTTGGAGTCAAGGTAAATTAGATTTGAGTAACCTTCTCGGTTCTCTAGTATCATGTGACCTTGGTTGAGTTCATAGAGCTCTTACATCATCCGTGACTTCTTTGGTAAGATGAGGAGATTAATTTGTAGTTTCTTTTTTTTAAATTTTATTTTATTGGTGCACTTGAGGTATACAATATAACGACATTCATTGTTGGAAATTTGCACCTTTATATAATCTCTCTTGGTTCTTATTTTTCCCCCTTCCCCTGCCCGCCCTTCAACCCCTCCATCCCTCCCTATTTATAAAGACTTTGTTTCCATTTTTTCATTTTCTCATATTAGTTCCATTCCCTTCTCTCCTCCCCCTTCCCCCTCCCACTTCCCCTTCCCCTTTGCCTCTTTACTTCCTATTTCACATTATCTATTATACCTTTTAGTCCTTATTTACACATTCAGACTCACACTAGAGACACTATTTGGTATTTACACATGTGTGTCCTATTTAAACATGGAAACAACCCAAATGCCCATCAACTGGAGACTGGATAAAGAAAATGTGGGGTTTTTTTATAAAATGGAGTACTACTCAACCATAAAAAATGAAAAATTAGAGACATTTATAGCTAAGTGAATGCACATTGAGGCAATACACAAGTGACATAAATAGGACACAATTTGTACTTTCTTAATGGTTGTCAGTATTAAATGAGATAATACAAGTATGGGCCTACCACAGTGACTGTTTCTTGGAAAAGTCAATAGCTCTGCTATTCTGAGGTCCATCTTTGCAGAGAAGCTTGTGTGGTCTGATATGAGACCCCTAAGATCTATTCTCCTATTTCTTGCATAACTGTGAGAGATTACTTTACCTCTCTGAAGGTCAGTCAACAAATCTACAAAGTAGAGATGACATAAATGCCCACTCTAAAGTTGGGAATATCAAAGTCCTTAGTACAGTGCCCAGCACATAACTGTAGCAAGACCTACTGTGACAGGCATAGACATAACCTAAAATAATAATATAATCAATATGTACCTAACTTACTATTCACAACTTCCAAGCACTTTGTTTTTCCACTTCAAGGGTCTTCTGGTTTTGTTTCTTGTGCATTTTCATATCTCTGAAATGCCTCAGGAGAAAAATCCTAAAGATATAACAGATACACAAGGGCACCATGGAACATGGCCACTGCACCTGTCATCATGTCACTCATAATCATTTTTCTCTGCTCACTGTGCACACCTGGGGAAGGTTGAAAACTCAGTCTCCTACATTATCCCCCATTACAGTTGGATAGGGAACATCTGGCCAATTAATTTTTAGTAGTCTAGGAGGTTGGATCACCAATTACAGCATTTCAGGGTTCTTATTTTCATTACCTTCATAGTGTTGGTACACACTAGGCCGAGCGAGCTGCTTGCTAGGAGTCCTGGTATTGCTAACATTCTGGGAAAGCATATAAAGGACCACAAATCACACAAGGCAGAACTGTAATTGAGTATGATGTTCTTTTCAGATTTCTCTTGCAAATAACTACAGTCTCCTACACACAAGCCAAGTTACCCAAGTTGTGAACCTAAATACTATGCCCAAAACAGTAACGCATTTGTACTAGAAAATATGTGGAATAACATGAGGTCAGGTTAACAGTTTTTCAAAGCATTCTCACTCATTCTTGTTCTTAAAAAATAGGAAAGTAGTCTTCAGGATAATTATTAAAAATCTCCAAAAAATTATCCTGAAGAGCGTGGATTATTTTTAAATAATCTATTATAACTAAAAATTATTTCCTATTAGAATAATATTAACTAGGAGTCTCAGTTTGGGGTGATCCATAAAGCAGAAATTTAGAGGCAAGACATGTTTATGTTGCTTGTTTCTCTTCTAGGACTCTGTTCTATGTAACTACCATTTGTCCAATAAATACAAGTTTCTGACAGTACTATGGTGAACTCAGCAGGGTCCAAGCTATTATTTAAGGCTTTTTAAAGAATAAATATCAAATAATCTGAAAAGGCATCTTAAAGGGTGAAAGTGCAGCCATTTTTTTACGGTTGCTAGCTGTGTGGAACCAAAGGAGAATTTTCTTTCTGAGAAATGCAGGCCTCCACTGTCGATAATAGTGAACACGCACTTCAGCAATGCTTGTTGTGGCATCCAGCTTCAACGCGGTGGCTCAAGACACGTAAGCATACTAAAGGTGGCAGGGAGCACTGGAGGAAAATTTAATGCGAACAGGTTTGTAACAGTATATCTACATATAGACATAGAGATGTGCTGCCTGTGTGCGTTTTTACACATACATGTGTCTTTAGAACAGGTCAAAAGATGTATCAGCAGCTTGGATGTTTTACTCCATGAGCTAATTCTCCCCCACCACAGATGCTATCAGTCAGACTGAAGGAACTCACTTCCTTTGTCAGTACATGGGCACATGAATCAAGCTAGTCTCATCAGACACGATGTCCTGAGAACTCGGGTTTTGGATATTGATCTGAATAACAACAGAGAGAATAAGGCTAAGAGCTCAGTCATTTTGATAGCAGACCCCACAAGGGATCTATTAGTTTCTGCTACCTACATTTGAAAGCTATTCTGTGTCCAATCCATTTGTAACTTTTAAGGGTTCAGCCATTCATTTGATTCTGTAAAGTAACCAATATATATTCAATGTACTTCTTTGACTTTTTTTAACTTACTTTAGCCAGTATTTCTTTGCTTACATGTGATCAATAGTTTCTGATTCATGATCTATATATTATATACTTTCACACTGTCCCTAGAAACTCTCATTTTATAAAACGGGATATAGCATATATGCCTTCTCCTCTCCTTGTAAAAAGCAAAGCCATTTAGTTTGGATTTAACTTCCTAAAAAATTTTGGTGAGTTAAAATCATCCAGCATGGAAGTTAATAAAAACACACCTTTAAGACAATGAAGTAATTTCAATATATGTTTTATTTAAGTTTCATTACTTTTTTTCCTTTCCTATAGGCTAAAAACTTTTTTAAAAAACAACTTTATTGATTTGGGAACACTAATCTTTCTTTAGCACTTGGTTAGAACCTGACTATATGCAAATAGGTTAGTTGCTGTATTTGGATGTTGGTAGCAATATTTTTCCAAATTTTCAATCATCCACATAGCATGTTAAATTATAGTGCCTCTCTTTCTTCTCTGACAGATTCCAACCTTGTGATTCTCTGCCTTCTTTGCTACAGTAAATTGATCTTTTAAGACATCCAGGTGCAAATGAGTTAATGGTCTTCTACTGTCAATGAGAATGGTGGAGTCCCTCCCACTCCTCCCCGCTGCACTGAGGTCCTTTCCCTTCTGAGAAACCCACGTATCAATTAAATTCACCTGCTAATTAAAAGCTTGTTTGGAAAAATCCTTGCTAGTTAGAAGCAAAGGAAAGTGTAAAGGTGTCTAAAAATAGAGACTTTGAATGTCAATTACTTCCTTCCTCCTCAGTTCCTAGTTCCTTAGGTTCAATTGAAAACTGGTAAAGAAAGCTAGGAAAGAAAAAATTTTTTTCTCACCTATATTTCCCTGGGAGGATATCAATTCGTTTATAACTTCAGCTCTTTGTCAGCAACATCTGGATACACAGTTTTTATTCATGAGACAGAACACCATTTCTCACCCCATCTTATACAGCCACACTGATCTCCCTTATAAAGGCAGGAGAAGCCACACTTCTCACACGCGGACCGTCAACAATCCAGCCAGAGGTTTTGTGAGCTGGACTATCAGAGGAATGAAAGGGAATGTGGAAATGATGCCCTGTTCTTGCTTCTCAATGACATAGCCTGCTCTCAGAGCCTCACCCGCTACTCACTCCTGTCTGCTTTTTCTGAGAAATGGGTCTGGAGGGCAGACGTACACCCATACTAGACTGTCTTCTCTCACTTTTTCATCACAGACTTAAAAAGCCGCGTTACTATAAAGTGACATGCTAAGTATCAAACTGTATAAAATTAAAGAAATCATCAAAGTAGAACTCAAGAGACTGCAAAAGTCACGAGTTATGAACAAAGCTCCCCTTTTAATGCTAAACAATAAAAAAATTAAACTACAATGACAGCTCACTTATTGATTGATTCATTCACTCATTCAATAGATTTCTGTTAATGGTCTACTATTCGATAGTCACTGGGTTAGAAGGTAGAATTAGGGCTGTAATCAAAAGCTAGACTCAGCCCTCTGGGAATTTACAGTCTAGTGAAAGAAATAAAGAGTAAGTGGAAATTACAATAGCTTATAATAATGCTGTAATAGGAAAAGCAGGCAACTAAACCAGAGATGAGAGAACAAAAAAATGTTTTGAGATAAAGCCCAAAGATTGAAAATAACCTGCCTATGAAAGAGAAAGAGAAGAAAGACCATTCAATGTTGTTTAATAGGCACCATGAGACAGATCACACACGGTTAGGGGATCTCTACAGCTCAGGTGACTTGGAGCATAGGGCATAAAGGCAATGGCCGCAGAAAAAAACAAAATGCAATGCGATTTGAAACTGTCTTCTGTAATTGGAAAATGGTTGAAAATAGGAAAGGACAAAAGATTCTCTCCTTCATGGCTTCTGGTGTGATGTGCAAAAACAGGACAGATCACATGTAGGAGACCATGAAAATAAATTGTTTACTGAAAGATCATGAGTTTAACTGAATT
Organism: Heterocephalus glaber; assembly: GCF_053883595.1. NCBI lineage: Eukaryota > Metazoa > Chordata > Mammalia > Rodentia > Bathyergidae > Heterocephalus > Heterocephalus glaber. The sequence goes on from NW_028258377.1 coordinate 22,522,389, forward strand.
CTCATAATTTAAGCACAAAATAGATATATGCCATAGACTATAGAATTAAATTCACAGCTTAAGGTACATGAGATGACACAAAATGAAGATAAAATAGTGACTAATATAGCAAGGCATTATAAAAAGTTTTCTTTGGAAAAATTTCTCAATATGTTTATACTCAAAACCAAGATTTTTTAAAAAGAGAACACAGGGCTGGGGATTTAGCTCAGTGGTTCTGCCACCTGCCCCACAAGCACAAGGACCCGAGTTCGATCCCTGGTGCCAAAGAAAACCACACATATTCACATAATGAAATATTGTGTATCAATTAGATTAAGTTAACACGACAATCTTTTTCAATTCAGTTCAGTTATGAATTGTTTAGTCCCTACTAAGGGTCAAGCATTTTACTAGGTTCTAAGGCTGTTTCGTGAATAATTCTGACACATCTTGAAGTGAAAAGGTGAGCAAGGACCATAGATTATTGAAAAAAATGCTTAAAATAATTTTAGGATAATAAGACTTTCTCTCTAATTTGTACTACAGATAATAGGACAAGGAAATTTCTTCATCACAGCTGTATATCTGATGCCTAAAACAGTGCCTGGCACAGTGATGAAGTTAAGTCTGATGTGTAAATTAATGAGTGAAAACATATTAGTTGTATCTTAACAGGTAGTCTCAGGACATGAGAGTTTCAATGTAGGACTCTAGCTCTTAAAATAGGAGAGCACACTTAATATTTCCCCACATCATGCTTTCCTCTGAGGTGTTCAGAAATGGTTCAAGCTGTGGCATCGAAAGTCCTCCAATAAATCATATAGCCCCAAATTAATCTTACAAGTTGCAAGTCTCCCCCTCTGGTTTTTTATTGCACTTAAAATGTCAGCTCCTCACCAAGAACTGTGTCTCAGCTGACTAAAGTCCGTACCTCATCTTCACATTCAGCGCACATTGTTTATCTTCTAGATACACTGTTTGCCTTTCTATTCTTCAAACACACCAAATTTGTTTTTGCTTGATGGGCTTTTGTCTTCATTGTCTCTGTCCAGAATGCTCTTTTCCCCAAAACTCTGTAAGACTCCTTTATTGTCATAAAGAGTTTAGATTGTTTGTCACATCTGCTGTGCTGCTTTATCTTAACCATCTTGCTTATATGGCCACACTTACCCATCAATGTCTTTCTATCCCCGCATCTTCCTTTATGTTCTTCATAGAAGTTTTTAAAATTTTCATATTGTTACTCTCTTCTTCTACCCACCCCAAAAGACTGTGAGATGTATACAGAAAGAGAAGTGATATTGTCCATTCCTGGGGGAATGGCTTGACCAGATCCACACATCAAATAGACTGTTTCTAGTGCCCTTGTATATCTCTTATAACTTTAGAATTTTTCTCAAGGCATTTTGGAGATGAGAAAATAGACAAGAATAAAAGCAGAAGACTTTTAAAATAGAAAAAACTTTATAAGTTGTGAATATTCTATTATGCATGCTGTAATGATGTATTATTTGAGGTCACAGGCCTGGTACTACTGACTCTTACCATAATTATGTGCCAGAGAGTGTGCTAAGGACATTTAAGATTAATCTGCCCAACTTAGAAAGTATAAACTTAGCTCATCTCATCTTATTAGATGAGTCTCATTGTGGTTTAAATTTGTTTAACCAAACATTTGTTTTTTGTGAATGTTTTGGCATTCACAGAGAAATATCTATTCCAGTCCTTTGTCCCAGTTTTATTAGGTTATTTATTTTTTTACTATTGAATTTAATTTGAGTCCTTTGTATATTTTAGATATTATTGCTTCATCAGATGAAGGTTTTGTACATACATTCTTTTATTCTAGAGATTGCTTCCTTTCTCTGTTGTTTGCTTTTCTATGGAAGAGCTTTTAGCCTGATGCAGTCCCATCTTTCTATTGTAGCTTTTGCTACCAGTCTTTTTAGGGTCTTAACAACAACAACAAAAAATCCTCACTTGACCAATGTTAGGAAACTTTTACCTTGGGCCAGGGATGTAGCTCAGTGGTACTGGGCCTGCCTGGCAAGAGCAAGGTCTTGAGTTCAATTCCTGGTACCAGAAATAAAAAAACAAACAAACTTTTACCTTATGTTTTATCCGAAGAGTTTTACCATTTTAGGTCATAACATGTTTCATTTAATTCTGGCTTCTGTATTTTATTCCATTGGTCTAGTCTCTCTTTTTATGCTAGTAATATGTTGTTTTGGCATGATCTTATATATAGAGTATTCTAAAGACTGCAACAAAAATTTTTAGAACTAATGAGAAAATTCAATACAGTTCAGAATACAAACTCAACATACAGAGTCACTGGTGTTTCTTTGATAATGAAGTATCCAGAAAGGAATTAAGAAAACAATCTTGTTTTCAATAACATAAAAAATTAAGAATAAATCTAATCAATGATATGAAAGAGTCGTACACCAAAAACGATAAAATATTAATGCTAAAGACACAAATAAATGGAAAGATGTCTCATGTTCATAGATTGGAAAAATTCATATTGTTAAAATGCCCATACCACCCAAAGTAATCTACAGACTTAAAGCAATCTCTATAAAAATTCTAACATTTTTACAACAATAGAATAAACAACCTGACAATTTGTCAAGAACCATAAAGACCCTGGGTAGCCAGAGTGATTTCTGGCAAAAAGAATAGAGATAAACATCATTCTACCTGATTTCAAAATATACTATGACGCTCTAGCAACCGAAACAGCTTGGCACTAGCAGATCTTCACTAACACTGAGAGAAATTGTACACATTACTCTGTGTTGTAGCAAACATACCACAGTAGATATAATTTTTTTGTAAACCTACTCTCAAATAAAATGCTTACTTATAACCATGCAGCAGTTTAGCCCAAATGTCACTTGGCCAGATTGTTTGTAAACTGACTTCCGGAGTGCTGCAAGGGCAGGTGTCATTTCAAACAGTTGATTCTTGTATTGAGTAAATTTGATAAAATTGTCATTTTTATATGTCCTGTTATATTATTATATAAAAATTAACAAAAATATGCCATTTCTGGTCATCTTATATTTAATTACTTGGATTGATAAGTGGTCAAGATGAATTTATTAGGAGCTTTTTGATAAAAATAAACTTTTGATCCAATGGGTACAAGGCTAATAAGGATAAAATAATCTTTCCTTGTAATTTGCATGAACAGTTTAAACTTCAGCTTTTTTTAACTGAGCATAAAACATCTTCACTCAAACTAGCCATAAAGAAAAATATAGCATGAAGTATGTTATTCTGCAAGGTCCATGAATCACTCTCACTTTTTACAAGGATAAAACCTAGCTTGCACCAGTGACTAGATCATTGTAGGACAACCTTGATGCAGAGGAGGGCAATGCATAGAGTTTTCTGTTTACATCAGGATCACAGCTTGGATCAAAGAGTGTTCTGATGTTGACAAAACAAAGACCTCAAAACACTTAAGCAAAGTTTATCCAGATAAAATTGCAAGCCTACATCAGAGGTAACCATGGACCCTTCCAAGGAGGATTCAGACAAGAAAATTTTAATCAACTGTTCTTTCATTTCCATAACAAAGGTACAATTTAAATCATGTTGGAATCAGACACTCCTACAACACCTGGAACTCAGACCCATATCTATGAGTTCTTGGGCTAGTTTGTTTTATGTCTGTAAATCAGTTTCCTCAACTATAAAGTACTGATAGTAATTTTTACTTCTCTGGGGCCATGAGCGTAAGTGGGATGATATACCTGTTTAGCATAGTGCCTGACAAAATGTAAGCTCACAAAAAGTTAACTGTTATTGTCAGCATGATTAATTTGAGAAAATTTTAAAAATAAAGTGCCGTACAAAAAAGTATAGATTTAATATTAAATTGAAGGATTTTAATTGACCTTTGAACTTTAGGTATCTGAAAACACAGAATCGTTGTTATATTTTTCTCATTAAAATTTTCTCTAATTTCTAAAGCATGTACTTTCTTGCTCTCTGGCATATCTTTTATATTTGCCCAGATTTCATAGTGATTTCTCAATTATCTTGAGCAATGGCAAAATCAGACTTCACTGTAACATTTTTTGTGTAGAGGCTCTAACCAAAATTATTCAGTTATTTGTACAGTGCCCTCTCATATTTGTTCTTAGCTTTTTTGGTCATTTTATTTTTATAAGAACATGTTTGCAGTACATAGTGATATTTATAGCGAAGATTTGGTACATGTACACAATAGTTTCTTAACATGTTTTACATTTATTTACTAAATATTTAAGTAATTTTGTTGATGACAACATTTTCTTTTTACAGCAAATCTTAGTACATCTAAGAGGCATTTTAGTGTGTCAACTCATCTATAATAAAAAATGCTACTTCATACCTTCAGAAAGGCTTCAGTAGGGAAGACTGTTTATAAAATTTACATATGATTACGTTTTTACCTGATCTTCTAGCGTTTTCATTCACATGGTATTGTTCTAAAAGGTAAAAGTCAGGATATGTGCACTACTTAACAAGAGAAGGCAAAACTTCTTTCATCCTCCTCTAAGTTTATCCTTTATTCCCTTTGAAAAACAGAATTTCCCTTTTTTCTCTTGCCCAGCAAGATTATTTCATTTTTACAAAAATATGTGATGGTTTCTTACCACTGAAGCCTGTATATGAAAGATGAACCAGAACGGATTTTTTTTGTTGTGTTTATTTGCACAAGTATATACAGTAATTAAAAAAAATCCTCAACCAGCTGGAGCTCCAGAGATCTGAATTATGTGCTAACTACTCTGGTTAATTAGAGGGCTATTTAATTTTTGTAATTCACCCTGAGCCTGAATGGGTGCAAAATCCATTTGACCTGTGTCTCACAGTCATCACCTTGCCACAAGTCTCAGACCTCTTTAATGATGAACTGCTCTGACTGGTAATCACCTCTGGGCCTCATGTTCCTTCTCTTTACAAATTAAAAAGATGTCTGCAAAAAACATGCTGGTGCAAGGTGCACAGGCAATACTGTGAGGTTGTAAGAGTGGGAAACTATCAGCCATCCTGAATACTGATGACTAAAAAAGATACTGAAACCATTTCCAACTGTCCCCTTTCTTTATGGATTTGAGAATGAAGAAGAAAAAGAAGAAAAGAAAACGGAGGGGGAAGAGAGTGAAGATGGACGGGGGGTGGTAGTGAAGGAGGACCCAGAATGATAGGGAAAGTGCCAAGGGGTGAGCTGGAAAGGTCGAGGTGGCTAGGCCCTGTACCGTGTGTATCTGTGAAGCAGAGGGTAATGACATTTCATACTGAAATTTTAAAAGACACAGACATTATTAGAAAGGCTAATTATTAAAGGGGTACAAAGAGCTACACAGAGGGTTAAATCATCTTGTTTGCTGTATACCAAGGAAGAAATGATAGAGACTTGGATTTAGGATGGTGGTACTGAAGACTCGTTCATTTAAATAATATGTGGAGCAGCTACTCTACTTTAAGGCCTACCCTAGTTCTGGGGAAAAGAGTTTCAAATATGAGTGACAAGAGTCCTGCTCTTTAAAACACTTATAAGTTGGAGGGAGCTAAGAGAAAGAATAAATAGGAATAAACAGGAAAAATAGAATAAATAAGAATAACCACTAAGTAGGAATAAACTTGATATACTTAAAAGAAAGAAAAAGTGTGATTTGAGTGGGGTACGAGGGTGGAGAATAAAAGCTGATGAAGTCAGATAAATGTGATTTTAAGTTAGATATTAAATGAAGATCACTGTCAAAGCAAATGATATGAGTGGGACTAGGTTTTTAACTGATCTCTCTTGTGTGTGGTTCATGGGATGGAGAGACAAGAAAAGACGTGGAAATCTATCAAAGGAAGCAAAAGACCTCTACACTGAAAACTGCAGCACTCTGAAAAAAGAGGTCAAAGAGGATATAAGAAAATGGACGGTTTTGCCGCCTGCTGCACAAGCGCAAGGAACCAAGTTCGATCCCCGGTACCAAAAAAAGAAAATGGAAAGACATCCCTTGCTCCTGGGTAGGAAGAACCAGTATAGTGAAAATGGCCATACTTCCAAAACTGCTATATAGATTTAATGCAATGCCGATTGAAATTCCAACAATATACTTCACAGAACTAGAGAAAACAATCCAAAAATTCATTTGGAACCAGAAGAGACCTAGAATAGCAAAACCAATTAATTGTAAGCAACAGAGACATGGCATGCTTGTGATACATGAGTATCACAACCCCCAACTTGAAACTATACTTCAAAGCTACTGTGATAAAAGCAGCACGGTACTGGCAAAAGAACAGACCTGACGATCAGTGGAATAGAATAGAAGATGCAGAAACAACTCCAGACATACTCAGCCACCTCATCTTTGACAAAGGAGCCAACCACCATCACTGGAGGAAAGATAGCCTATTTAATAAATGGTGTTGGAAAAACTGGATTTCAACCTGCCAGAGATTAAATCTAGACCCATATGTATCACCATGCACTAAACTAAGATTGAAGTGGATTAAAGATCTAAATATTAAAACAGAAACACTAAACTTGCTGGAAGATAAGTTAGGTAGAATTCTTGAAGACATTGGCATAGGAAAAGAGTTTATGAACAAAACCTCAGTAGCACGGGAACTAGCACAAAGAATGAACAACTGGGATCTCATCTTATTAAAAAGCTTCTGCACTGCAAGAGAAACCACCACCAGAGCTAAGAGACAACCTACAACGTGGGAAAAAAATTTTTAGCAGCTGTACCTCAGACAAAGGAGTACTGTCTAGAATATATAAAGAACTGAAAAAAAATCAGACCCCCCCAAATTCAAGGACCCAATTCAAAAATGGACATCCGAAATGAACAGACATTTCTCAGACAAAGAAGTAAAAGCAGCAAATAAATAAATGAAAAAATGTTCAACATCACTCGTCATTCCAGAGATGCAGATGAAAACAATGCTGAGATTCCACCTCACCCCAGAAAGAATGGCTGCTATCAAGAAATCAACCAATAACAAATGCCAGTGGGGGTGTGGGGAGAAAGGAACTCTTCTCCATTGCTGGTGGGAGTGCAGACTGGCAAAACCACTGTGGAAGTCAGTATGGAGTTACCTCAAAGAACTAGGACTAGAGGTCCCATTTGACCCAGCTATTCCCCTGCTGGGTATCTTCCCAAAAGAATTAAAAGAATCATACCACAGTGATATATGTGCACCCATGTTCATAGCGGCACAGTTTGTGATAGCTAAAGCTTGGAAGCAGCCCAAGTGCCCATCAACTGGAAACTGGATAAAGAAAATGTGGTTTTTTAATAAAATGGAGTACTACTCAGCCATAAAAAACAAAAAACTAGAGTCATTTATAGCTAAATGGATGCAATTGAGGCCATACTCTTAAGTGAAATAAATAGGACACACATGTGTAAATAATGAATAGTTTCACTAGTGTGAGAAACTGATAGTGTAAACAAGGGTTAAAATGATTAAAGTGAATAATTGATAATTTGAAATAGGAAAAAAGGTCCAAAGACGAAGGAGTGAAGGGAGGGGAAGGGGAAAGGAAAAGAGGGAAAGGAAAAATTATGAGAAAAGAAAAAAAATGGAAATGAAGTCTATGTAAATAGGGAAGGGAAGGGTGGAGGGGGTGAAGGGCACACAGGTAATGGGGGAAAAATAAGAACCAAGATACATCATGTACAGTTACAAGCACCCAACGATAAATGTAAATGTATTGTATACCTAAAATGTACCCATAAAAGAATTTAAGAGAAAAAAAGAAGATACGTGGAGATAGACCAGTGTGTGGGTTTTTTTCTTATGTTAGCAGAAGAAGTACAGATACTAGAGCCAGGTGGGAGCAACAGAGATGGAAAGTGAAAGTAACATTTGGGAGACTTTGGAGGTAACATGCACTGTCCTTACTGATACATTCAATATGACTTTTGGAAGAGAGAGACACATGATGGAAAAATTCGGGATCTTGGATTAGGAAGAAGATGGGCATGCTATCACTTATGAGCTGAAGGAACTCGGGAAAGATTAGATTCAAAGAGGAAAAATATGGCTAAGGTATTAAAAGCTGCCTTTGGGCTGGGGATTTAGCTCAGTGGAACCTGCCTCACAAGCACAAGGACCCGAGTTCGATCCCCAGTACAAAAAAAAAAAAAAAAAAAAAGCTGCCTTTTACAAAATCTGTGTGGCTGTGTCAGATTTGAAAGTAGTAAAGGAGCAAAAATGTGACACTCATAGGGAAACAGGCAGTGTTCTCAGGGATAAGTGTAGGGAGAAGGAGGCAGGTTCAAGTCTTCTGAGTGCATGCAATGCAGAAGGCACCAGGAAGTGAAAAGGGGAAAAGTAGTCATTCTTGAATGCCAAGAGGATGGAGAAGGTTAAGAAGCAGGTAGCAGCCTTGGGAGAAACACAGGAAAGGGTTCAAGTGCGATAAGAGGAGGAAAAGCAGTGTGGCATCAGAGGGGCATTCATTCCTTCAGAGGACCTGTAGATGAACCAGATGTGGAGCCAGAGCACAGGTCGGTAAGGCTCGCCACACCTCTTCCTGTGAGGCTCCCACTCCCTCCCTTTGTCTTTGCTTCCCTCACCCATTTGCCGATTATTTCATAAAAACATACAAGATGTAACCACTTCAAGTCTGCTATTTCTTCTGTGACTTTTCTCTTCTACTGCACCCTTTCACTCTCTTGCCCAATCTCATCTCCTAAAACACAGATTTGGTTCCCCTCAACAAAGTCAACAACCCTCCTTTACTCAAGAAGTAGATGCTCCATGTATCTTTGAAAGATCAACTTTAAGCCATGGGATCCATTAAGTGGTCTCTGATTGCCTTCGAAGAATTGTGTTTTCCACTGGAATTTTCACAGTACATTGCCTATACCTGTATTGTAAAACTCTTTAAAAATTCTGCTTTTGCATGTTTATATTTCGGTTTCTGTATTACACTCAAAATATCCTATGCAGAATTACTAAAACTGTGGATTTAAACAATAACAAAACAAGTAACAACAATAACAAGCACGGCAAAATAACAATAATTGTAGCAGGTGCACCAAATCAAAAATAATGATTAATATTTGAGTGCTTACTGTATGCTAGGTATAATGCTTAGCTTGCTTTAAATTGATCACTTAATTTATTATTCCTCAACACTTTACGGGCAAGTCCTGCTATTATTCTAATTTAACAGATGTAAAACCCAAGGGAGAAAAGAAGACACACTTCCAAGGTGAGAGGACTGTTATATAAGGAGTAGATATAGAAGAGGATATGAACTTCATCTTCTCCCTACGTCTATGTGGTCTAATCCATCATAGTATGTAGGAGCTGTCACAGGACTGAGAACCAAAGAAAATCACTTCAGAAAGACAAGAGTCATTTGGTTCATTATGGTCAACTTCTGTTTAGGGGGTTCTAAATCAGTCAAGCATTACACCTTTAGCCTGTGTCACAGAGAGACTGGGAGGGTCTTCAGTTTTCCATGACTCACGTACACATTTAAATGAGGTCTGCTTATGATGACAGTTCTCTTTATTACCATGGTTTAACCCACATGTCTGCCCAGGGCATGGGGAACAAAGAGGAAGGTGGCAGTCTGAAAAGAGACAACAAAATAAAAGCAACCATTGGACCACTGGGCAACAGGAAAGACATCATAGGGAGCATTGGTCTTAAGGACCTCTCGGAACAGCACAGTAGGAAAAAACGCTGGGTTTCGCCGATTTCTTATTGCTCAATGAAAGGAAATTTCATTTTTAATTATGGATGAGGTATTTTTGTCATATTCCCTTACAGGGTCACTGCTTCCGATTCTGCACTTATTAATTTGGGAAACATTTTGGAAAATAGTTGAGATTAAGACTGATGGATGCTATTTTAAACTATACTCCAAAGAGAGAAGCTGAAATGTGCAGGTCGGTGTATCTTTTGGTGAGTTGACGGGCAGTGAATTGTAGCAAAAAACGAATTAAGCTTCAGGCCAAAATTAAGTCTTATAAAGTATCCTAGACATGTAGCCATTTCTATGGCTGTGGAACCTGGTTCTGTTACTTTGAGAATATTCATTTCTAGAATTCCATTTGAATGTTTCTAAATTATAATACCAGTCAATGAAGGGGTTGTCTGTGTTTTGTTGTTGTTGCTGTTTGGGGGATTGTTTGTTTTTGTAAATGTAGCTAGCTTCCTGTTTTTCTTCCCCGGTCTAGGCCTTCATCACCTCATACCTATGGTATGACAGTCTCCTCCCCAGCCTCTCTGATGGTCTTTCCCATGTCTATGCCATTTTACAAGCCAAGCCCAAGTGATTCCTTCTAAACATCACTTGTATCACGCCGCTCACACTCCTCCAGTGCTAAAGAATTTACCTGCTCCGTCACCTTACTGTCCACAAATGCTCTATGTCAATTCAACTTGGCACACGACAGGCCCTGCTCTGTACGTTCAACATGAAAGTGTATCCTTACTTGACCTGAATTCAGATTCTCCCTAGTCCTCAGACTTAGTTTTACTTCTTACCTGGTCTTTCCTAACCATAGTTTTTGTGTTTGTTTTAACATCTAGCACAAAAGCCACCTCTTTAGTGACCTCTTCCAGATAATTCCACATCTTTTTAAATAGCTATTAATTCTATACCTGTATTCAGTGCAATAGGAATACATGCATTCAACACCTTTAGTTTATTCCCTTGCAGCTACATTCAATTTTTATGTACATATATTATCATCTCAATTAAATCAGAAGTTTGCTGAGGGATCACATTAAACTTTTGAATTGTTTATGATTGACTACATCTTAACACAGTGTTAGGGAAATAGCACGTGTTTAATAAATATGCATGTGAACATTTTCTTGCATGGTAGAATAGAAAGAATGCTGGATTATAGAAATGTAAAGTATGTTATGGTTTTGACTCTTGCACTTATGAGTTACATAGCCTTAAGCAAATCACTTAATTCCCTTGGGACTCAGTTTGCAAATTTATAAATTAAGACTAATCAATGGTACATTATAAAGGCATGATGTGAAAAAGAACAGAAATAAAGTATGTAAAATATTTTCTTTTTGGAAGAAGACATATCTATATTTGTATACATTTCCAGAAATACAGCATAAAAAAAATCTTCCTCCATTCTGGGGTATTTTTATAATATAGTTTTGGAGGATGTTAGAGTGAACAAGGGTAAAATGATTTAAAACAATATATGAAGCAAATTAAAGATAACTAATCAAGAGACTTACACACAGTGTTCATAGCAACTGTATCTGCAATAACTCAAAATTGGAAATACACCACATATCTACTAACATGTCAGTGAATAAGCAAACAGTAGCATATTTATCCAATGTGCTACTACTGAAGAATTTACAAAACAAGAAATGAGGCAAGAAGAGTCTCTCTCACAAGTATTATGCTGAGCAAAAGCTTTATCCAAAAAAGTATTTATTGTATGCTTCCATTCAAATGAAGTCCTACAAAAGACAATTCTAATGTATAATGTCAGATGAGCAGGGTAGCAGTTGCCTGTTGCCAAGAAGTGGATGAAATTTAACTGGGATAAGCCACAAAGAGCTTCTTCATGGTGACTGATATGTTGCACATTTTGACTGTCGTGATGATTATATGGGTGTATGTGACTTACTGGTGTGTTTGTATACATTGGTGAATTTTATTGTATGCAAATATTACTTTTATCAAAGTTTTATATGAACTACATTTAAAATCAGTGTGTGACTTCAGTATACTTTCCACAAAGAAATAAGTCAGTATGGGTATTATATATTATATATGGCCTTATTTTCAAAGGGGGAAAAGAGTAGAATCATATTCTTCTTGGTAGATATTAACCAGTGAGGTAACCCTGACAGTGAAGAAAGCAAAGTAAGATGAAATTTGTTCATAGGCCTTTGACAACAAAAATCTGTCCAAATCAGATACGTTATTGTTTTTTTTAACTGATGAATTTAAAAAATCTTTTTTAGAATTAAGGGGAAAATGATATTATTTTCTCATAGCAAGCAGCAATATCTATTTTAGAGAAGATTAAACAGTCCATAAAATGACCAACACCCACACGATAGAATCTACATTTCTAAACTCTAAAAAAATCAGCAAAAGCTGATAACTGTACAGCTTCTGCATTCTCCAATTATCTCCTTTCAGAGCCAGAACACACAAACACTTTCTTGCATTTAATTAAGTATTGCAATTCCAGATTATCTTTGATTAATGAAGAGCGATATAGCGTATAGCTAGAATTATGTGATTATTTCACAATTGATCTTTAATTATTCCATCTGATAATAATTTTACTAATTTTTCATAATGTTCTCACCTGGCTTCTTATAAATGAGCTATAACAATTAATAATTTCCACTAATTTTCCTTGAAAATGATTTGAAGTTTTAGACAGAACTCTTAACCTTCAAAAACTATTTTTAAAATTTTAATTAAAGGATAAGCTGTACCATCATACGGAAAACTGCATGTTTCTTCAGATACAGCAACTCAAGTCAACACTTGAATGTTTCCTTCTCTATTTGTTGGGTTGGGGAGTTGATGTTTGGATATACCTAAGTTATCTTCCTCTCCTGGTGTACTGTTAGAGCTAGGTGTTCTGTCAGACAAATATTGGTTCTGGGCCAGCTTACTTTCTTTGTGACTTTGGACAATTTAACCCCTCAACCATTGCAGCTATGTTAGTAAGACAGAAATCAGAGCTTTCATTGGGAAGCAGATGATGCTTCAAGACAGGGGAGTGGTGGGACCGGGGATTTAGCTCTGTCGTTTCACCGCCTGCTGCACAAGCGCAAGGAACCGAGTTCGATCCCCAGTACCAAAAAAAAAAAGACATGGGAGTGAATGAAGCCACATAAAGAGAATGGAGAGACAGAAAAGAGGAGAACCAGACACAGCTTTTAGGCACTCCATTTCTAATTTCCATTTCCAACTGGCAGAGCCAAGAATTCCCATAGAGACTGAGAAGATACAGTCTGTGAGGCTGGAGGAAAAGCAGAGGCAGCCATGAGAGACAAAAGAAACTTACAAGGTATTACATGACACTGTTGACACTTAACATTGATCACTCCCCCTAACTCTCACATCAGATCCCTGAAAGGCATGTGTGTCAGCAACAGTTTCAAAGTTGAGGAAAAGAAAAGACTTCCAGCAAACGAGGGGCAGAGCCAAGATTTCAACCCAAAACTGCTTGATTTTCAAGCCCATTTCCTTAACTACCAGGCTAAAGGAACTCACACACACATTCCTCCTGACATCTGGTTCCTAGTATGTGTTCAGTATATGAAAATTCCCATTGCTTATTGACTGGTTAGAAAGCCAGTGGGTCTTTCTTGCTGTCATCATCTTGTACAAATTGAACCTGTACATGCACTCATGTGGCCCAGACAGGAGAGGGACAATATGGTGACCCTGATACCACTTGACTATACCATCTAATGTTTAAGTGGTTGGCTTTGCTGGATACTGAACTGCTAGAGATCAGGAAGGGACAGAGCAGGACTAATGACCATCGATGAACTTACACCTTTGTGCTGAGAATTCTACGCTAATTATTCTTAGAGGGCATGAGTTAGAAGTTTTCAAAAAATATATTGACATTAGTTAATATTTGGAAACTCGAGTACTGTTTCTAAATACATTTAAAGCAAAAATATGTGCCATTTGTTAGGGATGTGCATTGAGCCAGTCCCTGTGCTGCATATTCGACGTATACAATGACACAGCATGTTGAAATAGCATTCCTATCTCCATTTTCTATGTGAGAAAACTGAAATCTAAAGTGTTTGAGTAACTTGCTAAAGGTCTCACAGCTTGAAAATGGCAAAACCAGGAATAAAACTCACTCTAGAATGAGTTCTATACAATTTCTCCATGCAGATTTTTTACTAATAGAGTGATATATCAGTTTACTGGGCATTGAAAATGGTTATATGTAGTTAGTTATGCCTTCCCAAGTAGTTAATGTAACACTTCAGAGAACCAAATCTTAAAATTTGCAATTGTTGGGGAGCAGAACTCTTTCCAAACATTGTCATGTGCCTTTTATCTTTCTTTTGTACAGAATGCTAGATAGTGGTATACATTTGCTTGATGGCATGAAGCATTTGATATGTTCATCAGTCATGGTACTGTTTCACAGGTGTGAGACCCAGTGGGTTGCAGGTTAAATGGGATGCACCAAGAATTTATTTTCTAAAAGAAAAAATCCTTTACTATTATCTGACTTTATTTAGAAAATTTGCATTTTTCTTTAAAAATGGAGAAAAGAGATGCTCCCATGTCAGTGATCAGGAAAGATAAAACAGCCACATTTCTACAAAATATACTAAGGAATCAAAGCTCAAAATATCAATCTCCCAAGCAATTTCTTCCTCCTCTGGAAAATCACCTTGTTCACAATACCCTCATTCTCTTTTTTCTTGTCAATAGGAATCAGAGTATAGTGTGCATTAGCCATACAAAGAGTAAAATCTACACCCAGGGGTTTGTCTGCCTCACTCAGCATGCTTCCACAGGTGAGGACAGGGTGTGGAAAATCCAGCACCACTTCAAGAGAATTTTGAAGAGTGGACGATACTTCAAACCCTGTGCGGTATGTATAACCAGAAGTTCAGAACATAGAATAGAATGTATGTGTGCAATTTTGACAAAGGACTCTTAAATATAAAACAAGATACAACAAACATTTTATCTTTAAAGATATAATGGGATTGATCATTCTTTTTACAGAATGCCTTAATATGTTGACTGGGATTCTGGTGCTACAGCAAGATTAAACCTATTAAGAAAGTTAAAGAAAAAATGTTCATGACCCTATTTAAGGTAAACTCTCCATGGGTCATGCAATAGGTTACTTTATTTTCCTCAAGTAAGCCTGCCACTCTGACTTATTCATTGAATATACCAAAAGATCATCAAATTGGCCAGAAGAGTATATATTCTTACATACTCTGTTGAGTATTTATTATACTAGAAAGCTGAGGGATAATAACTCCCTATTACTTACTATTTTTATGGAAATTCAGGGTAAATGGAAGATTAACTGAGATTCAATCTGACTATTTTAAAATGATACATATGCATTTAGTCAGCCATTTAAAACTGTTCAAGTGTTGTATTGGCTGTATTTAGGAGACTTTGCTCTTAGTTAACCATTAACTAGTTTTGTGGCCCCATGAGTTATCGATTGATTTCTACTAGCTGTATTTAGCTTTAAAAAACTGCCTCATTTAAAAGCCTCACCATTAACTGTAATATAATGTGCACCTAATTACTTTTATTTATACATATGATCCATCTTCCTCTTCTCTCCCACCTTTCTTTTTTCCTTTTCACTGTTCTTGCCACTTTTTGTTCCTCTTTATTTCCTCCCTCTTTGTCAATTACATGCAGCCAGGTGCATTGCCCAGGTTTGTTCAAAGATAAAATTGGAATTAATTTCCTTAGAGGTGTACTCTAAGATTTTCCTTTAAGTTGGGACCATACGCTTGAGGATGTATTTCAAACCACGGCTCTTATGCCATACGTTTTAAGTTATAACTTGTATATTCTACTACAGCGTAGTTTAGCTTCCCATTGCAGCAGGATGAATGCCTTCACGTCAGTCCCAGTTAAGCCCTCCCATTATCTGTCCTGATTAGTGCAAAGTGGGATTAGGTGAAAATGATGATTCATGCTCTCAGAGGCTAAGGCAGAAAGCGGGACCTGGCTGGTCCTTTCATTAAATGCCCCAGCACCTGCTCTCACTGCAGATCTGCCCAGTGATGGATGGGCCTTTAATGTGGCATCCAGGAGCCCTGAGGGGCTATGGAGATTTAAGCAGTTTGTTAAAGAGCTGTCCTCTCTTCTCTGTCCTTGGAGCCAGCATTCTTCCCTGCACTTGTCTCTGGCAACCTCCGTCTTCTCTCCATGGCTGCTGCTGCTATCTGTAGTCTCTCTTTTTCCATTCGTCTTGAGCTACCTCCCTTCTGACCCTTTTCCCACTTCCCTCATGATTCACATCAATTCTGGCTGATCACTTTGACTACTGTAGCAGTCAAAGGGTGCCCAGAGCTTTTGGTTTAGTTATGTAAGCAACTGCATTTTCTTTACTTGTAACAGTTGGTGATTTGGACCTCAGACTCACTGGCATATCCCATTGGGAAGGGATAAAGAATTCACACTGTAAATCAGATTGTCTTGATTTCACCAATCTAGCAAAATGACCTTGGGGGACCTACTGAGTGTCTGTGAGACTCAGTTTCTTCATATGAGGAATGGAAATACTAATAATAGTACCAATCTGATAGGTTTGCCATGAAGGTTAAATAATATAAACCAAAGCATGATGGTGACATAGCAAGAACTCAATCCATCTCAAATATTTTTAGATTTTATTATATGATTTTCAAGATTTGTTTCTTTTCCTTCTGTGCAAAAACAAAAACACAATTGTTAGAAGGTTTAATGTTTGTATGAAGTTTGATATGAAAGCTTCACATATGTTGGGTTTGTCAGTTTCATAATGATTTTTGATATTTTATGTTGCTTTTCCTCTTTAGTTGCCTCCAAGGACAATGAGAATGTACACACATACCCACAAACACACATGCCAATCACCTCTTAGCTGTTCTAGGTTTGGATATATTACTCTGCTAATTTAGGTTAGAATGAGCACTCAAATCTGCAACAGAGAAGGAACAAATAAGCTGGCTGACTCAATAAGAAAGTTTCCTTAGCATTCATATTTCCTTTAGAAAACAGATTCCTTCAGATTCATGTCTGGAATCATAGTGAACTTGAATTCTGTTTTTCCCTCCGATGTCATAAAAATTGTATCTGTCCTTTATGCACACTGAAGCATTTGATCACAACTTAAGTTCAGTTTAGATGAATGCTAATAAAAAACATACAATTTCTTATAAGTTCTAGAAATGAATTAATGACAAAGACATGTCAAGAAAAAAAGCAGCATGGGAGTAATTCTGTTAACCCTGTCTTAAAAGCCTGCATTGTACTACTGCCATGGAAGTAGGGGAAGGCTGCTATGGAGTACATGGCTGAAATGAGCATTGTTTAAACTACAAAAAGCAAGACAGCTCCATGTGAATACCTTAAAGTCTCCCAGTCACTTACAAAGGAGAAACCAGATGGTGAAACCTTGGAGAAACACACACAGACACAATGCAACTAGTGACCCTCTGAGAAGAGATATACTAATGTTTTCAAAGAGAGATCTGCTTCTGCCAATGGATTAATGCAGAACCGTAGGAAATGGAACTGAAATAACATACTGGGTAGTAGGACTTTGTCTACCTGATTCCTTTCTGGAGATTTGCATGAGAATAAATTTTGCATCAGAATTACTCGTATTCCATGACCTCAAATAAATAAATATTACCAGAAAGGAATTGTCATAAGGTTACAGTTTGAAAATATTCTCCAGGGTTTGCTGATGTGCATCTCTTCGACCAGAGTGACTAGCCTAATAATATCATTTTTATAGATACAGTAAATAAAGGCCTAGAAAGTTAGGAGCCAGAGTTAGAAAATTAAAATTCACTGATCATCTACAGGCCACATGGAGAGACTGAGTGGAGTGGCAACAAAGACAAAGGCCACAAACCCTATTGGAACTAATGAAGACCCTTGTAGTCTTGGCAAAGTTAAACCTTTTGCTCCTTTTTCTCATCTGAATATATTTTGTTCATTTGATTTGCTTCACAAAATTATCATGAGAATTAAATAAGTTAAGAAAGGTAAAGTTCAAAAGTGTAGCAAAAGAAAATATTCAGTAAAAAATAGCTGACCGTATTCCACGACACCCTTTGCTTTGGCTGTGATTTGGATAAGTCTTCTACAAAGGCCCATGTATTAAACGTTTGGTCATCAGCTTGTGGTACTATTAGGAAGTGGCAGAACACTTAAGAGGTCTTAGCGGGAGAAAGTTAAGTCAATAGAGAATGTCCTTGAAGGGGATATTTGGACCCTAGTCCTACCTTCTCTCTCTTTTTCCTTCCCAGCTACCATGTGGTAAGCAGCTTTGCTCTACCACATACTCCTTCTCTCCCTGCCACGATGCTCTGCTTACCATAGCCTAAAATCAATGGGCCATACACTAAAACCTCTGAAACTATCAGCCAGAATATATCATTCTTCTTTGTAAGTTATTTATCTAGGTGCTTTGTTATGGTAATGCAATGCTAATATGAACTTTAAATGCTCTATCATCTGTCACATCAACTCTGATTGAGATCATATTATCCCCACTTTATAAAGGGACAACCAGACTGAGAAAGAGTAAACAACTGGTGCTCCATGTCAAACCCATTTCTGAATAACTCTGAAAAGCCAATTTCAACAGTCAATTAGTTCTCTCTTTGACCTAAGGAAAGCAGGTTCCATTTTGAATCTTTTGGGACACTGAAGAAAGAAAAAGAAACCAAAATCTTTCAAAAGTTAGACTGCAGCTTTTCTCCCCTGAGAAAGAGAATGATCTATTTTATACTTTTGCATCCTATTTTTAAAGTGATAAAAGTATATCTAAAAGGACTGCACTCTCTTGGGCACGTATATATAAATGTTCCTGGCATGAACTCCATGTGTAATTGTGGTTGTTTGGGGGAAGAGGAGGAGAAGAAAAAAAATATCTTGCAAGTGTGATATTACTGTTGCCATCTGCCTTTAGGTGAAATCCTGCAAGGTTATTTTGAGCTTCCATTGGATGCTGGTTTCTATATACACTATGAAAACTGCCAGACCACCTGCCACCCATCCCTACTGGAATGGAATTGACCACGATGGCTGGTGAAGCTCCAGAGACTGTCCTTTTGCATCCCAGCTACTGGCCTGGGCCTCCATCATGTTTCTTCTCTATTTCCTCCTCAAGTCCAAAGGACAATAGGTGTCCAGGTGAAACAGCATGAGGATATTTATCATAAGAAAGTAAAGACAAGTAGTGCATGAATTTCTTAAAACCAAAGTGTAGTCCAAAGGGAGATTTCATCCAGTAGAAACAAACCGCCCATGCAAACCATCTGCAGAATAACCACATGACATACCCAGTGGTGATTTCTTAGATGCCAATAAAACAAGCTTAGAAGCTTCCCAAGGAGACAAATGCTTCTGAAAAATATCTGCTACCGCTTAGCATATGGATCTGTGATTGCTGCCCAAACAAAAGGATGAAGCAAGGTAGGACAGAGCTGTAGCTGAAAAAATAGTTTTCCTCCTTGATCTTGTTATAATAAAGAGGTGCTTTTCTTTTCCTGACTTTCCTTTTCAGAGTCAGAACTCCCAGAAAGATGCTCAGTCTTTCTCACTAGTGTCAGGGTTGAATGGGATTCTCTGCTGTGCTCAAGAAGGAATTGCATTTATTTAGAAAGATTCAGGTCTTGATTTTTTGTATCATTTTAAACTTTCGTAGCTTGATGTCTTCCACAGCAGCAGATAGGTGGCAGCCAATAGAGGAGTTGGCAAATATGCTTTTTTTGTCTTTTCCCATTCTCTTCACTCCATACCTAGGCAGTGCTTCCCTTCTACCTTGCATGGCTGTGGGATTGTGAGACCAGAAGGTCTAGATGATCAGCCTACTGTGCACCCTGTGGCTGATGAGGCAGGAGAACTCACAAGCTTGGAAGGACATCTGGCTGGAACCTCCTTGGCTAGGGACACGGAGAAGAGCTGTCTCCCTGGCAAAAAGTAATAATGTCATCATATATTTCCCCTTCTTCCAGGTCCCACACTTTGGCTTTTTCATCTGCCTCCGAAGAATAAAAAAATAACACATGCAATATTTAAGAAAGAAGGGCAAAGTAAGGGAGGAAACAGCAGTTCTCCTGAATAGCTAATATAACAACAGAAAATGTATCCAGAAGAAGAGAATCTGTTTAAATGACCACATCCAGTCTTGCCAAATGCTATCCAATGAATCACAATTAAGTAGGCTTCTAGTAAACCCCAGTGAACAAAGCAGTGATTGTGTGGTGAATAATTCAGAATCTACATAGAATCCTCAAAAGGCAACCTAAACACTTAAAATTTCAACAAATAAATTGATGTTAAGGATAAAAATCTGGCTATGTCACTTGAAGCAGCTGAAGTTAGAACAATGATGTTGCAATAAAAACGCAATAAGAAAAATAGTGTCTTACATTCCCCCGTGGGCAGAGAACATTTCATAGGGAGGTAGTTAGGATCAGGAGCAAGGTAGACCTAGTCTTCCCAAGGGACTATATCAGCCAAAAGATAACCAAGTGATAGAAAGTACTTTATAAAAGACCAGAACATAAAGGAATGGATCTCACAATTTCTTCTCTTACAAGTAATCATGGACTGGTTCCCAAGGCGCGATTTAAAAACGTGAGACAATTAGATAATGAAACAAGATCATACACAATTAGGTACAAAATTACACCCAACACTATAAGAAGTGTCACTTAGGTAAAAACTGAAGGAAAAATCAATGGGGACCACAATTCTTAGGGGCGGGCCTCTAAAGGTACAACTTGAGTGGAACCTGGAAATTCTAACAGCATTTCACTGAAGAAAAGTTAGAGCAAAGATTTCTAGATAAAAGAAAGCTCGTGAGCAAAGACATTTAAGTGGTAATGAGGAAGGGGTGAGTAGCATAAGGTTAAACAGGCAGAACAGCATGAGGCACACAGAAAGAGCTTTGAAAGCTTAGGAGAAACTAGTTGATTAGGTACTTTAAGTTGGGCAAGGTCCAGTAGGCCCTGGCTCTCTGAAGCCATTTAATAGTATTCATGTTAGTAATAGTACTAATGTATTTTGTGTTATTGAGTAACTCTTAAGGGATAGGCACTCTAATCATTTTATATACACCATTTCATATATTTTTCACAATAACCTTATGTGGTAGGCATCATTCTTATTCCCGTTTTAAGGCACAGTGCTGAAAATTAAAAGAATTTCATAAAATTCCCCAGGCCCACACAGTGGGATATGAATCAGAGATGTGTGACCTCAGAATTTCAGTTCTTAGCTTTCCTTCCATAGCCTCTCTAGTAAGACAGTGGAGAGATGAAATCTAGTCCTTTCCATATTACCAGCTATTAATGAATGAATATTACATGCTGATCCTCTTAGGTTACATGTGAAAGATATGAGAAATGTGTTAACTGATTTCCCAGAACAGTCATAATTTTGGAATCCTTGTAGATCAAAGGACCATGCTAGTTGTTCATTGTTCTTCTAATAACTCATCTCAACTGTCACATATTCCTGCCGGTAATTCTCTCTCCTCTCTTCTGTCTCTTTGCCTCTCTGTCTGTCTGTCTGTCTGTCTGTCTCTCTCTCTCTCTCTCACACACACACACACACACAGATTTCTCAATGGTTTGAATAAAACAAAGAAAAATACCTTATGACACATACACATTTCACTGAGCTTGTAAATAAAATGTGAATGACCACCATCCCATGTGTTCAGGTACTGCCTATGACTATTTCCCTTCTGCAATAGCAGAGGTGAGGAGTTAAAACAGAGGCTATCTAGTGAGCAAAACCTGAAATATTTCCTGCCTGGCTTTTTACAAGTTTTCCTGATCTTCCTACTCTGTCACATGCCTGTCACTATGCTGTGCTATCCCTAAAACACACACACTAACAGAGTGATGAAAGAAGGTCAGACAGGGGACAAGAATATCACAGGAAGTAAAGGGCATTTCTTCATCACTTTTAATTTGAGATTTATAAGAATGAGCACATAGAAGGTTATTTATTTCCTCCTAGGCTATAGACTTGAAATGCAAATGCAATGTGACAGGAAAAAAAATAGCCACAATACTTTACAGAATATTTTAGGGGGAGATTTTCCTGGAAAAAAAGAGAATTAACATAAATCAGAGACAAGAAGACCACTTCGATAATCAGGTGTTGAAATTTCAAGCTGCTGGGATGTTTGTGAAACCATAGTTATATCCCTAATCTGTGCCATAAAACCAACTGCTTCCCTAGGATATTTGAGAACAACCAAAATAAAAATACTGATATATTTCAAATGTTCATCATTACTCAGAACTACTCATTTGCCTACCCAGATTTCAACAACTGGCCACTTACAAAAATATTTTTACCCAGAGACGGCAGCTCCTTGGCCATTCACATTAATGGAAACAACAAAGAACCACGATTCCCTGAAATCCATCACCTTCCTGTGGTTCCCTTCTTGTGATAAGTGTCACTCAAACTTCACACTACAAAATTCTTCATATGCAGTTTCTTTTGCTATCTGGGACAACCTCCACCAAAATCTCAATCACAAGCAATGGGAAGAGATTGGATACATTTACCAGTTTTGCATCTACATTGTCCCACTGCCTCAAAAATTAAGTCAGAGCCTGGACAAAGTATGCATCTCACAAATGCAGAGAGAGCAAAAAGGAAGGGGCTGACAGCAACCCTGCAACTACCAACCACGCATCATGAAGTGTCAGACTCCAGATAGCAAAGCCTAACAACAGCAGTGTGCTCAAAGAAAAATACCACTGCTGGGTTTTTAAGGTTCTGATTGTGAAAAGGTTATTTTATTTTTTTTAGTTAATGTGTCACATTGTCAAGGTTGTGTCAACCATAAAGGTGATATGTCGAAGTGACAATCATTTACTAAGGTAAAAATAAATGTGTTTCCCCCCTCAACTGCAGTTTGCTTAACCTCATTTTAAAAATAAACTGCCTAAAGCAGACAGAAAGAGAATTTGGGCATTATCAGTTGTCCACATTGAGTACCACTATCTAAAAAAGCACACACCAAAAGCTTTTAAGAAGGTGCTGTGCAGTGCTTTTTCATGGGGGTCAGCCTGTCAGGTAATTATCCCCTGGGACTTCTGGACTGCAGTCTTCCTTTTCTTCTGCGGTAGAGAAAGCCAAGGGATATGCCCCATGCCCAACCCCATTTTCTGGTTCTCAGTGAAGTTTTTCTGGTGTCAGCTCACGTCCCAGCTTCTTTGTGGGCCTGCGAGCCTAAATGTTCTTCCTCGTCAGGTCATCTTTTCATTTCACGCCTCCTATTGAGCAGAGTCAAAAGAGCAGCCCCCATAGAAGTTGACAGGAAGAAGTGAAGGGGATTTGAGAAGAAAGAGACAATGGGGTCTTGCATGTATTTGTAAAAGGCTAGGGATAAAATGTTAAGCATGGTCAAACAAATACCCAGTAAGAGGACTTCGTTGGGCCCTTCTCTCCCCAGGCCCATACAGAATGGGATAAGGAAGTCATTTACACATATATGCATACATAGATTGCATGAGCAATATTTTCTGTATGCAATTGATGAAGATTTCATTTAAAGAGGACAGTTGATTCATAATAATTGTTTGCCTTTATGTTTTAAAAATAAATAACTATGAAAGTACAACTTCCAGGCTTCGGAACACATGGAATTTTTGATATTTAAAGAGTATACACATAAACTTAGAGCACCATGTGGTTGAAACTTTACAAAAGAAATTATTCAGCTAGACTAAATACAGTATGTATACCCTTATAATCCTAGCACTATGGACACTGAGGCAGGAGGATCCCAAGGTTAAGCTCAGCCTGGGCAATTTAATGGGGCCCTGTATCAAAATAAAAATAATTTTTATAAAAGGGCTGGAGACATAGGTCAATGTGAAAGGTCTGGTGGGTTCAATAGCTAGAACTGAAAAAAAATCAAAAGATCAGAGGGAAAATGTATATTAGTCCAAGGTTAATGATACAAAGGGCTGGAGATCTGTCCTCTAAAATAGCTCTTAAAGCATATTATTAAAAAGATATTTTTTAGAAAATAGATAACTATAAAGGAGTATAAATTTACAAATCATGGCAAATAAATCTAATCTTGTTTGATAAAAAAGGAAACTAGACTGGCCAATAAAGCATTGCAGAGATCATATATCTGGATTTTAATAAAACACATGATAAATACTTCCATAATACTCTGACCACCAAAAGGAAAATGTGAACTCAGTAATAGTGTGGGTATCACGTGAGAGAATGCTCGCAAATGACAGAAACTTAATGTCAACTGGTTGAAGCAGAAGATTGTTTATTTTGATTCATGTAACACAAAAGTCTACACCTGAATTTGACTCAAAATCTGCAGTGAGTTTCATGGTTTTTTTTTTTCTCTTCAGCTCTTAGCTCCACTTTTTTCTCCGTAGCTTGCACACTTAGTGAGGCCCACTCCAGAAGGTAACTCCTAACCCATTTTTGTCTTCTCGCTTTCAATTCTAGTAAGAGCCTCTCTTCCAAAAGTCATGAACTTAATTTTGATAGAATAACTTAGGTTATCCACCCAATCCTGTAGCACAGTAATGGCGAACCTTTTCCAGACAAGTGCCCAAACTACAATCCAAAACACCACTTATTTATCACAAAGTGCCAGAGCTGCAGTTAAACCTGAATACTGGCATTTTAGTTTAGAAAAAAAAAAAAATCATACTTTAACATCTTCTGTTTTAAGAGAAAAACAAGTAATGTGTGCCATGGGTTTGGCACCTCTGCAGGGTACACATTGAAATTTAATAGTCTCACTAACTAAGCTGGGTCATAGGACAGCATGGAAACCAGGGTGGACTCAGCCCTCAAAATCACACAGAGTGAGCATGACAGAGAAAAGGCTAAGAACAATGTATTGTCACAAGAAGAAAAACTGAACATTGAATAGCAGAACCGATAAACATCTACTACATATGGTTAGATATACGAGATTTTATTTGTGGATCATTACATCAACTCGGAGAAGTCTCTGATAAATACCTGGGGGCTCTGCTTTTGGTTTGGTACTTCACAGAAGTCTCCAAAGTGATGTTCATTATATTTTCAGACAATGCAAGAGTTTACTGAACTTCAAAGGTCTTTTTATGTTGAGTGCCTTACATATGGCTCAAAAATTACCTTGACATGACAGACCCTGAGGTCAACCCCAAGGTGATGGAATTTTGCATGCATAGGTAAAAGGTTTTATACCAAAAATCAAGTAATAAGTAGACTACAGGGAAAACTTAGTGTGACAGTATTTTATTTGAAAACAACAATAAAAAAACCTCAAAGAAATTTGAGGTAAGCACAGGTTAGTTCAAAAGTTATTACTCATATAATATGTAGGCTACAGAATCAAAGATATGCATTATAATCAAGACCAGTATAGTTCTCTGTTTTCTGGGCAGGTCCAACGAGATCCACAATTTTATGCAGTGTTCTGATGTTCTGTGTTGATTTTGGTTGTTTTCATGTTTAATAGTTAACAATTATATATTTGTGTTTTTCTTTGATTCAGGCTTACCCTACTTCCTCTGAGTATAAATTTCCCAAGTCCAAGTAGGGTGTGTGTGTGTGCGTGTGTGTGTGTGTGTGTGCGCTTCCTGGATCACTACATGCTAGCAACAATAATATATTTTTTTTAGAAAAAATAAGACAAACTTGAAAGTATGTTGAAGAAATCAAGATGATGGAAGATAATAATTTGAGAATTCGTAATTTCATAAGAAAAGGAGATGAGCTAATATACTGTGGAGACGGCTATTGAAATAATATAGCATCTATCTTTAAACCTTTAAAACACCTGTGGATAAGCAAATTTTGCTCATAAAATAGTACCTTCATTTTCTTTACCCTTCAAACAGGTTGGATGAACCTCTCTTAAGGATGTTACACAAAGAGTTTCAACTGCATAGGAGGAGAGATGACCAGCATGTTCAATTCCTTGCCATTTTGGCAAGGCAATATGGTAGGATGAGGTATTCTAAGGCTACAATATTACCAAGTTCCTGAGACCCTCACTTAAGTGTCTTGTCCATTAAATTAGTAGCATTCTTGACAGATACAGTTGTGCTAGGACATGCCATAGTTTAAAAAGTCATATCTGACTGTGTCAAAGCTTAGATGGGAAGGTAAGTTTGTCTGCAATGAGATGCACCAGACCCTTAGACTCTTGATCCTATAGTAGTGAAGAAATCTTCACTTGGGCCTATGTAGAAACCCGAAGGATCAGGCTGACTTACAGTACATACAGGTCAAGCTTCTACTTCATTCTTCTATGTCTTTCCCCTACCTTCTGTGAATAAATGTACAAAAAAAGTCTTTTGAAACAAGTGAGCCATTAATTGCCATTTGGATATTTAGTGTATATGTGGAGTATTATTTTTGGAATTGTACGTGACTAGAAGTAATTATTTCTAGAACTAGTTTTCTATTTACATACAGACTGAAACACATATAAATATATATGTGCATATTTTAATGTAAATGCAAACTGGTAATATTTCTGAGACTGGGCTTGAGTATGTTGCTTATACTCTGAAGGAACTGACTGACCTTCCATTCACCTCCTCTCCCATTTGAAAGGCTACATCTTCTCTTCTTTAAAAATCACGATTATAGATAGGTATGGTGGCACCTGCCTATAACCCTAGCACTTGGGAGGGTGAGATAAGAACATCACCGGAGTTCAAGGCCAGTCTGGGCTACATAATGAAAGAGTTCAAGGCCAACCTGAACTACATAACATGACCTCATGTCAAACAAAAAAAAAAATCTAGATTACGTCTCTGATACTCATCTCAAGCATCATTCTATCTAGAGCTCTTACTCAATTTTACTTTCTGGTATCACTATTTTATGCTTTGACTATGGAAATCCAAATTCTTGAATTATGTGCCCAACTCTGTGCTATGACTGTTGTAACTCCTGGTAGAAATTTCAATTTGAATGTAAGCCATGAGAAGCAGCCAGGTGCTGTCTGCCTATGAAAACCCATGAAGAGCTCCACATAATCATGGACACACAAAAGTTGTGTAATATTGAATTAAAATCAAAACTGAACTCTGTGAGGGAAAAGGATCATCTTTTCCTGGTAATTCTCATCATTTCGTCAAACACATCTGTGGAAACCCCTGGTGTTGTGAGTAGGTGCTTAGATTCCTTAAAACGTGTTTTTACAAAGAAATTCATCTATAATCAAAGCAGCAATAATGACTCAACCTGGGAAACATGATAATTTCTCCTAAGGGTTAAACTGTTTCAAATCAGAAATCAAAATTATATTTATACTAATGACAACCTTAAAAATGTAACACAGCATTCAATTTTTGCATAAAAATTACACATTTTAAATACCAAAAGCTTGATGTGAATTTTACACTCTGTTTATGTTAAACCAAAAAAGTGAACTTAAAAGTAATCATGTAAATTGAATGATAATAAGAGTTCTTTTATATTTTTAGACTACTTCAAATGAATAATTTAAAAGGCATCAAGCAAAATATTTTATTAACATAAAGTTAATGGTATATTTTTATAGTACCTGATTTTCAAAAATTTGTACTAAGACATTATCATAATCAGCTCATGTCAGTTGTGTGCCATTTTACATACACTATTTTTGAATAAAGTTAATGCACTCGTTGGCACAGGAGCTCAGTTTAAATCTTATTCCTGAACTATCACTGCCGGCCTTATTAAAATACTTTTAATTTGCCAACTTCTACGTAAATCTGAAGTGAAGATGGCTTACTCTTTGAAATGTAATTTCTATCTGTAGCATTTCTGACTATATAGCAAGGTCACATTAAAAAGAATTGAATCATTTTTGTTAAAATAGGAGGGAAATCATAAGAATCGGCAGATTACCCACCATGAAATGGAGCAGGAAGTATTTTTACTCAGAAATTACATCATGGTACAAATAAAACTTTATGGCAGTTACTCTCCTGTAAATTAGATATTTATTTCTTTCCCATTAATGTGCTTTTTCTCAATATGTTGGCTTGGATTGTAATATAAATCTGTAAATTACATGCACTAAAGAAAATTGGCTCATTTTCAAACATGAATTTTTATATATAATTCTATAGCAGATAATATTTTTGGTATAAAATGGGCAATTATTTAATCATTTCTCTTTTATATATCAAAAATAATGGAATAAATAGCCTTTAATACTACAAACTGTTCTGCCTTCTTAACTGACATCTGGCATATAATACTGTAATTTTACTAATCTTATAGTAAGAGATAAAAGATAATTTACAAAGCCACTTTGAAATTTGATTTATAATCTCAGCCCCTTTCTCTTTAAATTAATTAGTTCTGCAAGTTTCACCATCAAACAACTGATTTCCTACCTATGTCTCACTGCAGATAGCATGATATATGGATATTCAACTGGACGAGCACCAGGTCTATTTTTTGAGTACATAGGAAGAGTAGGATTGTCCTACCAGCGAATTCTAAGTACCTTTCAACTCAATTAACATCTCATTTACTTTGATGGAATTTCTTTTCCTTCTCTTTTGTCTTCTACCCAGAGTGTCACAATTAGAGCCTATCCTATCCTTGATTTACCCCAGCAAGTCTTGGCATTGTTTTGTACATGAATCAAAAGTTCAAAATAATCCTTTAGAAGCCTTTTAAATATAGAAATGGATGGGGGAAATTTTTTTTCCCATTGTTCCTGGGAATTTCTTTAAACCTCCATTGGTTGCCTATGAACAAAGAATTTTTTTTTTCTTTTTCTCTTGATGCCTTAAACTTTCTGTTTTCTTAGCATCTAGGGTGTTTTTTTCCCCTCTCCCGTGTATGTGTTTTAGTCTAATAGTGCTTCTGAGTGCCCAGTTACCGCTGTGATAAGTGCCACAGAAATACTTATGTAGAAAGATAGATTACTCTGAACTGGCTTTCATTCTCCTTTTTTGAAACACAACTTCCAATGATAGAAAAAAAAATGCCACTAGTTTATAAAAATCAATGGTGTTTTTGTCTGCATAGGAGTGTTGGATTATGTCAAAGGACTGATATAATCAATATCTGATTCCTAGAAGATGGAGCCTTATCTTTAGAAGAAACACACACACACACACACACACACACACACACACATGCATGCATGAAGAATGTCTCAGAAAAACAATGTCTTTGAGGAATTCTCCTCCACAGCCTGAAAGTGATAGGCTTCATTTCTCTCTAGCCTCAGTACAAAATTTACAAGGAATTAAAAGTGAATAAATTACTCCAGCATCATAAAATTAAAACACAGAAAGCAGTAAACTAACTACCATATCATAACCAATGGATGAACGACAGACTCAAAGCTGTAGAAACAAACTTGGCATGTTTAATTACCCTTATCAAAGGATTTGGGACTTTGATAATATACTATGAAAAATTGCTGCAACATTTGAGAATAATCTGAATTAAAAATTCCAACTGACGGTATGTCAAAATAAAATTTAAAAAGATGATGAGGTTGAAGATGGTGTCCCCGGAGAGTTCCTCCAACACTTCAGTGTGTTTATAATCACTCAGTAAACATTTGAAGCCCCAACATGTTCAAATGATTAATTTAAAAACGAAACAAAGCAAGAGGAATTTGGTATGTGCAGGCCAGTGGCCTACTTCAAAGATTCCAAGAGCAGAGAACACTTTGTGATGGAAATTCTTTTCCTCAGGGGTTTCCCGTTGCTGTTCGGTATTCAAGATACTTTCCCATATTTTGCTTGACAAAGTTCAGCCTTCTCTAAAGAAACCAGGCAATTCTTAAAAAAAAAAGGAAGACAATAGAAATCATTACAGAGTCAGTTTCATGGAAACCACTGTCACCTTGGGGAGCAAATGCTGTGTCAATTCAGTGCTGATGCACATGGTGCTAAGTTGCTTTGCATAATGTTTGTGTGCTTGGAAACCAAAGAGGAGCATTTTAATTAATTTCAAATTCTGTTTTTCTCATTCCTGTCAACCTCAGACTATTTTCGCAACTGTTTAAAAGCCACTTTATCCTAGGAACATTTCTAGTCTCCCCAGTTGGATTTGAACATGACCCTGTATCCCCAAGCTTACCTCAGAAATTCTCAGAGTATGCTCTTTTGTCACTCCTGAATACTGATGTGTTCTGGCCTTGTGATGGTTATTTATTGGTAACTCTGACTCAAGCGTCAGACTATGAGCCTTCAATAGTTGGGGGCCTGTCCCCTGCAAACCCTGTGCCTCCAAACTGCTGACTGGATCCAACCCTCATTGGTTATTTTCATGAGCATAAGGTCTTAGGTGCTGTCCTGCTTCCTAAAATTTGTTTCTGTCATTGTTCACCTAATATTCCAATCACCTTCTCTGGGAATTTGCTCCACTCTCATCTCATATTGGAAAACTAAGCCAGGTACAGTGTTTCATTTTCAGTACAGGGAAGCCATTTGCAAAGACCTTCCATTCATGCATACACTCAATAGTCTAAATTATCTTCTCTTCTCCGTGCCTCGAGCACACTGTTTCCTATGTCTTTATGACCCAAGCTTTTAGCAGAGCTCTTGTGGGACTGCATAACCTTTGTTCCTTTTCTCCAGCCCCATTGTGATTAAATGTGAGTTAATGGATAAAGATGCTTGTTAGTTTTGGGACACTAGATAAAATCTGTAACAGACCTAAAGTCCCAAAGTAAACTACTCAACTCCTTGTTTGCCCAGAACTGAGGTTCCGGACACCACAATCTATAGAACAAGCTGCAAATGTCTGCTGACCATCAATACGTGACAGTCGACCACTAACCTTTGTCCCCTTTTCTTTAATTCTATATGTTAACTTCTCCCTCAACCCCCTATAAGAACAGCCTCGGACTCTGAGCCAGTTGCCTCTCTAAGCTATTTTGCTTTGGGAGTGCCGTCTGGCCAGACTAATAAAGGTCTGTTTTATTTTCCAACTTGTCCGGTGTGTTCCTTCTTGGGTGTTCTTCGCTGCAGTCAGCTCCTCGGAGCATTTGGTAAGGCCCTCGGTCTTACACTCTTGGTATAAAAATAGACATCAGGTAAACATTTGTTGCTTGCCTTTGTGTCTTTCACACTGCCTCAGACAATTCTTTGGAACCAATACTGAATACCAGGGGCTAAACTGGACAGTACATTTTCCTAAAATCATATGCCAGTTGTGAAATAAACACAGTAGAATACATACATTGGGCTGTTTGTCCAGATTGTAACAATACTCCTTTCCCTGAGCAGACATTTTATTGTACGTATAATGTATCATTGACTCTACATTTTAGGGACTTTGACCCAATGAAATAATGTGAACTTCTTTACCAAAAATGAGGATGAGAGAGAGAGGAATCCAGGGAAAGAAAAGTTTCTACCCTTGTGTGACTGGTCCTGTACTAGGTAATCTTGAGATATTTCAACACTACATTCAACTGTACACACTGAAGACACTAAAGGAACTTGTGTGGAGAGATCTTCAGAGAAGTAAAACGGAAATGTGAAGAGACAAAGTCTACACAATCTTCCTGCTCTTTCTTGGTCCTAGACTTGATTTCCTTTCTACTCTTAATAAACTTTGTTCTGTTGTATCTAGCTTAATTTGGTTCATTACTTATGAAAAAACGATTCCTGGCTGTTTCAGAACAAAAAAAGTGCTTTTAGGTATATAAAATACCTTAGCAAAGATGATTGTATTCATTGCCTATTGCTGCTATGAGAAATTATCATAAACATAATGACTTAAAATAATAGATATTTTAAATCTTAGGGTTCTGGAACTCAAAAGCCTGATTGTTTTTGTTGTTGTTGTTTTTCTTTTATAATTTATTAAGGACATGTTTAGAGTATATGATGCTTATATTCCTTGTGTGGAGTTGGTATACGTACAAAACACATCTTAATTCTTTCTTTTCATTCCTTCTCCCCTCTCCCTCTATCTCTTAATCCCCTTTCCATTTAATTGATGAAACTCATAGTAGCAATAGGGAAGCATTTTATGATTGGAGATCGAGGGGAGAATTAATTTCTTTGTGTTTCCTAAGTCCTTGTCGCTGCACCATTCTTAGACCCATCGTCTTCTCCTTCCACTTCAGAGAGCAATAGTGAATTGAATCTGTTTCATAATACAGTACTCTGACTTTCTCTTCTCCTCATTTCTTTTATTTTTAAGGATTAGGTGGTTACATTGCTTATCCAAGATAATGCTGGGTAATATCCTTACATGAGGTCCTATTTTAAACACATCTGCAAAATCCCTTATGTCACATAAAGTAACATTCAGAGGTTCTAGGGATTAGGATCTAAACATCTTTGAAGAAGCCAGATGGGCATTAACTACTATACTGCCTCTTAAACTTAAAAATATATACTGTATTACTTCTTATTGCTTATCTTGTTAATTATCATTTTCCCCAGTGTTTACAACAAAGGCTGGCACAGTGTAGGTGTTCAATAAACCCTGATAAATTTGTATTTTATCAGCTCCTCCATAAACCCTGGTAGTTCCTTTTTTGTTTTATAAAGTGAGATTTAAAGCAATAGCACATAGTATACTGATTCTGTTATTTAAGATCCAACCTGGATGGAGGCTTCTCATGTCTATATGTAAAGGCTTTGAGTCAGACAGACCTTGGTTTGAATCCTTTCTTCTTGAAATCACTATTTCCTTGCATGAGAGAGGAAATGAAAAGCACCCAGAATGCTTTAGCATGTGCTAACCACTCTCCTAAGTACTTTATATGCATGCTCTCATTTTCTTCTCATAAAAGAGAGGAAAATCTCCCAGTGTATCATGCAAGGCTTCCCACAGTAGATGATATAAGAGGTGAGCATGTTGTTTGCCTATTTTGTGTCAGGAAGAATAATGTCTGAATACAAAGATATCCATCTGTAAATTCCTAGATATGTCCTTGTCCTAACCATTGGACACTCTGAATATGTTCAGGAATTAAGGTTGCCAGTGGAGCTAAACTTGGTAATCATCTGGACTTAGTATAGGTAAACTACCCTAGGTTTTCCAAATGGCCAAGTATAATCATAAAGATTCTCAAAAGTATAACAGGGAGAAGAAGAAAAAGTCAGATGGAAAAGTAACTGTGAAAGAAGGATCAGAAAAGTGAATGATTTTTGGCTTTGTACACAGGAAGGGGCTGTGAACCAAAGAATGTGTGCAGCTTCTAGACTAAAAAATAACAGGTAATGGAATCTTCTCCAGACCTTCTAAAATAAAACAAAGACTTGTACACATACAAATTTTACTCCAGTGAGACCCATGATGTGATTTCCTATAAAAGAAAATATGTGTGATGTGTTCATCTACCAAATTCATGATAATTTTTTACAGCCTAAAAGAAAACAAATATTGAGTCATTTCTTATTGACTCTTGATCATATTTCACTAGAATATACTTCTTTTAAAAAATTGACCCCTTTGATTTTCTCATTTTAAATGAAACCAAACTCTAATGTAATTCTCTAAGAAAGAACCTTTGTTGGACTCCCCTTCTCTTGTTTCTAATGATGCGCAAGATGAGGAAAGATTATCATGCACTATTCTTAGATGCATATCTGTCTTTCCTCTGCAAGTTAAAAGTCTATTACCCATCTAACATTTGGCCTCCCAGTCTCTCAAAATTCTTATCCCATAAGAGCCAACATAAAGGTCTGAGTTTGGACTCGGCATCTTAAGGACAGGATTAGCATAAGGTGCAGGAGTGGTAGGCAGGACACATATTTCAGAAGACCGAATGCCACACTTGTGTGTCGCCCTCATTCACCAGGCTTCTTTCCTACTAACAAAAACAAGATACAATGTCTGATGTAAGATACATTGGTTCTCTTCTCTCTAAAAATATCTTAACCTTTCCATCTACGATAGTAGTTTTTGCTCATTTCTTTCATCTTCCTAATTTCCCTCATTCTGATGTCTCTTCTTTCCCCTGCTATTGTTGTCTGCCTCTTTTCGGTTCAGATTTGTGTACTAATCACCATGGAACAGGAAAATACTAATTTGAATGTTCACTGATGTGTCAGCACCATGGACAGCAACACCAGTTGCCCAAGAACCCGTAGAGGTCATATCATTATTCTTAACATTATTTCATTTTAAAATTAATTTCTAAATGTTATCTATTTTCTTCACACTTTTCTTCACACAGGCCTGCTCCCGCAAGCCACCCCTGTCTGACCTCAAATAGCTCATTAGTAGTTGATCAACTGTTTGAAGATATTCATTTGTACCCTGCATGGTTTACCCCTAATATTTTGATCTGTCTTCTTCTCACACTCATGTCCTGAGCTTTTACTCTTTTTTACTTACTTTTTTACTCTTTCACCCTGAAAAAATTATAGAAAATAATTTTGGATTTGAAATTCTGGCTACTTGGCCGCAATTGAACTCCACCTGTGAGGCATTGATATCATTATATGAAATCACATGAAATTTTGCATGTTAAAAAAAAAAGTAAGTAAAAATAGTCAAATTATAAGTAATTTCATAAGATTTGACCTAAGTATTTTTTTATTCCAAGTAATATTTCCAGTTGAATTTTAAAAATCTTTCTTCCACCCTCAAATTAACAATCCACACACTTGTACTGAATAAATCATTTTATTTCTATTTCATTGGGTAGGCTATGTGATCACAAGAAAGGAATTCTTTGTCTTCTTTTTCTCTGTTCTTTTCTTACTATTCACTTTTTCTCTGATCTCAGTGGAGTTCCATCAGCCTCAAATCCAATAAGACCTATGTACATCTTTGATTTCTAACCTCTCAAATCTCATCTGGAATATTGGTTCTTAATTATCCTTCATATTCACTTTTATCAAGGACTATGTCCTTGCTCTTTGCCTTCAAATCTACTCAGATTTTCGGAAGTGAAGCTGCCCTTGCCATTGCCACTGCTTAGTGAGCTATTGGCCAACTTAAGAAAAAAATAAGAGGGCCGGGGATTTAGCTCAGTGGTTTCGCCACCTGCTGCGCAAGCCTAAGGACTCGAGCTTGATCCTCGGCACCAAAAAAAAAAAAAGAAAAAGAAAAAGAAAAAAGAAAAAAAAGAACATTCTACAATCTTTACCCTCACTTTCCTTAACCCCATCTAACAGAGTTTCAGCCCTCTTTACTCAAAGAATTGACTCTCTGGCTCACTGAAATTTCCCTAATTGACATAGCTGATGGTTTTCTGTCCTCCATACCATCCTGACCCCAGCTGCTTTAGCTGTAATTTTCACCACGCATCCATCCCTCAGTGCTATCCAGCTCCTCTTCTGCTTTTCCACTCCTTGACTCCTCCTATTCCCAACTATGGTGGCCTCTGTTTCTTTGCCTTCTGTCATAACAATGCTTTACTGGAGAATTTTCTGTTCCTGTAACTTATCTCTATTTGACTATGCTCATTTTTGTTCAGAAACCCCAAGTTTCCTATTGTTTTCATACTTTCTTTGCTATCTTTGTTACCTGAAATCCCCCCAAAAGGCTCCTCATGTTGAAGACTCAGTTATGGATGGATAGGCTTTTGGAAAGTGATTGCCTCATGAGGGCGCTGACATCTTCCACTAATGAGATCATAATTGAAATGGCATTAGTGGGAGTCACTGAAACAAGGAGGTGGAGCTTACTTGAAAGGAGAGGATCATGGGAGCATGACCTTGGGAACTGTATCTGGTCCCCAACCTCTTTCTGTCTGGCTCTTTCCCTCTCTGCTTCTTGGCTGCCACTCAATTAGCAGCTGTGTGCCACCATGCTCTTCTGCTATGATCTATGATGTTCTGCTTCAGCTTAGACCTATAGCAATGGAACAAGCTAACCATGGACTGAAACCTCTGAAATTGTGAAGTAAAATAAACTCTTCATCCTTTAAGCTGTTTATGTTAGGTATTTTGTCACAGCAGCAAAAAACTTACTGAATGGCTCAAAGAAGTCATTATCTTTTAAAATTTCTGTATTTTCCCAGGGTGGAGTTCACAATTCCCATTTTACTCTTATTTCTTCTCTGAGTCAGATTTTTTATTTCCTCTCCAAAAAAATTTTATACCTTTCCTTTCCTTTTATGCACAAAAATGTTGGGTGGAGTAGGCAGGTCAAAATATACTTTATCTTAGTGTGTGTGTGTGTAGATGGTTAAGTGTGATATTCAGGAATTAAATATGCATGGTCAACATTTATATTATGTTACTCCCTTGGAAATTCACTTCGCATATTATCATATGAAAGGTTCTGAAAGCCATTCAGTTAATAAACCTGTTTAACTCAGTTTAACCCAATGTTCCCAAACTGATTTGACCTTATAGACTCTTTGTTCATCATTTTTAATAAAATCTTTTTGAACACTCAGGGAAATGTCATAACATAACAGGTATTTCTTTTGTGTCGACAAATCTGATCAAATCTTGATTTTGCCACTTATTAGCTCTGTGGGCAAGCTACTTAGCCTCTCTGAGCTTCTACTTGTTCAGCAATAATAACAACCACCTCAATGATGTCTTTTGAGAATTAGAAATAGTGCAAATAAAATATTTCACATGGTATTTAGCACACAATAAGTACCTATAAATGTTAGTATCACCAATGTCATTATTATTTTTGCATTATAATTATGTGTCTTACCCAAGCTACGTTACAGATTATCTTGAAGCCTCTATGAATCATATTCTTTAAAAAATGTCTTATACACTGTTTTATTTCATGGATACTAAGTTGAATACCTGATATACATGCACATATATATATATATATATATATATATAAATTCAGACTCAATCAATGTTTAAAAACCACAACTGAATTTTCAGTAGAAGAATTTTTACAGTTAATAGATGGCTTATAAACACTTTGAAGAAAAACTAAAAAAAAACCTAAAATGTGTTATTTTTCATCATTAACTGCTGTTTTCAAAATAGTTACTTGAATGATTTTATTTCTCTCTCTTCCACTGAATGCTACTGTGTTTGGTATTCTTATTAAATCAGTGTGCATCCATGGCCACAGAACACTGCAGTTTCTAATATGCCTTCCAACAACACTTAAGACATTTCAAAAAGATGTCATGTAATTGTTCTGATATCACACATCTTCAATGCAAACCAAGGTTCTAGAACATCTTTGGTTTTTGTGTTGACTTGGCAGATAGAACCACCGTCATTCAGTTATGTAGGATATAATTTAAACTCAGAAAAAAGTACCACATTTTATACATTGAAAGAATAAATTTGTTTTAGAAGAGAGCAATAACATAGTAAAATGAGCAAATATAACACATGATTTACTTCAAATAATCAATAGCTAAGGCTGAATCCAAATGGTCAAAATGACTTGGAAAAAAATGGCCAAACCAATTTTTCCAATGATAATTGAGTCCAACAATTTGTACTTACATATCATTTTCAATGTGCTTTTAAACAAGTCTCTTTTAACCGTTTTTCCAAACACACTGGATTGAACCGGTTGATACAGGCTGAGCGATACAGGACATTCTGGTCACAATGGCAGCTTAAACAACTTTTCCTTCTGCCCAAACTCGCTTCGCCAACAATCTCTAGCTCAAGGAAACCTTGCCAGTGCTGAAGTAAGACTGACTCAAAAAATAGACATTATGTTTGCTGTTCCTTCTGCACAGAATGCTCTTTCTTCTGAAGCATTATAGCATGTTAAATAAGAGCTAAGATTTAGGCCCAATTTCTGGTTTTGACGTTTCTAAGCTCTGACCTTCAGTAAAAGGACTTAACTTCTACATGTGTCTGATTCCTATCCTGTAAAACTGATTAATACTACCTACCCCATGGTGAGATTTTGAGGCTTAAATGATTTGCTGAATGTAATACACTTAAACAGGGCTTGGTGGCCTGTACTGTAACCTCAGGACTGTGGGATGCTGAGGGAGGAGGATTAAAATTTTGAGCCCGATCTGGGGAACTTAATGACTTGGTGTGACCCTGTCTTAAAACAAAAAGTAAAATATAACAAAAGGCTGGGCATGAAACTTAGGGCAAAGACCCTGGGTACGCCAAATATTCCTACTACCACACAAAAAAGCAATGTGTTTGGACCAATGCCTACACTGGGTGTCACTTGGATGTGTTTGTCCTACCATCATCACCATCGGCCTTGACTTCACAGGGTCAGTCTCTTACATTCC
The DNA here is from genome assembly GCF_053883595.1 of Heterocephalus glaber. NCBI lineage: Eukaryota > Metazoa > Chordata > Mammalia > Rodentia > Bathyergidae > Heterocephalus > Heterocephalus glaber. Next base: position 22,560,242 of record NW_028258377.1, read on the forward strand.
GCAAATCTTGGATCGAAAGTTCCCACCTCAGAATTGTTTACACTGACTAACCCATCTGAAGTAGTTCCCAAGCCTTTTTATCCCCAGAACTTATCACTGTCTAAAATTAGCCCATGTATTTTCCATTTTTCTCTTCTCCTATCTTAATAGAGTATGGTACTTCTTGCTGTACTTAGAGTTATATCTCCAGTGTGTAAAGGAAGTCTTTGCATTTTGTAAGTGCTCAATAAAGATTGACCAAGTGTTCTGTGATAAGGTTTGGTTTAAAGGACTCTGCCTACTTGTGTTTAAATGAACAGAAATGGCTCTTGCTGTGAGTACACAGAATCAATTCTGTTAGGAGTAAAGCAAAAGTCAGTGGCTAGTAAGGTTTTGTGCCATAGATGCCTCTCATGTACATCCATGCCATAGATTCTTAGTTAAATTTGTCTGATTGTGTCTCTATTCCTATCAAAAGATTTAAACAACAAAATTATAAATTCCTTCTTTCAGAACTTGATCTCAGCTTGATCTAAATTACTGTATACGAAGGTAAAAAAAATAAATACTATGTTGTTTTGGTCTAAACATAAAAGTTAAGTTAGAAAATGAGGAATTTTGCAACCAGCATGAGTAAGCAACCAGAAATGCAATGAGTCAATAATTTTCCATAGTCTCGAGGGGTCTTATATTTGTTGGTTAATTAAAATGACCTGAAGTGTTGAACTTTCTTTCTCTGGGGGATATTTTAAAATTCTGATATTTCTCAAGGGGAATGGCCATAATGTTTCATTCTTATTTTTGATAGGAGACTAAGAATGTAAGCAAGCCAATTATTGTGTCTGAGTTCAGAATCTTTGGACTTTTAGAGTGGATCTGGCTTCCACCAACTTCATTTTAAAAGTAAAGAAAATGAGAGCTAGAGAGAAAAATGCAGTGCTCAAATACATACACAACTAGTTTTGGTCTTTGTTCCTATAATAAACTATGATTTTTTCCTTTCATTACTAGATGAAAAATTAAGCCAATTATGAGATTAATCTCAAAGTTTTTAACCTAGAATGTGTAGTTGATAAAAACAGTCACCACCAATAGGTATTTGACCAGAAAGTGGTCAGTGTATCATTCGACATATTGATTAGTCACTTGTGCATATTAAACCCAGGCCACCCTCTTGAAGTCATTATCATTATTACCATCTTAGTGATGGGAAAAGTGAGGCTCAGAGGGGTTGTGTGCACAGGATCACTCAGTTAATAAATTACTGAATCACTGTTTGTCTCCTGATCTGATTGCGAAGCCTGACCTTGAGACACACAATCTCCAGACCTTGAGACGCACAATCACCCCAGGAGCCAATTCTGGCTTACTGCCTGTTTTTACATAACTTAAAGTTAACAATGGGTTTACGGCTTTAAATCACATGAAATTTAAATTTCAGTCTTCATAAATCCAGTCCTACTGGAAGACAGCCTCATCCATTCTTGTACGTAGTCCTCTACAGGAGCACTGTGTGGCCAACCACAGAGATCACATTAGTTGCTAAGCCTAAAATATGTACCATCTTGTCCTTTACTGAAATAGTTAGTAGTCTGCTATTCTTGATCATTAGAGGCCCCCCCAATTTTCAGCTGGAAAAAAACAATAAAATTATTGAAATGTAAAAGCAAGGTGTCCAAGTACAACAAGAAGATATCTCTTTAAAATAAGGACAATTCCATTTATGAATGGAGAATAGTATCTAAGAGCAAGAGAAACAAAATCTCCACTGGATTCTAGTTCATAAAACCACGTTATCCTTCAGCAGGTGATAGGCATTCCTGTTAGGAAGTATTCTCTTGTACAATTCACCTAACAGGAACAATTTGTGAATCGATAGCAAATCACAAAGTGTGCTCAAGTCCAGAGGACCTGTGCAAATCCCTGACACATTTTGGTCTCACAGTTTTTAATAACATTGCTGAGGGCCTGGGACTTAGCTCAGTGGTTTCACTGCCTGCTGCGCAAGCACAAGGACCAGAGTTTGATCCGTGGTAACCCCCGCCCCAAAAATAATGTTACTGAGATATTATTAGTCTTTTTCACTCTCTTTGTCCCACAAATGCACAGTGGCATTTTCCAGAGAATATGTATATATGAGACAAATGATATTACTACAGAGCGAATGTTAAGCCAGATAAGAGAACCCAGCTCTTACCCTGAGCCAAACACTAAAGAGAGTCGCAAAAATGTAAAACAATGGTACTCTTTACTATTTTTTTACCTTAGAAAACTTAGATATTTAGCCATAAAGTTATGTCATTTATAACAACATATAATGGTTTATTTTAGTATATTAAACTTTTGTTTAGTGTTTCAATTTTAATTTCTAATGGGGTAAAATAGCTAGATATAGCTCAGATAAACAGATGTTCTTTATATGCTCCAAGGTGTCTTAAGACCAAAATTTCAAAGAATTTCTATCTAGATTTGCTTCACCCTTCCAGTATGAAACCCTAGCCCCACCATATATATATATATATATATATATATATATGATGTCTTTCCGATTATTTTCTATTGTTGTACTACAAATTTCCAAGCCTGAATCCATATGAACATTACCTAAGAAGTTTAACATTTCAGTTCTCTGTGCCCTAAACTCTCTAGGAGTAAAGTCTAAGCTGCTAAATCCATTTTCAGAGGATTCTGATTCAACTCATCTTAGGCCAGTGCTAGGTAACCTTGCTAGAGATAATGTTGATGGTGTTTCTTACGGGCTCTCTCTTCCTCCTCTCAAATTCATATGTTGAAGTTCTAACTACTTGCTACTTAGAAGAAAACAGTATGGTCAGATTCAAAATCATAATCTGACACAAAAATCTGTATCCTATGCCCTATGACATAGTAACAAAAACAATGACTTCTGTTCCTTCCTCTTTTCTTTTCTCCCCTTCTTCTCCCTCCTTTTCCTTTGATACTCACTTATACGGTGCTTAGTAGAAGGCTTTAAGATCAATGACTGCTAAGCAATATTGAGCTAACTGACAACAGTCATTTGCATTCCTTTAATTCATTTATGTATCACCCTCTCCCCATATGTAAGAATACAACTGGAATTCTGCTAGGCACAGAGCTACAGAAATAAATAAGTTGTAATCATTCTTTTGAAACACCGCTAGTATTTGGAAAACTCTTTTTACCATATGCATGAAAGCAGCTTCCTCCCTTGCCCTCTATATCTTCTTTATATCTAAGGAAAAGAACGAACTGACAAGACGATTTTCAGGTAATCTCTAGCTTCAATGCAATAAATGTGTAGGTACTGAACTTGAAAGCTTGTGACATTTGACAGAATATCATTGGAACTGCTATGCACAGCTACGGTTTAGACTGACTATGTTAAAATTACATCACAGCAGATGAATGGCACCATTTCAACAGCTATAAAATGATAACCTTGTTGTTTACGTTTAAGTTTGTGAGACACAGAAAAGTAGAAAATGCCCCACGGAACCACTTAGAAATGCAGACAAGTCACATTTCCAATTGCATGGATGTGACTTCTCATGAAACAGATAAACTAGAATCACAGGGAAATGGAGTAAAATGTAAAGTTGCAACGTTCCTCCAATTGTTAGCTGTACATGATAATCACTTTGCTTCTGCTTTATCAATATAACTGTTTCTATTTTATATAAATTGTTACTGTAGAAGGGTATCCCTAAACATTGTATGATTATGAATCTTAAATAAGGTACAGAGAGAATGTAAACATCTGTGGTCGTTGGATCAAGAAACAGGCAGAGAGGGGAGGGAGGGAAGAGGAAAGTGGGCGAAAAAAGAAATTAAGATGTATTACACACATGTACCAGCTCCCCAGAAGGGATTTAAACATTATGTACTACACGTATGTACTAATACGCTTTTAAAAATATTTTTATGAATAACAAAAGCAAAACTATTGAATCTTCTCTTCGATTCTCCAAAGTGAGTCCTATTAACACAAAATCACCCTTGAAAATTCTGAAATGCTTGAGACTGTGGGAGGTAAGACTCCTTGACTAATCAATCATAGTTCTATTTGCTACCATGATCTGTCACATAGAGACATTTGTTCTTGCTTTCAACAATGCCAAACCAATAATAATTATTTCTAGAAATGCATGCAAGGCCAACCGTGCTGACTTAAGAGGGCTTCGAGGCATATTCAGTGAAAAAGGCAGAGCTCACCACATTTACAGGGAGGAGGCTCACTTCAGAACACCAACGCATGTAGTAATCATTAGGAAGCGAAAAGCTTATGGGACCCAGATTGTCCTAGAAACTAGGGAGTGTGTGCCATTGAATCTTTGCCTGGGACCAGAGCACTCCTCTGTCTATGTGGAACAATATATTTATTCAAACAATCATGTGTGGGCATGAACATGTAGAGTGTTCAGGGAATGAAATAGAAATGTATACAGTCTATCATTTATGGTTTTCTCACCTTGGGAAGTGCCTAGGAAGTTTATTGTAAATAAACACAAGGGAGAGAGGATCACATTCTTTTAACTGCTGTCACAACTTTCCAAGTGCAGATGGAGGCCTTTTTCTTTTGCAAAGCAATTTCTTTAAAAATTGTAGAATGACTGTACAAAAGATTGAATAACTTCAAGTGGGCAAGCAGAAAGAGGACTATACTATGTATCTGGATTTTATATCTTCAAAGAACTTTTCTTAAATGTATAACTCACTTTTGGTGAGAAGAGTTAGGTGGGGAAAATTAAAGATATTTTTATGAAAATAAAGCAAAATATATCACAGGAGATGATGTATTGTGGTCATTAACAACTCTACATTGAGGATTAAAAAAAAACAAGTTACTGAAAATCCTGCACAAGACAAATGCTCTTAATAAAATATTGATAATAAGAAAGCAAAGGAATTGTGCAACTTCCAAGTTGCCATTAGACTAGAGACCCATTATGTGGCCCTCACAATGCATTTATTTTTGGGCAATCTATGGTTGGATTTTCTTTGTGTTTTAGTTGTTGTTGTTGTATGATGTTTTGTAGCTATTTTTTGTTTTGGTTTGTGATCTTACATATCTCACTTCCCCGCTGGACCAACCATGTCCCTGACAATGCTTTATGGACCTGTGAAAGACACTTTTTATTTATTCATTTTTTTTCTGGCTAAGCACAAAGAAGTATATATTTGAGGCACAAAATGTAAAAAGGCTTAAATTCACTAGTTGCTGCCAGCTTACCTCATTAAGAAATTGTTCTGATGCCTATGGGACAGAAAATAAAGATTCCTGCTTGCCAAAATATTCTCCAATACTTGGTAATATCAAGCTTTCTAGTCTTTGTCTATCTGATGGATATAAAATTATGCTTTGTTTTGATTTCTGGTTTGTGATGATGACCATTTCTCTATGAATTTGATAATGGATGATTTCATCTTTTATAAATTGCCTCTTTGTAGCCTATGCTCATATTTGAACTAGATTTCTTTTCCTTGCTAATTCTTGATGATATTTTGATAGGTCCCAAAACAGTGTTAATTATTACAATGAAATACAGATAGTCAAAAAGTAATCAAAGGTGTGAAATTAAAATTTTTGATAATGAACACAGAAAGCCAAACTTTTGCCATCAAATCCTAACAGAAAATAAAGAAACCTACGTGATATTCAGATAAGACATCAGCAAATTTTTCTTCAAAAGGACAAATATTTTAGGCTTTGTAGGCCCTGAGAGCTCCATTACAACTTCTCTACTCTGCCATAATATTTTAAAGGAAGGATCTGGCTGTATGCCGGTTAAACTTCATTTACATGAACAGTAGATAGACTCAATTTGGTCCCTGGACCATAGAGTGCTAACAGTTAATTTGAACACAATAAGCTTTTATTTTTCTATGTTTTATTTAAAGTGAATTATATACCTGTGTGGCCCAATTCTACATTTCGCTATTCTTAGAGACTCTCACAGAATACCTTGATTTATACTATCATAATTGAATTGTCAGTATTCAGTTCACATGCATTTTATTTTGCAGAATAAATAAAACTCATCTAGCCTATATTCCTTCCATTATTTCTGGTAGTACTCATGTGTTTTCAATGTTATGATTAAAATTTAATGTTCCTTTTTATTACTAATTTTTTGTAGTTTACTGTAAAAGGCAAAATTGATATATTTAAAGCCAACCCAAATCTTCATACATTTTAAAGGGCATGAATATTGACTACAAGGTTCAAATTGTCACTTTTCATGACACAATGATTTGCTGTTATTGCTATAATTTTTAGTTGTAATGATTTAATTATATCATGCATTGCACAATACTTGTTTAGTGTTCTTTCTTTATTCATACATGTTTGCAGGATGCAGTGTTTCCATTCCTTCTGGGGAATTGTTACATGTATCTAACACATCTTGATTCCTTTTTCATCCCCTTTCCTTCCTCTCTCTCCCCACTCCCCCCATCTTTTCACTCTCTTCCCATTTGAGAAAGATCTATTTCCCAACCTCCTATTACCTATCTTTTACTTAACTCTTCATTTGCATTTTAGGTTTCTCTTACAAGTGAAACCATGTGATACTTAAGCCTATGTATCTACTTTATTTCACTTAACATTATGGTCTCATGGAGCATCTATTTTCCTTAATATTCTTAAGACTGAAATTTTCTCAGCATTTAAGGGCTTCAGAGTTTACTAAAAATTGAAATGTAAACTGCTAAGACACATTTTACATGCATTTTGTTTATTAGCAAGTAATAAATGAAAATAAGTGTATCAATAATTATTTCCAATTTTACATTACTGAGAATTTCATTGTTCTTTCAATTGTAAATTAGACATTATAAACCATTATTGAATTTCCTCATAGAAGAAAGGAATCCATTTACATTTTCCTCTAGGTTCCTAATTTCAAGTCACTTGTTCATGTCCCTCTTATTAGGGCATAAAATCATGAGACCAGGAGTTTTAATTGACAAGCAATTAGCAAGTCTTTCATAAGAATTGGAAATGATTGACTAAAACAAGCAATTTTCACATGTGTTCATGTACTGAAATTAAATAATTTTACAAAAATAAATCAAGAAAAGAGAAAAAGTCCTTATATAGACATCAACTCTGAAAATATCAAACTGGGTAAAACTGCTTAGACTCATAATTTGTGAAAAAAGTCTGAGCTAAGGAAAGAACATGCTAGGTTTATTTGCTTATGCTTCTCTTCCTTTCAAATAGGAATAGTGCCATAATTAACCCACCTCACTTTTTAAAAGGTAGGCTAATGTCCTCACTTCAATAAATATTAGCTCTTGTACTGGTCATATGATAAAAGTGCTAATGACCCTGACATCTGGGCCTTTCCACTTCAAACCTAAAGAAGATTTCTCTATCACAACCTAAAACTGACTCATTTAAGATCCCAATAGCTGCACATCTGTACAAAAGCTATACTTCATTAACTCAGACATGTTACATATGTCCGTGTATTTCGTAAGTTCTTTCCATGTCAGTCTAGTGTCCACGACACACAATATTCAAGGGTGCCTAGAGATCAGCTAGACTTATTTTACTTTAACACAGAATACAAGCGTCTCGGTGCTACCTTCCACTCAGAAAACAACACAATGTAGAAATGATCCATTTTAAGAATATCTCATGTTCTTCATGATAATGGTAGAAGATTCAACTAGATGAAAGAAGGTGGTTTTCATTCAAACTTAGACATAGTCTCCTTAAGGTTTTCTATTTCTAGGGAAAACAATAAAATAAATGACTAGGATTTTTAAATTAGCATATAAACAATGGGAATTTATTTGTGAATAAAGTCACTTCCATCAAATAATTGTAAAACTATAAAAATAATAATATAGAGTATACCCAGATTGTTAGCTTTATCCACTGGCCCTTCATACATCCTCTCTGTCTTCCAGACTAAGAGTTGAGAAATTTTTCTTATAAAAGGTAATAAATACGTTCCACTTCAAAGTTCATAGGTCACAATAACTCCATTGCTGTGGCTGTAGCAAGTAGAGAGCTTTAGACAACACATACACAAGTGTGATAATACATTAATCAAGCTTTGCTTCTGGATACAGAAATCTGAATTTTCTGTAATTGTTAGGTGTCAAAACTGATTTTTTTAAATATTTGAAAAATATAAAATCTTCTTAGCTGTAAAAAATATAGGAGACAGGGCAGATACTTCCATTCTAGATTTCTTGCTCAGTGTGTCCATTTGTATGGGGCAATGGTCCCATCGCTGGCACAAAATATCCAAGACTCACAAATTAAAGGGGAAGAGATTTAATTTTGGCTCACAGTTTCAGTCCATGGTCCACTGGTTCCCATGAAGAAACTTCATGGCAGAGACTACGGGTGATAAAAGCTGCTCACTTCATGGCAATTGAGAAGCACTGTGGGTTGGAAAGTGTGCCCTCAGGAGACATGTCTCCCAAAGTTATGTCCTCAGCTGCTCTTTTCAAACTGGGCCCCACCTCCTAACCATGTAATCAGCTGTGATCATTAGTGGATTAACCCACGGATGAGTATAACACCCCAGGATCCAATCACCTCTCCAAGAGTTCTTTAATCTAATCAAGTCAACAAGATTAATGGACAAACTTATCCTATGATGCTTTTGTTTAGTTAATTACTGCTGCCAGTATTCAACCTAGTCCTGAATAAGATAAATATCTTCTTTTCTCCTTCTTGTGCCTACTCCCCGACCTCCCACTGGCTACCATGGCCAGAGAAGACTACAGTATATTCCGTGCTCCCTCAACTCTTTTTTTTCCTGAATATCTAAAAAAGGTTAAAAGGGATATTCACTAACTATGAAGAAATTAAAATTTTGTTGGGAAAATCCTAGCTTCCAAGCAGTATCTCAAGAATACAAACTTCCAGGAAAAAAAGAGTGTTCCTCTATGGTACTCTCTATTCCTTTGATTTAAAATATCTCCTGCTACAGTCGAGTGGCAATGCTTCAAACAGAGTCAGCTGGATATTGGATGCTTTCATATCTAACCCTGCACAGTCCACTTCACGTAGGTTATACCAGCAAGATAGCCTCCTACATGTGAGAAGATAGCAAAGCTGACAGAAAATTATAGATGACAACTTTCACCTGGAGGGGATTTTTGAAAAATAATAATCTGCTCTATAATTATCCGCATCACTAGTGGGATGTGATTAATTCTATATATATATCAACAAGTAAGGAAAAAAGGATGTGAAAAGTGTAATAGTCATAAACTAATAATCACATTCACAATACATGCAGCTCAACTCACCAACCTACAGAGGGGAAATCACTGGCACTCCCATTAATAGGAAAGAGCCATTTCTCGCCAGACACACTCAAGAAAACATATCTTTTCTTTTCCTTTTTCCCCACTTATAAATACCTCAGCAGTGGTACTAGAAGTATATATTATATTGAACAGAAATGGCAAGAATTAGGTAAGCTATTAGAAGCTATGTACATTTCATTGTTTTGAAAAAAGAAAAAGTTTTAGATAATAAATATTAAATATTTATCAAAATATTTTCTGGAATTTCATTTTAACTAATAAATAGGTTGTCTTACTTTCTTGGACATGCTATTTCTGCTCATTCAATTTATTTATTTTCCAAAATACCACACATGAAAGCTATACTCTCTTTTTTCCCCTCCTAATTTTTGTTTGTGAATTCTTCTATGCTTCTTTCTCATTTCTTCTTAGGCAATGTTTGCATCTTCTTCTAAGAAGCCAGAGGCCTTTCTTAAAAATCCTCTTTTAGACACTGTGTAGAGCAAGTGACATGTTTTTGCACTTTTGATGTTTGCATATCCACCCAATTGTGCCCATTACCAATCGCATTTTAAAAGCCATGCTAATATTACAGACAGAGGTCATGTTCATAGTAAATATGCATGACATACATTTGTTGCTAGTATCACCCATTTTGGGCAATAATTCCTGATCACCCTAAAGAGATCCACCCATCTATTACTTTCAGTCTCTACACCTCTGGGGGTCGTCTAGGAATGGAGCATGATGGTTAGGTCTGGGCCTATTAGTAGACTGCTTTGCTTTGGTCACTATTATTGGTTCAGGAAGGGAAATATGACCAAAACTGTCCAAGGAGAGGAAATATCAGGACAGTTGTGATTATCATTGGAAAAGAGATTTTCTTATTTCCTTTGGATGAGAACTTCTGTATAACCACTGGTAGAAACCTTTCTGAAAATGAAATCAATCTATGAAGGAGGGTGAGACAAAGACATGAAAAGAAACCAGATCTTCCGACAATGATTTCTTGGAAGCAAATGTCCTGATGGATCCTTCAGTTAAGCTAGCCAGAAATTTCTGTTTATTTGTTTAATTGAAGTCTACTAAAGTTCAATTTGTCCCAACTGACACATTACCCCATGTTCCATACTTGTAATCATTGCTTATGATCTCTTTTTCATCTCCATATTACCTAAGTAGGTAAGAATCATTCCAGAGCATTTCAGAGTCCTTTTAAAGAAGGAATATGCTCAAAGAGAGACAAACTAGAATAGTTTTAGCAATCTAAATGAAACTTGATGAAGCTCTGGCCTTAAGGAGGGAGAGAGGATGTGACTGTTATCCCTCTAAATTAAGAGAGAGAAATACTGGACTTTGCCTGGGTTACATAGCAACCCTCCCCCCCCCCCCCAAAAAAAAGAAGATGAGGAAATATTCTTGTCTCCTTTGAGACCTTCTAGTATTTTTCCTGTGGGTAACAAACACTTATGGAGCATCCACTGAGGCATAAGTAATATGCTTTATATTGCGGACCAGAGGAGTCACATCTAAAATGAGTCTTCAATTTCCAAATTTGTGTCATATCCTCCCCTTCCAATTTAATGTCTTCAGTCGATATGATATTCAGGAGTTACGAGGAAACTGAAGAATTCTTTCAAATTTTATTGTACACAAAATCAAGTATCTTGATCCAGTTGCATAGTTTGCAGGATACTTCCAGTCTCTCTACGGTTGCTAAATTATGAGTTTCCTGTTATTCAATTAGTTTGTGCTGACTCCTGAAGCCAAAGTTCAGAGCGGAAAGCATGGTCACATTCCTGAGATATTTACATATATTCATCACAGCACATCCTTTAAGATGACATTAATTACAATAAAATATCTGAATCTCACTGTGTTATGATTAGAGATGCTACAATAATGTAGACTCTGACACAAAGGTGAAGAAATCTATAGCAAGACAGTCTTGAGCACTTACAGGAGGCATGGTAGGCTCCTTGAAAAGAGCATTACAAAAGTGATGACTTTTTCTTTTCTCCAGGCATACAGAGGGGTCATTGTTCTTATTAATATTAACTTTAGTGCTCCTGAAATGGTGCTGAGTGAGAACCTATTGTCTCCATGAATGAAAAAGATGGAATATAATAATCATTTCTATCTATGCTTGCTTAACTTCCTTATGAGCTCTGCCAGAATTAGCAATAGGTGGAAAAAAATTTTTCTTAAAAAAAATAACTGAAGTATATCTTCTGTTTTGCTGTAATAATAGAGAATACCTCCATGTCTTTAAACTTCTCATATCAATGTGCACTATATGCTGCTGTGCATTGAACAAGCGTCTCCCAAAAGCCCACATGTTAAAGGCTCTGTCTGCCTCTTGGCCTATTTGAAAGTGATGGAAACGTTAAGAGGTGAGGCCTATGGGGAGGCCTTTGGTCACGGGGCCGTGCCCTCAAAGGGGATATGGGACCCTGGCTTCATCATGTCCCCCTTAGGAGGTAAATGGTCCTCTCATATGCTGCTGCCATGATGTGCTGCCTTGCCATGTGCTCAGAGGCAACCAATTAGGCCCTGAAATGTCCAAACTGTGAGCCAATACAAATATTTTCTTCTCATAAGCTGACTATTTCAGGTACTTGTTCCAGTGTCAGACAGCAGACCAACAAACTTGTATTTCTATTATTCCTATTATTTTCTTTTATAGACAAGGAAACAAAAACTCAGAGGGACTAAATAACTGGCCTAGACTAACAGAGCTTGTGTCTTAGTCACTTCCTTGCTGCTGGAACAAAACACCTGACACCCGCAAATTAAAGAGTGAGAATATCTTCTCTCACATTTTCAGTTCATGGTCAAATGACTCCAAAACGGGAAGGGAATGGTGAAAGGGTCTGGTAGAGGAAAGCTGCTTGTGTCATGGTAGCCACAAAGCAGAGAGAGAAGGGAGGAGCTGGGGACAGAGATCACCCTTCCAGGACAGGCTTACAGTGCCCCACCTCTTCTGACCAGGTCTCACCTCCTAACACTACACGAAGCTATGGATTCTCAGCGCATGAACCCACTGATGTGTATAGTGTGCCCGTGATCCAACCATCCTCAAAAAGCCCAGTGTAGGAACACATGAGCCTCTGGGGAACACTCTAGAGCCAAATCACAACAGCTAGTACATGGTAGGACTAGAAATTGTCAAATCAAGTCACTTTCAAGTCCAAACTGAGCACATGGGATCAGCTTCAGATGGGACCTAGGTAAATGCTGTTCCCATTTCTTCTATTTTGGCCCTCTGTCCCAGTAGCAGGTAGGGCGAAACCTCAGTGACAGCAGGGACTATGTCTGAGTCATTGTTTTATTAACACTTTCTCTTGGTATATAGTGTGGAGTCGTGAACAAAGAAATACAGTCATAGCAACAGGGATATGTTCTGAGAAATGTTCTGAGGGATGCGTTCTGAGAAAGGTCCCATTGGAGGCTTCTTCATTGTTTGAATGCTTCAAAGTATGCTTACACAAACCTACGTATTGCAACCTATATATGCCTAGGCTATGTGGTGTTTATTGGTCATCTCTGAGACCCATGATTGGCCAAAATGTCCTTATGTAGTGCATGACTATACTACTAATAAGATCTTCTTATTATATGATAAGCATGGTATCTCACTTATCCTGTATGACCACCTTTCAGAATAGGTGCCAACAGTCCCATTAAAAAAACAAACAAACCTGATTATAGGGCCAGGGATTTAGCTCAGTGGTACTGCGCCTGCCTCACAAGCCCAAGGTCTTGAGATTGATCTCTGGTACTGAAAAAAAAAAATACTGATTATAAAAGTTAATATGCTTGCTTCTGGACACAAAGCCGGCATGTGGCAAAGATGGTTTGAACCCAGAAGGGTAACATTTCAAAGCCAAGGCCTTGAATTCCAGCATGCTGCATAGCCACTCTGGCGAACACAAATGTGAATGAGTTGATTACTGAAGGACTCTTACCTGTACCACAGAAATTACCTGGCTTCCCAAAGTCTAGTTTCTTTATTAGATTTTCACTTAGGAAGTAGAAAAATACGTGACACAGAGATACAGAGACACATAAATTTGCGCTTGTTCATTTACTCTGCATCACATTTCAAATATAGTGCTAATTGGAGGTTAAAATTAGATTATGTATCTAGAGCATGCCTTGTACTCTTCATAGTCTTCAAAATACCTTTACTTAAAATGTTGATGAACCATCAAACAAGAGCTTTCCTTGATTGGGATCTTTAAAATGGGGTCTTTAAAAATTCAATCTTAATACTATTTGTTTGGTATGTAGAAAACAAGTTGAATTAATGCTGCATCAACTGAAATGACAGAAGAATCAGAAGTTGGCCTCAAATTATACATGATGATTAAGCATATTCCTATTTTAGCAAAATACAAATATTGAAATAAATTATAGCATTTGATTTGCTAACTGCATGTGACTGGTGTAATAAAACAGAGACATGACAGTGATTCAAATTTACATTTATAGAGCCTCTCCATTTGGATACATGCTTTCTCATCTTCACCATTCTAAAAATCAAGGGTAATGTACTCTTGTAAAGAAGGAAGTGAGGCTCTGGTGGAGAAATAGCCTGGCTGAGATTGTATAACTAATAAGGGAAAGAGGTAACATGAGCCTCAGCTAGTTTTTGTCCAAAGTCTATTTTTTGTCAGGAACCTTCAATGAGTACTACATTTCATAGAGGAGACAAAATATTTTCCTCATTCCTCTTGGAAAAACCAAAACAGGAAGCAGTGAGAATTATGGACAGATTCTAAGTAAAGGATCTAACAAGAGAATGGTGCAAAATGAAGAGAAAAAAAATGTCCAACCTGGTTATTAAAAAAATAATATTCTCTAATAAAAAGACATCTTGAACCAGGAGAGATAAATTAATAAAGATATGAAGATACAGGGGCTGGGGATTTAGCTCAGTGGTTCTGGCACTTGCCTTATAAGCACAAGGTCCTGAGTTCAATCCCCGGTACCAAAAAATTAAAAAAATTAAAAAAAAAAAGATGTGAAGATACAAGTGAAGACATGGCCTCTCTATTACTCGGTGTTATGGTTTGTATCTAGATGACACTACCCCCTCGCCCATCGAGCCTCATGAACTCATAGGTGGGGCTTTCACAAGGTGATTGGATCATGGAGGTGTGATATTCATCTTTGGATGAGTCCACCAATGAACTTATAGCTAAACGCAATTTGAGAGGAGAAACCTGGTTGCAGGAGGTGGTCACTGAGGGTGTGGCCTGGAAAGGTCTCTCTCCTTCTTTCCTCCCTTGATATCTCTCTCTCCCTCTCTGTCTCTCTGTCTCTCTGTCTCTCTGTCTCTCTGTCTCTCTCTCTCTGGTTACTCCACTACCCTATATACTGTGTCTTCTCCTATGCCATGCTGTCCTGCCTCAGAGCCAGGTGACTGTAGACTGAAACCTATACAAAATTCCAGTCAAAATAAACCTTTCCCCCTTTAAATTGTTGGTGTCAGGTATTGTGTCTTGGCAGCAAGTATCTAAGACATCTGGAAATCACATAATTGGTAAAAGAACAGGAAAACAGATTTAAGGTATGAAAGCAACTAAATAGCAACAAACCAGTAATGCAAATCAACTAATCAATAAATACTAATAAATCAACCAATAAATAGGAAATACATATTGAATACTCACAATACATAATACATATAAGGCACAGAGATTCAGGTATAAGTAACACATGCCTCCTGAAACAGTTGAAAATAGCACTAAGGAGATTACAGGATGAAATTATGTATCAGCTTATAATAATATAACAAAATGATTTTAAAAATATCTTGAGCACTTTCTGTGTATCTGGCCTACGCTAAGAGTTTTCTCTTTTAACTCATTTAACTACCACTACAATCAGAAGATGGAGGTAACTTTATCTTCTCGGTTTTATACATGGTGACTTGACCAGTGTTACACAGCTAATAAGTGGCAGAACTGTGATTTTTTAAACTGTTGTACATTGCTATCACTGCCTCGTAGCATTCTCCAAACACTTTGCTTATATAGTAGCTTTTATCCTTAAGATATATTTCTGCCAAATTTTAAAGCTTTTCTGCATCCTAGCTTTGAGTCGATTTTCAGTAATGTTGATTCCCACTTGAAACAAAACACCACCTTTTCCTGCTCTTATAAATTGGGTTGTCAACAGATGAAAAAAAGTTTTGAGAAATTTCTTCTCAAAATGTCTGAAAATGAATGGAATAGATAATTCTTAGAGGTGCTTACTCCTGTGAAGTGTGCTCTACACACTTCACAAAACTCTGCCACTGAAGCACAATAGAAAATGTATTTTCATTTAAAATGCTAAGTCTTTGATCTATGATCTAAATCACATTAATTCAAACTCTGCCAATTTGAAATTCATTGACTTATAGAATTTTAGAGATGAGCAAATTAGGAGGATAAGTAGAAGTTCACTGGGAATATTTATCCTCCTTAGGAAAACATATTCGAGGCACTTTAAACAAAACAGAAATCTTGTAGCTGTTTACAAACAGTATGCCAATCTCAAATGATTGTTATATCACATTTTAAAGTAGTCTAGTGGCACCTCTTCTCAGTATATTTAGATCTCGTGTGTATCCAAGAATAATAAACATACTCTCTATCATTAGTATATATTAACTCAGATATTTTTTGTCTCTGTGGAATGTCTTAAACTGGTGAGTCTGGGATATGTTTTAAATAATTTAAAATAAGCTGCTTAATTATAATCAAACCACACAAGATCATAATAGCCCTATGAAGCACAGTAGCAAATAATACCAAGTATATTCATCCTGAATACTCTCAGAAATACTCTTTCTGACTTCTGAAGGCAATATTTCTCATTACTTTTCAGCAACAGACAAGTAGGTCTCATGTAAGTCCACTTTCAGTCACTGGGACAAATTGCCTGAGAAAAGTCAGCTTAAAAGGAGGAAGGTTTACTTTGACTCATTGTTTCAGAAGTTTCAGTATAAATGGTTGCTTGTCTTTGCTGTCCTTTAGTGAGAAGATCATCACAGTGGAGAGAATATGGTAGAGAAGCCTGGTTATCTAACATAGAAAAGAAAGCGCCAGGATCCCAGAATCCCTAGCAATAGCTTCCAATGAGCTGAATGCCTTCCATTCAGCCCCACCTCTTAAAGATTCCACCACCTCCTCATAATACCACAGGCTGCCAACAAAGCTATGAATTTATAGGCCTTTAAGTATACTTAAGATCCAACCATAATAGCTATGGTTTAAAAGAATTCTCTATCATATGAAGTTTGGGAAATATGAGGGTAGAAAAAATTAAACAATGGTCATTTTATCAAATGGTCTAATATGTTAAGGTATGTGGCAAATCTCCAGAAGATTTTGCAGGCGGTGTTTCTCCAACTTTGACGTCTTTGGACACATCTGTTACTACATTTTGAAACTGTGTTCCACAAAACACCATTTTGGTAAAGGTTCTTCTTCATCATGACTGGGGACAGAACCCTGTAGTATTTACAGTTTTCCTTTTATTTTCACTTCTTCCAGTCTCCTAGAGAATCAGATGTTTTCCCAGCAAATCATCTGACTGCACAAACTCCATTCCCATGGCCAGCTTGAAGCAGCCATTGATCCTCCCAAGTTTGCAAGAAAAGATATTCAGCTTCTGAGAAGTTTTAGGATTTCTTGTTCTACATTTTTGAGGTACATAGTTGCCTCTAGATTAAGATTCTAATGCCAAATTGTTTTTAAATATTCCATTGCCTACCTTGAAGACCCTCTGCAGTAGAGGCTCTGGGTCTTCATTCTCATTCTCAACTGCTTGCTTCTGTAATGGCACATTCCAGCAGTACAGCTGCATTATGCATTCATCCATGCCTACAATTTGCCAAGACTGAATTAAATTCTGATGACATGAGGATGAATATGACAGACACAGTCACTTACACTCGAGGGTGTCATCCTTGGATGGAGGGAAACAGATAATTAAAACGAGACATTTAAATTCAATGAAATTGATACAATGTTAAAAGGCAGAATAGATGCAAATGGAAGGGACATCGGACTTAGTCTGACTAGTGCAGGGAAGGCTTCCCAATCAGATTGCCCTGCAAAGTTGAACAGAAGATGAGCACATGATCAGGCATTTCTTGTTCAAATGAATGGATGTGTTTTCTAGAAAGACAGGGATGACAAGAAAAGGGCTTTCAAGGCATAAGGCTGAAGAAATAATAAAATAGAAAAGAAGATGCCATATATAAATAATTGAAAGTTATTCCCTATAGCAGCTTGCATGACGAAAGGAAATGAAGAAAGATGTGTCTGGAGAAGCAAAGACAGACAGATATTTAGCCATAATTTTTTAATCACGATATACCTTCTTGCCTCCCCCAATACAATGATTGTGACAATTCTCCTTCTGGTCTTCCCTCCTTGTATGCCTTATTCATATTCTGTCCCTCTTACAAGATCCAGACAAAAGTCACCAATCTCACAGTTGCCTTGCACTTCACTAAACTCCCTTAAGACTTTCTACCATCTGCACTCATGAGTAATAACTCTGGCAACTTGAACACGGCAATACAAATAGCATCACAGTCTCCCCATTTCCCCTCAGCATCTGAGGGTAAGGTGGTCCTCTACCACCTTTGAAGGTGAAAGGAAAAGCCACCCAAAAAAGATGTGCAAATCTTATTAAAAATAAAAAGAAGGCTGACACATTTTGCGAAAATGGCATATGCTATTCATAGTCATTTCAAGAATGTCTCCAGATTGTAGGAATTTATCCAAAGAATATATACCAGTGTTCAAGGATGTCATTAAAGCCTGCTCATAATAGGGAAAAGTTGAAAACAATTTAGAAACAATTTCAACATCCTTCAAAGAGGAATCAGTGCTACAGTGATAGCTTATCCACACAAAGGAGTAGTATGCAGCCATTAAAAATAATGAGGTAGATTTAAATATGCTGATAGAAGAAGGTGTCCAGAACTTATTATTAAATGACAAAATAGGTTGTTAATAAACCTGTATGGTATGATCTCACTATGTATAATTTTATAATTACCTACTTAGTGAGCAATGTTGAAAATAATAGTCACACACACACAAATAAACAATGGCTAATTTGGGATAGGAGCTTTTCACATTTTTCTTTTCTTCTTTACATTCTGTTGAATTGTTAGATTTATTCTAAATAATGTGCATAGTTTTATGTGAAAAAATGTTAAAATCTGGTTTAATTTTTATTTCAGAAGAAGAAAATTTCCATTTTGAATGACAGTATCATGTAAGATGCTTTTGGCACATAGCTCATCAGGAAAGCAAATCTCAAAGGGTTTTCTACTTGGGCACATTCAGTAGCTGCCTTGCTTGGGACTCTACAGAGAAGAAGCACCTTGCAGGTTGTGGGGCGTGCCTACCGGGAGTTGGCAGCAGGTCCACCTTTTTCTCTTCCACAGATCTTGGAAATGAATTTCTGTATTAGGCTGGTGGTCTGGCAGGTCTACAGGGATTTAAAGTCTTCCATAAAATATCTGAGTTTTAGGATTTGGAGACATTGGAGACATTTAGAAATACCTTTAGAGATGTGGATTTTGACTAGGGATTTGGTTTTTTTCCCCCTTTCAGGAAATAAGAGCTTAGATTTCATGAGAATTCAGTTACAAATGCTTTCAATAATATCTTCTCATATCAATGACAGGATTTTATACATCAAATTAAGTTCTCAGGAGGCAAACTTGAAAATAACCAAGAAATGCAATCTGCTATTTTATCATGTATATCCTACCCATTTGTATCATGTTGGCAGCTTTGGTCCATGAGCTTAATTTTCTTCTCTGAGATAATATCTTCCATATTGCAGAAAATCTACCATCTTCATCACCTCCAAAAATCAGTTCTCAAATTTTCTCAATCCTGAAACTTTCATGTTTCTACTTGGCCCAGTGTATGCTGTTCTCCTAAATTTCATCTCCACCACCTAGCTGCTTAGTTTATACTACTTTTTTATACAACTAGGTAATGCTTCATGTGAGTTTCATGTCAACTCTATTTCTTAAATCCTTGAGTCTTATAAGAATTGCATATTTCCACAAAGTACCTGCTGCCCTAAATGTAGCATATTCCTTCATTCCACTCTCTTGATACACATTAGTAGTTGTTATGGGCTGAAGTGGGTCTCTTCCCCTCCAAAGAAATTTACTTATTGAGTTTCTAATTTCTAGTACTTTTAAGGATAAGGCCTTTAAAATTCTGATGAAGTTAAAATGAGGATGCTGGGGGTGTGGAGCTAATAGAGTATGAGTAGTATCCTTATCAAAAGAGAAAATCTGGGCACAAATAAACCCCAGGAGTGCATGAACTCAGAGGAAAAAACATCTGAATGCACAATGAGAGGTAACTATCTTCAAGGGAAGGAGGAGTTTCACAGAAAATCAAACCTGCTGAAACTCCAATGCTGGACTTTCAATCTCCAGAACTGTGAGAAAATACATTTCTATTGTTTAATTAACTCACTTGCTGGAACTTTGCTATGGCAGACCTACCAAATTAATACTATGACCTAACCTAAAATGTACCAATAAAAGAATTTAAGCGAAAAAAAAAAAATAATAATAATACTATGACCTAAATCCTCTTTCTCCATTAACATTGAAAATTAAGCTGTAAGGGAGAATTAATAATAATTTCAAATAAATTAATTCTACTTTCTATATTAAGCAATCTACTTTGATTTCTCCTGCACAGATCAGGGAAAAATTTGCCACTTTACATTGCATTTAAGTTAAAAGGAACTCAGAACTGTATTTACAATGTAACTATTAACTTTGTCCTGGAGAAAAGAATTAAAACAAGACAGAATCCTCTCGACCTCAGAAGTACTTCATCAAGTATTTAGAAAACTTTGGTCAATGTATTGTAGATAGGTAAGTAAACTAGATATCTTCTAGGCGGTTAGACAGGGCCAGTCCAGGAGGAGCCAACATGGAGGAGATTGGAGACACATTCACTGAAGGCCAGCATTGTAAAAGAAGAGAAACTACCATACCCATGTACTTCGCTTAAGGATGAATAGCAGTGATTGATATTCTGAATAGTTTGTTCCTCACTAGGTTATTTGCTTCCCCATTGGCTACCCATTTAATCAATGTTACCTGTTACCTAAGGGACTCTACTTGTTGTAATCTTATTGGTTGATCATAGTTTTATCCACCTTGTGATTTCTCATTGGATAAATATTACCTAAGTGACTGTACTTGTAATCTTACCAGTTGACTATAGTTTTGTCCCACCTTGAACCCACCTCACCTCTTCGCTTTGTTCCCATAAAACACCTGTGAGAAACAGGGTGGGCAGGTAACCCATTTTCTGGTCCCCCTTCTGTCTCTCTTAGGAGCTATCTTTCCCTCAACAAATTTTTCCTACTCTTAACCTCCATTGTTCCTAGAATTCATCCTTCAATTTTAGAGAACACAAAGTCATGTTTCAGATATTTACCAGGTTGGGAGTTATATTTCCCTTGTTTGGGTTTTTTTGCTTCAGATTACTTGCTGCCCTATATCAAAAATATCACTTAGATATTGGATATCACAAAAATATCACTTAGATATTAGAATATCACTTTCATAAGCAGAAATTTAGGTTCACAAAAAATACTAATCATACAGGAAAATTTTGATAAAATGGAATTAAATGAAATAACTGATTTTCTTATATGTAGGCACTGTTAAGAAGCTGAAATGGCAAATCATAGACTGCTGAAAGGTAGTCTCAGTTTTATCCATAATATAAAGAAATAAGTCCATAAGAAAAAGAATTCACCAAATATGCAATTTTAAAAAATAAGCGAAAGACTTGAATATTTTTTCAGAAAGAAGAGAAAGAGAATAACAAGGGAATATCTAAAAGGTCGATAAAAATATAAAAAAAGTTAACTGTCATTATTACACATAGGAAAAAGCCATTTGAAACCACAAGTAGATACCACTGTACCCTCCTTGTCCCAGCTGTCTAAATTAAAAAATTGGCAGTAGCAAGTGTTGGCAAAGAGTGAAATAAACGGAGCTCTCATACATTGCTTGTAGAGGACTGCCACAAAAAAATATGTTTAAGGAAATAAGCCAGATATAAAAGAGTAGATGACGAACTATTATGGTAGTGGTTATATGAGTGTAGGTATATAAAAATCCCTTGAGCTTACTCTTAACATTCATGCACTTTATGATATGTGTGATATACCTCAATCAACTCTGTGTCTGTCTATTTACAACATGTCTGTTTATTCTCTCCCTTCTTTTTCCCATTCTTTTTTTTATTCATCCTTCCTTTCTTTCCTCCTTCATTCCATACTTCTTTCTTTCTATCTGCATTCGAAAGACACAATTTCACTGGATGTGAGATGAGGAATTCCCCCAAGGAGGAGATGGGGACCTCAAATCATTCCACCTACAACATAGGTTTGTGGGTTCACTGACTCATATAACAGAAAAGTATTGCAGTACAGCTCAGTGAGGGGCATAAAAAAAAAATATTGATCAGACACAATTATGCACTCAGAGAGAACAGTGTGAGCCCTCAAGAGAGGTACACTGTGGACAGAGGCTGGGATATTTTATGTGGCCTTGGGGTTGTCCACAAGATGTGTGATCTGGTATGTGTACTCCTTGCATCTGTCAGATCATCTATTTGCTGGTCCAGCTTAGAGTCAAGACATTTGGATGTGTTTGAAGCTATGTTTCCTACTTAATAATACTGCTTCCTTGAGGATAGGAGTCATGAAAAGCAAGGGCCGGCTCAATTTACAGGTGAAAATCAAAGTCCCAGTTTACAGGCTTTCCATATCTTTTTTTTTTTTAATTTATTGGAATGAGTTTTCTGGAACAGAAAAAGACATCGTAACATTGGTTAACTTGGTGTAGTGAGGGTACAGTCTTTCTTAAAGTACAATTTTATTTTCCTTGTCTCCTTTCTACCTATCTTTATTTCTTCTGTTACCTCAGTTGACATAAAGCAATTCTAACCAATATCTCCATTTGCTATCACTTATAAATTACTGATTCAAAACATCTCACTATATTGCTGAGCCATGTAGCAATGGATTAGATATTTAAATTTTTACATGGTACAGCTTTAGTCTATACTAGATTATAAATTGTCTAAAGGCAAGCAATATTTTATGTGTTTGCTATTTTAGGGCATTTATTATAAGTCGTATGTTGACAGTAGAAAAAAGAAAAATAAAGAAAAAAAGACTTCCTTTTATTGTCAGTTACAAAGGAAGTAGATATATTATTACATTTTTATAGATAAGCCCAAAGTTCACCAGTTAGTCAGCAGAGGAATCAGACTGAGGCTCTGGTTTTTCTGTTTGCAAGGTAATACTTTTCAGGAAAACTATACCATAATGAGGCAGATTAGGGCATGACAAACCAGTTGAGCAGGTGGGCATGACTTGTCAATAATAGAGATCCAGGAAATATGCAGAAAAACAGTTCTCAAAGCCCTGAACCTGGGACCTATCAGATAATCCCATCTTCCATTTTTCTTGTGAGAATTCAAACAGGTTTTTGATAGGATGGCCTAGATTTGATATCAGCCTGAGGAGCTGCTGATACGAAAGATGGCCGCCATGGAACTCAGCCACTGTGCTCTCTCACAGTGATCTGTTCTCACCCTGTAGAAAGTACTTATTTTCCTACTTTTATTTGGCCCACACTCGCTCTGCAGAGCATGTTTCTTTGTACTTGCATTGTCCAATTCTTTTTCAGGACACACAAACAAAAAAACCCTAGAAACCACTTCTAGAAGGAGACTTCAGCACCCCAAAACCTGGTAATAATGGTGTACTATATATTATACAGCATAGCATATAAAATAATATAATACTATGGAGACCATCTCTCATTCTTATTATATCATATCTTGTCTTTTCCACTAGATTTTAAGCTGCTAAAGAGTCAGGATCTTCCATTTCTGTTTCATAGCCTGATTGTCCTTGAATAGGGAATTAAATGCATGAGGTCATAATTAAATTATGTGGACAATGGGAAAAAAAACAGTGTGTGAAAGCAATGATAGGAGCTTTGCAGGGATTTAGTTCATGACCAAAGGCAAGCATTTTACAAATATATGAGAAGATCATTATCAATGACAAGAATAGAAATTTTGGGCAGAACAAAAACATTCTCAGCAGCGGTACGAGAATTTTCAATTTCTCCAAACTTCTGAAAGATTAAAAAGCATTGAGGGATTTGGGTCTCTGAGAAACAAACATGAGATAGTTGGAAGTATATGGGAAAAAAAACCCATTGTATTTCAAATAGAATGGGTGGTTTTAAAATCCCTTGCCTCGTGTTTTTTATGTTGACTGGGAAATAGTATTTTTGGCTTTTAATTTGCTCATTTTCCCCCAAGAGCTCTTACTTTGATATATTTCCTTTAACTGTGCCTTCACTCTGCATCACTGTTCAAAAATCACTTCCCATTTTCCTCTACTTTGTATTATGACCAGATATAGTTAAAAGGGTGGAGTATGGAAGTTTTGCTTCTGGCTCCCTCGCACTTCTTTTATTTTACCTTTCCAAGATGTTCACACTTCTTCTCTAACAGTGTTGTTAGGGCTACACCTTCCAAAGGGATTATCATTATAACAGGTGACTCTCCCACCAGGAGGCCCAGAGGCTGGGCACTGGCTCACCAGTCAAGAGTAAGATAACACTATTTAGTCTGTCTACTGTCCAATAGAAAGATGAGCCATAATTAAACAACAACAATGAAATCCATTGAGGGAACATGCAAAAATAAAAATCAATTTTTTTAAAGTGCCTGGTTCTTCTGAAAAATGAGAGTTGCAAACACTAGGCTTATAGTCTGGAAAGCAATGATTGTCTGGACCCGAGTACAGACTGCCTGCTGTAGGTTGTGGGGTCTTCTAATTAGCACAAACCCTACCACTTCCTATTGTATCCCTGATACAAAAGAAGAGTCCCTTGTTTTCTTTCCGTCACTTCATTTTTTCTACTGACTAAAGAAATAGTTCTTCATACTCTGGTGTCTACCCAAAGTGTACAAATAGCACAGTAAATCAAGAAGATTTATGTATTTTTTTACACTATATGCATTTCATACATTTGCATGCCTGGCATAAACCATGCAGCTACTAAAGGTGTGGCCCACTGTGGAACCCTCTTCATAGACTTTCAGTGTAATGGCAGGAGGCAGAAATGCTCATTTCAGCTAGCATTCATTCAGTCAGTCCCTCAGTCCTTACATATTTACTGAATAGCTAATATGTGTCGGGCACTGCGAGAAGCACCGGGAGTGATGATGATATTGATGATAATGATGAGGATAATGTTGGTGACGATAAAAAAATAATTAATATTTATGAAAGCCAGGTATTATTATAAGAATGCTCTCAATCTCTACAATCCTGTTTAGTGGATTCCATCATTATCTTCATTTCACAGCTGAGAAAAGAGTTCAGGAAAGCAAAGTAATTTGCCCAAGATCTGCTCAGAAGTAATCTTTGTGTGAAACCGAGAGTCTTGGGGCTGAGGACTCCAGCCCTCAGCACTGGGTAACACAGTCTGCGGCATCCTGGACATCTGGGGACAGCTTCTTGTCACCCTGGGGCTTTGGAAGGGCTGCTTTCCAAGTTCCTGTGAGGAGACCGTGGAGGTAGAGGCAATTCCTGCCTCACCATGCTTTTACATTTTGTTTGTTCTCAGAATTTTTCCCATGTTTGTTTAAAGGTTTAATCTGGATCATTTACCAAATCCCTCGGTTTCCTATATTTTAATTAATTTCTTTGCAGATCAGTCACTGCTGTATCCCTCCTTCTGAGACTGAATGTATAAATCCCAGTAAGCAAATGTAAACAAACAAACAAAACGAACTCCCACTAATCCTCTCTGGCAATTCCTGTGTTTTATCTAATGAGCCCTAATATAGTCAGATAAACAACCATTCTAAACTATTTGGTCAGAATTTAGAGAATCAATTTTTTTAAGTATTTGAGTGATTTGCTTTAATTCAGTCCATTCAGGTCTAAACAAGCTTCAAATACAAACTCCAGGGCCTAGTCCTTTTGCTTTATTTTGTAAATTATCACAAGGCCAGAGATTTTGGAAAGTTCTTTGCACTATGGAGTTTATGAGGCTTCATCAGCCCACCCTTGTTCCCTAGAAATGAAGCACCAAGACTGTTTCAAGCAGGCATTTTGTTTCTGGTTAACTCCAGTAAAGAACTCAAAGAAAAGGTGGTATAATCTTTCAATGACATTGCTTATTTGATCCAAGTGCCAGCCTGTTTCCAATGTGAATAAGACAAAAGAAAAATTCTACTTCTCTCAACCCTTTCCACACTCTGACTCCCATACCTGTTTCAGACTTTATCATTATGGAGAGATCTCCTCCATATACTGCCCATTCTCCCATGTACCATTTACATCATGAAAATCAATGTAATTATTCTGTGGGCTCTCTTTCTCCAATAGTATTCTATAATTTCTATCTTAAAAATACAAAATTATTTAAGGAATTAATTTAATTCTTCATTTAACCTGAAGAAAATACAAGCTGCTGTTTCATAACAATCAGTGAGTCATTATTTATGATTTCATGATAAACAGAAGAGGAAGCCAGACATAGTAGCACACTCTGTACTCCCAGTACTCTGAGGCCCAGGCAGGAGAATCACTGTGAGTTCAAGGCCAGTCTGAGCTACATAGTGAGACCCTGTCTCCAAAAAAAAAAAAAAAAAAAAAAAAATCACTGTAAGAGGAATTGCAAGAAGAGATACAGAGATATGATGTATCCTTACTAACCTTTCTCAGTAATAAGCAAGCAAGTGAAGTGAGACATGGCTACATGTGGTAAAGGAGCCATAGTTCACCCAAGTCCTCTGTGGTAATAGATAGGTATTCCAAGCAGGAATACAGAGTTCTAAAGTCCAAAAGTCCAATTATCTTTCCATACTGAACTTCAGTATGCTTCAATGTTCAGTATACTGAACATTCAGTAGCTTGTTGATTCCCAGTTCACTATCTCCAGCATTCTGGAAATTTCTATTTACAAATAAACCTTAAACATCTCTGGTTTATCTTACTGAAAAGTTTCTCTAGTTCAGGTCTTTTCTTCAGGACCTACATCAACTGCCTTTCTTACTTCTGTTCTTTGATATCTCTACATGCTGTTAAAATGCTCAAACACATTCTTGAGATTTTCCTCCAAGATTCAATCTAACTCGTGCATTCATGAGCAATTACTATGAACCATTCTGTTCTCCATGGGGCTACAGTCATTAATCAAAGGGCCTGTACTCATAGGACTTGTGTTAATGATACATAGGTGCTAAAAACAAATAAAATTTGTTCTACATAACAATAAGCATCAGGGAGAAATTAAAAGAGGCTAATGTTATGGCAAATGATTGAAGACAGAAGTCACTTTAGACTGAGTGACAAGGAAAAACTTTTCTAGAAACACAGGAAATGGATATGATGGTTCCCTCCTTTCTCTGAAAACCAGGTATTCTGCTCAGTTCCTCTCAGAGGTGACTCATTTTCCCAAATTTAGAAATTTCATTTCTTCCTAGTACCACTTCACAATTATTTCTCATTTTTTTCCATCCATCAACTCCAGTTCTCTATGAAGTCCACGTTAACTTTTTTTCAATTTGCCACCAATTTTGATCTACTTCCATAGTCTATTCCCTAAGTTCTTTGACATCTTTTTCCCCTAAGGTAGATTGTCTATTTTTCACCCAGTCTTTCAGTTTTTCCTCAGGTAGATACAGCCCTCAAAAAAGAGATCAAGTAAACAACAAACTGTGCATCATGCTTTGATTTATTTCTATTCCAATGAAACATAACTCTACTCTACTTTGGCACCTCAGTTGTCTAACCACACTTGCACTACATTAGTGATCTATGACAGCAGCTTTGAACTTCCAGTCTTGATTTACAAGCTCCCACCTCTCCACTTCACATAAACCTCACCTCCTCTTTTCATTCAGATCTATAGTCATTCATCTCTAGCTTGCTTTACTCTTCCTCTCTGTGGGGCAGACCTCAGTCCAATCTCTATCCTCTTTTAGAGCTACAATGAATTAAGGAAAATTTACTTATACTGTATATTATTCCCTTTCTTTTCTGTAAAACAAAGATAATGCCACGTGTATTAAGAACTTACCGAGGGTATCGCTTTTCTGCCTTTTGGCTAAGATCAAGGGAAGAACTTACCAAGGGTTTGGGATTTAGCTCAGTGGTTTTGCCACCTGCTGCGCAAGCACAAGGACCCAAGTTCAATCCCCGGTACCAAAAAAAAAAAAAGAACTTACCAAGGAAGTGCTTAATGAATAGCTAAGGTTGTTACTGTAATTCGTCTTCTATCTAACCTATTTTGTTTAGGCAGGCTTTTACCACTGATTCTTCCCTTCTATGCTACAAAACATTTTGTTAATTATTATCACAAGATTGGGAAGAGAAGTCTATTCTTTTCTTTCTCTCATTTCCATATGACTGGATTTGACAACAACATTTCTGTAAGTGTATTGATGGCTTGTAGTTCATGTTGATCTTATCAAGCTTCACACTTGTTTTTCCCCAAATCTCTTCCTCATTGTTAATTGACTAACGGCCCCACTTATTAGAGTCTGTTTCTCTTTTTTATTAACCACAAAAATCTCTAAATGACCTCATTTGGTCTTTATAAATAATCTAATATCCCATTTTACTAATGTACCAGGATGTTAAATTCAACTCTTCCTGTTATCTTGAATTTTCTGCATAGGCCCTTGGCTGAGAATAACAGAAGGGTTGCCAAATCTTCCCCCATTCCAAAGAGAGATGCTAAACACAGGACTTGTAAAGGAGCTCTGCTACACAGAACCATTTGAATGTATAAGACATTATGGTTTAAGAGATCATGAGAAAACTTCACCAGGGAGAACTGTGGAAATGTTTATGTAACATCATATCCTTGCTCCTCATTTTACATCAAGTGGGAAACTTTTTGAATGGACCACAAAGTTACTTTAGTAGGTGTCCCTTGAGTTAGAACCTAAGGTTTGGCCTATGATTCTTTCTGGGAAAAGTCTGAACTCAAAAGCTGGTGCCTGCAGGGTCTTGCTTTGCAGCCAAGAGGTAAAACCGCATCAGGAGGAAATGGCTTCTCTACCAGTTGCTGGAAAGGGTGCACATTTCCTGAGATCTCAAGGGAGTGTCATCCTGGGAACATCTTAGAAACTGCATGGAAGGATGAGGTGACCAAGCAGAACAGGGACACCCAGAAGACCAGAGATAACCGGAATCGAGAACTTCCAGCGGCAATCCATGCTTGCCAATGGGAGAACCTTTGCACAACCCAACAAAAGATTCTCAGGAGACACGGAGTTCTAAGTTGTACATCTATCTTGAGGGGAATGCAGACAACAGGTGAGCTGGGCAGAGTGGCACGTGTTTAAAATTCCAGCCCTTGGGAGATTGAAGTTGGAGATCATAACTGTGAGGCCAGACTGACACAATAGCAAGTTTCAGGCCAGCCAGAACTAAGTAGCTAAAACTTGCCACACACCACACACACACACGACAATTATTTCAGTAACATCAATGGGCCAATTACCTCCTTACTCTACTCTCTAACGATATCCTACAGTAATAAGATACAAATAGGGAGTCAGAGAAGAAGTGAATAATGGAGAGAGAAATATGAATCCATGCATCCTTCCCCCACTGCAAGCTGATAAACCTAAAATAAGTTTATGCTGAGAAAGTAGAGGTGGTCCTGAACTGAACTGCTTTTAAGATTAAATATTGGTTGAGACTATTTAATTACTAAAATAAGACCGATCTCAAGAATTAAAAAGACGAGAAAAAACTGGTACATGTCTGAGATTTCATCTAGTTAGGAAAGAATAGGTTTCAGCCTCCAGTTTAAGGAGCAAGGCGCGAAAAGTACGAAGTGACGACCTGGCTTCACCCTTGTGAAGATCTGTCAGTAAAATGGTCACACTAAGCCTGTTTTATGTATACCTTTTAAAGTTCTCTCTCATTCTCCTTAAAATTTTAATATTTGCTCACTTGTTCTTTTTCTATTATGTTGCTAAAGAAAAATTCCCTGTCCACGAAGATATTTAATTTTCACCAGCATCTTCCTCTTGGTGTTCATGCATCTACTGGTTGATTTTCCTGTTGAATTTGGTCTTCTCTTATTTTCCATGACTTTGCACTTCTTTTTTTTTTTTTTTTTTTTTTGGTACCGGGGATCAAACTCTGGTCCTTGTGCTTGCAAGGCAGGCGAGGGAACCACTGGGCTAAATCCCCGGGCCCCTACTTTGCACTTCTTCCCATATGAGCCACTTTTACTCAACCTCAATTCTTTTTTTTTTTTTTTTTTTTTGGTACTGGGGATCGAACTCGGGTCCCTGCGCTTGTGTAGCAGGCGGCGAAACCACTGAGCTAAATCCGCAGCCCTACTTTGCACTTCTTTAATTTCCCACTGCGGTAATTCCTTAGTCTCCTTTGCTGATTTTTATTATTCTGCCTATTTTTTTTGTAAATTTCTATGCTTTTTTGCTATCTATTCATAGTCTCTCTCTCTCTCCCTCCCCCCTTCTCTCTCTCTCCCTCCCCTCTTCCTCTCTCTCTCTCACCCCTTCCTCTCTCTCCCCCTTCCCCTCCCTCTCCCTCCACCCCACAGCTAAGTTTCCACTTCCGGTGTTTTGCCTTAGTTCAAGATCAAGAGTTTCTAAGTCTGTAAGACACCTCCATATTTTTCTCTCTAAGCGACTTTGCTTTTAATGTATATCTCTCTAATTAAATCTTGTCCATCTTTTAAGAGCAGCTCAAATGTCACCTTTTTGGTGAATTTTTCTTCCCTTACAGCAAGAAACACACCAAAGTTTATTCTTCCGTGTAATGTATAAAACAAAAGACAGTTTTCAATTTTCTTTAAAAGTTTGATTCTCCTATGGACTGGAATGTCATGGGGCAGCCTGGATGTCTTAGTCACTTTACGTAGTCACTTTCACCTCACACAGGCTCTGCTCTAGGAACATTCACGGTCACTGCTAAAGTGGACTGAAATAACTTATACTAAGTCACTTGTAAAGGAACATGCCCTAAAACATTTTCATTTTGTAACAGCAAATCAAATTCATTAAGCAAGTATATTCTTACTAGGGCTTAAATATAACCATATATATATAAAATATATATATTATATATATTAGGCATATATAATACATTTATATATAAAACTATATATAATATAGGCATATGTATATATAATATAGTCATATATATATATTTAATATCTCAAGATACCCTTGAAAATAAATCTGTTCAAATATTGAAAGTTAAAAACATAGTCTAGCCAGAATGCACAGAAGGGTAGAAACAGCACCTGAGCCCAATTAGTCCTTCTGTGTATCCTTATCTGTTTCCATAAACATTTATTTTTGAATATTTTTCATTTCCCCAAGCAAATTTGAAACTCTTTGAGAGCAGAGATTTTACCCACTGAGGAAACAAAGCTGAATAAAAAGAATGCTCGAGTCTCAATACCCAAAGCAGAAAAGAATTTCAGAACTCAGCCAAGGCAATGAGTAGTGGAGAATGAGCTCTACCTAGAATGTATAAATGCATGTAAGGTACATATAGATATTAAATATAGAAACATATATAGTGTCTCTATTTAGATACTAGGAGAAATATACTTGCCTAATGAATTTGATTTAGAATCACAAAATGAAAATATTTTTGGACATGTTCCTTCACAAGTGACTTACTGTAAAGAAAAAAAAAAATTCCAAATTTCTTATGTTGCAAAAATGAGCCTGGTCAGCTGCATATACTCTCCTGAGTTCTGATTTCTGATTCTTGATTGCTTCCATGACAACCATGTCATTTCATTGCCAGAATATCTTATAAACAGTTAAGATGAATGGAAATATATGCATGCTCTCCTGAAATTAATTGTTAAGAAATAAAAGAGAGAGAAAGCTGAAGTTTTCCATTCTGTGAGCTCTATTCTACATGGATAAAAAAGACTTTCCTAATGAAGCCCTCTCTACATGGATCAAATTTTATATGCTGCCTATTCTTGCTTAGGGGTTGCCTATAATCATTTTCTGGTTGTTTCACAAATAGATTTCATTCTTTCTCCAGGAGTATATGAACACTCATCGCTCCTTGCACTTCTATTGCTTTGGCTAGTTCTTGCTATGTGCCAGACACTGGCATTCATTTCCATGTACATGATCACACTTAATCTTTAGGAAAATTATTTTCAAGATGAGGAAACTGAGGTGGCCAAGCAGGTAAGCACTTAATTCATATACAGTCAGAGAAGGAGATAGGTTTCAATAAGTTCTAATGGTTCTGACCATGACATACTCTTCTCTTTTTGATGCTTCTTAAGAAATTTACCACTCTGTTACTTACCGTAATACATTCTATTATTGCTCTCATTATTCTTCTCTGATGTCTTTTCTGATGTGACTTTTAGTTCCTTAATTAAAGGCAAAGTTTATTTTCTTAATTCATTCATTTTGAACTTGCCACATGTATTCTTTTACCAGTGGAATATGGGGAAGGTGGCAGTATGTTCAGAGCCTTTTGTCTGCTCCTCATGCATCTGGATGCCATGCGAATAACACACTCTGGTCATCTCACTGTTTCAAGAAAGATGAATCTCATTTGAAGCAGGTCTTGAAGCAGCATATTGTTTTCCATCAAGCCACGCAGAAAGCAGGCTAGGTCAGACAACACTGCCTGGGCAGCTCACAGACAAGTAAGCACATTATTATTACGGGCTGCAGAGTTTTAGAGTGGTTTGTTACACAGCACTTCTGTGGCAATAGCCAAGTGATAAACTGATGATGCTTTGTGTTCATACCTAATTTCCTTCAACAGATCATATATCGTGGAGTTGTTCAGAGGTCAAGCAAGTCTTTTGTAGGCTCTAATAATGACTAACTGCTGAGTAGGAGGGCTCAAATAATGTGGAATGAATACATGTGTATCATTTTTTCCATTTCCTAGAGAAGGATGATATGTAATTCTTGGTGCTTTTGCAAAAGAAAAGAAAATACAGGTATGTCTGGTATCCAAAGATTCAGTATGAAAAAATAATTTACACTATTTTTTCTACTCATCTGTCTCTGAGGGATAATGACTTGTTCCTACTTAAAATGTCAGTTTCCAAAGAGTAAACTGTACCAAACCATGGGCTTGTTTAGGAAGTTGGCTTGATACAGTGGAAAGGATGCAGATTTTGGTGGTGTGAGGCCAGTTTTGCTGCATATTAAGAATGTCCATGTAGAGCCAATCCATGGACTTTTCTGAGCCTAAGTTTCTCATATGTAAAGTAAGGATAAGAGTCCTATTTCTCATGGGGATTTCATGCAAATTAGGATAACAAGTAAAAGAAAATGCCTATCTTTAATTTAAACTTTTCTATTAATTGAGAACCTATTTTGCATAATAGGTCTTTTAGTCAGAGCCAGCACAACGTAAACACAGCACACCAGAAACATTGTTAGCTGTCACTGCATAATATAGAATATTTACATGAACTTTACAAAATAACAATTCTGTGGAGAACACAATTCAGTCGATCATAGTAGAATAAGGTAGTCTTTGAAACATACTCTCAAATCTCTTCCATTAAAGAGGTTGTACTCAATTGGCCCCCTCTTGAGTTACTTCTAATGCACAGAATATGGTAGAATAATTGCATGTCTCTTCAGTCTTGGGTTGTAAAAAGGCTGCCCTCTAAACTTGCTTGGTCTATCTCACTCATAGTCCAGCTCATATCCTCTTGGACTAGTTTGTTCCAAGGGAAGCCATCTACTTTAAGAGGATCATATGAAAAAAAAAAGAGGATCACATGATAAAGAACAGAGATCTCTAACCAGGAGACAGTGAGGAACTCAGGTTGACTACCTGTTGTCACAACAGTTACCGGAAGTGGGTTCTCCAGCCCCCCTTAAATGTTGGGGTGAGTGCAGTCTCAGTTGATAGTGGATTGCTACATCATAATTTCTAAGGAAGCTTTTTCAAGAAACTTCCTAGTTTCTTCTTGCTGATTAAAGTGAAATATATGAGAAGAAAAAAGAATCTGAAGGTGAGGTTCCTCCATTTAAAGGAGCTGGATGGTTTTGTAAATTCTCAGAAATTTTAGACAGCAAATAAATCTAAAATTAACAAAAGAGCATATACAGGGTGAGACTGGGAGATCTAGCCTAAACATGATGCTACAGGTAGGTCTATAAAATTATTTCACAAGACCTCCGAAAGAGATCGGTAGGGTCTGCGAGTTGGTTTTGGTCAGACACAAGACCCTTTGAAGATGCTAATTGTGTGTTTTAGGGATCTTTACAATCATATACTAGAGGTGCTAGGAATATTAAAGGCATTGTCCTTTAGTAACCATAACAAAATCTTAAAGCATAGGAAAGGTGTGGTTTTCTGTAATATAGTAATGCCCAATAAGTTTCACAGAAGACCACTGAGTTTGTTTGGGTTTTTTTCCACTACCAGGGATTGACTCAGGACACTGTGCTTGTCAGGCAGGCCCAGCACCACTGAGCTATATCCCAGCCCTCAGTAAGGTTTTTAGAGGAGTTATATATGCAATGCTATCATCAACTTGAATTCAAAGGACCAGAGACAATACAAAATGAAAAGAGACATTTGGACCTCAAAAAATTCAACTGGAAGAAAGTAAGCTGAGACAACTGCTTGGTTATTAGCAGGTACTCGTCATTCCAGAAAAGGAGAGAAAAAAGTCCAAGAGCCCAGGCATTGGAGATGAGAGCCATGGAAAATTATCCTCAGATGACAAGACCTGATCAGTGAACATTCAATATTTGCCCAGCTGAATTTCACAGTAGCTACGCACTAATGAAACCTCTGTGCCTCTTATTTTCTCATGTTTGGATCAAAAATACCAATAGTAGCTACCCTACACCTGTCCTACTATCATGTATATGCATATGTATTATAGGGATTGGGAATCCATAACAAATCCCTTTACTTTCAGAGGTAGCAGAAAAGTGTACTTAACAGGCTGTATTTGAGGGACCAAATCTAATGTCTCATAAGCACATCAGGACTCCATTTAGATGATGAGATTCTGGCCTTTGAGCTGAGGCTGTAGTAGGATGAGACTTTGCTTGCCTTGGGAAGGTTTTATGTTGTGTATGAGATGAATGGAAACTGTGGACCTAAGGAAGCCTTAGGGCTTCACAAATATGTCCACACATTCTTTGATACTCATCTCTGTAAAAAGTGGAGTTCAAGGGTCCTATCTTTGGGTGTAGTCTTAGTAGACTCCTTATGTGTCACTGTTTCTAATTTAAAAAATACAGCAAGTTTGTGAAATAAATTGAAAATATAAGCTTAAATATCACATTGTTTCTCTTATGGGAGAAACCCAGTGTAAAAATAAAGAGCAAACTATGATATAGGTGATAGGAAGTAGGGAGATAGATCACTCTCATCAGGGAAGAGGATCAAGAGATAGAGGAAGAAGGGAGGGAGCAAAGGGTTAGGGCATGGAAGAAATGAATTGGGATGTGTTAGGTACATGTACCATCTTCCCACCGGGAAGGTAAAAACTGTAATATGAATGTGTAATAATAAACTAATAAAAAAATACCGCAAGAATGATCGTTCTTACTTCTGAAATTGGATCCTTAAAAAGACTGTGGCTCCTGTGTTAGTGCCTTTTCTTGTTCTTGTGATATTGCCTTTTTTCATAGAGCACCGTTCTAGACAAATCTGCTGGCAGAAGAGACAACCACACAACGAGGAACAGGTCCCGGGCCAGCCACGTGGGTGAGCTTGGAAGCAGGTCTGGTAGCCTCTGTGGAGTCTCTAGATGACTGTAGCCATGACTGATGTCTGATTGGAATGTCATGAGAAAAACTTGACCTAGAATCACCCAGCTAAACTGTTCCAGATTCCTGGTATTAAGGAAAATTGCATAAACAATAAATACCTATTGCATTAAACTGCCAGATATGAGGTATATTCTGTTATTCATCAAGAGATAAATGTAGGGCCTCCTACAAATTCTTGAATAAATAAGTCTTTTTTTTTTTTTTTTGGTACCGGGGATCAAACTGGGGACCTTGCACTTGCAAAGCAGGTGGCAGAATCACTGAGCTAAACCCCCAGGGCTTGAATAAGTAAGTCTTATCATCCTCACTTCATAGATAAAAAGTCTGAAGTATTAAAAAATTAAGAGATTTTACCAAACCATATAGCTAATAAATGGAAAATTAGAATTCACATCTGTATGTCTTAGGGGAAAAATGAATAAGCCTTATATAAATAAAAATCACAATATAATGAAGCCACATTTTTTTGTAAAAGTGATGTTTGGGCTGATACAGAAAGCCCAGTAATGACATACAAAACTACCATCTGCTTTAGGAGTAACAGAGGTGTTGATCATGCAGAAGGATGTGCAAAAGATGCTTAAATCTATATACCACAGGGGCCAAGATATTCGGTAAAAAAAAGAGGAAAGCCATTCCTTCTCCAGTCTAGCTTTCCCAATTATGTTAATTGTAACAGAACTTGGCTTCCTGGCAATGCAGAGCTAGTGAGGCATTTGACACACTGTAGAATTTAAGTTCAAAAGTAAAATTGTTTAATGAATGCACACCCTACTCCTTATTCATTATGCAAAGTCGAGTTGTAGAGTTTTTCAATATGTACTCTAATTCCCTCTAAGAAACATGATTCCACATTCTTCATATTAGTGTGTATGTGTGTGTGTGTGTGTGTGGGGGGGTGTTCTAGTTAGAAGAAGGGTCAGTTAGAAATTCTCCGCTTTGTTTTTTAAAGGAAGATATAATCCCTTTTCCTCAGCTATTGTGTTTTATTATGTTGAGGTTGACGGCTGTAAAACACAGCACCTCCCTTCAACTTTTCCATATAACTTGATTAGACAGGAATAATCTCTTATGCTTTCATGCACAAATTTAGGAGTGACCCAGAACAAACGAGTTTCCTTCATCACCATAGCAACCAGGACTATGGAAAAATGCCACTCACTAGGCTATGCAAGTCAGAATTCATTCCTTTGATGTTAATTAACAAATTGCTTTCAGAAAATCAATGAGTTTCTCCGCTC
Source organism: Heterocephalus glaber (assembly GCF_053883595.1). Classification (NCBI taxonomy): domain Eukaryota; kingdom Metazoa; phylum Chordata; class Mammalia; order Rodentia; family Bathyergidae; genus Heterocephalus; species Heterocephalus glaber. The sequence goes on from NW_028258377.1 coordinate 22,596,648, forward strand.
CCTTCTTAAATGTTTGTGATATATTTTTTAGTACTTCTTAACGTGATGTGATGGAGGGATAGATGGAAGAGACGGACAAAATGGAGTACCACCTTTCCCTGTTATAACACAAAGACGATGGGGAATAGGAGAGCACACTTGGCAAAGGGTAGAATCCATTTGGATTCCTTGGGAAGTGAGATGCATACTTACTGCATATTTTCTTATTATCCAAATTTTCTCTCAGAAAATGGTGGCTACTTCTTTTCAAGAAAAAGATACATAGAAAGGCTAAACAAAGAAAAGATGAAGAAACCTACATTTAGGCATGTCTGTTCTCTCTGTCTGTTCCTAAGACTGTCAAATTCCTCAAGGGCAATTTGGTGATCTTTGTGTAACCAAAAGTCTTTAAAATGTGTCTACTTTCTCAGTCAGGTTGGAAAGATGAGAAACGTTTACTGAGAGAAGTGTACATAGGTGAATATACATGAGTATTCTGCACAATGATGTTAATGATACATTTTTAAAGGTGGAAACATTCTAAATGGCAGTGAGATGTGAAATTTATCTAAATGCATTTTTAGAGAAGTTAGGAAAGGTTTACAAAATTTAAAGTGATAAAAAGAGGTTAAGAAACAACAAAGACAAAGCATTTAAAACAATTCAAGTTTCCAAGCAAATTTGAGGAATATGGTAAAAGAATTAACAGACCTCCCTCTGAGGCTTGCTGCTGTTTGACTGTGTGGATACGATAGGATATAAAACAACTTTGACAGAAATATATGAAAGACTCAGTTTCATGTAATAGGGCCTGAAGCTAGGTGTTCATCTATCTTCTTTACAAGATGACTAAAGTTTATTCAAAGGCATATTATCAGTGGCCCCCCAAAAGTCTCTCCATTCTGTTAATTGTAATGTGTTGTGAGAGAATAATTCAAAGAAAGTAAAGTTTGAATTGGCTTAATGAAGTTATTGATAAAAGGATTAAAAACTGACATTTTCAAGCATATTGAAACAGAAAAAGTCATTATTAAAACCTTTATCAATTTATAAGTAACAAAAATAACTTCTAGATAAAGTGATGTAAGGGTCAGAAAAAATGCATAAATGTGGACAGAATATCTTTTCAGCTCCAGGATTAAACCTGGAAAACTTTATCAAATAAAACTCATTAAAAGCAATCACTTTAAAATTATTTTTAAGCAGCAGGATCATTCTGTTCAAATACATTCAGCAAGAAAAGCCAATATACAAAACAATATTTCCTTCTATTTTTCAGGTTCCTTTTTTATAAACAAGTGTTTCATGTGCATTTAAAACTGCTCATGAATCCAAGAAGAAAATCTTTACAGCTAAGGAAAAATTTATCTTGATTTTAAAATTTTAATCACCTTTTATAAACTCAGTTTTCCAGGTTTCATTGTTCATCCTCTTTAGATGCCAGAATAAATTGTAGATACTAAGTTTGCCTCAGAATCACAAACTTTCCCCACTGCTTCCTGTGGCTTTTGCAGTATCTATTACAGGAAAAAAAGCTGAGTATTGGTATTAAGAACCTCATTGCCACCCTTTCTGATGGGCAGCTAGATTCATCTTTGAGTGGAATTCTTTCCCTTCTAAAAGTGTAAGCCTGGAGGTCATTAAGTAGAACTACCTAAAAATATTTTACCAAATCAACTTATTAACTAACCCTAAGCCTTCCACGCAATTACGTGCACAGTTTACACTCATAAGTTGGGTCTACGTGCCATGACTGATCAGGATCTTTGTGAAATATTGGTCAAAATAAATCCCAAAGCTCTGCTTTATTTTGTGTAAAAATGATCTGATTGCTAAGACATCATATTTTACTTTGTAGTCTAATAATTTATGATTGAATGTAGGTTATTTCTTCAACCCCAATCCCAAATGGTACAATTTCCTTGGAAAATGCGTACTTTGTCCAACACCACAGAGTAAGATAATAAAAATTAAAGAGATACTTAAAATGCAAACACCACACAGAATAATAGGATTACGTTTACATTTTATATTTCTGAGCACCAATTACTATTACGTGTCTTTAACAAACATTCAATTATTATTGTCGAATGAAATCATATTTTAATACAAAACACAGTAGACTATTCTTTCTAGAATTTTTAATCTCACCCTCATGTGCAAATAGAGTATAAGTGTTTCCACTACATTTTTTTTTTTTCTTTTTTTGGTACCAGGGATCAAACTCAGGACCTTGCACTTCTTGAAAGGCAGGCAGTGGCACCACTGAGCTAAATCCCCAGCATCCACTACATTTTTTTCTTTAGATAAATGTGCTAGGTGGAAAACTGACCCTGATGTATCAAAACAACTGCAGTACGTGAAATGCAAATTTTCTCAAAAAACGTGGTAAATGTCAATATAGTTACCAAAAAAACAAAACAAAACAAAAAATAGTGCCTCTGAACATTCTTTCCTGATTTATCTATTTAATTGCTTCATCCATTTAATATTGCTTTATCCATCTAATATTAGTATTCATGTTAGGAAAAGAATGAAAATCCTTCCTGTATAGTTCAGTGTGCAAGTTGAAGTGTCCCTAGGCAGTGGGTTATCTGGGACCCTCTGTGGTTGCACTTGGTCTGTAGGTACAAAAAACATGAAGACTATTTTATGGCCTCTGGAAGACAGGGCTGCTCTTCAGAAAAATGGAATGGTGGAAGAGATTTATTTATGAGGAGTCTTGAATTTGTATAATGGTGTCAGGAAAAACAGAAATTCAAAATTAGCATATGATTATGCTCACCATCAACAGGGGTAACCTAGCACCTATTTTTGATTAGAGATTAGGTGGTGGAATTGGCAGACTCAAGATGAATTATGAAGTTGTGCATTGCAGTGTCCCTAAAAATGAGCAAAGTTAACATGAGTTTTCATTGGCAGTATATTACAAAGGCCTAATATTTCTAAAGATGAAAAAATAAACTGAGATATACTGCCTAGTGGAGCTTCTTTTCTACGATAATCTATTTTCTTATAAAAGGAAGTATTAGAGTTTCCGTGAGTAGATACCTAATGAAACAACACATTTTAATTCCATATATAAAATAGGATTCAAAAGATTACTATTTAATTCTCTCTACTTTGTTTGGGAGGGGGCTTTTTAAAGATAATTCTTAAATAGTAAGCTGCTATAATAGTTATTTACAAATCACTTATCTTACTCACACATAAAGCCAAATAGTAAAAGCTTTCCTGAAACAGCAGTTCCCAGTCTAAACTGTACATTAATCACCTGAAAAGGTTTTTCAAAATAAGGATTCCTCAGCCTGTATTGAATCAGAAACTCTAGGGGTGAGAGCTAGACATATGCATTTCTAAAAGTTAAATAATGCATTAAAAATATACCTGCACGTCTACAAAGAAGACAGACAGAATTCAGGGCTCAAATCTATGAGTTTGCTTCTAACCAGAAAAAAATGCAGCACTTCATTGCTGGTGACGGGTTCTTTTCCGGGCCATGTCTACTGCATAATATCTACTTCTCAGTCCTCACTTTCTGGAGATCGCAAGGTTCATAAGGCTACGCATTTGTTCTGAGTAGGGGAAAACCGTCAGTCCCTCTGGCTTTCTGAGCAGCGCGTGATCTGAGGGACTGAGACATTGCTCCATTTCCTTCCCATGGAAAGCTCCTTTCTCTTCCAGCAGTAGCTCAAAGGAAGGGTGGTAAACAAGAGGCAGGGAACTAGGACCTGTTTACCAAACTTAGCTCTGACCCCTCTGTTATTTGCACTGCTTTAGCTTTCTCAGAACCGTTAGATTAGTAATGTGGCCTGGAGGGGAAATTGTTGAGGGTGACTTTCTGCCACTGGCCATGTTGAGAGCCAATTCTCTGGTTTTGCATGCTTTATGCAGTGTTTGGTTCAGATTATCTTTTTCAAGGATGCCTGTGTAGCCAAGGTCTTAGAACAGGTGGTCTTTCTCTGGGGCAGAAAGCGGATTTGTTTCCTGACCAGGATAATAAAGATAATATCTCTCTCCAGGCAAAGGTTGGGAAGGTTCAAGTCTTTGAGAAATAAGGGTTTTTCTCAGCTTGTGATTCCTTCACTGTGATGTGAATGCACTGTATGTGCCACATCTACCTGGGCCACTCCGTGTCACCTCCGTGAGACCTGGGGACAAGGAAAACCAATGGGAATGTGAATCCTGGGCTTCCTGCTGGTCTATGGGTAATGAAGTTATTTTTTTCTCAGTCAGGAGTCTTCTGTGCCCCGACCCCCCAAACAGTGACAGGCTAAGTTGTTAATATAATCGAGTAACCTTTACAGTTCATGAAAGTGCTTATTATGCCTTTAGAGGCTACTAGACACCATGTTACTGGGTCTTAGTTCTGCCACTTACTGGTTATAGGACTCACTATGACACATACTAGCTTGGTCCTTATTAACAATGGGACTTTCTACTAATGCCACTTACATGGAGCTGGGCAGTAACAGTGGCAATAAAAACAACAGTAAGGGTAATAAATATAATTATAGTGGTAACAATAATGCTAATATTTGTTAACCAATGTTATATGAAGTGCTTATGTAGCTTAGCTCCTTCAGTCATACTTGCTATATAAAATAGGAATATAAATTGCTATCACAATTTTCCCTTTGCATATTACTTTGGAGAAGAAAGAAAATTTGTTTTTGTTCTCTGTATTTATGCATCTCTCATGTGAGGCCCTTTTAAACACCTCCATCCTTGCCCATGTTGTGTGGTTTGTCTAGAATTTTTCTGCCTCCCTTATTCTCCATAAGTCTCTTCTTCCTTTACGATTCAGCTTAGAAAAACACTGGAAGAGGAGCAGATTTTTTCCTCTAAACATGTTGCTTCTTGAGGTAAAATATTGTTTCTTTCTGGTTCTTGGGTTGGGAAAAGTGTTCACCCTTGTTTCTAACCACATTTCTCACTCATGTGCGTGGGAGTCAGGGTGAATTCACTTTTGTGGTATGAGGAAAAGTGTTACTGCGTATTTGTCGTCCTCTCAGAGGCTTTCTGTGAAACCACCCCCATGGATCTCCACACAAGACCCGGTAGGTGAACTCAGGCCCAGCCAGGGGAGTGGCCGGAGCATGGTTTCTCTGCCAGAGACAGGAGGAATGATGGGAAAGGAAAGGGGAGGTAAGGAGAAGGCATGGCACTCAAACCCTGTCACTCTGATTCAGCTTACTGTAAGCAAGCCGATCATTTCATCTCTTACACTCCTGCATTCATTCCTGAAATGAATTGATGTGGGAACCAAAGGGAGATGGGAGTGAACAACTGGGATGCCTTGAAAAATTCACCCCATCTTTCCTTTAGTCCCTTAGCAATAGTCCTCCAGAGCTTTTAGGGCACTGCCTTTCCTCTTTGCCTATGTACTTTGCCATGCAGCTGAGCAGGGTGGAGTCAATGGGGCCCTGTATCTCAGTGTTTAGTGGTTTCTGGTAAACAGTACATAGATAGCACTGTGTGTTTGGTATTGTGGGGTAGGCAGGTAGTAGATAATACAAAAAGGAACATGAGTAACTCCCAGAGGTTCTCTTTAGCACCTTTTGAGTTTGTCATTTCAGCAATTGCTTTATCATGTTTATCCCATTATAAAATACAATACTTGATAGCCCTTCACCAAAAACAGAGCAAGAATATCACATTTCACTAGGGAGACATGATGTTTTCCTTTGTTCCTCTTCTACGAATGGCAAATGATCAGTATGAGATTCTTGAATGTCAGTCACTGGCTTCCAGAACACTTTAAGAAACAAAAACCAATTTCTCACCAGTGATTTTACATTTTAAGGGACCTAAAGATTTTTAGTCATTTAAAAGAAAAAACAAACTAGAGGCCAAAGAAGAAACTTTATCCTTACAAGAACACCATTACCCCACAAAACACTGAAAAGATAGATAAAGCAGGGCACACTTCAATATGCTTCTGACATTTTATGCTGATTAAGTATTCTCCCCTTCTGGTTTCTTGCTCCCAGGACTGGGGCTACATCTTGGTACATGCTACTGAAAATTCACAAGTAAGCTCTGGTGCTCAGAATTTAACACTTACTGAAGAAGTTGTCTCTGATCTTGGAAGAGTAAAATCCTTCAGTTCAAAGGCATTCTGATTATAGTTTCTAAATTATACTTTGGCACTGAAGGCTTAATGTTGAGCTACCATGTACTGAATGCTGTTATACATCAAGTGTTTAATGGATAGCATCTCTTAACACCATGTGAAGGAGGTATAGATAGGAAACTGAGCTCTGGAAGTGCATGCAAGTTAAGTTCATCAGTATAGGGGCCAGGATTGAAATTCATAGGCTTCAAAACCCCACAACCATATACCCTGCCTCTCCCAGGCTCCTGTCCAAAGAGTGAGCATTCCTGTATGCAGAATTCCATGTTGCTAAATGCCTTAAATTGATTAGTTGAGCAACTTTTCAAATTTCAACTTAAGGTCAGTAACCGATAGCATGTGTTTTCTATAGCTCAGATCTTAAATGTCTACCAAGGGCCCATGTATTAAAGTCTTGGTGTCCAGCATGGTGCTTTGGAAGGCGGCAGAAACCTTTCTGAGATGGGGCTGAGCAGGAGGTTTTAGGTTAATGGGGTATGCCTCACAAGGAGACTATGTAATGCAGGTCTTTTCCTTTCTTTCATTACAGGCCATGAGGCAGATAGGCTTTCTCTAACACATGCTCCTGTTGCTCTGTGCTGCCTCCCCACAACCCAGAAGGCATTAAGGCCAAGTGACCATGGACTGAAATCTCTGAAACCATGAGCCAAAACAAAACCATCCTCTTCATACATTGATTATCTCACGTATTTTGTCACAGTGATAAAAATATAACACAGTCTGTAGAAGGGACATCATATAAAACAGCACTTGTGTTTATAGGCTCTGGGATTGATTGCCCTATTGAAAATACCTTTATATCAGAAGACCAGAGTAGTTTTAGGAATAATAATAGTATCTCTAATTTAGGGTTTATGAGTATTCCAGACAATGAAGAATTAGAAAGATCACTGGCCCAGAATATGCAACAACAGAAGCTAGAGATTACACTGAGTTGTACTAAACCCTTTGTGGGCCAGAAATTTAGCTCAGTGGCACTGTGCTTGCCTCACAAGTACAAGGTCTTGAGTTCGATCCCTGGTACCGGGAAAAAAAAAAAGAAAGAAAAGAAAGACTTCCTTTTTATATCTTGTACTTCCTGTATCAAATATTGTGATGTATTGCATATATTGTGTTGTGTTTTCATAGTATCTCATCTGGCCAAAATATAGTAGGCTGAAGGTTATCAAAGAGAAGCTCAAGGGCTTTATGGTCATGTATGTAGATTAACAGTCTTCTCAAAATGCATCTATTTCCCCAAATATTCTTAGAGGTACAGAGGATTGACAACTGTATAGCTCATAACTTTCACAAACATAATTTGTTCCATAATTTTGAAAAAGAACATTTGCATTTGGGCAGGAGAGGTGGCTGCAGTCCTGTTTGGTACCTGATGTAGAGTTTGTAAACAAAAACAAAATTTTGCCAAATGCTTCTGTTTGAGAGCCAAATTGTTCACAATCAAAAGTATTAGTGAGCTGAGGTAGTACTGTTGTAGCACTAGAATATTACTCTGGATTCTAGAAACTATAACTTAGTACTAGCATTATAATTTGGAGAGGGAGCAGCTGCTAACCTTATCGATCAGCTGATGTTGACGGTTGGAAGAAGCCTATAGAAGGGGAGAGAAATCTTTCTTATTTAAGGGCTTGGAAAAAAAATATGACACATACAGACTAGCACCCTTGTTATTCCACCAGATTTCTTCACACCTGCATGCATGTAACACATCATTTAAAAATTCACTAACAACATTTGAAATTGAATTCATTTTAACAGGGGAAAAAATACCAAGAAAACTGCTAGTTACCAATGGCCAAAAAGGAAGACTGTTCCATACAAGAACAATTTCTGGAGTTCTGTGAAAAGCTAATTTTGTTCTTCCTTTTTTATTTATATTACAGATATTTTACAAGTTCCATAAGACTCCATCCCACACAAGACAGTGAATCTAAGCATCAGAGAAGACTGAATTTCCTCAGTATTTCACAGTTACTGAAACACCTGTGCTAAGTAGTTTTCTGTATATCAGCTGTGAAAACTCACTGCTCAATAGCCCTCCAGATTTCTCATTTATTCCCCATGGTGGAGGATTCTGGGGTCCTCACAATAGGTTATTGTTGAATGTTTGAAAGGATAGCGGTTCAAGAGCTTCATAATGGATTTAAACAAAAATACCACCAGCAAATTTCACCTACACTCCTTATAGACACTGCTTCTACCTCTTTTGAAACGCTGCCTTATCTGGAAATTAATTAAGCAGAAAGAAGATGGGCACAAATACCACAACATTCTGAAGCTTAATTAGCAAATGCTTTTTAACTTCACAACAGGTCTTAGCCTTGTTGGTTACTTTGTTTCTTAAAAGAGGAGAAAGCCAAGCGGTATTATTCTTTGCTTCTTTTCAGAGAGGCAACAAGCATGGAAATTTAAAAATAGATCAAGGGATGCTCAGAGGGCAGCTCCCTAGCAACTCAGGCTGCGGTACTGGTATGCTAACACCAGTGGCCTGCGCTCTGCCAGGCATGTAGGCAAGCCACTCCCACTGGTCACATAGACTTGGAGGCAATGGTAATCCACAAGCACAGGTCAGCGCCCAAGCCCCTTCAGACTGACCCGGGGGAAGGCTAAGGAGTGTGCTCAGCAAGTTTCTGTAGTGCAGCCTCTAGTCCGGCTGCCAGCTCATCCCCTGGAGCCTGAGCACAGAGGCCGGAAGTGGGGAAAGCTCTGGGTCATCAAAACCCACAAGGAGAGAAATTATTTCCAAAATATTTGCTGGCTAATAGCCAGAAATCATGGCTTTGCCTTTTCTTTATTAAATAACAAAAGAGAAAATATAAAGATGGAATGTTTATTGATAGTCTTTGTGCTTGGTGCCGTGGAGCTTGTTTTTGAGGCTCTTATGTGAAGAAAAGAAAAAAAATGTCCAGCGCATCATATAGCTGCGGAGTACAGACACCCTGGTGTGCACTGTGAAAATATCATAGAAAAATATGACATCAAATTGTCTGCCTACAGTGATACCATTTCTTATTAAAATAAAAAGCAGAAAGGTATAGAGACTAACAGTGCAATTCCTTTTCTCACTGAGTCTTCAAACAAGGAGAGCTACCTGGATGTTCAAGATGTTAAAACACATCCTTGTGTTAAAGAAGAGTAAGTATTCAGTGCCAACCCATTAACCAGATATGCCCTCGCCACCCAAAGCACCTTATTTTGGGGCGGTGGGGGGAACAAGGGTGCTTCTCTAAAATGCTTTTTGAAGGAAAATGCTAAGAAAATTCCCTTTATTGAAATATTTTTTCTTCCTCTTTTTTTAATCTTCTCCTCCCTCTCTTCCTTCTTTCTTTCCTTCCAAGACCGAAGTCTCCAATGGCCAGCCATTCATGGCTGCTTATAGAAACAAATACTTTTCTTACTTTGTCTTTCGTTTGCATAGTAAAAACTGCAATAACACAAAAGTAAAAGAAGAAATAAAATCAACTTTCATATTTCTGTTACTCACCTTAAGAAATAAAATTTTACAGTTCCAGTTGAAACATGTTCTTACCTCCCCACACCTTCCATGGTTAGAGGTAACTATGACCATGAAATATGTGCATATTATTTTCAAGCTTCTCTCTGTACCTTCATTCTATAGACATCTACTTGTGAACAATATACAAAATATTGTTTTTCATACATTTTTACTAGTATTTATATTATATAACTTGCCTTTTTAATACCATAATTTATTTTTCTAGAAACTCAGGACTGCCCTGTTGAGATGGTAATACATTGTTAGTCCATGTTAGTACATTTGTTTTTATTTCATATACTATCTGCTTGAAGACATGTAACACAATTTAATTGTACATTCTTATGACTAAGTCTCAGTTTCCATTTTTAGTACAATTATTAAAAACTGCAATTGTTATCATTCTTGCTCGTAAATACAGATAAATCCTTATCTGCTTGAGACAAATACTATGTCCAACATATATACTTTCATCTCAAAATATATTTGATAATGTCCTATGAAGTTGCTATTTTTTCAGAAACAAGTAAAATGTTTTTCATTGTCATTAGGCATTACCACTGTGATCTGTGTTCTACATAATATTCTCATTGCAATCATCAAGTATATAATTTTATCTTCATTGCTTGGTAAAGGAAACTAGGGTGTAGGTAATTTAATTAACTGATAGGTACAGAGCAGGCTTGACCATCATATGTGGGGTTGATGAGTGCCAAATTGTGTATCCTAAACCACGACACTCTACTTATCCCAATGGACAGAAAACTTACTTCAGTGCCTTTCAGCCTTTTAAAATTGAATATCGTTGCCAAAAGAAAAGCATTGAGCACGAGCCCAATATATTCCTTTTTTTGTTTGTTTTTTGGTGTGGGAGATTGAACTCGGGACCTTGCTTTTGCTTGGCAGCCGGTGGAACCACTGAGCTAATCTCCAGCCCAGGGCCAGTATGCTCTTATTTAGATGCACTTTGTGAGCATGTAACATGGCTAATTAGCTTGTAACAGTCAAATTTTTGAAAGATAAAAATAGAAATCTAAATGTATTAATGGTACGAAGCATGATGCTCTTTATAAAATGTAGGAATAATAGTTAATATACAAGCATTAATTTTTCAGAAAGTAAAAAGGTATTTTATTGGTTTTAAGTTGAGTAGAAGTCTAAGTATTGGAAAGTGGTTATATTTGCATAAAAGAAAAACAAAAGAAAATATTGTGGATCGATTCATTCATTATTATCTGTTGTTTCCTCCTGTATTTCAGGGTCTAGAAGTATTATACTCATCACGCTGATATGTTTTTTTTTTTCTTTTTTGGTACCAGGGATCAAACTGAGGACCTAGCGCTTGCGAGGCAGGCACGGTGCCACTGAGCTAAATCCCCAGCCACATCGCTGATATGTTTTTAATGAAGGCAAAGTAACTGAAGTTTTACTTTGTGTTTCAGTAATTCACGGTCTTTTTCCAAGTTTATATTTAGTTTCTTTCTCTCCCTCCTTCCCTCCTTTCATTTTCTCCTTCCCTCCCTTTCTTCCTTCTTCTTTCTCTCTGTCTTTTTGTCTCTCTGTCTCTTCCTTCTCTCTCTTAGCAGGTAGTCTTAATCGTTTTCACTGATAAAAAGAAAAAATTATAAATCATTGACTGTGCAGACTAAATCATGATGTTTATTTTTCAATCTCATCCACTAATTCTGTAAAGGTATTTTTGCCTAAAACAGCCCATACATTTCAGTCTTCTTTGGTGTCATTTTGCTATTCTTACAAAGTATTCAGAAAGTGTTATATATGTAAAGGTTAATTTAAAACCTAATTTAGGAATATTATTTGGAAGAGTTTAAAATAGTTTTGAAAATGCCATTCTGAAACTTAAATGCTCAGACATGAGCTTTGGTTTTTTCCTTTATTGTAACAGTTTTCGGTACCAAAATTATCCATGTAAACTTTCCCATTTTATTTCAAAATGTGTTCTCAGAGCAAGAGGTATTTAAAAATATGTCCTCTCACACTCTTGTGAAATTATCACCTTCACTTCAAAGAGAGTGTTTAAGTATGCCTTTTTGAAAATATATATCTTCCAGATAACATATTCACACATAACTTATCTTTGAATACAAGAACTCTTTGAAGAATGTTGCCAAGAGAAAAATCTGATAATTTCAAAGAGGGACAAAAAGTCTTTTATCAATCTTCATTTCATTAAATAGTATGTAAAGACTTCTATTTTTTTAAGTCTTGCTTTTATAAAATTAGCTATATTGTTGATAATGTGTATTAATTGTGCATTTCTAGCTTGTTCTTCGATGAATTGTTGAACGAAATGTACATCTCATGCCTTTTCCATAACCTTCACCCTGGAGTCTTTTTTAATTCTATCTACAAAGGTATGTCATGAATAATTCCACTTATTGGCAAAATCCCACAAACTTTCATACAATATGGCTATAGCTTGTATTACAGAAACTGTACCATAGTAAAAATATAACTTGGGAATGAATTTCCTTCCTTTAGTTACTCAAAAAGTTCTTTATGAATAAATTATTGAATTAAAATGTAGCAAATAGCATCAGGTGAGACATGTTATAATACCTGTACATTAAATGATACAGCTAAGATCCATATTGCATAATTCAAATGACAGTTTTTCCTTCATATTTCTGTCAATATTTTCTTTGCATCATTTTATAGTATTAATAAATTTTATGTATATTAATTTAGCTACTTTTGCAATAGCAGGAAGAACAAATATGCGGCTTTTTATTTCTTGCTATTAAATATCCTCAAAATAGCCTTCTAAAATTTAACTGTTAAGTGTAATAAAATTTTGTAAGGTACCAGAGTGAGCATTATATGCCTTCTGCTGTCCCTGAAACAACTCCAGGATTTGCCTTCAAGTTCTGGATGGTTAGTTTTTAAATGTCTCACTAATTGTGATGGCTTCATTCTACAAACATTAGCTAATACTCAAGGTACAATATATATTTAGTGCCAAGGAATCCTTGATAATAGTAAATATAAATTTTTGCATCAGATTTTCTTCCTGGTAAATTGGAACCAAGATTTCAATGAACCAAATTTGATTAGATAGTTACTATGTATTTGTTTTTTCCTTGTTTTACCGGCTTCAAGGATTTTGTTCTAGTGTTAAACATGTTACTATAATTTTCAACTATTCATCTGTTTGCACTATAAGTATATGATCATCTCCAATCTACCTTTTTGTTCATGAGAATGTATGTAGCCTGTCCATTTTAGTTTAAATTTCATAACAATCTGCAAGCATATGCAGAATGCAATATATCTTGCTAAGTTGAATGCAGACATCAGAGGAGAAGGGGCTTTTGTTAGTTCTCATATGGATTTCTCAGTCTCCCCCAGAGATAGCTCAAATCAATGTGTATATAAAATGTTATTAAAGCTAATTCTATCTTCTGTATACACAGATAAGGTGTGATTGAAAAATAAGGTATGTAATTAAATTTTTAAAGTATCACATTAAAGACATATTGACAGTAATCCCCTTCAAAGTACCTCTCCTTACTTCGAATACACTTAACCCATCGTTCTTGCCAATTTCTGAAGCAATTCTGGAAGTCCTTTTCCATGACTATCAATAATTCTGCTGTTGTGGTTCCCTTGATGTCCTGAATCGACTTCAAGCATTTACCTTTCATGATCATTTTGACTTTGGAAAAGAGCCAGAAGTCGTATGATGCCAAATCCACCGAATCAAGTGGATGAGGAACACTATAACTTTATGATGAGCCTGTCTTTATGTTGGATGGCATCTGGCAGCAGGATTTACTGCATTTTTGATTGCACCTCATAAAGACATTCATGAGAGAAGACTGCCAGAACTGCTTCAGAAAGTGGTAAGAACAATCAAATATGTGTATTTGAAGGCAATTAATGGCAATATGACTTTTACTGTGATAGATTTTTTTTTAAAAAAAAGAGTAAACATTCACCGTACTTTTTGATCATCCCTTGTAAATAGTAAATTTAACTTCTAATATTTCTTCCCTAAACATCTTTATATGTTGATTATTTTAAATTCTAGACCAAGTTTAAGGGGCTCAGACTCAGGTTGAAGTTCACTTACACTTTTAACTAGTAGCTTAATTCATGTGCACCACATGCTGGTCACCGCATTACTAAGGAAAATTCAGAAGAGTAAAACAGAAATGGACCCCATTTTCATGGAATCTACCACCTAGTAGGTAAAATGATAGCTGAAGGAGAGCATCAAATAGTCATATATTCCCCAGGCCAGTGTCTTAGATCGTACATCCTATGTTTTATTCTAGTACTAACATAGTTTCAGATATTAATGGGCAAAATTTTTATGGTGTGTGTGCACACGCACATATGTGTCCAGAAATACAGATAAACCTACTATGTTTATAAATTGTGATCAGTACTTGCTATGGTTTCCATGGGTTGCCCCATGATTCACATATTGAAACTTAATGGCAGAACAAGCAGCCCCCCGCCAGACACACAGTGTCCCCCTACCCCATGCAAGCAAGCAGGCCTGCACCCAAGGCATGGTGTCCCCTGATGCACAAGGCTACAACCATCTGCATCTCCAAGCTGGCTCTACATTTTGTTTCCCCTTGGCACAGGGAAGCAAAGGAGCAGAGTAACCAAATGACCCTATCCTTGATGAGAGAAATGCCTGGGGAGAGAAGGCAAGTCCTTAAAGCCAGTAGACCCAGGGAGACCCAACCTGGCCAGCAACTTCAGTGACTCCAGGTGTTACCCTCCCAAAGTGATTAGTGAGAGACAACCACAGGAGACCACCATGGAGAGAGACTGGGCCAAATGTACACCCCCTGTACCCTCCACACGAAGTATAAGCTAAGGCTGGGAAGGACAGGGGGCCCTGCCCCCTGTAAGAAGCAGTCAGACCTCTAGTGCAGGGAGGGAACCTCAAAAACCCATAAGCCCTAAAGCTAGGTGGAGAAAATGATGACTGGTGGGATCCCAAGACTGCAGATCTAGGAAAGAAATCACTCCTTCAAAACACAGAACAATTTTTAACTTGACTAAATTTTTAATTTTTCTATTTTTTCTTATTTTTCACTTTCCTTCACTGTTTTTTTTTTTTTTTTTTTTTGTACCAGAGAATGAACTCAGGACCTTGCACTTGCACCAGAACCACAGACAGGCACCAGAACCACTGAGCTAAATCCCCAGCTCTTCTTCACTGGGTTTTGGGGGAACTTGGTGTTTGTTCTTTCCTTTTTGACTTTTTTTCTCTTTAACTTCCTTCCTTTTCCTTTTCTCTTTTTCACTTTCAAGTTTTTCTCTTTCTACTTCTCTGTCTTTTATTTCCCTTATTCTGCTTTTTCTTTTCTCTCCTTTTTCTTGTTCAGATTTCCTTGTAACAGTTTTCTAACATTATTAATTTCCTTTTACTCCTCAATAGGACCTCTATTTCAATTTTTTTCTCCTCCTCATATCCTATTGATTAGTTTTTCAAAATTTGTCATTTTCATTCTTTGGTTTCCCAACCCCTCTACCTTTACTAGTATAACTACTAAGCTTTATGATTCCCTAGGTAGCCCTACTACTACTGGATCCTGTTCCATTGTTAGTGGAGTTAAAGTTGTTCCATTCGATAGATATATACAGTAGGTGAATAGTAGTAGGTCAATATTTGTTAGCATTCATACTATAATTATAGATCTCTTTTCTATAGTGAAGGATGGTACATTATTAGTCTTTATGGTTTGTCAATATTCAGTTTGTCTTTGATGCTGTAATTGATATTGACTTTATTACTAAAGCCAAGGTGACAGAGCTGTTGCTATTAATTATTTTTTGGAGGAGATGTCAATATCTTGATTACCTTCAGGTCATTAAAAATACTGTATCCTATTCCTGGAGAACTAAATACTGGGCCAAATGTATGGTAACCTCCCATCTCAGGTAAATGGAGGTGTTTGGGTCTAGGAACAGAGGCAAAGGCCAATAGTGAGGCATGCCAAGAGGATACTGCTGAAAAGTGGACATTAACTAAAAATAACTCTATATTAGAGACAAAACTTTCCACTGTAATCAACATGCCAGCCTCAATAAAAACAAATAGACAAAAAGAATACAAACATGAAAAGACATACCAACAAAGTGCCTCCAGAGACTCCCAACTCCCCGAAAGCTGCCATGGAGCATTTAAAAGGAGAAAACCAAAACACACACAGGTGAATTATTCGAAACGATATGGGATGAGACAACAAAGCAGACCAAGAAGGCATTTGGAACGCTCACAGAGGATGTAAGTAACAGATATTGGACCAAATAAACAAAATGATCAGAGAGTCTACAGAAGACTCTAATAAAATGTTGGCAGAACTAAAGAAAATGATGCAAAACCTGCATGATCAGCATAGAAAAGATTAGAGTTCACAAAAATGCTTAAAAAAGAAATTTAGGCGATTAAAACGTCTACTGAAAGTATGGGCAGCCTAAGTAACCAGTATGAGGACAAAGTGTCAGACCTAGATCACAGGATAATCATTTTGATCATTTAATGAAAGATACCTTAAAAACAGCAAGAGAATATGATAAAGGTATTCAACAGCTCCTAGAGGATGCAAAGGAGCCTAATCTGAGATTAGCCAGAATGCATGAAAAATCAGAAGACAGCACAAACGGCATAAAAAAAACCTGTGTATTGAAATGACAGAAAAATTTTCAACTATGGGAAAATAATTTCACATATAGTTAAGTGAGGCATGTAGAAGCTGGAAATAGCCATGATCAAAAAGAACCTCTCCGTGACACATCATAGTCAAAATCTGGAAGTCCAAAAAAACAGAATCTTAAAAGCAGTTAGAGAAAAGCGATGAATCACTTTTAAGTGTAAGCCCATTATAATTATAGCCAACTTCTCAGCACAAACCATAAAGGCCAAGAGAGCTTGTAGTGAAGTGTTTGAAGCCCTAAAAGAAAATAATTCCCAATATAGGCTGATATATCCTGCAAAATTATCTTCCAAAATTGATGGAGAAATAAGATATTTTCATGATAAAGAGCACCTAAAGAAATGCCTGGCAACCAAACTTGGACTCCAAAAAATTCTCAACTTTATCCTAGAAAGCAACAGTGAAGCTAACAATGACAAAAGGTATAATAGAATGAATACACCAAGTAGCACTAGCCATTAAGTAGAAGAGAAAGATGAGGAATCAGTGACAAGAAAATATGCAATGACAGCAATAAGTCAATTCCTACAGTAGTAACTCTCAATGTGAATGGTCTCAAGTATCCAATCAAAGGACAAAGACTGGCAGACTGGATCAAAAAACAATACCCAATGGCATGCTGAATAGAAGGAACAATAAATAAACTCATAGACTAAAAACTCAATGGATGGGAAATAATATTTCATAAAATGGGAACCTGAAAAAAACAAGTGTAGCTATCCTATATTCAGATAAATTGGACATCAAGCCAAACTAATCACAATAGGCAAAGAAGGTCACAATATATTGTTTAAAGAATCCAACAAGAAGAGTTTCTTAGTAACTTTTCTCATTGCTGAGACAAAATTCCTGACAACAAAAGTTAAAAAAGGAAAGGTTTATTACAGCTTATAGTTTGTAGTGGTTTCAGTCCATACTCAGTCAGCTGGCTACAAGGAAGGGTGGCATGGCAGAAGGACATGGTAGAGGAAAACCAGTCCACTGTAGGGCAAGCAGAAGAATCAAGCAGCAAGCAACAGCAGAAGTGGCTGCAGCAGCAGCAGCGAGTCTGCCTTTCCCTTTTATCCCATCCAGGCTACAAGCCTTTTGGGTGGTGCCACTGACACCCAAGGTGGGGTTTCTGTCTTCAGTAAATCTGTTCAGCTACACCCAGAACTATGCTAATTCCAATCAGTGGGGTAATTTAGTACTGTGGGGTACTAATTTAGTACCGACATTTTTAAAGTCAATATGACATACCCTAGTACAACCAGCTCCGAAAACCCCCACCTATGAGTACATGAGGCTTTGGGAGGATATAGAATTATAAACCATAACAAAGAGATAACAATTATTAACATATATGCATTGAATAAATGATATACAGTGGACCCTTGACTTATAAACTCAATTCATTCATGAGGACTGGTTATAACTCAATGAAGGCTCATGCTCCTCTAAACAGCCTTTAAAATCTCTCTTCTGTATATAGGCAGATTTCAGGGTCCTTAAAGAAATATTGGCCAAGGTTTTCTTAATTAACCCCATACAGGAAACCCCAACAGGAAAGGATATTGTATTATTCCTTCTAGAATTCTTTAAGGGTTTAATCTGTATCTGAAACGATGTGGAAGCACAAGCTGCTGGCATTCAGATCATAACTCAAGACTGTGGTCGTAAGTTAAAACTAAACTTATTAGTTTTAGTTAAAGCTAAAATTCCAGACATAACCCAAGTTGTTTGTATTTCAGGCTAGTAGCAACTCAAGGGTCAACTGTACCCCACATCGTAAAACAGGTGTTACTGAACATAAAAGGTCAGATGAACATGAACACAATTATAGTGGGTAACCTCAATACCCCACTATCACAAATAGACATATCGACTAGAGAAAAAAATCAAAGAAATATGAGAGTTGAACGAAACTTTTGAACAAATTGACTTAATAAATATCTATGAAGTGTTCCACCCAACTAAAACAAAATACAATTCTTCTCAATAAGATATTGCACCTTCTCCAAAATAAACCACCTATTAGTCAATAAAGCAAGCTTAAGTATATGTAAAAGAATAGAATTTCTACCATGCATATTATTATAGCATATCAAAATGAAACTAGAAATCAATGACAAAACACAGAAATTATGCAAATACATAGGCCCTAAACAACACATTCTTAAATAAACCATAAGTTACAGAAGAAATCAACAAAGAATTATTCCACTTTCTAGAAATAAATGTTAGCACCAATATAACATATCAGAACTTATGGGAGACAATGAAAACAATCTTAAGAGGAAAGTTTATAACTGTGAATGACCACATTAAAAAAAAACAGGTTTTGGGGGGAGGCTTGCTCTAACAATGCACCTCATGGTCCTAGAAAAACATGAATTATCCAAACCCCAAACTAGTACAAGGAAGGAAATTATAAAGATAAGAGCAGAAATCAATGGAGACCAAAAAGAACAATACAAAGAATTGATGAACTGAAGTGTGTTCTTAAAAAATAAACAAAATTGACAAACCCCTAGTCAATCTAACCAAAACTGGAGAAAAAAATCAAAATCAATGCAATTACAAATGAAAAAAAGTGGAATTACAATGGATACTGAGAAAATAAAAAAGATCATTAACAGCTACTTCACAACTTGTATACCAATAAATTACAGAATTCAGAAGAAATGGATAGATTCGTATATATATATATAAATTATTCAGACTGAACCATGACTTACAAATGCTGAATAATCCAATAATAATAGGCAATAAAACTGAAGCAGTAATAAAAACCTACCAAAAAATCCCAGGTCTGGCTGGATTCACCAGTGAATTCTCCAAAAACTTCAGGGAAGATTTAACCCCAACTCTCCTCAAACTGTTTGATAAAATTGAAAGGAAGGAATATTTCCAAAGACATTCCTGGAATTACCCTTTCCCTTATTCCTAAACCAGACAAGGATCCAATCAGAAAAGAGAACTATTGACCAAACTTCTCAATGCAGATAGATACAAAAATTCTCAAGAAGATATTGTCAAACAGAATCCAATGAATCATCAAAGAGATCATACATCATGAACAGATAGGGCTCATCCCAGGGATGAAAGGATGGTTCAATATATATAAATCAGTAAATGCAAAACATCACATGAACAGAAACTAGGAAAAAAATCACATGATTATTTCAATAGACACAACAAAAGCCTTTGATGATGAAGGCTTTCATGATAGGAAACAGTGACTAAAATAAGAATAGAATGATTATCTCAATCTGATAAAAGCCATATATAACAAAGCTACTACCAACATTGTATCAAATGTAGAAAAACTGAAAGTTTTCCCTTTAAAATCAGGAACAAGACAAGTTTGTCCACTATCACCTCTCCTGTTCAACACAGTACTTTAAACATTAGCAAGAGTAATTAGGCAAGAAAAAGAGATGAAAGGGATATGAGTAGGAAAGGAAAAAATCAAATTATCATTTACAGATGACATGATCCTCTCCACAGAAGATGCAAAATAATCCATCGAAAGACTCCTAGAGTTATTAACCAAATTCAATAATGCAGGAGGATACAGACTCAAATCACAAAAATCAATAGTGTTCCTATACATCAATAATGAACCCACTGAAAAAGAAATTAGCAAAAAAAAAAATACCATTCACAATAGCGCCAATAAAAATTAAATACTTAGGAATTGACCTAACCATTTACTAAGGAAGTAAATGAACTCTACAGTGAAAACTACCGCATTCTGAAAACGGAAATTAAAGAAGACATCAGAAAATGGAAAGATATTCTCCATTCTTGGGTAGACATAAAAAATATAGTCAAAAGGCCATACTTCTAAAATTAATAGACAGATTTAACACAATCCCAATCAAAATCCCAACAGCATTCTTCACAGAACTGGAGAAAACAATCCTAAAATTCATATGGAACCAGAAGAGATCCAAAATAGTAAAAGCAATCCTGGGTAACAAGAGCAAAACAGGAGGCATCACAATCCTGGACTTGAATTTATATTACAAAACTATAGAGATGAAAACTACATGGTATTGTCACAAAAACAGACATGAGGATCAATGGACTCAGATAGAGGATGTTGAAAAAACCGTGAGCACACTGAACTGTTTGATCTTTGACAAACAGGCCAACAATGTAACACTGGGCGAAAGCCAGCCTCTTTAATAAATGGTGTTCAGAAAACTGGCTAACCATATGCAGGAGATTTAATCTAGAGCCTCATCTCTCACCGTGTACTAAACTAAAATCAAAATGGATCAAAGAACTAAATGTTAAAACACAGACATTTAACCTGCTGAAAGATAAAAGGGGCAAAACTTTTGAAGTCATAGGTATAGGCAAGGACTTTCTGATCAGAACCTGGTTGCACAGGAAATAGTAGCATGATTCAATAAATGGGATCATATCAAACTAAAAAGCTTTTGTACAGCAAAGGAAACAACCAACAGAGTGAAAGGACAACCTGCAGGATGAGAAAAAAAAAATTGTGGCTATTTTTCAGACACAGGACTAATATAAAGAAATGAATATTAAAACAACACTGAGATTTCATCTACCCCCAGAAAGAATACCTATCATCAAGAAATCAAACAATAGCAAATACTGGTGAGGCTGGGCAGAAAAGGGAACCCTTCTCCACTGGTAGAAATTTAAACTAGTACAATGACCATGGAAATCAGTACGGAGATTCTTCAAGGAACTAGAACTAAAAATTCCCTTTGACCTAGCTAATCTCCTAGTAGGTATCTACCTGAAAGAGATAAAAATATATTACATGATACCTGCTTACTGATGTTTATAGCAGCACAATTCATAATAGCGAGATCTGGAAGCAGCCTATATGTTTATCTACAGATGGATGGATAAAAAATTAGCTATTTGGACCCAGTGGAGTACTACCCTACCATAAACAAGGATAAATTTGGGTCACTTGTAGGAAAATAGATGTACCTTGAGATTATAATATTAAATGAAATAAGTCAGATGCACAGTTTAAATACACATTGCTTTCTGTTATATGGGAAATCAAATTATAAATAAATAGCAAAATAAAATAGATGATAGGAAGTAGGGAGATAGATCTTCCTCAAATCAATAGGGAATCAAGAGTTGGAGGGAGGTGGGGTGGGACAGAAGGGAAAGGGGATGGAAAAAGGAATTAGGATGTGTTACGTACACGTACCGACTCCACACAAGAAATGCAAACATCATGTACTGCAAACATGGACTAAGAAAAACTTTCAAAATGAAATGAAAGGCATTTCTTAGAGAATAAAAGAAATGTATGGGCCATTATGTGCTTCTATCAACAGGTAGGGCCTTGAGGTGATTATCATTTTATGAAACTTCTCCCTCAAGAATGGAATTAGGAGTTCTTGTGAGAGGCTTGACAAAGGGATTTCATTCATTTTTGTCTTCTGCAATGTGAGGACAAGGTTTTCTTCCTTCTGCACAACAAATCTTTCAAGGCACCATCTTTCAAGGAGATAGCACCCCTCGGCAGATGCTAGTGCCTTCGTCTCAGACTTGCTAGCCTCCAGAACCGTGAGAAATAAATTCCTTTCTTTCTGTAAATTCCCAACTCTGTGATGTTTTACTTTCACAGCACAAAGCAGATGAAGAGTGTACCTAGTGGAAAATGAGAAATGGTGGATGTACAGACATAATTTAGATGGTAGGGTCAAAAAGGGCTTATGGCAGTACATGGATAAGAAAAGGAGAAGCTGTCATTTTGAAGAGTGAGAAGAACAAGACTCCAGTAGTAGCTACTTCAGGGAGATCATGATGGGGAAGGGAAGGACCCACTACCCATCTCTCAAAGGATATACCTTTAGGTGCTGTGAAGCTTTAGAACAATGGACTCTCCAGGAGCCTACGGTAGGAACCCATGAGGACGATGAGCTGTTACTGCAGTAAGGCAGCAGAGACCCCCCAGGAGCTCCCCGGGAGTCTGAAAGAAGGAGCAAGCCTGGATGCTACATAAATGCCACAAATACTATTTCATGAATCCAGAAGACATGCTGGGGAGCCTCCTCAAGCCTCAAAGTAGCTTTGGTTTAGAACAACAGAAGTTTAAGAGACTGTAAAAGCAAACAAAGAAAAGTGAAGTAAAAGTGTAAGACAAATAGCTGTTTCTTATGTATTTATAACAGCCTATTTAAGACACTGGCCTTGACATTATACATGCCTGGGTGTGAAAACCGGAGCAAACACATGGTACCTGAATTACCCCAAGAAATGTGTGCTAGCTTCTGTTGGTTCACACATCTGTAACATATAAGAACAGTAACTGCTCATGTGGGTTGTATGACAAATGGGTGATTAGGTACTGCATATATAATGCTTAACCTAATCCTTGGCTTACATAAAGACTTGATGAATTTTAGTTCTAAGTATTACTAGTTCATGAGTAACTCAATGCATTTTTTGTTACCTGCAAGCCTTCAATGACTGCAAACTTCTAAGTGAAGGGGCCCATTCTTTCAGTATTAACAATCTGATATTGCAAATAAACGATAGGGATTTACAAACTGAGTCATTGTTTTGGGAAGTAGAATATTGTAGTCACAGAACAAAAGTACAGTTACCAGGGGTAAAAACACCCATAGTTACCATTTCTAGTTTGTCAAAAGAATTGCTGCTTCACCTATTAGTATTAATAAGTAATTAGCTGTTGATTCTCTCTCATATAGTGATCTTACGTATCTTTGACCTTTCCCCGCTCTGTGAATGATAGCGTAAAAACAATGTTTTTGAAGGATAATAAAGAGGCACAGGAGGGACATTTTAGGGTCATAAATGAGATTTATCCTTATTGTTTAATGGTGAAGACTGGGGGTGGCTCCTGACCCAGAATTGCTTTCTCTTGCCAGCCACTATGCCTGAAATTCTAGCATACTTTCAGCCTTCCTGTTTTTCAATAGTTCACCATCCATGAGGGATGTAATAGAGTTTTCAGCCAAAACTCTAAGTAGAAATCTCTTATCATGCAGTTGGCTTAGAAGAAAGCAACATAACCTTGTAAAAATGGGAAAGATGAGCAAAGAACTACCACAAATGGCAAGCAGTGTTACAAGCGATCATAGTTACCTACCTTTCTGTTTAGGAAAAACAATAACATGGTTTCCAATAATGCTTTCTGTCTTGCATACCCCAAAACTCTGGTTTAGTTTCTTCTTAAGAAGAAATCCTATCTAAAATATCTATTAAAATGGACCATGGTTTCTAGAGCCCCACAGGCACTGAGCATTCCGTAGGATAGAACAACTGAAAATTTTAATTAACTATGCACTTAAGTAGATTTCAAATGATGTAGAAGAGTTTCACAGCTTTTTTTTTCTTGTTAGTCTATATTGAGATTCTGAGCTTCTATCTTGATCAACAAGGTATGCTTATATTTCCTTTTTACAAAATAGGACGAATAGTATTTTAAAGATTTGTTTCAAGGTATCAGTTGTGAGTTTGTTACAAAAAATGATAGAGACATTTATTGCTAAATGGATGCACATTGAGGTGATACTCTTAAGTGAAATAAATAGGACACACATGTGTAAATACTGAATAGCTTCTCTGGTGTGAGAAACTGAAAGTGTAAATAAGGACTAAAAGCTATAATAGATAATGTGAAATAGGAAGAAAAGGGGCAAAGGGGAAGGGGAAGTGCGAGGGGCAGGGGAAAGGAAAGAAGGGAATGGAATTAATATGAGAAAATGGAAAAAAGGAAACAAAGTCTTTGTAAATAGGGAGGAATGGAGGGGTTGAAGGGAGGGCAGGGAAGGGGGAAAAAATAAGAGCTAAGAGAGTATGTAAAGGTGCAAATTTCCAATGATGAATGTCATTATATTGTATACCTAAAATGTACCAATAAAAGGATATAAAAAATAAATGATGAGCCATATTCAGATAGCATAGGTCTCTGCTAAGAGTATGTACTACAGCTGATCTGAAGACTCACTGAAGACAATTTGTGGCCTTAAAGAAAAGACAAACTGTTGTGAACATGATTCAGTTACTCAATATTCAACATTTAGAATGTCTATTAATTTCTAAAATTCATGAAAGCGTTGCTCTGGTCTTTCTTATCAACAGGAACAGTAAAGCTGAATTACTGGCACTAACCTTGTCCATTTAAAGAACTGTGTTAAGTATTGTGAAAGCTTGATGTGAGGCTGGGTCTGTTATTACTAATCTATGAAATTAAGCAAACTGGCTCTGGTGCCGCATAGATGGAGTAATCATATGCCGCTGTACCTCTTACACTGAATACAGCTGTGCAACTGGAAAGCATGCAATGGATGAGGGTTAGAGGACTCTAAAGAGTGACAAGCAGATTGGAGAAGGCAAGAGCCCACAGTATCCCTCAAATCACTGGCAATGAGGGAACCGGTTTTACTGTTGTTTGTTTTGTTGTTTTTTCCAGGATGGGGGCTGTTCTGTTCGTTTTCCTTCTAGTTTCCCGCAACCTAATCTCCATGTACTTTGAAACTCAAAAGCTGTTGTGAGGTACAAAGACAGCTCCTTCTTAATCTAGCTGGAGGAGAGGGAAAGGTAGTTCTCAGCAGGAAGAGGAAGAGACCAAAGTAAACCCCCACTTTTCTTCTTTCATTATTTTTCCCACTTCTTACACTAGCTGCAGAGCGATCCTAGAGTAGCAGCAGTGGCCCCAAAACGGGAGTGTGTGGGAAGCTAAGATCTGAAAAAGGAACTCCCTTCTTTCTTTTGTGGGAATGCAATTCTAAGAACATGGGAGGCATGTCATCCCTACCTTCAGTCCTCCTGTAACTTGGCCCTGAATATAGTCATAATCACAGAAGTGCACAACACCAGGTGTTTCCCAAAGCCCTGGCACTCTTTTTGAAATTTATTTTATTAGCACATGTTTGCAGTATGTGATGATTACCTTTATGATGAGGAAGCTGTACACGTGCATAACCCATCTTAATTCCTTGCCGTCCCCTTCCCATCCCCTCTCTCCATGCTCCCATCAACTCTTGTACCCCTTCCAAATTTGCAAAAGCTCTATTTCCATGTGTTCTTTGATTCCTTTTAAATCCCTTTACCTTCCTTCCCTCCCCATTCCCCTCCATCTCTTGGGAAGCTTCTTCTTAGTTCTCTAGAATGCCAGTATTTTTTAGATACAGAGAATAGAAGCTCTCCAAGGAAACGCAATGCACTGGGAAGATTGTGGAGAAGGTGGCTAGAAAAGCAACTCCCTACAGTTCTTTATGAACTGCTGGACTCACACGTTGGCTGTGCATACGTGAACGTTAAGAATTTGATAGGTGAACTCACAGATAGAACACTGCCTGACTTCCAAGGGGGCCACTACACGGTACACAGGTGGAGCAAATCTGAATATCAATGCAAAGGTTTGGACACTGAAGTGACAGTGAAGCCATAACCCACACATGGCACACTGCAACTTGTAGTTTCAACCAAACTTACACAACCAAAGATATAAACATTCTCCACAGGATTTAGCAAGATGCAAGTCTTAGAACATAGTATTCAAATGTCCATGACTTAATGCAACATTACTAGACGTAGGAAGGTCAATTAATAGATACCAATGCCCAGATTACAAGAAATGTTAACATTACTCACTAAGAAGTTTAATGAATAAAAATGCTCTAAGAAGCTACCATATCCTCACCTGAAACACATGGAGAAACAGAAAGACTTGTAGAAAAAGATTATACAAAAAGAATTAGTGGGAATAGTGAATGAAAATAAATGAAATTAAAATTTTACTGGATGCACTCAGTAGCAGAGAGCATATGTTAGAGCAGTTGAATCTTAAATTATATAAACTATCCAATCTGAAAAAACGAAGAGCAAAAAATGTTTGAAATAAATGGGTGAAACTCTGGGAAAATAGCTGAATGGCTATAGTTATCTGATAGAGAGAAAGAAGGAAATATAAAAATTTTTAATGAAACAATGTCTGAGAAACTCCAAATTTTGGTGAAAGTCTTGTTTATTTTATTTTGTTTTATATTTTTTTTGCCGGTATCAGGAATCGAACTCAGGACTTTGTGCTTGCCAGGCAGCTGTGGCACCACTGAGCTATATCCCTGGCCCATTAAGTATAAAATTCAAGGTCAGCATATCCTAAACAGGAAAAATTCTAAGAAATTCAGGCCTAGAAATATCATAAAGTGCTTTAAAGATTTTTAAAAATTGAAAAACAACATTTTACCTACACAGAAAGAATGGTTTGAATGATTGCAGATTATCTTTCAGAAACCATGAAGCCCAGAAGGAAGTTTAAGACCTTCTAAATGTCCTGGGGAAAAAAAAAAACCCAAAAGAAAACTACTGTCAATCTAGAATTTTATATTCAATGAGTGTATCCTTGATGAATGAAGGACCAAAAAAAAAAAAAAAAGGGAAAAATGAAACACAATTCAGATGCTGGAAAACTAAGTTAATTGATCACCTGCCAAAAAAATCTGCTTTGAAATTTAGCAAATACATTCAGACAAGCAAAGCAACTTGATTTTGATAATTTAATTATTTGATAACCTCTTTATTATGTTTCAATTGGTCTATAATAAAAATCTATAAAATTTCTCTACAGCCCAGTAAACATCAGTCTAAATATGGTAATGAACAGAAAGAATACTTTTACTCAGGCATAAATTTTAGCTATATTCATGACTATATTCCTTCTATTGGCATATAAAATGAATGGTCATTTTTTTATCATATTCCATTTTAGATCTAAATTTATAAAAAAATAGAAGTGAGTCTGATGAATTGCCACCAAAAAAAAAGGATCTGAATACATTTTAGTAAATACAAAGAAAGCAGAACTTTAGGGAATGATTTTTTTTTATTACCAACTGAAGGCAAAGCAGGGTTATAAATAAAAACAACTCCAATTCTCTTCTCTAAATTCTACCAAAGTCTCCAAATCCCCTCAACTCTCAGAGATGAGACAATCTAGACAACCTATCTTTTGAGGTAGGCCAAAAGATATCCTTTGCCGAGATATTACTGGTTTTAAGGTCTAAATACTTACCTGAGTGTTTTCAACCATATTTGGACAGTGATTAAAAAAATCATGAGGAAAGAGAGATCTAGACTTATCTTCACACAATTTTGAAGTTTTTGGATTACCTCTGAAAGTTTAATGTCCACATATGGATCTTTTGTCTAACTAACATTTCCAGAGAGGTGAAGTTCCCACCCAAATGCTAAACTTTGGCAATGAGTCTTCTTGATAAGTCCTGTCCTTCTTGATGACTATTCTTTTCAAAGCACACCCAGTCTGAAAATGTGCTATTCTTAATTCACTTGTAGTCTGCTGAAGAATTGCTTTCCTGTCCACTTTTCTTCCTTGTGTAGTTGAAAAGGAAGAGCTGCCTAGCAGTTCAATAGTTAGCAGGATGTACTTATGCACTCATTATGATATTAAAACCTTGTTTCCTATTAGCCAGTTTGGCCCTCCTGGGCATTCAGTTTGTCTGTGACGACATTTTGTAGCTGACCTTTCTCTGAAATATTTTCCTTTCTCTGAATTTTGCACTGGTGAAGGTACAAGGAAATGACCATTTTCTACAGACTCAAGATCTATAATGTCTGTTCTCACACATTCAACAGGCCTCCAAATAGGTCCATGTCTCTGCATCCTAAGGTCTTGATCAGAATCCATTGTTGCTGCACTGATTTCCCAGATAAATGGGGCAATGAGAATTGATTACCTGAGTAGATATTGACATTTCATTGCTTTCTTGTAAAATGGAAGAGTTCGCTATTTTGCTTTAGAAAGATTTATAACGATCAAGACCTTTCTGAGTGATTTAAAACATTTTTTTTATAATCTCACTGATGGGAACTTCCTTTTGCTTTCCTCTACAAACAGCATGACAAAATAGGCTACCCCCTCAAGGACTTGGAGGAAAGGAAAACTGAGCACAGCCCAGACCATTCTGAGCGGGAAGCTCAGAGGTAGACTGCTGGTGTGGATCTGCTCTCTGACTCCCAATGGCAATGACATCTTTTTAACCCTATTCTCAGATCAAGTGGGAAATTACAAACACATTAATGGCCTTCAGTCAAATACCTGCCAACATAACAGACAGCCAATACCACTAGGCAACCTTGACCTTTCAGTCAGTGGCACTGTCAGTCTGACACAGGATCTCCTCTCTAGGGAAAACGCTGTCTTCTGTAGACCACAGCATGTCCAACCATCACTGCAGATTTAATAAAACACCTAGTCCATGCAATGAGTATGGACACAGCATTTTCACACACATGAACTAACTAAAATACTGGCATGGTGTATAAATTTCCTGAAGTCCTCAACTGCTTCTACATAAGCACTGGAGAGAAAAATGGAACACTGCTGAGCCAGAATCAACAGTTATATTCAACATCTGAAATCAGAAAGCTCTGTCTGGGGCTGATGGAACACTTGAGTGTCATACACCACACAAATAAGTGCCCATCTAAATCACAGGAAATAGCTATTGTCTATAGATTAAATATATATTATTAACTCAATGTGCTTGGATAGATCCATTAGGCATAAAAATCCTGCAGATATTTCAGACAGAATTTACAATTTGGTGGCTAAGGAGAGTGCTCTAACCAGTGTTAACACAAGCACAAATGCTGCCCTAAAGAAAATATCTAAGTAGATACATGGATGCTGAGAGGGAAAACCCAACCAATAAAACTCTATTGAGAGGTCATTGGAGACCTGTGTTGCTATGTCTGCAACAAAGAGACATTCTCTTTGAGATGGGATCTATACCTGTGGGGAGTGCCGTAGGCAACCTGCTGGACTACAAGATAACGTCTTAAGGATTTGCTGACTTGGAAGGAAGAGGTTAGAGTACCTGTGTCTATCTGACCTCTACCACAGCTGCTTACTCTTTGTGAGAAGTAATTTAGCATAATGAGCAAGAACTTGTGCTCTTGATTCCAGATGACCCTGTGCTTAAACCCTGACATTGACACTGACTACTACTTCTCTATATCCTGGCACATTACTTAAATTCCCTTCCTCAGTTTCCCCATCAAGTGAGGACGATTGTACCTTTTTCAAGGTACCATGATCTTTAAATAAGTGAATCGTGGTAAGTCTTTGGCATTATGTTTGGCACTGTAACTCATTAAATGTTGGCTATTAGCAATAAATGTTCATCATTACTATTAATAGATTACGAAGCATGATAAAATGACTTATGCATTCTGAGCATATTTCCTCCTTTGCAAAAGGGCCATTGGGATAGATTATTACAACAAAATGCTTTCAGCTCTAATATTCCATACTTTTGTGATTCCGTTTTATTTCAAGTAAGTATATATATCCCTCCTACAGATGTGCAATCTCATGTATTTGGTGGGGGTAGAGTGGTTGAGCTGTCATTTTCTTTGCTAAAGGGGCAAAAGCATTCCTTCATTAAATCTTTACAGCATTTACCACTTGGTGGCAAAGGAGAGTGAACCATTACCAGATAATGAAACTGGGCCCAAATAACATAGGGGACTTTATAGGTATGCAGGTACTAGGTGTGAAAGCTGATTTGTAACAGCAAAGGGGTTGAAAAAATAGATTGGAAGCACAAGTGCAAGAGAAAATCTTCTAAGGAGACCTGGTGTGGCGATGCTGTCGCTTGGGCAGAGATGATGCCCAAGATGGTTTTGAGATGTCTGAATCTCCAACTCTGCAGCCAAGGGGAAGGAGAAGAGAAGTAATGTCAGGGTAATTTATTTAGCATAAATAATGTATTCCTTAATTATCTGCCACATGATTAAGTAATTCTGATGTAAATAATTGAAATCAAGAGAAGGGGAGGACATCAAGTGGGCAGAGCACTGTTTTTAAAAATGGACTTGCAGAGAAGGTCAATTTAGACTTCAAATGAAGGCTTCATGGGGTCATTTATTCACCAGCCCTTACTACTGAGTGCTACCATGTGCCAAGGATGGTGTCAGGCTCTGGAGATAATGATGAGTAATCTGAATTCGGAAGGTAGAGCAATTCTCAATCTAATGGGGAAGACAACTATATAGGCCCCAAATCCCATTATAATCGTCATTGGTCCAGTAGGAGAACAAAGGAAGGGGTAACTAAGAACCCAGAAGATTCTCATCAGAAGAAATAGAACAAACAGAAGTGGGGCATAAAGTGGGAAGGACGTTTGCCACAAAAAGGAAGAATGATGTCTTGCCATTCAAGAGAATCTAATTCAACTCCCTCTTTCTTGTCGTGAAAGAAGAGAGTACCACTTTTTGAGGAACAACTCCATGAGGCAGCCTACCAGGCAGAAGTGAAGTTCAAGCTCAAGAGGTAGGAATGTGGTATGAGCAGTGCTCAGTTCTGGGGTCAAACTTTCTGTTCCTGAATCTTATCACCACTTCTTAGTAACTGGTAGGCTTATTTGGACAAGTGACTTCTGCCTCCCTAAGTTCAAGTTTCTTCATTGTAAAAGGAAGAAAATAGTAATAACAATCATGTCATTTTTGTAAATTCACTGTGAGCATTAAATGAAATGATACCTACACTGTGATTTTCACAGTCTAAGAAATAAAGAGATCTTTAATGTAATAATTATTATGACCAACCTGATTATTGATTATGATTTCTGCAAGAGCATATAAGTCTCAGAACACCTGGGATTTCAACAAAAATTAACAATATTTTTGAGACTAAAACAAATAATCTCTGGCTATTGAAAGAAATCTCCATGTACCACATTCAATACATACACATAAAGTATATTGTAATTTATAAAACTTATAGATTGAAAGTTTACTTCCAATTATAGAATGTATAGCACTCTAATTGTTAAGAGCAAGGACTAGTCTTCTCTACTTATTAGCTTTATTATTTTGACTAAGTTCTTTAACAGAACCATTTATTTTTCATCATCTGAAAAATGGGTTCATCTTATCTTTGCAACTTTTTAAAGGAATTTCCAGAGATAGAGTCTGAAAAAAATTGACAGTAAAAAACAAAACATGTGGGTTTCATAGTACTACATGGTTAAATAAAAATCACACCCACAGCCCTTGCCCTGATGTTCTTCACAAAAAGCTGAGAGCTTCTTTCATGTAAGGTCACTTCTTGCTTCCATGGTTTAATTTTGGTAAAATATGTGAGACAAAATTTACCATCTTAGCCATTTTCAAGTGTGCAGTGAAGAGTGGTATCAGAGATAGGCATAATGCTGTGTAACCATCTCCGCTATCCACCTTCAGGATGGTTTCCACCCTTTAAATCAGAAACTCTCGACCATTACACTCTGACTTTCCACTCTCAGCTTATCGCTCCTGGAAACCACAATTTCTGTGTCTATGGTTATGACTACTGGAGTACTATGGTCATGTGTGTGGAACTATGCAGGATTTATCTTTTGTTATTGGCTCATTTCATGTAGTATAATCCTCTGGAGGATCATCTATGCTTTAGCATATATTAGATTTTTCCTCCTTTTAATGCTCAGTAACATGCTCTTGTACATGTGCACACTACATGGCCCTTCCCATGCATCCATGACACAAAATGAGCTGCTTCCACATTTTAGCTTCTGTGAATAATGCTACTATGTCCACTAAGTTCTTTTTCAACTGCTTATATAAAAGATCTGATTTATATAAAATACCTGGATCACTAAGTTTTCCCTTCTCTTCTGGGCTTTTCCATGCTGGAGCATCTTAATCTGTGGCTAAAATCTGTTGTGGTCTTGGTTGCACAAAACTCTCCCACCTGCGGGTGTATTAGTTGTTACTCTTTTTACTTTGCTCTTTCACTGAGTGAATCAAGCTGGACTATTCACGGATAAAAATCACTATGGTTTTTCTTCCTCTATACATGGGAATCTCAAATTTAATGAGTTAAATAAGATATTAACAGGTTCTCACAATGAAGATGCTGGTAAATAGTTCAGAATCCAATCTCTAGAAAATGTCGATGTTTGGATTATAATGTGTCCCCCAAAAAAACTTAATTATAAAATGGAAACTGTTAAATGCACACTCTAGCACTGCGAAGTATCTTATGCCCCATTTGGTGTGAATATCAATTAGGGCTTGGTTATGAGTAACAGAAATTAATTCTGGTTTACTTGAGCTAATCTAAATAGATAAATAAAAGAATAAATCGAAATAGAAGGAAAACCTGAGCAATCAAGCCACTGAAAAGATGATGAGTGGGCTGCTCTGAGTATCAAAACTGCAGGATGCAAAGAACAACTCTTCATGGCACTCCTGTTGAGATGGATCCCTGCCAAACTTTTTCTGCCCTTTTATCATTCATGAACAAGTCAAATGTCCAAGGGACAGTCTGGCCAGCCTGTTTGGGGTCATGTGCCTACCCCTTGGTCAGAACAGAGCAGGATACCTTGAGTGAATATCACACAAACATTATCCACATTGGGCAAAGTGTAATTTTTCAAAGGAAATGTAAAATGCTCTGACCAAAAGAAGGGGAAATGGATGCTGGGCAGGCAACAACAACAGATGTCCATTGCAGCAGGTTTATTTGGTGTATTTTTGATGAGCCAAAAGACCAGAAATCATGCAAAAACATGTACAGCAACAAGCGCGCGCACACACACACACACACACACACACACACACACTTTTTTGCTAATTCCTAGAATAAGTTGTAAGTCTAGCTCAGATCTGGCTGACTTTGTTCCTCTTTCATTCTCTTTTTATTTAAAAAAAAAATACGTCTTTCTCTCTGCAAGTTCATTCCTTTTGAATAGTTTTTGCTACCACATTTTTTTCTCCATCTAGGGTATTTTCTATAAAAATAATCAGCTTAGAATGCAATCCTACCTGATTCTTTTTATTGAATAAATATCAAATGATACCAGACAGAAGTGTCATGCACATTCATGCTAAAAACTGTCCAAATTACTTTGTATTATTTTTAGTTGGGAGGAAAATGGAAGTATTTTGGTTAAGTGATGATCTATTTTTATTGTCCTGTCCCACCCTGAAGACATGTATCTTTTCTCTAATGAAGTGTTTTCTAGAAAGTGGAATATAGTCCTCTGTTGTAATCTTTAGATGTCACAGATTGCTATGGTAACCTTGGGTTTCTTGATTTATAAATCTCTTCCTTTGTAAGAGAAGTAATTTCAGTTTAATTTACTAATGGACTTTAACTCAATTTTTAATAACAAATAAGTCTGACCACACCCCTTTTTATTAAAATTCTGTAATTGGAATTTTACAAATGACAAAGGTGCTTCTCAAAGACCCTGTAATGTAAAATATAGTAGGAAAAAACCCCAGGAAAATGTGAATAAAGTAACGTACCAAAGTCAAAACACAGTAGCAACTTCAACAGCAATTTCTTTGAAAAATATACAGCATTTATCTTAGAAGATCAGAAGATGAGCTTGGACTAGTAATCACAATACCAAAAAAATATATCACAAAATGAAATTCCCAGATTCATGAAACATTGTGCTTAAGAATGCACGTATTTATTTATTCTTTGTTGTGAAAAATCCTGGAATGTAGATTTAAATAGACAGATCCAAATGGTATTTTGACACATAACATCAGGGCTAAATGTGCCCTAGTTTACTTCAGTTCCTGCTTCATTTATACTGGATTCAATGTTGGATCCAAACAACTACAGAAAATTTTAGCTTGAAACAAAGTGAAATGTCCTAACAAATCTAGTTGTCTGTCAGCTGGCTCTGTGTTTATTTCCTTTGCAAAATCAACAGGGAGGTTTAGTTGAAAGGGAAGAAGGCCAAGAAAGGCTTCAACTTCTATTGTGGGCACCATTATCTATGCACTGTGTGTCCGTAGGCAAGCCATGAAACCACTCAGAGTTGATTCTTAAGAGATACTGCGCACCCTACATCAGAAGATAGTGTTAATGTTAAATTGGAGAAGGGTGCTAAAGGTTTTGAAATTAGTAAGGTGTACTAAAATGTAGGAGACTGTAGTGAGAGGGACAAGTCATGAAATTAACTTCCGGGCAGAAGAGCAGGGATTCAGACCCCTTAAAGAACCTTGTATCTCTTACCACATTTCTACATGGTCCCTGGGAGAACACTGTATTTTGTACAATAAACATCACTAAAATATAACACATCTTCTATGGGGAGATGGTAAGTTTATTTCATTGGTATATATTTCCTTTAATGTCCCTCAGATTGAACAAAAATAGATTGCATTTCTATTTTCAAAGAACAAAGAATGAGACTTCTATTTTATATAGTTACCCAGGTCTTGCAAGAAAAATTTCCCTTCCAAACTGTGGGACGTGACTGGAAATTGCAGGCCCCCACAATAAAAATATAATCCTGTTCTCTCAAGGTCATATTTTTCAAGGTCAGTGAGCATTTGTTGAATGAATTTTGACTGAGAGTGAAGGATAGTTAATTTCAGCATGGCCTAATTTTTAACTTGTTTCTTCAACTTTCATAAGAAATATTTCATGCATCTTATTTTAGAATAATATATGCTTACAGGGCAAAATTTGGAAAATATAGAATATAAAAGAAAAAGTAAAACTTTCATTGTACTCCCCAAGTACAATCCCTGGCAACATTATGTGGAGTTCCTTTTCTTGTATGTATGCACATGTGTATAGGTATGGTGAATATATACAGTACATATTCTAATTTTCTCTTAAAATGATTGTGAATGTATTTTCCAGGCCTGCTACTGTTCTTGGAAAACATATATCTAATAACTTTTTTAAATTCTACCATATGATTCTGCCAAATTTGTTTTTGTCTATCCCAAATTTTGTGTTTTTAAAAAGTTATTCTAAAAATAAAATCTGTTTTAAAAGTAAAAGCATTTTGGAGAGGCAATAGTGAAATTCTCATTTATTCCACATCGTCCTGAGCCCCACCCAGTAATAGACTCTACAGCACCTTTCTCTGAATCCAAGCAGAACTCCTTTGTGGCCACAACAAAGATTTCTACATTTTTTGGTATCCCAAAATCAGTAATATCAGTAGGTAAAAATCTCAGGTCCCATTGCAAGCCTACCAACTCACAATCTACCTTTTTGCAAGATACCAAGTCATTTGCACACGGCAAAGTCTAAGAAACAGGTGTCAATCAAGGCAAAAGCACAGCTTCTGGCCTAGGGTACAACTGCAGCCTGCTGCCTGTTTTGTTTGGCAGGCCGACTAAGAGAGGTTTTTACATTTTAAATGGTTGAAAACAAAAGGAATATTAATATTCAGTGATATATGAAAATCAAAGTTCAGTGTCCACAGTAAAATTTTAATGGAACATGGCCATGTCTATTTGCTTATGTGTTATCTATGGCTGCTTATGTGCTGTAGGTACAGAGATGAAACTATGCCTGCCCCAGCCTAAAATATTTACTGTTTGACCCTTTCCAGAAAATATTGGCCAACTTTTGTTCTATCTAGCAGAGTATCTAGGACAGAGAACACATAATTTCTCTGGTATATCAGTATATGTAAAAACGGAACTAAAAAAAGAGTCAAAAAAATGCTTCCAAGGTATCACTAATTTGGGGATCTTTAGCCTATTTAATTTTTTTGTTTGTTATCAGTCTCCCCACACTGAAATATAAATTTCAAAATAGTCAAGATCATCTTGTTTACTAAAGGTACATGTCACAGAAAATAAACATTTCAAGATGATGAACTAATTAGGTGAAATAAACTTCAAATACTTTCTGCTAGAAATGGCCTTGTTGCTATGCTTTATTCTTAGAAGAACTGTAATGTAAAGGTTAGAGAAACATGTCCGTGTCCATTCCTTTATTTATATTAAGAAAAACTATTTAGAAGGTGTGGTTCAGGGACTTTAAAAAACTTGCCATTTTACACAGGTTTTGACTCTTGGACCTAGGATTTCAAAGCACTCAAAATGATAACTTCAATTCCCACAATGAAGTCATGAATTTCTCAAAGAAGCATGATACTGACCTAGTTTACTGAGAGAAATTTAATTCTTTATTATGGAAATACAAAATTCACTCAAGGATCTTTGTTCTTAGAATATCATTGTATTTAGTGATAATCTCAGGCGAGGAGATAAACTCAGGAAAGACCTCTTGAAAAGGGCCCTACAAGAGGTGATAACTAACACAAGTAAACCACAAGGGGAAGAGAAAGGAGGTACTAGAAAAATCATGCTCCGTAGCCTTGGCTGATGTGATTTAGGGCTACAGGTGAAAAATGTAAGAACAAACAGCAAGATAAAGACTGAAGGAAAATAAGGAAGAGGATGGTGATTGGTGTACCCAGAGAATGAGAGAGATTTCAAGGGCCGAGTTTTGGGTTTATAGGATTTTTCCCTCATTTCTAGCTGATGCCAACATCTCAACTTCTTACTAATGAAGAGAGAATTTCCACACTCAGGTGTTGCTGTGTCTTCATTTCTGTGGTGGTGGGGGATGAACTCAGGACCATGTGTATCCTAGGCAAGCACTCTATCTTTGTGTGGTTTGCTCACTTAGCTATCCCTCGTACTTAATTCACTTGATTGAATTTGGCTGCTTTTAAGAGCTTATTAATCCAACATTTTGATATGCACATTTCTTCAGATTTATAAGGGACTAATTTTAGAGTTTTGTTCATCATGCCGGGCCTGAAGAAACTATTTTTGTGGTTAAGGTCAGCTGATAAGGCTGACTATAGTACTAAAACACAGGGCTTTATAATGGGTTCAGGATTTCATAATTCATAAGATTTGTTTATCTTGCCCAAACTCATTTTCTCTAAGTGGTAACTGCAGAAAGAAAACCCAAACAAGCTGGGATCCAACTTTCTGCTGCTTTTGTAATGATTTTGTGTACTTTATCCTTACGTGTTAAAACATGGTGTAGTATTTCAAAAATGCTTTTATGGGCCGGGGATTTAGCTCAATGGTTTGGTTCTGCCTCCTGCCTCGCAAGCGCAAGGTCCTGAGTTTGATCCCCAGTACCAAAAAAAAAAAAAAAAAAAAAAAAAAAAAAAATGCATTTATTACGTAATAGCCCTGAACTTATTTTAATGCATTATATATGTTTCTTCAAAAATAAAAATTTCAAAAAGAATATATATGTATATATATTTTCATATTCTAGAAAATTATTCTCTGTCCCAAAGGATCCTTTTAATTTAGTAGGAAATCTCCCTCACAAATCAGTTCTATTCCAAATCAGTCTCCATGTCTTTTACCATGAGGTTACTACAGATTGTATTGGAGGACTCCTTTGTTACTCAGTGGTTACTCTATATTTTTTCCCCTCGTTATTCTTAGAACCAGCTAGTTAATTATACTCAGTGCACGACACTTTAATATTAGAAATCTGTGTTTGGCCCTCCCTTGCCTTTATTTTTTTAGTTTGCCAAAATACATATATTGAATATTCACATACTAAATTTGAATAAAGACTGCTGGTGGTTATTCAGAGGAATAGCAATTATCTCTATCCCAGCTGCCATTTGGTATTTTCAGCATTATATTTTTTTCCTAATTTATTAGGTATAAAGTAATAGCTAATTTTCACATTAGTTTAATTACTAACACATTTCAGAAACTCTTGATACACTTGTTACCCTTTGAAGAGCCCACTTGTGGAAATTGCCTATTCTTAACCTTTTCCATTTTTTTCTTTAGCGTTGTGGTGTTTTTGTTCATTTGTAGGAGTTCCTTGTGAATTCTAGGTCACAATCCCTTGTCAAGCTTGTGCATTTCAAATATCTTCTCTCATTTTTCAACTGTTAAATTTGTTCATGGAGTTCTTTGAACAGGTTTGTGAATTTAATTTATTCAAATTCATCATTTAAGTTTTTAATCCATTTAGAAACCTCCCATATTTTAAGTATACACCTTATACATCAAGAGTCTGCCTCTGAATTATCTTATTTCATTACTCTATTTATAAATTCTTAGGTCAATAACAATCATTTTATTAATATGACTTTGAAGCATGTCTCTGTATCTGAGAAAGCAAGCTCTTGTTCTTTCTCTTTTTCCATTAACCATTTAGCAATTGTTGTGGCTTTTATTTTTTTCTATTCAAATTTTGATAAGTTAATCAAGTTCCATAAAAACTCTATTGAGAACTTTAAGTGAGATTACCCTGAACTAGCTAATTTAAGGCTACCAACTTTACATAATTTTATGTCAATTAAGACCACTTAATTTTATATCAATGAAGACTATATCAGTAACTTATTTTCTTTGTGCTTTATTAGAACTTTTAAATGTCACCAAAGATTGCATGCATAGCCTTAGCTACATTAATGCCTAGACACTTTCACAGTTATATATCTATTGTGAATGGAATCTCATTTATTTTATTTTCAACTAGGTCAGTGTTGGTGATAAATTTTTATCCACTTTTTTAATCTAGGAAATTTGCTGAATGTTATTATAAATTCTAGTGTTTCGTGTATTATAATATATACTGTAGACAATAAAATTCTTTTTCAAAAATCCTTAAAACCGTTGTTATTTTCCTTTCCTTATAACACTAGCAGTTTTCCAGCGGCATGTTAGAAAATAAGTAGGTTTCTCTTGTTTCCAATTTTAAAGACAAATAATTTAAAGCTTTCCTATTAAGTAAACTTTTTACTTTTGACATATAACCTTTAACGAAATAAGAATATTTCCTTAAGTTCTGCATTTTCTAAATTTCTCATTAAATCATTTATAGGTATAGAACACAATCCAGATGCTTTCTGTGATTCAAATGAGAAATTCATTGATGCCGTTGTGTTTTAAATTAACCATTGTTTACATACACAACTAAACTGAATCATCCATGTCCTAAGAGGTGTGCTGTACTGTGGGAACTCGAGGCTGCAGGTGGTATACAGGGGTTTGTTCTGGGAGACTGTGGTAGAGAAAAGCATTTGGGTTGAATTTTTCTGGAAGTACGGGGCAAGAGAAAATTATGTCCCTTTTCTCTGCAGCCTCAGACAAAGTGTGATTGGCAATGGGAAGATGTGTACTACAATAGTGTGGACTTTTAAAGGAGGTCATAGGCTGGAACCCATTCACACCTGAAAAGCTGTATGCAAGGAACGTAGCACTTGTAGGTTTAGCGAAAGGAGGTTGCTGAAGGGAATAAATTACCGGAGATAATGCTTGTAGGAAACCTGGCACAATGTCTGATACAAAAGGGTTGGATGTTACGCAGTGGCATAGCAGCACCAGTAATATTCATTGTCCCAAGGAAGTTGATCTGCAAGTGTCATCTTCAGACTTGCAGCATCAGCATCCACTGGGACTTGTCAGGAATGCATTTTCTTAGGTTCTGTCCTAGACATGCTGATCAGAATCACTGAGACAAACGGCCAGCCGATAGTGTTTTAACAGGCCCTCCATAAGATTCTGAGGCTACACTTAGGAACCACTGGATTGAGCAGTGTTAGTCTTTCTTCTTAGAGAAGCAATTTGATGTTGAACCATTCTTGCATTTCTCAATATTAATTCATTAATGTTTCAGGTAGTATTTCAGCTTTGGTTAGTTATGTGTATTCAAAATTATTATGTCTACATTCATGAGTAAAAGTAGATGCATAAATTTATTTTCTCTTACATTTTTCTAATATTGGAAACAATATTTCACTCAACCATATAAATAAAGTTGGGGAATTTTGTTCTTTTTCTATTTGGAATGGAAAATATGGTAAAGTAAGACTTGTTTTCTTCCAAGTTGCCTAGAAATTTTTTGTTCGGTATCGGAAGTTGAACTCAGGATCTTGCACTTGCCAGGCAGGTTCAGTACCACTGAACTAAATCCCCAGCCCTAGAACTTCTTTCTAAAGCTATATAGGTCTGAGGTTTTATGGAGAGAGATGTGTTTGATTACTGTTTCAAATTTTAAGTATAGTATTTCTTGCAACTTTTCATCGATTTTGGTATTTTAGCTATTTCTGATAATTTATCCATTTTACCTGTATTTTCAAGTATGTTAGGCTAAACTTAAGATAATGTAATTTTTTTAAAAATCTGTGTTCTACTGTAGTTATTTCTCCTGCTCATCAGGTTTACCGATTATTGCCTTCCCCCATTCGTTCTCCAGTGAGTCTTGCCAACAGTCTGAAAATATTTTCAAGGAAACAACTTTGCATTTTATTCATATGTTCTATGTCAGATGCATAGCTGTAATATTATGTTGCCCTAATGATCTTTCTATAAGTATACGAGGGCTGATAAAAATATGGTATGTGTTTAAATTTTAAAAATTATTACAGTAAAAAACACATTGCCATTAAGTTCCCCTCAAAATATTCCCCCTTGCTTTGAACACACTTGTCCCATCTTTCTTGTCACTTTCTAAAGCAGTTCTGGAAGTCTTTCATGAATGTCTTTGTGAGGTGTGATAAAAATACAGTGACTGCTGCTTCTTAGTACCATCCAATGGAAAAGGAGCCTTGTAAAAATATTAGTATGTTCTCACCCACCTTATTAACTAGATCTGGTACCAAGGAACTTCTGGCCCCTCTCCAAAGTCAAAATGACCGTGAAAGGTAAACATTATGAATCTATTCAGGACATAGAAGCAGTCAGGACAATTCAACTGAAGATGATCACAAAAGAGGACTTCCAGAACTGCTTCAAAAAGTGGCAAGAATGATGGGAATAAATGTGTTCAAGGTAAGGGGGAGGACTTTGAGGAGAACTAACGGACAATGTGTTTTTTACTGTAATATACTTTTCTTAATTCAAACATTCACCATGTTTTGATCATACCTCATATAAAATACCTTTCTTTGGCCCTTTATAACATTGTTAGACAGGTTCCTTAGTGGCTACTTCCTACCAGTTCTCAGAACAATTTTGATAAAATTGTCTGGTACATGGTTAAGGAAACAGAGGCGCCTTATGAAGCCTCATCAACAGGAGAAAAAGAAAGGAAAAAAACATTCATCTTACTCCTCTAACCCCTAGCTTCCTAACAGAAAGGCTTATCTGAACCACTCAGGCTGAGTGTATCTTTCAAAAAGCAGCACTAAATTTCTAATTGACCTCTTTTATATGGGAAACAGGAATGTAAATTTACCGATGAAAAGAGTCCCAGACAAGGTGGATGCTAGGCATTTTGAATGTGGATGGCAACTGGCTATAGAAGTTATCTCTGATCTCTCCTCTCCGGTAGGAGCCATAGGCCCATGAGAAGCTGAGTTCAGATGCAGTCTTTTTCTGCCAAGAGAAAAGAGGTGTGTGGGGCTGATTCTTTTTCTAGGTAACACCAAATCTTAAATAAATCTGCTCAAGATTACACTGTTAAAAATTACATTTTAACAGATATTAAGAGTACCGACTGATCTTGGTTTGGCTTTATATTTCCTGAGCTTTTTAATATTTCTAAATTTTTATAGCAAATTTATCTTTTATAAAGAGTATTTTGGTAAATCCCTTTTGTTATTGTTAAAAATACACTCTTAAGAGTCTGTGGTATTTGCCTTAATTATTTCAAATATTGTTATAGAAGGACTTTGCTGCTGTTTTATATTTTATTCATTTCTTATACTTTATTTCCCACCATCTGCTCCTGTCCTACTTTCCATTATATAAACAAGTCTTTTTCTCATATGTAAAAAATTATGCTTTACACAGTTTTTTGTGTGTGTTTTCTGCCTGTAAGGTCAAAGGTAAGGTGTATTCTCTGTTACCAATTTCTTAAATTTATCAATATATCTTCTCCTTTATTGTCTATACTTTTATTTCCAGGTGGTTTGAGTTATGAATATAATTTCCATATACTCAAGCTTGTTTTAAGAAAATAAATTTGATCAAGTTATTTGATTTCTTTCATTTTTATATCACTTACAGGATCCTTCTGAATTTTTATTTTACTCAGTGAGATCTTTCAAGTATATTTCTAGTGTGTGGCTTGGGTAACAGAAAAGCAGGGCCAGTATGGCTCACAATATTTTGTGTATGTCCTCATATTTAAATGAAGATTTGGGTAAATATACACCTTTAGGGTTTTTTTTTCTCACAAATTTAGAACCTGTACACTTTTGGCCTTTAGATTCCACTATTGTAAAAAAAAACAACACAAGGTCAGTGTAGTTTCTTGGTAGGTGATCTCTCTTTGAAAGTTTTAGTTTCACCTTTTTTGTCCTTAAATTTCACTTTATCTAGATGTGATGTTGTCCTTATTTGTGTTGTTTCCTTGTCCTAATCTTTTCAAATTTGATCCATTTCAGCACTTTTTCTAATTCTAGAAAATTTATCTTAATTATTTCTTTGGCAGTTTTCTATTTTCTTCCTCTTTCTGGGATTTCTTTTACTCAGATACTGGTATTTTTATATCTGTCCATTGAAGCTCTTCTTATATTTTCAATCTCATAATCTTTCTCTCCAGCTTCCTGCCAAAATTCATCAATCTCATCTTCTTTTAATCTCCATATGTCCTATTGTTTATTCTAACTATTGTGCTCTTTATTTCTATCATTTTTCATTCCTGTATTTCTATGGTTCTTTTTGTGATTTCCTGTTCTTTGTTCATATTTCTTTATATCCTTTTTTCATAGAAAAGAGTTAAGGCATCTTCCTTTATCTTTCAGTACATTTACTGTGTTTATTTCAAATTATTTTTCTGTGTTCCAATGATTCCACATCAGATGGGGTATGTTGTTCCTTTGTGCCTTTTGCTAATAGTTGTTTGTGTCCAGTGTCTAGTTATTGTAAATTAAATTTGTGCCTTGGAAATCTGCTTCCCAGTCTATAATCTGTAACAGGATGGATGAAGGCCCTCGGTGGTGTCCCTCTAGATGAACACAAGAAGTTAGAAGAGGAAAAAGAGACTCTGTACATGGATTTCCAGAAAAAAATGAAGACTACCAAGCACTTCTATTTATTTCTAATACAACAGGAAGCTCCTCTCATCATGAATTCCCTTTAAGCTCTTATAAAGCAACAGCACTGAGATGAGGAGGGCCTCTAGGATCCTAACCTGTCCAGGCAGATACTTGGAGGAAAGGAGAGATGAATTGCTGAGAATATCTGGGCAGCCTGCGAGTTTCTGTCCAATCACATTAATATGACACTGGTTTGGCCTCAGTCATGCTCCCATTCTTTTTCAACACTGGAGGCCTAAGTTACTGAAACCAACTTCTATAGTTAAAACAAGTGAAATAGGAAGAAAATATCTAAAGGAATAGGGGAAGTGGGAGGGGAAGGGGAAAGGAAAGAAGGGAAAGGAAAAAATACGAGAAAAGGAAAAACATGGAAACAAAGTCTTTGTAAATAGGGAAGGGTAGCGGGGGTGAAAGGAGGTCAGGGGAATGGGGAAAAAAATAAGAACCAAGATGCACCACGTAAAGATACAAGATCCCAATGATGAATGTAACCGTATTGTATAGCTAAAATGTACCAATAAACTAAATGGAAAAAAACCAAGCAAGCAAACAAACAAACAAAACATAGCAGCAAAGTATACTACGTTGTGTTGTCCTCATCTCCATACTTCAAATATTACACACCCACGTTGGCAAGGCAGACACTGGACTCCTCAGAGCTCCTCATTGTTTCCATTTCTCAGTCCTCACGTCCATGCTTTCCTCTAAATTTTATAGCGTGCTCAGGATTTGCTCTAAGTGAGGAAACAATAGCCAGGTCAGTCTGTCCTCTCAGCAAGAGCCCTGCATATTGTTCTGCCCCTCAACTCAAGCCTATTTCATTAACTAATTTTAGTCTCTTCAAGCCATGTCGAACTCATGGAGTAGAACTTTCCCATGTCTGTTATTACATATCCTTTAGTCATTCTATTATTTCATCTTCCTA
The DNA here is from genome assembly GCF_053883595.1 of Heterocephalus glaber. NCBI lineage: Eukaryota > Metazoa > Chordata > Mammalia > Rodentia > Bathyergidae > Heterocephalus > Heterocephalus glaber. The sequence continues at coordinate 22,640,680 of NW_028258377.1, forward strand.
TGAATATTATTGAGCAATGAGACATGCTAGCATTCAGGAGGTACCAGGGACACAAAGGCGAATTAAAGTGTGATAAAGACTTTGAATCATGTAACTGACCAGTGTTAAGGCATGTGTGGGGAACACACAATAAAGTTCCTTTAAAAGAGCCACATTAGTTATTGGAATTATACTGGTGATTAGAATGTATCCTCTCCCTGCCCACATAACTCAGAATGATTATTTTTAATGAGCTATTATTTCATTTTCCAGGCTTTACATCTTATTGTTTCATTCTTCTAAAATAGCATTTCACATTATTGAGGGGAGGGTTTGTTCATCTGCTGATTGCTATACCTTCTGGGATTCCTTCTGTTCCCTAAGGCTGAGGCAAAACCGAAATTTACTAATGAACTGCCAAAAATTTCATCTCGCAAATTCCTACTCATATGCCATTACTGTAAAGCCTTTGTAGTTATTACTGTGATGAGTTTATAGCCCAGAAACTAGGCCAGTGATGTTTCAACAAATTCATTACCTACATTTTATACATTTTAAGGAAGAAAAATAATGTGTATGTGTGTGCGTGTTAATGATATGTGAATGTGTAAGAGACAGGCACAGAGGCAGAGTTGTATGTGTTTTCTGTTTGACATAGGACTCCCTTCTGTGAGGCAATAAAGGATGACTAGTTCTTTTGTCTTTGTTCTTTGAACTCATGTTAGTCTTTGGCAAACCCTCACCTTGCCATATATATGTCTGTCATTCATCTGTATGTTTATTCCATAAGTACGAACATACAGAGCCTACTAAGTGCTAGGTGTTTTGAAGGTCCTGAATATAATAGCTATTGTGGGGCTTTATGTATCAGTTTAGTAGGGCAGAACTACATTTTGTAGGATTCTCTTCCCTTGATATTCCTGGTTAGGTTGAGCTATAAGAGGTGTTTCTCATGGTAGAGGTAGGAGCTCAAAGTGATGCAACAGCCATTTTTGAGTGCACACACACTGTTAATGATCTGCTAATGTTATCACTCATTTATGGGCTTTACCTTCCCCTGGGTCCTCCTTAAGCTTCTTTGACTGACAGGCCAGAAATGCAAGCTGAGCTCCATGTAGGACCCTGGTTTGTGCAGAATAACTACCCCATAGAGGTCAGGAGAAGGCAGATGTGATATGGGCTCCAGCGCAACCTCATGAGGTTCTAGCTTATGCTGTGAGTCTCAGTATCCTCTTGATCTTCTATATTTTACAGCCATCTTCCTCCCTAACCTCCTGTCTGTGAACTTTAAGCTTCAATATCAGACATGAACACAAAAGCCCCACCAAGACTTTAGTACCTCACACAGTGCATAAGGTCAAATGCCTATGGAGAAGCCCATCATATTACATTATGTAGCTCCTAAATGGCCCTGCTTCTCTGATTGAACCCTGATCATTATGCTATAATGTTATAAATGAGATAAATTTGATTTCTTCTCTCATGAAATATATAATTTAGATGGGAGGAATATATTTCAAAGTCTTACAACTCAGTTAATTTATTACAACTAAGAAAACTCCTGTGAACAAAAATCTGTATATTTCAATTTTAGTAAAATTTGCTTGAAAAATCTGTTAAAATTCAGATTAGCAGTCATCAATAGCACTAAAAGATAAAAATCTCAGTGTCTTAGCATGAAGATTAGGAGTTCAGACTCTAGCTGTTCTCTCGTTCTCTCCCACTGTAAGAACACTTTGTTGTTTTTTGAGCATTCTTTTTATGTCTCATTTTGCCTTTGCATATGCTGTTCCTGCTTCTCAGAATGCCCTGGCTTTCCTCTTCAATTGTTTTACCAATTCACATATCATTTTATGAAACCTCCTGAGATATCGCAGGGTACAATACTGGCTTTCTTTACACTTCTAGTACATTCAGTACCTTTAAAACAACACACTTGCTATGGTATGAATTTATTTACACACTTGTTTTCCACATAGCCTGTAAATACTTAAGGGCAAAAAACTACTTATTTTTTAAAAATTCCCAGCCATGTCAGAGAAGATTAAAATGTACAAAAATAGCTACATATGTATTGCTTCTGAAGGAACTGAAAATATTCTGGAAACAATATCTACTCTGTTGTAGAGCATTGTAGGATAGGTAGCAAATATTTTCCCAAAAAGCATATATCTACCCCAAAATCGTATAACACATTCAGTAAAAGAAAACCCAGTCAGCTAACTTTCTCAAAATGGCACAGAAGGGTCTGCTACTGTAACTCTAGCATTTACTTTGGGAATCTCACCTGCCTCCCACCCCAAGTTGCCAAGCAGTTAACTGAATTATTCCTTTCAGAAAGAAGTTCTGAAAAGTGCAATATCCTCCATGTCACTGGCCTGGTGGTAACTATGTCAGTGCCCTTTTAGAACAGTGACCTGCCCAAGTAGCCTGGGACTTCATCAGACTCTCATAGATTCCCATCAAAAATATTCTATGGTATGTTCAAGTACTTCGAGGAACCAAGCAATACTCACAATATTTCTAGTGAGGCATCTAATTTAAGAAATCACACTGAACAAATCTTTCAATCACATTCAATCAAGTGGTGATAATACTGTCTGGGTGATACTTAACCGTGACATGGGTAGAGAAGGACGGAAGAGCACATGGATTTTCAGTTGTTACCTAGACACTGTTTCTGTAGTTGCAAACATTGCACCTCCTACATGTGAATCAACAAAGATATGTGTTAAAATCCACTTTCTTAGGCTTCATGAATGAGATACTTTTTCAGTGTTCCTAGAGTTTGGCTCAGGAATCCCTACTGAGCACCCCCACCCCATTTTTAGGAGTAGCATGAGACGTATTCATGGCAAAATGCCCACTGAACCAGTATGCGATGTGGCATCCATTCACGTCTTCCTGGGTACCCAGTCCTGGTAGTCGTCCTCCACCCACTTAGTGTACTCTGATGTCTAACACCTTTAATGTAGTGCCTCCCAAGAGCCACAAAACTGTGTCCAGTTCTTTCCCTTTCTTCTACACTACTGAACTTTTTTACATCTTCACCAGCGTAAGGACACATATATTTTGAATAACTGTTTCAATATGCACATGAAATTGTGAAGGATAAAATGTTGAATTGGATTATTTCAATGTCTCCAAATTTCTAATTTACAAAGTTAGATGGAGTTAATTAACACAAGAAAAATAAGAAAGAATAGCTCTGTGATTACAGAGAAAACTAAATGCAGTGGATGGTGCAACATCATAGCCCTTTCTGCTCCTTTTCCTCTTTGCCATTAAAAACATACTGCTCCTTTCAAGTCATCCTCCAAAACACTATACATTCAAGACATAAAGTAACAGGGAGCTATGTAATAAGACACATAATTTTGTCATTTGCCAGAATATTTCCATAATAAATATTTTAGGGAAGTTGTGTATTTCAAATTCTTAAAAGGGTAAAATGAATTCACTACTTACTGAAAAATAATATGTGTGTTCTCTTGCAGGTGATGTTGACATCTAAGTAACATTCATTATAATACGAGAATTCTGTAAAAAGATTTTACAAAATATTTCAGATGTTAGCTAGAAGAAAAATTCTTCCAACTTTCTTTTGAGTATATTATAATAAGACCTATTATTATTAAAAATAGTCATCTAAACTTCTTAGATGCATAAAAATGACACCAAGTATCAGATCTCTTATCTGTATGGATATAAAAATTATTACATAAAAATAGGGAGCTAAGAGAATTGAGTACTAGAAGTCACTTCATTTATTTTAGGCTGTATCTTCTGCGACAACTATAATGGAGGACTGTACAATTTATTAGAAAAATTTGGACATTACAGGCTGGGAAACAAGTGAGTAATTAATATCATAGTTTCTCTTTTCCTACAAAAATGAGTTGCCATGAGTGATCCTTGTAATTGCATTATCTCTTTACATCTTTTAGCTCTTTAGACAAACAATTCCTTAAGGGTAAAACTCACTTTCATACTTCTTTTGCATTAGTTTTGGATTTCCTACTTTGAAGTTTATTTCTTTAGAGGAATATCTGACAGGCACACTAAGTTTTACAGAATTAGGCAATCAATAGGCAATTCCCTAAAAAACCAAAGTGTTTCCAAACGTCCACTAATTACCTGAGTATTTCCATTTTAATGCTTGTTATGCCAATTCTCTACGTGGAGAATTATTAGTTATTTTATGAATTAGGATGTTAGTTACAGAGCTAAAATGAATATCATTCACTTCCTAGTTTAAGTGCTTGTTTTCATAGCAATTGTCATTATGTTAGAATTTTAGATAGAAAACCTAATACATCATTTAATAACAAGCACATCAGTTGTGCAAACGTGTGAGTGCTTGTGTGTGTGTGTATGTATATATGTGTATGCTTGTGTGTGCTTCCACTAAGGAAAAAGTGACTAAAATAAACAAAGGAGTCTTCAGAATACAGAAACAAATGATAACAAATGATAACAAATGTAAAAAGAAGGATACCATGATCTCATGGTAATTAAGGGCTTTGACAATCACTACTGCAGTCAAGAGCCATTAGTCAAGGTTGGGTCTTCAGCTCAGGCCTTTACCACTCAATGGCACTTAGCCAAAGTAGAGAACTTCTCCATGTCCGTTACTTATTACAAACATACTATCAAGTCACTTTGAAATAGTGAAGAAATCCATACAGTAATATTTGTTGATGTCTTTTTACGCTACACTGAACCCCCTTGAAATTTATGCATTGTAAACTTCTGTGCAGTTTTTTCTGAGATCTTAAAACCAGGAAATTCTCAAATTGAGATGAGGATTCTGATGTACTACATAATTTCTGGATACTCCTATCAAAACAGTGGAAAACACAGAAGCATATTTCTAGTGCCCTAAATTAAGGATGCTTTTTAAACTTTCCATTTCATTAAACTGCATGGCTAGGTAGGAGAGTCATGCTAAAATATTGTGATTAACACAAAGGAAGCTTAACAGACAATGCTATTATAGGTGAAAGACTGCTAATTGCCATCTTCCCAATAACTTATTGATTTTAATCAAATCTTCCTAGAGCAGCATGCCAACAGCAAATGGATAACTAGATAGAGAGAAAATGCAACAATGGAAGGAGTAATATGGAAGAAATTATTCATGTTTGATTTGTATAAAATTGAACAAATATTCTTGATCAGCATTTATACAAATATAGATTTGTTGGGAAGGTGCTATCTAAATTGCTTCTCTCACAGTGTATTGAAAATTACCATAACTGTTAGCATTTTTAATTATTTTCATCGACTGAAAATAGATTAAACTGAATGGGAAATTGGCTTATTAAGGCTTATATATTGGAGTTAATATGAAATGTTCTCAGTCAGCATGTCTGGAGAATCAGTCTAAAAGGCGCGCATTATCTCTGATTGAAAATGGGTAGGGAAGAGGTATGAGGCTTAATTCTCAGAAAGCAAAGCTTTTTTTGGGAGATGGGTATAATAGGTGAAAACTTTTTCACTCCCATCACTTAAGCAAAACATGGCCACATCTAGTAATGAGAGTATTTAAAAAATGAGCAACTGGGATGTTGTATAGACAGAACCAAGTTTTCGTAGGGGAAAAAAATCTCGTGAGACTAAACTTAACACTTTAAAAACATGGAGAACCCTTGAAATCCATCTTGTTTTATAAGAGCAGTTTCTCAGTGTGAGATTCAATATAGTGTGAAACACTGAAGAGCTCACATTCTGGTCATTCACTGATGATGAAAAAGAAGTACAATGTCAAGTTTCAATTGCAGTCTAGAGGCGGGCCCTGTGGCACCCACTGACTGTTTATTTTGGGGAAATGTCTTACTCATCAACTTGTGACACTGGACTCAAGACAGACTCCAAAAATAAACATGATGGCAGCAGTTTTTGTAAAGGACTATTTACGTTCTCTTATAAATCAAATTAGTAGTTTACGTATTTCAGTTCCAAAATTATCTTCAATATCTACATAGAATTAAGGTCTTTAATAGTTAATAGCAGGATTTGTCAACTGCAACAGTACTGAGATTTCATATCTAGACAATTTTTGTTTGTAGGTGCCTGTTCTATATGTTTTAGCATGTATAGTAACATCACTGGCCTCTATCCAGTTGTACCTGCCTCTGCCCACTTATGACAACTGAAAATATCACCAGACATTGGTAAATGTTCCTTAGTGGGTAAAGTCACCCCTGACTGAGAATTTCTGCACTGGCAAAGGGGATTCTATAATAATCTTCATAATAATTTTTTCAAATTATTATCTAGAAAATTTTCATTTCACTCTAAAATATTGAAACAAAATAATGAAATCTACTCTATAACTCTCAAGTCTAAGGAGCTGCTTTTCACAATGTATTCACAAAAACACCTTTATCTAGGACAGCACTTGAAATTCACGAGGTGAATTCACCAGATGAATCAGGTAGTAAAAAAATAATCACAGTGCTGGTTTGAAGAGGCAAGTCAGGCTCAAGACATAAAGGTGCTACCTTCTGTTTGTGTCGCCAGGGAAAGGAAGTTTAATCCAACAATAGCAAATGGTTTGTAAATAGTTGCCAACTCCAGCTGACTGGTAGTGGCTGACAGAAGTCCTGTATGGAGAAGGATTCAGTGCTGTGTGCAGGCTCAGCAGGAGAGAGGGCTGTGATGGATTAGCAATGTCTACCTCGGACAAGACAAGCAGAAGGAATGGGGCTTCTTTCACACACTGGCCCTGTCTCTCCTCTTCACTTCAACAACTGATTTTGCTCTCCAGACTATTTGAAGTACCTGTTGTGACTGTGGTATGCTGTTTTATGTTTTGTACATAAATATACAAAGGAAGAAAATGAAACAAAAGTCATTTCCAAATAGTGACAAAGTATCTTTTCTAGGCATCCTGTTCGGCTCTTCAGGCAGTCTACTAAATAAGAGGCACAATCTTTTGTATTAAAATGTTAATAGTCAAGTGGTCTAGTCCCCAGTGCAAAGGAAACAAGCCACTCTTCTTTAAACAAAGAAACAGACAGCAACAGGCACAAAACCTTTGACTTGCCAGAAATATACAAATTTCTTCAAAAAAAACCTTGCATGAATCTGTCCATTTTGTGTTATGTACCATTCCTCTTAGCTTCTGAAGTGCCAAGAACAAACATTTTCTTACATCTAGACTTTTTCTTGTTAACACTGGCTAGTCAGGCAAGTAGTCAGTGTTCATAAAGAAATTAAGCTCTGCTAACTTTGCCTCAGTTGGTATACAAACAAGAATCAACATAATCCCTTCACCATGAGTCTTTCAGCATTCAAGCTAGTCTATAAGAACTCAAATTTGGATTTTAGTATAAAAATGTGCAAATAATGTGCATTAACAAAATCAAATGTATTAAATGCTTAACTGCTATGGTTCTTCCATTGATAAGGTTGGCATAAAACTTTTTGATTTGCTTTCTTTGTTTCAGGATTGATTTAATTTTTCTGGTTAAAAAAAACTAATAAGGACTAAGACAAAACGAATGTGTAGCTACATTTACTGTTCTCCTTGGAGGTGAGGAATACCTATTCCAATGCACACATTAGGATTTGTGGATTGAGGTTTTCAGATTGTCGAAGGGATACTAATTTAGAGACAAAGCATTGGGAACTTGTATGTAGGTATAAAAAGAGTGCAGCCTCTCATGAAGGGTCTCCCAAATTAGTGGCAAGGTAGGACTTGTGAAACATTAGCTACAAATTCCACTGAGAAGTGTGATTGGTCAATTTAAACAAGTGATTAGTTTATCGCTTCAAGATTGACTGGCTATAGAGAAGTTTGTTAAAGGCCAGTTGCTGAACCCCAAGTACATTTTCTGAACAACCTCAGGGCCCTGTTAGACTGTCTTTTGACTACTTTGACCAGTTTTCTCAGAAGAAGTAATTTTGGTTTGTTCTTGTGTATCCTGGCTATTTGCTATTTTATATAGTTTCAAGGTTCACAGTAGTGTGAAGATAAAGCTCACCCACTCAAATTTAAGGTAGATATATCTTTCATCACCCCCATGTTAATTTAAAACCTGTGGCAGCTTTAATAGGAAAAATATATTTTACAGAGAAAGAAAAGAGTGTATTTTACATTTAGTGGGAAAATTACTAGAAACAATGAATGATTTCCTTCATTTGAAGCATTTATGGCATGTTGTTTGGGTATCTACAAAGCAAAAGGAAGGTTTAAACCCAATAGAAAAGATAGTGCTCAGGACCACCAACTGAGTTCCCTGGTGAAAGTCTTCTAGTACAGAATGGCCTTCCCTGGGACTCAGAATGTAAATTAATTTGAAATAAAGTCAAGGACAGAGCCACTGAGGGGATTTCAAAGTATGTTTAGATGCACGCTGCAATTGAACTCCTAATGTTGTGTAAATGAGGGAGTAAAACAAATTACACGATTCGTTATCAGCTGGAAAGATTTGGAGAGAAAAGACTCTCATTTGAAAGAACACTTTGGGGCTTTTCCTTCCACAAGAAACATGTTTCATGTCATCCAGACACTAAGTAGATTTCTTTCACAAAAACTGTTACATTATCTGGGTAAACATGTCAATCAAAGACTACAACTAGCAATTTACAGCAATGATGCTAGATTTAACATCTAGAGAGCAAGATTCCAGTGGGAAATGGTGTTTTTATTTACCTCTTTGTTACTAGAACATTTCTTTTAAAAAGGTTTTTTTATATAAGAGCTTTGAAAAGAGAGTATTTATGTTATAACCAAAACAAATCTTTAAAACTTTGAAGTCTTTTTATTGGATTACTTTCTCCTTCAATTTAAGAGGCATTTTCTCCAAAACATTATTTACAAAATTTTCAAGTGTATCTGAGAACAAACACATTTTCTTATAATGAAGCTTTGGGGAGTGGTGACATGACACCCTATTCCAACTACGTGTTAAGTTTTAACCATTACTTATTAATTTTTTTATTTTCATGAGATTTTTCTCAAACTTAATATTCTATTAAGGTAGCATCTGTTAGAGGAATTATCTTACTTTTTTAAAGCAAATTTTAGCTGATTACCATGAATCTACATAATTAGAATTAGGTCTAATTATGTAGTGTAAATACATGTAATATATTTATAACATATAATGACATAATTATGATTCACAATAATGTTGAAAAACTCCCCCTTAAAATTAGTAAGAGAAATATGCTGCACAGCCCCTCTACAATTTATTAGCAATTTTACAATGTATGTTTTCCTGTAGCTTCCAAAACAGAGCTTTGCAAGAAAATATAATTAAAAACAAATATATTTTGAAGTTGTTACTGTAAAAGAATACCACCAAAACTTCATTAGATTTTACTGCTTATAAATATTTTGCAATCTGTTTAAAGTTATAACTTCAAATATTAATCCTAAAAAGCATACATTTCTAATATACATTGACCTCTGTCTGGAATGTCTAGAATATCTACTAAGGCCAATGCAAGGCAGTTATCACTCTGTCTTATAAATTACTTAACAAAATGATAGAAAATATAACAAATGGTGATGAACTTTTACCCTTATACTATAGTATCTGGAAATATAAGTCGAAAAAATTGGGCTACCAATCTGCATTTTTCTCCTATATTATTTGCAACATACATTTCAAAATTATAAAAAAAATCATAAAATTGAACCAATGCATTTATTGACATCTTGTCCAATAAAACTTTATTAACAAACTCCAATAAAACTTTTTTAACAAACTAGCAGCTTCTGGATTTGCCCTGGAATGCTGCGTAGTCTGGTGAGCACTTTTATATTTATTTTATTCTTTTACCACTTAATAACTCTATGACCTCAGCTATCTACTTTAGTGTTTTTATTTGTACATGGCAGTAATAAACATGCTTGTCACAAAAGGTTATTGTGAGGATAAAAAGGAAATAATTTATGCAAAGCAGGAACATTTCTGTAGAAGGAAGAAATTGGTGTTTATAGATATACAGCACGTATATGCAAAATATCTGGCATTCTCCATTAATTTTCAGATTTTGATAGTATAATCTTATACATTAAAGTTTGAGAAGTATTTATTTAGTTACTGATGCAAAAATAGCCTTACTGGCAAATTATTTCTCCAAAATAGTACACAAAACCATATCATAGTGAATTTCACCTTATATATAAGGTATAAATTATATAAATACATATACTAAATAAATAATGTATTATAATCATCATCATCATCATTATTATTTTGTAGTTCTGGGGACAGAACACAAAGCTGTCTGCATGCTAGTTGAGCACTCTACCACTTCGACAATAACCTTTGACAAAATATTTTTACATATAGCAAAAAAAGATTCCATATATAGAAGGCATGTGATTATATATTTATGCATATTCAATCACCAAATAATTGTTTTGCTGCCTAATATATGTAGTCATCATGCTAGGCAATAAGCTTTCTTGCTGTTTTTTTTCTTGTAGTGAAATATGCAAACAGCAAACAATTTAAATTCCAGCATGATAATTTATTCTAATTGAGTGCACATGTTGTATTTTTAAAGGATTTGGGGGAAATAGTTTGGGAAACTACTCTAACAGGGTACATGCAACATTATAAAAGGATCTCTTGAGAAATTTTTTCTTTGCAGATTATTGAATATTTTTAAAGGACTGTATTGAATATATGTTTATTTCATCACTAAAAGTACAAGTTTAAGGATACAGTCTATGTTTAGATATATTTTATTTCCTAACATGTTTCTCAAGTATTTTCATGTGCATCCAATTTGTCAAAATACATTTTAATACATTAATTTTAGTATAAGGTGGGGAGGATAGTCACAATTAATTCATCAAATTTTAACTGAGATCATACAGTCAATAATGCAGGTGTGTTCATGAGGATAAGAAAGACTCTTATAATTTTAAAATGTAAATTTTACATATATGTGAATGCTACATATCTTTCCACAAATTTGTAAGAAATAATTTCACAACACTGGGGGAGAAAGTAGTCAATGAATAAGTGATACATATTCTACACAAAGCCTTTGAATTTCTAACAAACTCTTCTATCACCCAAGGGGAGAGGCTTTAGGGGAAGACATTAGCTTGAATGCCAGGAGACTTACATTTAAAGACCATCTCTAGCAGTATGACTTCTGTAAGTATGGACCAGTCAGATGTTCCCAGGCCCTGGATTTTCATATATAAATTGAGTACTTTACAGATACTCAAAACAGTGGAATCTATCAGACATCAGAGTTCCCTGAGGTTCTGATGTACTTGGCCAGGGGTTATTACCAGCAAGAGATGGGCATCCTGATTTACTGTTCTTGGGGAGAAATTGGCTGCCCTGGGACCAGATAGGTGAGAAAATTAGAACAAGCTCATCCCTCACCAGAAAGCATTCAGCTCTCCAGTGTTTTCCCCTAGCTCACTTTTCCTCTGGACATTTTTCTCCCTGTTTCCTCTGGATCCTTTTCTTTTCATCTTGTTCTTTTCACCTCAGACTGGAGTCCCTTCGTGTGCCCACAGCTATTTCAGCAGTTTTAATCTAGGATTTAGTTGCCTTAAGCAACGAAACTTCTATGACCTAAATATTTATGGCACGTTGTCTTCTCAACAGACTTTTCTTTCCCTTTATCCTATTTTATTAGGGTCCTGCTGGGAGGTTCACCTTTATCCAAGAAGCCATTTTTACCTGTAGTATAACATTAAGATTTACTACAAACTCAGGTAATCTAACTGCACTTCTCAGTTGCTTTCACAATGTAAAGATGAGTAATAAGTAAGTGTGAAATTTGAGTACATAGTAGTGGGGAAAGAAGTTGAAAAGGCATATAAGGAAGTGAGCAGTTTGAAATTCCTGGAGTAGGAAATACTTGCCTTGTGATGCTGCCCGCCTCATAAGGTGGATGGTGTTTGCATATTTGTGGGGTATCATCACTCTTTCCTGACTAACATACTCCAGTAGACTGGTAGCAGGGAGATTGGAACTGCAGAACCTAGGCTTCCCTCAGTCTGGCTGAACCAGAACCTGAATTTCACAGGATCCCCCAGGTAGGGATTCTTAAGAATATTAAAGTTTAAAAAGCAGTGAGGGGGGTGGGGATTTAGCTCAGTGGTGCTGCCGCCTGGCTCTCAAACGCAAGGTCCTGAGTTGGATCCCCGGTACCAAAAAAAAAAAAAAAAAAAGCAGTGAGACCAGGTGTACAAAATCTCTCTCACATTTGGATCAAAGCCTCAGGAATCATGACTGAAGATGAGGAGGAGTGAAAGGATCCTTAACCTCAATACACTGAATTTCACAGATGAATACATAATCTTTCCACACTTCACTCCTTGGGCTTTGGGAGAATTCTGTACCATCCATAAACAACTGGGACAATGGAACATACCAAGGAATAGATACAGTGTGTAACTTGTACCTACCTGCTTTTATTGTAAACCTGCTTTCCCTTCTTGACTTGTTCTATTCACCATATCTGCCGAGGAGATTTAAAGCACTCTAGGGGAAGGACCTGATGTTATACATCTTTCCTTCCTTCCACCCCCAAACTGCCTCCTGATTCCCCACTACTTAATAAAGTATAGTACACAGATTTGGTAATAAAAAAAAAAATTTGTTAAACTCATTATAAAGAATAGGTAGAGGTAGTTCTACTATGAAAGGTATTTGTTTTTTACCCACAGAAAACAGAGTAAGGCAAAGATTTATACTGTGTTGGTGTAGAGCAGGGTATTCTAATATTTTACCTTTATAAATAAAGTTTAATTGGTATTCAGCCACATTCATTTGTTTATGTATTGTCTGTAGCTTCTTCTGTACTACAATGGTAGGGTTAAGTAGGGTTGAGAAGGGGTAGTAGAGACCAGATAACCTAAAGCAATTTATATATGCCTGACCCTGCCATTTACAGAAAGAGCTTGCCAACAGCCATCATGGAGCTTGGGCCTGGGTTCCTACAGTTATTCTGCAACAGATGGTACGTGGTGCCATCGCTCACTTTCCTGAGCTGGTCACTTCAGCCAGAATGACCTAACTTGCATAGGGACATGATCTAGCTGAAGAGTGAAGAGTCATATCAGGAGAAACAAAAGCAACCAGCAGTGAGCCTCCTTGTCAGACTCTCAAGCCCAGGCCCTCTTTCAGAGAACATTTAATACAACATTTGAGTAGCAGCACAGTTTAATTTGTTCTTTGATGATCAGAACACACTCTACTCCCTCATCTCTGTTTAAACTATACGTAATGAACTCAATTCTAGGAAACCATCCATGCAATTTATACTGTGAAATTTCATATTCCCTGGTCTGGTCTAGCCTTCTTGTTTCTCTGTCTTTGTGCATGTATCCACAATCCTTCTGAAGCCCCAGAGGGAAGGAAAAATTCACTGCAGGACCTCTCTTTCAAGCTATGCTTAAATTAAATCTCTACATTCTGAACAGTCATTCAAAATGCTTTGTACCATATCACCAGTGTCCTAACACCTTACTGTTATACGAGATCTTTGTCCCCTAAACATAATTGAAAATGATTTCACATTTTCTTACCTTTGTAGGAACTGTCCTCAAATATCACTTCTTTATCAGTCAGTGTTCAATCAGAAAGATGTATCTGTAATATCTAATATTTAATAAAATGTGTTAGCACTTCATCTTATATTTTACTAAAGCATTGCTGTTATAATTATTACTATGATACTTTTGCTTTGAAATACTGATACAGAAGACTTAGAGATTTCCAATATGTGCTTTGGAAGATACAACTATTCATTAAAGAAAAAATGTTCTATTTCTCAATTGGTTGAGACAGTAGACCAAAATGGAGCTAAGCTCTTTCTGTACTTCAGCGCATTGCCTCAGATCTTTGCTTTTCTTCTCCAGGAACTAGGATATGGATCAGAGTTGATGGTCCCACAATAGATCTCCAACCATCGGAGGACAAATAACTATATAATTGTGCCAAAGCCAGTTCTTTCCTTTTGGCCTCAGCCTACCCAATTGTGAAATACCCTCAGAAGATATTCGAAATATAAACTTTAAGTCTGTTGCAAATTATGTGCCCTTTTCTGTCAAGGACTGAGTAGACAGAGAAAGTGTATTACATAGCTGTACATTTCAATTGGCATTGCCTGTATTGATTATATAGCTCTTTATGGGTCACTTTAATTATCTTAAATGTATCAAATACAAAGAGGCAGTGGGCCTGAACCCAGCTACTTCCTATTGCCTGCTAATCCAGAAATATAGTTTGTTGTTTTCCCTCAAATATTATATCCTGCAAAATCAATAACTGGTTCTAACGTATTTTATCAATGAACATGTCTTGAACTACCCAGATTTCCGATTGATGTTTTTTTCCACTCTTACTATTTATCAAGGCCCTGCTGATATTCATAGATAAGACAGCTGAAGATCTTACATTGCTGCTTCTGGTTTATGGCCTTTTGTGTGCAATGTGTACATCAGAATAAGGCAACTTTGAACACCTAATTCCTATACATATCCTAATTACTATACATATCCTATAAACCATCTATTAAAGTAATTTCCATGTTAATTATAGAGTAGACAACTTTTTCAATGTTCTCACTATCCAGGATTTGGAATGTATTAATTTGTTCAATCAGAGAAACACATGCAAGATTCCAGTTTGGTGTGACATACCGGGGCTATAAAGATGCATTACAGAGCTCTGCCTTCCAGGTGTTAATGGGAAGGTCCTATTGTGCGTAGTGTGGCAAATGGACCACCAACGTCAGCCTCTTGGGATGTGGGAATTTTATTAGAAGTGCAGAGTCTCAGGCCCCTACCCAAATTTTCTAAATCAGATGAAAAGCTTAACAAGCTACCCAAGTTCCCCCATGCATGTGAATACTTCAGATGCATGGTATCAGAGGGCAGAGGTCCTCAAATATTAAAGGGATTCGTAACTACCTAGGGTGTGCTTGTTAAAAATTGCATATTCCTGAGCCTACTTCCTTTACGTTAGGAAGGGGCCTTCGATTTAGCCAGCAGGTGATGTTCTGCAGGTGGCCGTGCACTGTCTTTGAGAAACACTAGCTGGTTGTAGGGTAATAAGAGCAACTGGGGGAAAAGGGGTTGGGAGGAGGTCGTGTGAGTCAATACTGAAATGACAGTATCTTGGATTTGAAGCTGCCGTGCTTTGTGTTGCTGGCAGTGACTTCTGTCTTTTTTGGGTTTCAATGGAACAGATAGCTCGCCTAATTGCTGCCCCAGCTTGCAAGGGTCACAGACTTGAATATCTAGTGCTGCATGAGGTCTTTTCCATAGCTAATGCATATCACATAATTTAGACCATTTACATGTCTGATAAAATGGATTTTTGACAGAAACAAGGAGGTCTAAACATTGGTCATTACTGAGTGCTAATCAGAAAGTATTAAGATACTAGGTTATTATTATTAAGCATTTCATTCACTTAGCATTATTTTAAAGTAAACTGCTTTCCATTTGTGTGTAGGGGGAGTAATAAACTGTATACAGTACATTCTAACAAGGCCTTTGAGCTGTCCACAAAAGCCTAGCAAATGAATTGCATCTATAGTTTTAAAGAGATAAACCAAGGAGAAAAAGTTAATGATATGTCCAAGAGCAGCTTTATATAACCATGACTGAGCTGCTGGTTTCTGATTCTATGTCCAGTCTTAGTTTTTTGAGCCAAGTTAACAAGGAAAAGGTTTTCAGGTAACCTAGATTGCTGATCTTATAAGTGCTTGTTATAGCTGTAGCGAAATAAAAAGAAGTGCCGGGTGGGAGGAACATATTATCACCCATAAAAATGAGCAAGAAAGAAATCATTTTAGGTCTGCCTGTGGGATAAGAAGTGAAAAGAACCATCAGAAGTGTGTTTTTGGAGATTTGCTAATTTTCAGGCCATCACATAGAGAAGGATTTCTCACTCCACAACCAGATCTGGTTTGAAGGTGTTGCCTAGGTGATACTGCATCTTAAGTAGTTGCAGAAAAGGATGTTGGACCCTAGGCATAGCAATTCCTTTTGAAAGAATTTATCCTGCAGAAATATAGAGATAAACAACCAAAGATGTGTTTATATGGGTGTTTACTACAGAATTATTTGCAAAGGTGAATAATTGGAAGCCATGCAAATATATGTTGATAAACAATTGGATGAATAAATCATAAGATATTCACATAATGAAATACTATACATCCATTAAAAAGAAAAATATATCAAAACTATCATCACGAAAATATATTCAATTATTAAGTTATAATATCAAGCCTCATAACAGTATATTTAAAATAGTATTGTCTACACAGAAAGTTAAATCTCTGGGAATAAGCAAAAAATGTTAATGAGTTATCTCTGAGTTACATGGAGTTAAGGAGTACTTCAATATTCAGATACATATGTTTTATACTCTACTAAATACTGTGTTATTTTAACCTGAAGAAAAAATAATTATATTATAAAGGTTCATGAGAGATTACCAGTGTTAATCTATTTCTTCTAACTTTTTCATTTATTTGTTTTCATTCAAGTGAGGTGAGGTCTAGGGATTGAAAAGCCTGGGTTTCACAGCTGAGTTCCTTTGTTCAGAAAACACAGCCAAAGCCCACCAGAAGGTTCACAAGAGCCAAAGTCTGCCTAGCTGCCTCTGCCTGCTGAATCTCTCCTGGCGAAGACAGCAGTCTCTCTCCAATGTTGTCCCATGGAGCTGGAGGAAGCAGGGAGGTCGGTATCAACAGATAAGAATGCTCACCCAGAGTGGAGAGGGAGCGACTGTGCTGTGAATATTTCTTTCAGATTAAGAATCTGGCAGCTAATTTCTGAGCTGACTCTAATTTTTGAGTGGCACCTTCTGTCAACACCGCCAACAAGAGTTGTTTTCGTTTCACACTGGCTTGCTTGCTGGAAGGCTTGCGGAAGGCGCAGGTGCTCACCCGGCTAACACACACTGCCATCAAACTTGTACGCTTTGGCCAAAACCATTGGGTCATTTCATGAGGAAATGCAGGTAACTAGAAGAGCCTAAAGGAGTAAGGGGAAAGGGAAAGAGTTCTAGAAGTTGGGGCAACTAGATTTTAGTAATCCTGTCTTATCAGCTAGCTATAGGGTTTGCAAGAACCATTGGAATCGTGTCTTGCCTGTCAAATGTCTATAAAACATGAAGTATGCATAAGAATATCCACTGGGCCCCCTTTATAAATACTGGATGAAATATGAGGTGGCCATGATTGCATAGGGACAGTGTATGTGAGTTAAAATGAAAATGCTGATACTCCAACCTTAACTGCCTCTTGCAGGACATGAGTCCAACATCCTTAAACAGCCTTATAACCGACAGCCTTTGTCTGTGTTCTTTCTTTGCTGAAAGAACCCCCTGTTTGGCTTTATCAGTAGGGAGGCCATGTCTTCAAGAGAGACAGTCCCCAGTAGTGACTGGGCTGATCTAATCATAGGACCCCCTTTGCTTGCTAACAATTCTTTCCCATCTCTTTTAGAGTGATGAGATCAGATGAAATGTCTTCCCTAGACTTCTAGAAAAGATTTTCCTTCATCTTAAAAAGAGACATTTAAAGAGAAACTTTCTGCATTCTGCACCTACCAAATGGTTTCTGATACACAGAAGTAAGCTGGAGAACAGAACTGGGAAGGCATGGGACACCTGTGACAATGTCACCACTATTCCCAGAACAAGGAATTTTACAATTGGGACAAATTTCTTTCATTTTTCCCCCAGATTACACAGCTAATTCCCACTCATTCCCATTTTGCCTTTATGTGTTGCTTGCATATAATAACATCCAAGAGTATAATGAAAATATTTTTGGATTTGAGAAATCTAGGGAAGTTCAAGTTTCTAGAACTAAGATTTTTAAGTTAAACTATAAATCTGAGAAAATACTTTATGGGTATCAAGGAACCTAAAACATACTGGTGTTTCTCTAAATGCATTTTTGTTGTAACATACCCTATGAGAAGTTAGTAGATTTTAAACAGATTAAAAAAGGAATACCTGAAAAAGTCAGGTTAAACAATGAAACAGAGCACTGATTTTTATTTGTTTATTTTTATTGTTAATTTTACTACAATGGATCCTCAAGTTACAACCAGTCTCACATACAAACAACTTGGTCTATGACCAGAATTTTAGTTTTAACTTGTGACTAAAGTCTTGAGTTATGATCCGAATGCTGATTTTCTTGTGTGGAGTTAAATGAGAAATCTTGAGCCAATATTTTTCTAAGGACATTGAGCTCTGCCTGGAAGAAAGTATGGCCTAAAATTATACAAGGAAGAGACTTTGAAGGCTGTGTAGACCTTGTGGTTGATGACAATGACCTGTGACCCTGTGGTTGATGACACTGTCATGCCAGCAGAATCCACAGGCTTGCAGGTAGACAGTGGTGATGTTATGGAAATAGTAGAGAAACACCAGAGGAATTGTCTACAAAGGAACTTCACCAACTTCTGGCTGAGCAAGAGAGAATGGAAGCTGAGGAGCTTTCTTAAGAAGAGGAGGAGTATCAACAGTACAGCAAAGTTCTTCTGAAATAAAGGAAATTCTTAAAAAATGGACAGAGCTACAAATATTTGTAGAAAAGACCCACACAGATAGAGAAAAAGCTAGTCATTGCCTTTACTTGCTTAATAACAATGTCATGTCATACTATAGAATAATGTTACAGAAAAGACAGAAACACAACCTTAGATCAGTTTTTAGTTCTGAAAAGGTTGAGACCTAGTGAGCCAGAATCAGGCCCTAGTGGGCCACAGACTCTCCCAAGGGGAGAAAGGACACTAGAGAGCCAGACTCCTCATATTCTTATAGAAGGGGACTCTCCTTCCAAACAATAACCACCTTTCATTTCATCATCTCTTCCTGTAAGCCAAAGATGTCAACTTGAATGGTGAGTACAGTATGAAATTGTTGTTTCTGGTAAATTAGGCACATTTTATAACTTTTTGGTGAATACACTAGGAAAATTCTTGATATTTCTGGTAAATTAAACACATTATACAACCATTTTTTATTATGAAAAAGTCAGTTAAAGGGTGCTTTAACACCCTTGGGAGGTTCAGAATGCATTATGGGTATTTCCATTATTTCTAATGGGAAAAATAGTCTTGACTTACAATCAACTTGAGTTACAACCAGCCCTCATGAAGAAATTGAGTTCTTAAGTCATGGGTCCACTGTACTTTACTTTAGAATTCTCACATTTGAAGATGTCAGTGTACAATATACATCTTCAGTAAAAACAATTAAAATGTTTATTATTTTCTATTAATTCTTTTTATAATTTTATTTAACTTGAGCATTTTGTAGGTGTAGTGTTTACCATCAGAGAAACAGAATAAAGCCACAACACCATGAGAAAAATAACCCACAAATTTGGGAGGTACTACTCCCAAACTCCCAAATTTGTCCTACTCCAAAATATTTTTGAATGAATGTGGCTAGTAGACTTCTTAATTCTATCTAGAGTTTGTCCGGAGGAGTATACCCTGAGTTTCAAAAGGAGTGATTACCTTTTGAAAACCTAAGGCAAAAATTGTGACTATCACCTTATTAAAAAACAATAAGCAGGGCCGGGGATTTAACTCAGTGGTTTTGCCACCTGCTGTGCAAGCACAAGGACCCAAGTCTGATCCCCAGTACCAAAAAAAAAAGCAAGTATTGTTGAATATTAAACAAATAATTACTAAGAACATGTCTTTTGCCCAAAACTATGAAGATGTATAAGGGAGAACATCATCCCTGCTTTCATGGGACTTACATTCTAATTGTACAATTTCCTTATTGGGAGCTATTTCTCTATAAGTTTGTGCATTTTTCCACATTCAGTAAATAATGATTCATATGCATCAGGCCTATCTTAAAGGTTGTACAAGAAGAAAGCTCTGGAAAGAGATATTGCTCAATAAGTAAAATCAAATGATAGTAATTCCCCAGTGGCTTGGGAGGTTGACACAAGAGAATCAATATTTCAAGTCTTCTTATGGCAACTTGATGAGATCCTGTCTAGAAATTAAAAGAAAGAAAGAAAGAAAGAAACAGAGAGAGAGAGAGAGAGAAGAAAGAGAGAAAAGAAGGGAGGGAGAGAGAGGGAGGGAGAGAGGGAGGGAGGGAAGGAAGGAGGGGAGGGAGGGAGGGAGGGAGGGAGGGAGCGCTGGAGATGTTGCTCAGTGTGAAAACCCTGAGTTCAAATCTCAGTAGTGAAAAAAAAAATGGTAACTCTTTCCAAAAAGACTTAGAGACATGAGATCTGCCTCACTGAAGATACTTGTGTACAGCTATAATTGGGATCTTGAGTGTGCCCCAAATGCCTGTGTGTCAAAGGCTTGGTCCCTCTGGTTTTATTGGGAGATGGCAGAATCTTTCTCCCATAGCAGAAAGGAGGAGTAGAATTGACAGGTCTACACACAAACCCAATATTAAATGAAAGGTTGCTAAATACGCAGTAATTTCTTATAACGCACACCCCTGGGTGGCCAGGTCCATCTGGCTCTCACTGTACTGCAAGGTTAGGGCTCAGGGAACAAATGCTATCATATGGCTCCTCTTATTGCTAATTTTGCTGGGAAAATTAAACTGTCTCTGACCCAGAAATCTGGTTCCTCCCATCCTTCACACATTTCCTGACTTAACATGCCCAAGTAATGACTCTGCACATTTTATTTTATATTTTAATTTTTATTTGATTTGATTTTTGGTACCAGGGATTGAACTCAGGGCCTTGCACTTGCAAGGCAGGTGTGGCACCACTGAGCTAAGTCGCAGGCCCCTCTCAGCACATTTTAGTTGGGGTGATCAGAGATGTGGCTAAAGATGTGCTGCACCTTCACTTCAGTTCTGTTGAGCTCTGACACGAGTTTCTTCTTTAGCCATCATGTGCTGTTAACATAACACTGCTATCATGATACCCCATGAAGGTTGGGGGTTTTATCTGCTGTATATTTCTGGTTGTATCCCCAGTGCATGGAGCACTGGTACAAATTAGTCCTCAATATCTTTCACTGAGTGGGTGAATGATCAGTACAGATGGTCTTGTACTTTAACACACAAACCACCACTGCAGCAATGGAGTAAATCTTAGGAGAAAGAGAATAAATATTCCTTATAGATGATGGTAATGGGTTTGAGAAGAAAAACTGCCTTTCTGCCTTTGGGTGAGAAAAAAAGAAATATTCTTAATACCCGGGTTATGAGTCTGTATTAAAAAATAATTTCCTCTGGATGCTTGGTTTCATTTGGACCCATCATACTGGATATAGTAAATGAATTATGCTAAAAAATTACTTCCAAACCAAATAAATGTACATATACCTGCAGGCATTCCAATTGGATTTTTTAAAACTCAAAAAGTAATTATGCCATTATCTATTACTGAACCTAGTGAGCTGTGAAGAGATAGTGGAATTCATGTCTACTATTACTGAGTCATTTTTTTCTCACTAAGAACTAATATGTCAGAAAAGTAGCCAAGAATAAAAAACATTGGAAATATTGAAATTAATAACTGTTATGGTCATATAGCAGAAATAGAGAAACAGATAAATTGATAATAAGTAAAAATCTGTGCCAACTGTCACTTTTGTGATCAGATTCTAAAAATTACTCTAACATATATTAATATACTTATGAATTGCATTTTGTTTGAATGTGTTAAATATGTACAGGGTACTAGCAAAATTGATGCAACAGGAGATTAAAAGGAAAAAATAACTTTTTACTGGACTCAAAGGTGCTGATGTTAGGATTGTTTTTTAAGGTTCCTACTCATGTAAAATATGTTAAGATGTATTAATTTGCCAGAGATAAAACAATTCAATTAACTTCATTTTTTCATATATGCATTCTAGTCTTCCTTTGTGGATTTTAAGAGAATGAAGATTCTTGGATTCCTTCATATATTTATGGGTACTAACAACAAAATAACAGTTAATATTTTCTGAACATTATGTAGAGAAAGCTTCATTAAGAGCTTCATTAATTCTACCTGGCACTCTATCAAATATATACTGCAATGTGCCTATTTTCCAAACAAAGGTTCTGAGACTTAAACACATCAAATAACCTCCCTAAGGTGATGAAACTGGTATTAGAGAAATCGAGATTCATATCTATCCAACCATACCCTGTAATCTGTTGTTTTAACTACTGCGCTATTAAAGTAAAACTTTGGCAAGCAATGCGTGAATCCCTTGGAGGAGGCGGGAATTACATGAAGCCCATTCTGAACCAGGGTTTTCAGTTTCCCCGCCATAAACCCTGAAGGCAACCAAGGGTTCCAAACGGTTCCTTATCTACTTCAAACTCAAGCTGCCCTCAGAATCTTGACTCATTTTCTGCGGTTTGTCCTTTATATCCTACACATGTCTTTTCATTCTTGCATAGGAGACCCATATGTGAGCTACTGGGGCCCCCCCAAAATTGATCTTTGTTTCAGATCATTCTTTAGGAGTCTGTTTTCTCTTTCAGGAATAGCTACGAAAAGTAGGAGTCACTTATCCATCTGCACTCAAAGCTTCAGAAGATACTGAAATAATTTTCAATGATATGCTTACCACTTAGAAATTTAGAAGTATTCTAACATCACTCATTAGTGACTGTCAAGTTCACCTCCAATCCACCTTTCTATCTTTCTTTCTCTTTGAATACCAAATCCATATTTTATTCCCATCAGACCAGGACTTTTTCTTTACTTAGAAGTTTTTCATACCAACTCCAGGTATTTTCCCAGGCTGCTCACCTTCTGGAAGGTGTTTCTTGTACTCCACTTGCCCTCAGTACTTATCAATCACTGCACAGATTTTAGTCCAACCTTACAACCTAATTATTCCATGATGAATTCTCCTGACCATCTTCATTTCTCTCAACCCTGTAATACAAACTGACATATCATATATCGATGGCTTTGAATTGCATAAAATATGGCTATTAAAATCTCCTCAGTTCGAGGAGAAAATACAAGAACAAAACCATCAATGAGCCTCTGATAGATTTAATCATGAAATGTATTGGAAGCAATTCAAAGCCATCCTTACCTGACATATCAATGTATGATTCAGGGGTTAAGAAGAAAAAAGGGAAATTTTGTTACTTAAAATGTTTTATCCCATGATTCCTACATAATTCGACTGCCATTGACATACCAATGCAACCAAACACAGAACATAAACAGTGAGATTAGCGTTCTTCCAAATCATATCATTTTCTTAGAAGTCACAATGCATAGAACAGGAAAAATGAATGGGAAGCTTTGTAGATGAATGAAAAGAAAGAAAGAAATAGAGATAAGAGGGGCAGAAAGAGAGAGAGTCAGAGACAGAGAGACAGACAGAAACCTACTTAATTATTTCGGCCAACCTTTTCCCAATTGGATTTTACCACAGAACACTTCCTTCACAGAAAACTAATGAAGAGTGAGTAAGAGCAGTACCTTGCCATAAAGAAGAGCAAACTCGAGTCATCTACAGGAAAAATGGATGAACCTTGAGACCATAAAATTAAGTGAAGTAAATCAGACTCACATAGTTTCTCTTTATGAGAAACGAAAAATATAAATAAAGGGCAAAGCAAAAGATAGATAATAGGAAGATAGATCTTTCTGAAATTGGAAGGGGAGCAAGACCTGGAGGCAGGGAGAGACAAGGGAGGGAAAGAGGATGAAAAAAACATTAATATGTGTTATCTGTAGCTACCAACAACACAAGAATGTAAACATTATGCACTACAAACATGTAGTAATAAAAACATGAAAATAAAGAGTAGAAAAGAATTTAGGGAAAACAGTTTTAAGATTCCCAGGAAAAGAATCAAAAGGAACCAGAAGCTAAATAAAATTTTTATTCTATTTATGAACCTCCTGTTTCAACATGGAAGCTGAAGGGTGAGGTCACTTGGGGTGGGTGAAGATTTCAGTGCTCTAAAAGCATGACTGTGGTTCCTAATTACAATGGAAAGTTTTAATCCTGCTTTAAATTAGCACAAAATATCTGGAAAAGCTCATATTTTGAATGAGCATTTGGCCAGCGCTACAATCTGATTGTCATCTGAGTGTCTTCAAGGGTCTATTGTGACTAAAGTCTTCGTGCCCAGGATGGCAGTACTGGCAGCTGCTGTGGAATCTATGGGAGAGCGGGCCTAGTGGGAGGTCCTTGGAAAGTATGCCATTGGAAGGTAGCTCTCCGGAGAGGGTTTTTATAAAAGCCTGAGTTTGGCCCCAATTACTTCATTCTCTCTTTGCTCCTTGTCTAAAATGTACTCATTTCCTTCTTCTGGTATGTTCTCCCTTCATGACTCAGTCACGTGCCATGATGTGATGTAACTGAAAACTTACCCTATACTAGCTCCATGCCCTTGATTCTCCAAAGCTGTGAGCAAACTAAACCTTTTCTTTGTATAAGTTATGTTCCTTGGGTTTTTTGTTGTAGTAACAAAAAGCTAATACAGCCAGCAAGAACATTGCAAAATGGTACTGTCTTATAGAGGACCCAGTCTACCTTTTAAACACTTCCTTGACCTTAAACACTCATCCACTTTTGTATTAGTCATTTTCCTGATACTGGTACACAATATCCAGCACCTACAATTTAAAAGAGGAGAGGTTTAATATGGGTCATGATCTAAGAGGTTTCAGTCCTGGATCAGCTGGCTCCAAGGCAGGAACATCATGGCAGAAAGCTAAGGCAGAACAAAGCTATTTAGTTCATGGCAGCTGGGAAGCAAAATAAAGGAACTGTAGCCAGAGAGGAAGTGGTAAAGGGACAGATATAGACCTCAGGGTCATAATTCCATGACTCACCTAGATATACCCAGAAGCGTATTTTAGTGAGCCCGTGGGCAGCTGGTAAACCAATGAACTTGACAATCCACCTTCAATTTTGCAGCAGCCAGTAATACCAACATCACACTGATGACACCAAAGTCTGCTGCCAGTGGGAGAAGTATCTGGGCTGCCTTGTACCATGGCTGCATCAACCTCTGAGTGCCCAGATGGCTGATTACAGTGAAATGAGGCCCAGAGAACTAATTCCCTAGGAAATTCTTCTCAGCAGGGTTCCAGGGACTCTTCTCACATGAAGGTTTGATACTTTAGCACCCTTAAGAGGAGGGTTTTGCTGATTTCTGAGGTGCCCTCAAGGCATCTCTCTTCTTGTCCTTGTACAAAGTACTTGATTTCTCTTTAATGGTGCTCATCTCTTCAGCAACCATAACTTCTTTGACCCTAACATTTCTCATGGGTTTTCAAATATTTTCTCCAATTTTTACCCCAATTCTCCCTGTGCATCCGATTAAAAGCAGCCAGCAGTAGCCATGCTTCAACCTGAATGCTGGGCAGACTTGAGATTTCCTATGAGAGTTCAATTAGTCTACTGCTCTTCATCACAGAGTGGGTAATTTACAAAATGATTTATTTATTACAGTGATGGACGTTGAGACATCAAAAATCCATGTCCCACCCAGTTAGACTGTCTGGTAAGGGCTTCATTTCTAGAGGGAAGGAACACTGTGTATTCACAGGGTTTAAGCCAGAAGAACAAGTACAGCGAATGCTCCACGTACCTCTTTTATACTGTCCTTGATCTTATTCATTAGGGAGGAGCTCTCAGGGTCTAATCACTGCTTACATTTAGGAATGTCAGAATTTTGCAGAGGATATGTTCAAGCTATAGCAATAACTAATGGCTGTGATGATTTGCACAGAAGGAATACTTGGTAGCATGTGCCCAAAGCAGCACAGAGGTTAGGAACACAGCTTCTGAGTGAGATTAACCAAGGATAAAATCCCTTCTCAAATTTGTACTACTTTGTGTTCTTAGACTAATCATTTTACCTGTAAGTAGCTTTGGCATTTTAATGGTGAATGTAAAGTTTTAATGAGGTAGTATTTGTATCATCCTAATAAATATGGTGATTTCGATAGCTGCATCTACTCCTATTTGTGGTACCAAGTATTACTGCTTCTTTAAGTTATCACACTAAAGGAGATCATTTATTGAACCCAGTAATTATTGTTAATCTGCTAAGTGCCATAGTTGTGCTGAATTTGAGTAATATAGCAATGAACAGGAGGTACTCAGTATAGATAAGTCTTATGAGAAAGGCAGAAAAGAAAACCCCCAACTTAAAATACACTCAGATAAGCACTTTAAATCAGGTACGCCCAGCATATTATGCAAACAGAGAGCAAGGCAAATCAGCAGAAGTGGAGTCAAAACAATGCTCCAAGCTGAGGAGACCCTTAAGCTAAATCTTCCAGATAGCAGAAATGTGATTCCTTTGAGCTTAATTGCCAAGAACAAGTTTATTTCCCACTGAGAGTACCCTAAGTGACAGGGGCAGGGTGGGGTGAGATGAGCTGACCTCTCTGAAACTGGTCTGTGAGCCCGGAAGTTTCGGAACCACAGTGTGGATATGAGGTAAGGAGAGCTGAGAGTGAAGCAGGAACTCTTTGGGAAGAGGAGGTATCTTTCATCATCACCCAGGGCCTGCAAGCTGTCAGCAATTATATTAACCTCACAGGTTAACTTGCAGCCTAGGCAGAAATGAAGAATGCAGGGAAGAGCCGCGCTAGCTCCTTGCTATCACTCATTTAGCTTCCCAACCCTTTTTGTGTCTGGACTTAATGAATGAAAGCATTCCCCATTCACACCTTGCTTCCCAAAATGTACTTTCTGGGATTGCAACTATTTTTCTAGGTAATTGCCCTTATTTTCTTTTATACATCTAAATATAATTCAAGCCCAAATAATAAAAATGATTTATAAGACAGAAATATCAGACTCTAAACCAAAAATTATGTTGTAGATATAGTACATACTAAAAATATTATTATGTGCCTAAAAAAATTTGGTCTGGAGTGAGGAATATCAAATTAACAGTGGATAACTCTTGAAAGGGAATTATTGCAAATTTTCATTTTCTATGCTATCTATTTTTATTTGATTTTTCAAATAGTATACATTGCTTTACAATCACAGGATGTCAAACTGTGTTTCTTTTAGCTTTAAGATTCAGGTATAATCTTAATCTGCTTCTCACAACTGTAAAATCAAAACACAAAAGATTGGACTAGATTCTGTGCTAGACAGACTACTCACAAAACACCTTAATATTTTACTATAATTTAATAAATCTACTACCATTTGTACTATTGTTTACTTAAAGCTTAAGCCTCATCACAAGCAATAAAATCTGGGAAATCATCTGTTTGATAAGGTATATTAAAATAAAAACTCTTCTTCCATGTACCTCTGAGATTGTTTTGCTCATTATGTGGGGGTTGCATTTTGGAAATCTTGGATTACATGATCTCCAAAGTCCCTTTTGTTCCCCAAATTGTACAAGTCCAGAAAAGAACATATTGCCTACTCTGGTGCTTTCAATTGCACAACAATTTTCTACTTTCTAGGTTCATTAGGTAGCATTATTGGGGACTGCAATTTTTCCTGGCTATTTTCTTGATTAATCAATTTTGTGTAGTACAGAGGCAGTATATCTTGGTCAATAGTCAGATAGTAAATGTTCTACATTTTGGGGGGGGGTCACATACTATCTCCTTCTTTCTCTTTTTCTCTCTCTTTTGTTTTCTATAACTTCTTTTTAAAATTTTTCGTAGTTTGTGACAAGGTCTTCATATATAGCCTGGGCTGGGCTGTCATGAACTTGCTATATAGCCCAGGCTGGCCTCAAACTTGCAATTCTCTTGCCTCAGCCTCCTGAGTGCTGGGATAACAGGGATATGCCACACTACTTCTCATCCACTTTTTCATCATTCCTTTTCTTCCTTCTCTGCTTCCCTCTACTTCAAAGCTTTATAGAGATAAAAACCATTCTTTGGTCCTAAACTGTACAAAAAGAGCCTGTGGGCTGCATTTGATGGAGGAGCTGTAATTGCCAATCTCTGGAACAATGCAATGCGCTTGCCCGGTAGAGTTTCATAAAGAACCGTAGTACATTATGGTAGGGACGCAATAAACGATTGCTGGTTTGCTTTGGAGCATAACTAGTATCCATAAGTCTATTTTCTTCCGTTTGTTGATAGCTTAGTCAGATTTTGGGTGCTAAAGACCCCCTAACATTTTGATGGCTCAGATTTCCATGGATTTTAATTTTTCAGGTCATTTCCGGTCTCCCTTTCTCCAGCATGACCGAGTCCTCGAAACTCGCTCTGGTTCATTGTCACCAATGGCGCCCGGAACTTCGGAGCACCTTCCTGAGGCCCAGTGGGAAACAGATGAGATACACTCTTCCAGAGGCCCCATTTGGCTTTTAAAGTGCATTTGAGTGTCAACGATTTCACATTCATTCTTGCTAATGATTGGGGAAGTGAAGCTTTCATTTTAGTCACCTTTGCTCTTCCAGAAAAAGTGTCTGGATTTCACCTTTAAGGGAAGCTCTGGGCTTAGTGCTTCATCGCACATCAAAACCCACCCGGAGATTTCTACCTTCAAACAAGTGAAAGAAATGCATTCCCGCAGGGGGCGTGCTGTTACAGAGGAGTGGACTTACCTAGATGTCAGAACTATTCAGATAGGATTGCCTGCTTAGAGGAAATCAGTGGCGGATAGAGAACGCTTTCAGTGGGGGACCACTTAGTGCTCCATCCCACACGCTTCCAATCGCTTTAGAGCCAGGGAAAAAAATCCCCTCCATATTTATGTGAGCAGAGGAAGTGTGTAATAAATGTTACAACTCCGCATGTGGTAACTAAGATATTTTGATTACCTTTATTTTAACCTCAAATTAATGGACACTCCCCAACCCCCATGAATCCCATTTCCTATAGAAATTCCCGGAGCAAAACCTTCCTTTTCTCTCAGCCTTTTTCATTTTAAAATTTACCTAAAAGAAAAGATAGATAATGGTAGATACTTCATATTAAAAAGCAAACAGAAAAGAAAAAGTAAAAGAAAAAAGTAGTTCCATTAGCAACTTTGGTAAGAAATTGCTCCACATTGTTCCTCTGACAAGTAATTTTTCCCAGCATGTGTGCATCTTAAAAGTATTGCAAAACAATATCTTAAAATGAACTGATTAGTATGCATGCTCTGTGGTCACATTTAAGTTCTATTTATAAAATCTATTCTGTTCCAGGCTCAGACAAACAAAACTGAAATGCAGCTGTGTAACACATTGATAATTTTCATTAGTTCTAAAAGCCTCGATAGAATTTGCAATTTTATTCATTACATCTAAATAATCCTGGAAAACTCATTGTGAAGGTGACCTTTCACTTCTTCACCCCTGGCCTTTGTGTGATTTGTGTGTGTGTGTGTGTGTGTGTGTGTGTGTGTGTGTGAATCAGGAAAACCTGGGAAGGGGAACGAGTTTTCTGTAAGAGTAAAGAACAAAACAAAAAAATGGAAAATGAGGCATAAGGAATCAGAATCACCAGTGTAGGTTCTGAAAGCCATTCTAACGAGGGGCATCATGCCATCATTCCCCAGATGTGAATAAGCCCAGCTTTCTAAAATTACTGTGTGATATTGTGGCAAATGTGGATTGTATTCTAATTCACTGGGAGGCAGTTCACTGTTTTGATCTAAAGGGACGAGGATTTTCCCAGAGAGTGAGCCAAAAGACAGGCCCATGAGAAATAAATAATGCTTCTTTTTTTTCAACTAGAGCTTGTTCTTGAAAAGTAAAACAATACCAATTGTGGAGATAGCTTTTCTTTCTGTGAACATTTTATTCATATGTATTTTTTTAAAAAGATTTAAAATCATGCACTTGCCAGAATTCTGGCAGCCAGCCATAAAAGCACAAAGAAGTCTTCAGAAAATTAAGATAACAAAAATAAAATAAGAAGCGTAATATGAAAGGTGAAAAATAAAGACAAACACTTGGAATTTAGCAGCTACTGTGATGGAACTTCAACATTGACCAGGCAATTAAAATGATAAAACCTAGCGTGTAGAGAATGTGAGGCACCTGTCTTAGATAAATACATATGTGTGGACGTAAACACACAAACACTCAAGCATTTATCTGATAATTGCTAATTTGGGACTAAAGATAATGACAGTTATGAATTACCCATTATGCAGAAGTACTACCCTGCATACTCTATCTCTCTCAGTAAAGCTAACCAAGGCCTTAGCAAGGACGGTTTCATCTCAGTGTTTCTGAAGATGTCATCTTTTTAAAAAAGATGGCAGGAATAGATGGTGACAAGGTGAAATTCCTGGAAATATTCAAGTAAGCAATGTTAGGATGGTTTCTGTGCTGCTCAGAAATTTTAGTATAAAATATAAATTTTTAATCTTTGAGAGATCACCACCCATTTTTAATTACAGATTTAAAGTTCAGAAAGAGCAAAGAACATTTTACAATGTTTCATTTTGTATGAAGGGCCAGCATTCAGCAAGGCTCCTCTGAAAGAGAGACAGAGCTGAAGTGGTAGGGAACTCAGAGAGACATAAAAATAGAAAAAAAATAAATCAAAAGAGACAAGAATGAGGAGCCCATAACTCAGTGAAATTTGCAAATTATTCAATTTTAAACCTTTGGCACTATTAATTTAAACAGATTTGTCAATGAACTGGAAAGTTTCTGAAAGGTCGTAAATTTTAGGTAAATAGACCCTTCACATTGCTGCATTTTGATTTACTAAAACAAGTGGGTAATCACTTGTCTTGGTCACTTTCTGTTGCTGGGACAAAATACTGGACACCTACAACTTAAAGGAGGACAGATTTGGTTTTGGCTCATGGTTTCAGTCTATAGTTGGCAGGCTCCAAGGCAGAAAACGGGTAACAGGTAACAGAGAAGCATGGTGGAGAAAAACATGTTCAGAGCATGGCAACCAGAAAAAGGGGCTGGAGATAAGAATAGATTGATCCAATGACACCCCCAGTGACTTAACAGCAATTCAATTATACTGTAGAACCCCCATGATCCAATCACCTTGCAAACACACGAGACATTTTTAGGTCTAAAACACAACATCATGTGAAATCCTACCTTATTTCAAAACCACTACTTCCAGTGAGTCTCAGGAAACAGACTACCCTTCCTTGCTAGCTCTCTCCTTCCTTCCAGACTTGTGATGAGAGCAGTTTGCTCTGCACAATTCCTACCACTACTATCAGGCTACTCACCAGAGGCTTAAGCAACCAGGTCTCCTAATCTTAGATAGAAACTTCCGGAACTATGATCTAAATAAAACTTTAATCTTCAATAGTTGTCTCAGATATTTCAGTGACCAGAATCTGACAAATACAGTCACTTTTTATAAAAATTTGAACAATATATATTTGAAATACATTTTACGGTGGAAATAAAATTTGACATAAAAGAATATGTCAAACAAATTTTTTAAAATTGTCACTCATTAAATTATTTTAAAACTTTAGGCAGAGAAGGTTATAGATTATGTTACCATTAGCATAAGCTGCTAATTTTGGCCATTAAAGGAAAAGACAGTCTTTTGTCAGAATTAGGTGATTCCAGCTGTTGTTTACTAATATCAGAAGATATAAAGAATTTGGAAGAATATTAGACTATTATTTTAGCATGTACTCTTTCTGTAACTTTAATTTGGTTCTAACAAAGTCACGGGATTATTCACTTTCTAGCAATGATGGTGCCCCACATGAACAGTAGTAACTCTGAAAAGAACTTAGGCCTTTTCAGTGTCACAAAGGGCATGATTCACCATGCTATTAAGGACTGGATACCCGGAAAATTTTGGAGCTCATACCGAGAAAACAAAAAGCATCTCTACCCTAGCTACACTTTGAGTTTGCAAAACTGTCTTATATGACAAGGCAAATAAAGTGGAAAAAAAGCTGTGGTGACACAGCTACAGAATTAACCCCACCGCCACAGTCATTATGAATTTAAGCTCCTTGAGAATTCACTCCAGTTACCTTTTATTTGTTACAATGGCAAAATTAATCTTAAATTATGTCAGTTCCAAATGATGAGACCTTTTCAAGAATATACCTTTGGCGTGAAATTCGATTGTCTCACGCCAACATTTCATTCCTCCTGAAAGGCATTAACTATCAAGCCAGCCCAACAAAGATATACTTGAACGTTATTCAGGACAGTGAGAAAGCAATAAGAATAGCTGACATCTACTGCTTATCATGCACTTAGGATATGTAAGGAGTTTTGCCACACTCTTCTATATCTTTCATTAATGTGTACTGGTGTTACACATATTTTATAGGGAGCTATCTGAGACTTAGGAGGTTCATTACCTGCCCAAGATCACACATTTCTTT
Source organism: Heterocephalus glaber (assembly GCF_053883595.1). Classification (NCBI taxonomy): domain Eukaryota; kingdom Metazoa; phylum Chordata; class Mammalia; order Rodentia; family Bathyergidae; genus Heterocephalus; species Heterocephalus glaber. Next base: position 22,672,865 of record NW_028258377.1, read on the forward strand.
TCAAATGTAGGTTCTGCATATCCAGAGCATCCTCTTTTAACCAACACACCATAAAAGGGAGAGTTAAAGTACGAGTACCTGAGAGTTGGTCTAGTGCCTTTGTTTCTTGAACTCGCCTTGATGCAACTAAGCTTGTTTTTGATGTGTTTATAATGCTAAGAAAAATTGTAAATTACTGTGCACACTGTTATTTCTTTAATTCCATAAGAGGGAGATAATAAGGATAATGAGGACTGTTCCTTTGTAATTCCAGTGTGATATTTTTGTGGGTGGTTTTCAAAGCACATAGTATGCAATTAGAGATAATGTGGATGGCTCCTTGTTTTCCGGGCGTGTGCCATCCACTGGGCATATGCTGAGAGTGCTTGAAGTGTGTGTCACAGGAATTGTTGTGGATGTTTCATTGGCCTCTTGAGTTTGAGAGCCCTTAGGATTTTGGCAATGGCAGATGCCCTCGGATGACTTGTAATGGAGATCTACAAGGAAGAGCCTCTATTATATTTTAAATATAGTTCTTTGCTTCTGACAGAATTTCCTCCTTTTCTTGGACTTCTTCCCTATACTTAAAATTGCCATAGTAATCAGGAAAGTGACTCTTGAATCTTTGGCCGACTAGCTTTCTTTATTTGTTCTCTTGCTATGACTTTCATCATAACTTTTCAGAAGGCATACTGAGAGAGCTATTCTCTCTGCCAAGGCATTTAAGCTCAGCAGAAGCAGATGTCCAGCCGTGTAATTTCTGCCCAAGTATCACTGATATATTATTGAGAAAACATCAAATCAGATGAGTACTAGAGAAATTAAAGCCTACTCTCACAGCCCGTCTCTCTGACCTCTTCTCCTGATGTTAGATTTATGTTAGCCTTCTAGCCTTTCTTATTCCCTAACCTTTGTCCATATGTTATGGAAAAAACTTATGTTTTAATATGTAGTATTTAAGAGTGCTTTCAGTTTTTATACTGTACACTTTCCACAACTGTTTCTTTTGCATTTTTTGTTGTCCTCCCTGCACAATTATCAATCCCTTCTCTGCCAAGTTGACCTGACATACATGTCCTTCCTTATTTTCCTCTGTAGCTGAAGTTTGGCCCATTTCTTGCTTTCAGAAAGGACATCATATTATACCTGCCTCCTCAGCTTGCATTGTTGACTTGTGAGTTTTTGCTACCAATTATTAAATATCTCTCACCTTGACTGCTATTTAGCCCCTTATCATAGACATCCCTGGCTTAAGTGGCTGATGGACTCTCGAAGCAAAATTATATACAGCTGTCTATTGAGGCATTAAACTAGCTATCTTAACTAACTCTCAACAAGTAATGACTGAGTGGGAAGGAATGAGTGAACATGATCACGGATCTGCTCTTAAGGCACAAATAATCTTAACAGGTCATTCAACCTTCCATTTATTCAGTACTACCATGTTCCCAGCACTTCTCTGCAGTATCTGCTTTTATGTACTTTTTCCCTAATAGTACTGTGGAAGAAGTGACCCAGTGAAAACTCAGAAAATGTCAAAGAGTAATACATGCTTCTAAGAAAGTAAAAATAGAACAACAGCATAGAGAGAACATGGGGGGAAATCACAGGAGACAGTAGTTGAACCAAGACCTCAATTGTGAAAGAATAAGCCAGGAAAAGATGTAGACCTTCAGATAAGCATTAGAGGCAGAGAAGATTTCAAGAACCCAAGATTGGAAGGAGTTGAAAGTATGTAGGGAACCAGGAGAAGCCAGAATGGGAGGAACATAGCAGAAGAGCAGGGAGACATACAAGCTAAGACTGTAGAGATGTGCAGAAACTAGACAAATTACCAGAAAAATAGCTCAGAAAATGGATGGTTGTTTAAAAAAAAAGAGTTTAATATAAAATGCCACAGGGGAAAGTGTGTGTGTGTGAATAATACCCATCTTCAAGGAGGAGGTAATAGTTAAAATGAGCTTTGAAAGACAGGATTTACACTGAGGAAATTGAGCAGTGGGATGGGTTGAAAGAGAGGAGCTGCTTCTGGGGAGAACCAGGGCAAGGGGAAACAGGTGAGGACCTACACTGCACTTTGGCTAACAAGAGGTCCATTTTAACTGAGAAGAATTGGGTACTATAAAGCTGGACAGGGCTGAAAAATGTTTTGAAGGCCAGAATAAAATACTCACTGAATATCACCTGAACTATGGAAGATTTGGGGGGACAGGAAAATGATATAATCAGAACAGTGATTTCTAAAAATTTCTCTGACTCATGACTGTTGGGCTGGAGTCAGTTTGTAAGAGTCTGCCAAAGAAGCTAGTTAGGAAGTTCTTAGAGCATTAATCAGAGTGGACACAAGAACTTAATGAAGGCACTACTACAGAGAACAGAAAAGGGAATGTGGTTGAAAGAACTCTTCGACATGGAATTAACTGTAGATCTAATGTAGAATTTATCTTTTTGTCATGCTCACCAGAAAAGTACAAAGGACAGCATTATCTCCTGGGAAAACCAATGCTGTGGTTGTTTTCAAACTCTAATTATCAGTCAAGTTCTTTTTCATGTTCAACTGGAATCTGCATCCCTGTAACTTTCACTCATAGAACCTGATTTTCCCTTAGCAGGAAACCAGAGGATGCAGCCTTCTCCTACTGATCAAACTCTATATATTTGAAGTCAGCTATCGTTTTTATATTTTGTCGTCTGTTAATCTTCTATTTCTCCAACCATTTATTTTACATATAAAAATAAATTGTACATTGTATTTTGTGTATAAATGTAGAATCTGTATTGTATTTTTAAAAATAAAATCTGGTACTGATTCTTTACATACTATTGATAATTGAAAATTTTTCTGGAGCTTTTTTATTATTGGAGAAATTATCTTTTTTTAAACTTTCTTCTGTATAAATTCTAGGTGTTGATTACACAAATGAGGAACAAAAATGTGGAAACTCTCTGTTCTACACAGCTTTACTCTAGACCAAGGGCCAGAAAACTATGAGCTAAGAATAGCTTTTACATTTTTAAATGGTTGAAAAAAATCAAAAGAAGAATAATATTTCAAGGTACATAAAAATTTTATGAAATTCTAATTTCAGTGTCCAAAAATAAAGTTCTACAGGAATGTTCTATTCAATTATATATTGCCCATGGCTCCTTTCATACTACAATGTTGCAACAAATGCCAAGTGGTCTTTGGAGCCTAAAATATTTACTAAGTGGTCCCTTAGCAAAAAACTTGGCCAACCTCAATCCTAAGGTCCAAATGTATAATTTGTCTACATAACCTAACCTGAGAGTTTATTAGATATGCAGAATCTCAGGCCTTACCTGAGATCTACTGAATGGAGAAACATTTTACCAGACTCCAGGTAATGTGCACATCCCTTCAGTTTCAGGAAGCAGCACTGGAACACACTTCTCAGCTTTGTTGCATGGGAGAATTCCCTGGCAGTTGTTTAGAATTTCAGTTCCTGGGTCTCACCAGTGTAGATAGGTTATGGTGGAGTCCGAGGGTCCCCACATCCAGTAAGCCCCCAGGAGATGCTGATGTACTTTCCTGAGCCAGTTTTGAGGGATGCAAGGGAACTTTTCCACTTTTAAGTCCTTACTCCTTTGCCAGGTTTCACTGTCATCCCAGACACTATGTATTATGGTATCTTCTTTGAATGTGTACTACAAACTATGCTCCCTTCCCATGTGTTGTATAAAACACTATTTGGCACTAGTAGATATCTCAAGAGGAAAGAACTCTGCCTAACTTCACGTTCTTTTGCTATTTTCTGAACCTACCAAGCACATTCCTACCTCAGAGTTTTGCATTTTAGTTTTTCTCCTAGGAAGGCATTTTTGTTCTTCAGATTTCTTCTTAATATCCCCTCTTCAGCAAAGAATCCTCTGAGCTCAGCCAACTCCCTGTCTCTACCCCATCACTTTTCTCTCACCTTGCTTCTTCTCCCTTGCACTTAACAGTAGTTTATATATGTATTTGTCCAATGTCTTTTTTTTCTAACTAGACTATAAGCTCTGTAATGGCAGGGACATTGTTTTCAGAATTTTAATGGAATGCCTAGTGTGCTAGGTGCTGGATAATACATATTCTAGGATTACACAACCAATAATTATGCCTAGAAAAACGCCTAAAATTTACTGAACATTCAGTGGCTATCTCTTGATTAAATAAAAGAAAAAAATTCCCTTTTATTCTGCTTTGAGGAGACAATATGGCTGATATTTTATAAAGTTTAAATGTCCATTCTGTTAAGCAAAGTAAGCACACCACACTATCCAATAAGAGCTAAGGTGCACTGCACTAAGTATCACAGGGCAGATCCTGAAAATAATCAATAAGACTTGTATTCTTGTATTAAACTTGGGGAAACTGAATCTTGCAGGAGTTACGCCCCTTACAAAAGTTTCCACATACGTATAAATCCAGGCAGTCCAACTCTAGTGCTTGAGATAAAAAAAATCATCTCATTGTTCACTCCCAAATGAAGCTTGTAGATTGTTAGGCATGTGCAGCAACTGAACAATACCACTAGATTTACTTTTATAATTTTAAGCATCTAATCACTGTCTGCATCATTCTACAAAAAAACTAAATGTAATTATAACAAAGACACATACACACCAACAACAGAGACACAAAAACATACAATAAGTGGAAATGGAAGTAAAGAATGATTCTTAAGTAAATACAACTAAGGACTAATAAATAAGGTATTATTCAGTTGCTTCACAAACCTGCCAGTCTATCTGCAAATTTCACTTTGTGAAGGGACACTATGCAATGGTTAACATTTCAAGATCTGGAATTTACCTGGATTTGTACACATGCTAAATCTGTTTCTAAGAAGAAAAAATTATACAGCATAATGTTTTCCATGTTCATCCACACTGTTGTAAATGGCAGTATCTTCTTTTTAAAGAACATGATACCAAGGGGAATAAGCCAGAAACAGAAGGAAAAATATTGCATGATTTCACTTATATGTGTAATCTTTTAAAAAAGCCAAATACATAGAAACATATGGTAGTATGATAATTATCAGTGGCAAAGACAGGAGACATAGGACAAACGGTACAAATTTATAGTCGTGTAGGATGAATAGGTCTAGAGAGCTCATGTACATCAGGAACATTATAATTAATATTATATCATATTGCAGCATTAATAAGAAAGTAGATTTTTAGATGCACTGATGACATGCACACACACACACAGAAAAAGTAGTTCTGGAAGATGATGTGCATGTTGATTTGCTTAACTATAGTAGTCATCTCAAAATATATGTATTCTACTATCTTGTAAACCTTAAATACATACAATAAAAGTAATTTTTAAAAAGAAACACCACAGAGAATATCATTGGTATCACTGAGCTTTATGTATATCTCTGAACTGCAGGGTATTTAATGTGGATAGAATTATATACTATCTTTCTGATCCCCCTGTGTTCTCCAAAAAAGATATGGTAAAGTCCTAGTTCCTAACATCTCAAAATGTGCTCTTGTTCAGGATCATTGCAGATGCAATTAGTCTAGAAGTCATACTGTTAAAGGTGGGCCCTTCATCTGTTATAACTGGTGTCCTTGTAAGCAAAAAGCTATGCAGAGGCAGGAAACACATGAAGAAAGTACCACACAAAGTTGGAGGCAGAAACTAAAGTTATGCAGCCATGAGCCAAGGAATGCCAAGAACAATGGCCACCACCGTAGGCTAGGAGACGCAAAGAAGGATGGATTCTCCTCTAGAGAGTTCAGAAAGAGTATGGTTCCTGCTGACACCTTGATTTTGGACTTCCAAGTCTTTAGAATTTTGAGACAATAAATGTCTTTTGCCTAATGCCACCGAGTTTATGATATTGTACTTTGCTGCCTTGGTCTTAGGAAAAAAAAATAAATTTTCTCCAAGAACATAGTACAAGAGGTAGACCTACTTTAGCAGGTAAAATCTGAGTATTTAAGATAGAGTGGATTCTTACAAAAAGAAAAATAATTTTCTGAATTGGAAAAAGACTCTGATGGGTTAATTTCCTAACAGATACATGACTTATTATAAAGCTCTAGCAAGGAGTGGTCTGAACAATCCCATGGAGCCTGGACTGGGAAAACCCAGTGCTTGCTCTGACCCTCTACCATCCCTGTTGGGAAAGAACCTCTGGATTTTTATTTCACACTATGTCCTGCAAGTCATATGGCCTTTCCTGGTTCCAGTCATGAAGACAGTAAGGCATTAGCACAGGAACTGACAAACAGGGTAATAGAAAAGTATACAGAGCTTAAAGATATAAGATAGAGTTAATATTTCAGATCAGTGGAGGAATGATGGACATTTCCATAACTGTTGCAGAAACAGTTGGTGATCCATATGGAAAAAAGAGAAATAATTTGAAACTCAAATTCACACCACAGTAAAGAATCAATTCCAAGGACATTAAAAAACCTAAACATGAAGAGTAAAAATATATAACATTAAGAAGAAAATATTTGAGAAAATCTTTATGTTCTTGTGAGTAGAGAAGATTTCTCAAACAAGATATTAAAAGTAGAATCCATAAAGAAAAAGTTTGATCAATTAGTCTACATTAAAATTATTGTAGCCTCCTTTGTTCATTGTGGGAATTTGAGACTGTGACTAGTGTCTATTGATGTCCGAATCCTGGCCCCGGGCTGGTACCCACAAATAGACCACTTGCACATCCAGGGCTGAGTGTTCTAAGAGGTCTTTCCTCTTGTTCCTTTGTCTTCCTCTCTGAGCTCTTCCTTTGTGCATCTGAAAGAGGGAGGCCCTTGGGGGAGGGTGTTCACTGTCTCAGGTATGATCTTTGAACTTACTCATGCAGGCTTGTGCCTATATACAAAGGAGATTGATCTAATCAGTAAATAGACTAAGGGTAATGGGATTTCTTCCCCCTGGAGAATGGGCTTATGAACAGGAAGAAGGAAGGCTAAAATAAACTCAGTGATGTTTGACAAGCATCATAGACTCTCAGTGGAAACTCATGCTTTCTAACTTATATATTTAGATATTGAAACATACAGATATGTGTGAGTGAGGATAAATATATACAGAATTATACTTCCTATCTGTGCTTGCTAAGAGAATCTACATGCAATACAAGAGAATTCAATAGCAGTACGACCAGTAAATACTCAGATTCAGATTTGTAAATACAATTTTCCATTAAAAAACACAGACTCTTTAGAGAAATTTTTCTCTTGATAGGTGTGACAATTAAACTTGATTGTGTCAAATGATTGATTTGAAGCTCCCCAGGGGACTGGTGAATTACACTTCTGGGCATGTTGGTGAAATGCACTTTCTTTATGTCTAGGTGGCATGACATAGAGGCATGACATTGGGTACAAAATTTAGTCCCTGACACCTTCCACTCAGTTACTGTTCCCCTGCTTTAGCGCTTAGTCATCATGAACTAAGCAACTTTGCTCTGCCATGCCATTCTGCTGTGATGTTTCTCCCTACGAGCCAGCTGACCATAGACTGCATCCCCTTACAATATGAGCCAAATTAAACCTCTTTTCCTTTAAGTTGTGGGTGTTGGATACTATGTCCAGTAATTGGAAGGCTAACTAATAAGAAAATTTGTATTAAAAAGGTGCAGATATTGTTGTGTCTTTCCTTGACCATGTGTCTGGAAATGGTTTGTGGAGGAAATTTAGAAATGTTTGAAGATGCATCCTAGAGAAGCCCTAGAGTGCTGGAAACATAGTTTAACGAATAATTTGGGATTGGATCTCTGAAGACCAGAATGATGCTAGAAATGCATATAGTAAAGGCTAGACTCAAGCAGTTTCAGTGAAGAACGGGGATCCAGTGGCAGTTGGGCCAGAGGCCATGAGTGTTACAATCTGGCAGAAAATTTGTCTAAATTATGACTATGTCTTTAAACTTTGCAGAAGATTGAGATTAAAGGTAGTGGAGTAATTAGCTTGGGGAATAAAATTTCAAAGCCCAACACATAGGGCATGGCATGCAGATTACTGGCTACTTTTAGCCAGACTTGTCATAGGAAATGGGGACATAAAGCAGAGCAGAAAGAAATTGAAAAATGTAAAATTTGGCCCAGAACCATGTATAAAGTTGGGACCAGATGAGGTGTGGTTGGTGAAGAGATTAACACTATTAAAAAGAAATTAAGAAGTACTTAGTAAAAATACTATGAAGATGCCTTAAAGGTATCTCAGGAATCAGCAAAACTCTACCCATCACAGGACCAAAACTAAAAAAGTGCAAACTTTTCCTTTGAGAAGAGATTCTCTGAGTCCCCTGCTCCAGGATTCCTTTTCCTGTGCCCAGCGATTTAGGCATTCAGAGGCTGCCACGATTGAAGAGGGACTAGCGACCACCTGTACTGATTCAGACCTTGGCAATATCTGTGTGATACAGGTTTTGCTGGCATCAAGAATGGAAGAGTAGCTGGGGATTTAGCTCAATGGTTCCGGGCACCTGCCTTGCAAGCACAAGGTCCCAAGTTCGATCCCCAGTAGCAAAAAAAAAAAAAAAAAAAAAGAATGGAAGAGTTGTGGGGTCCGGGAAGCTTCCAACCAGATTTCAAAGGAAAACTTGGGAGACCAGGCAAGGATCCCCTGAGAGCACAGTGTGTGAAGCTGTAGGTACGAAGCCAAGGGTATAGTGGAGACACCGGGATATTGGAGATGCTAGGGACACAGAACCTCTGCCAAGAGAGAGCTGATGTGGGCTCCAAGCAGTAAGGCCAGAGGGTGGGGCCACCCAAGCTCTCTGGAATTCACCTCTCATGGCTCTCTGTCCCAGACGCTGTATATGGAGATATAGGATTTCATGCTTGTCCTGCTGAATTTTGGGCTGGCTTTGGTAGTGCTCTTTCCTAACTCCCTACTCTTCCTTCTTCTAATGGGAATGTTTACCATGAGTTTCACAAGAGACTGTGACTTGAACTTTTAAAAATGCTGAAAATGCTGAGACTTTGTGGAAGGCATTTTTGTGTTTTAAGTTGTACGCAAAATAGTTATATAACATTGGGCAGAATTATGACTTTGAGGGTTAAGTGTGGTTTAAGGAGATGTGTACAGTTGTCAAATTGACAGGTGGTAGAATGTGATAGGTAAGCTTGATTTTGTGAACTTTATTGGTATGGAAGATGCATAAGGGATTAATGAAGTATACTTTTGGGTGTGTCTGGATGGGTCAAAGAGGCATGAATTTTAGTATGATATATGGTTCTGGGTACTGTTCCCCTGCTCTATTTTCTACCCACTATAAACATAGCAGCTTTGCTCTGCCATGCCTTTCTGTCATGAATTTCTAACCACGGACTGAATCTCCTAAAAGTGTGAGCCAAATTAAATCTTTCTTCCTTTAAGTTGTGAGTATCTGGTATTGTGTCCAACAACAGGAGTGTTGACTAGTTCAATGCAGAAAAATAGGAAATGATGCTACAACAACTAGCTGACCCAGAACATAAATAAGTACCCAAAGAATGTCAAAAGTCACAGAAACCAGTTTAAAGGAACTTCTACTGGCCATATCTTGAATAATATGAGCATCAAAATAATTAACAATGCTAAGAGTTTTAAACATTTGACTAAAATGAGAATCCACAAGTTTACACTGGTATAAGCAAATTAATGGATTAATTAAGAAGGAGGGAGGGAAAAATCTCTATCTCATGACAGAATGCCCACTAGTAAATGTAGATAGAACTAGAAAATCATCACTTGGCAAGCATCAGTTTTTGCCTGAGTCAGGCAAAATGATTATTGAATGCTAAATCCAGTCTGTGAATGGTCAATAGGATATACACATAATTTAAAATGATTTCATCATAAGAAATTATCCATTTAACTACATTAAATGTACTTAACTAATTAATATTATAGTAGGGGGTTTTACTGTTTACCATCTTTACCAAATAAAAAGTTAACAACACCAGTAACAGGACAAATCAGTTTTGTTTGAGAATAGTTCAGCAGGACTCCTGTAGAATTCCTATGAAAAAGCATCAACCCTGAGAACACATCAGATTTAAACTAAGTGAAATACTGCAAAGTAACTGGCAAGTACTCTTCATACATGTCAGGGTATGAAGAGAAAGAAGGATTATTATTGGGACAATTGGCAAAAGCTGAAAGGTGGTCTTTTGTCAGAGGACAAACCCATGGCACAGTGACTATTTGGAACTTCTTTTTAGACTGAGTGTTGGACCAAAGAACATATTGGGCAGATCTTTAATCCACCCATCATATACACCACATAACAAATGAGGGAAACAAACCCCTGCTAGTATAGGAGATTTATTGTTATTACTATCATTTAATTACATATCCCCTCACCTCAACTTATATGGCTGTGTCCTACATCCCAACTATTACAACATCAAACATGTATCCTAGAGAAACTTTCAAATGTATAAAGGATATAGGATGTATATAGGATATACATTTGAATAGGATATATATATATATATATACACACACACACAGGATATATGTGGATATATATATATATGTGGATATATATATGGATATATATATATGGATATATATATATGGATATATATATATATATATATGTAATACTCAGAGCAGTACTGTTTGTAAAAGGGAAAAAAGAACAAACAATAACAACAAAAAAAGAAAGAACCAAATCTTCATCAAGGCTAAAATCAATAAATAAGTTATGGTATATGAATGGCCTACAGCTGCACATATCAACACTGACAAGTCTCAAAGACATAATATTGACCTGGACATGCTGACACATGCCTGTAATCCCAGCACTCAGGAGGCTGAAGCAGGAAGATGGTGAGTAAGAAGCCATGCTGGAGCTATATATAGCAACCTCAAGGGCAATGTGAGCTACATAGCAAGATCTTGTCTCAAACAAAGCCAAATGACAAAAACCCCACAGAAAAATATAATGGAGCAAAACAGAAAATGCACTGTGTAATCCCATGTAGTTTTTAAAGTAAATAAAACTAAGTAATATATTATTGAGGAAAGCACACATGCATACAATTTTCAAATAAAAACCAAGAAATAATTGATACAAAACTCAGGACACCTATACATAGAAAAAGAGGGAGAAGAAAGAGGTAAATGCAAGAAAAATGCACATAAAGATATTTCACATATGATAAAGTCCAACTTTTTGGTCCTGTATGGCACACACAATGATCATATATATTTTATCCTTTAAATGATACATGTATATTTTCATGCAAAAAATTCATGTATACTACATCTTACAAAGAAAAATTTGTGAGAAAATCAAGCCATATTGAGATTGTATAAATTTGCCAACCTATCTAAATCTCAATATTTACTTCAGGTTACTTTAAGTTTTTTTCTTTCAAATTTTTGTTTTTATTGGTACATGTTTACAGTACATTATGATTACATTCATTATGGGGAGTTGGTACAGGTACATAACACATCCTTCATACTACTTTAAAATGTCTTCATGAAATTGGTTCATATTTTGCCAATCTAGATATTTGGTTCCTGGGATTTTCCCCTGAGTTTTTTTAACCTACAAAACAAAGTTTATTTATGAAAACAACTAGAGGGCTGGGGAAGTAGCTCAGTGGTAGACCACCTGCTCCTGGCATGTGAAGACCTTGGGTTCTGTCTGCAAAACTGGAAAAAATAAAATAGTAATAGGAGATATAAGGTATTATTTTTCCCCAGGAAGTATTTTCTTTCACTCCACATGCCTTGCTACTACTAGGAGGCAAACATTGAGTTAACACAATCTCATGGTTTAAAATCTCTATACTGCTTGCATTTTTTTTTGTATAGTATAAGTTTTAAGCAATTCAAACCATTCCTGTTGAGTGATTAATTTCCGGGGAAAATGTGGGGTGTGTGTGCATGTGTGTATGTGTGTGTATCTATCTGTCTGAGTATATTTGTGTGTATATAACTATTACTGTTGTTATTTGAGGTTTAATTTCTTAAAAATCCTTTTTGTTATTTAAAATGGTAGAGCTAGCCTGATTTAAAAAAAAGGTCATGATTCAAGTAGTGGATGGTGTCCCTGTATTCATTGCTCAGATCCAGCTCATAATGCAGTGAGGATGTGCACAGATGGAAACTACTTCAGAAGGCTGACAGAAAAATTACATGCATCTCACATATTTCCTTCTGAAGTCCATAAGGCACCTGCTGTAGCAAATACAGAAACAACACTAGTTAAAAAGTTACAAAGACATCACAAACATAGATAGCTTTTCTTAGAGGGACCATCTCAGACTGAGTAACATTATTTTTTTCATGTCCAGATATAATTATTTTGAAAATCACAAATGAAAATACATGGCAGTTGATCAAAAGACAAGTTGGTGAGGCTGACCCAAAGAAATGCATTTGTTCTCTGCCTCAGATATCATGACTGAGTCCTGCTCCTAGGAAGAATCCAGAGAGAAGACCCTTCAGGAGGAAGTGAGAGGCAGGTTAGGTTCATCAACAGCCTTGGAGGATAATGCGGTTATAAGAAGCATCACAACAGCAAGACAGATGATAAAATCTGAGAAACGTGTGCTCAGCACAATGGACAGAATATAAATAACCCTGTTACCAAACAAATAGAAAAGGGCTAGTAATATTTGCTATGAATAGATGTCTTAAGATCTTTGGTCAAGCACAGCTTAAAATGAGAGCTGGTCAGGTCAACATCTTGGTTCGTGGCTTGATTAGACTGTTATTCCGATAATAAATAGCAATTCTGACTTGGAAAGGAAATGCTGCCAAGAATTGAAAGGGCTCAAAAGTAGTTATAGAATGACCGAGCAATACATCCATTTATCCACATGTCTGCCCATCCTTCCACCCACCTACCTAACAATTCATTTGTTCTTTCAATTATTTGTTTATTAAATGTTGTGAGGATAGATATGAGAAAAATCTTGTGTTTGACTGGAAATTAAAACAAACAATGGATTGAAACACAATTTTGGTATTCAAAGAGTTCGTTATTTAGCACAGCATTTTCCAAGCTCAGCACTATTGACGTTATGAGATGGGTCATTCTTCATTATGAGGGGCTTTGACCACTGGAGGGTGTTTAGCAGCATCTATGGTCCACATTCATTAAGACAGCACTCTCTTTATCCCCACAGATACAGTTTAACATACAAAAATGATTCCAGTCATTGTCCAGTGTTCCTGTATGGAGGTGCAATCATCAGTTCAGACTGAGAACCACTGGTTTAGCAGAAGAGGCAAATATGTTCACAAAAGTTTGTTACAGACTAAGAAGTTTTGTGATTAAGAAACAGTAAATGAATCGGAACACAAATAAGTGAGTGAGTGCACAAGTATATACATTCTTAAAAGCACTTCTGCCTCCAGGAATTCAGTGGGGGTACACAAAGGGCAACCTTGAGCTGGGTCTTAGAGACAAAGCGGACTTCATCATTTTTTGGAGGACCATTTTGCAAATGGTGAAAATACCAAGACTGCTTTCTCTTTTCCAGGTTAGCACATTTCTAGTTTCTTTAACCTCTGATTGTAAGGAGTATACTTGGATATTTTCTAACATTTATTATAGTGTCACTGAAATACTTTCCCATGGAAGTGACAGTCTTTCATTCATTCATTGAAAAAATGTCACGAAGCATTGGTACAGCAATGGTGCTAGGTTTCTGAGAACACGAGATGAAAAGCATACAGTGCCTGCACTTGAGGAGACAGAAGGCTAATGGAAAACAATTTAGACAGAAAATATTTTTTTTAATTTTTTATGAACTTTCTGACTAAGTAGCATAAAATCCTGGAAAGTTATTGCCTAATTCTTTTGGTAACTTAAAAGTCAGGGTGAGCTCACAGTTGGACAAAGAGGAAGATATTTAAATAGTTATGAAGTTCTATATTAAGTGCTTTGTCCACAATATGTAAAACTTCCAGAGACTTTGAGGAAGACATGCCCATTTTTGGAGTTCTGGCATGCTTTTCTGGTAACATAATATTTTGGCTTGGGTTAAAAAGACAAATAGAAATTGACTGCTGGGGAGAAGGCATAACCAGAAGGCTGGACAGCAAAAGAACTTAGAGTGCTCAGAAAATGGTTAAAATTTTCTATAAGCAAAGTATAAAAAAATTTTATTACCATGACTATTATTCTAACATTCTCTTTTTTTCTTTAATAAATTTTATTTTATCCCTTTCCCCCCTCAAGCCCCCTCCCCTGCCTATGTAAAAAAACTTTGTCTGCATTTTTTCCTTCTATTTTCACTTTTTTTTCTTGTCCCTTCCTTTCTTCCTCCCTCCTCCCTTGTTCCCCTTCCCATTTGAATACTTTCTTCACATTTCCCAACATCCATTATACATTTCAGTCCTTATTTCCATTTTTGGTTTCTCACACCAGGAAAAAATGTGGTATTTAAACATGTATGTCCGATCTATTTCACTTAAGAGTATGGTCTCAAGGTCCATCCATTTAGCTATAAATGTCTGAAGTGTATTCTTATTTATGGCAGAGTAGTACTCCATTGTATAAAAACCCCACATCTTCTTTATCCACTTGTCAGTTGATGTGCATTTGGGCTGTTTCCAAGATTTGACTATTATAAATTGTGGTGCTATAAACAAGGCTATGCATATATCGCTGTGGTACGATACTTTTAATTCTTTCAGGAAGATACTAAGAATATCTGGGTCAAATGGAACCTCTAGTTTTAGTTTTTTGAGAAATCTCCACACTGATTTCCACAGTGGTTGCACCAGTCTACACTCTCATCAACAGTGGAGCAGGGTTCCTCTTTCCCCACAGCCCCTCCAGGATTTGTTGTTGGTTGATTTCTTGATAGCAACCATTCTTTCTGGAGGGAGGTAGAATCTCAGTGTTGTTTTAATTTGCATTTCACAAATGACCAGGGATGTCTCACATTCTCTTAATATAGTGGAGCACATAGCTCCATTTAATAGACATTAATAGGTAAGTAAGACCAATAGTGGAACACAATCTCCTGCCTCTAACAAGCACAACACATGCACTTACATAGGTACTTTGTTCTCCTTGCAACAGACAAAGAAATGCTACTAAGATTACCCTTTTCTCAAATAAGCTGGATGGCTATATTAGGGTGTCTCCCATAGATCTCAATGTTTAGTCAGGGCCCCAGATGCTCCTAGAACACTCATTCTGACACATATTTTGAAAGTCCCTTTGCCTGTTCAGAGTGACAAAATAGAACTTGGCAAATAGAAGTTTGATGGCATTCTTCACTGCTATTCCTTCACGTGGACTATGCAACATACCTCCCATAAAACAATAGCACTGAGATCAAAGCAGGAGTGTGATTGTGTTAGTTACTTTTCTCGTTATTGAGACAAAATATCCAACAGCCGAAGTTAAAGGAGGAAAGGTTCATTTGGTTCACAGTTCGTAGAGGTTTCAGTCCATAGTCGGCTGGCTCCAAGGTAGGTTGTCATGGCAGAGGGGTATCACAGAGGAGAAACAGTTCATGGAGGTCGGAAAGTAGCAAAATAAGCAAAGGACCTTAGCAGCCTTTTTCTCCCCCTGTTATAGTCTATCTAGGCTACCAGGATTAGGTTGGCAAACCAATCAGTGGACTGATTTAGTAATCACACACCCTTAATCCCAGCGTCTTGCGCTCTAGATTCAGCCAACTGTGAAAAAGCCTCTAAGATGGCATGAGGCTTTTGGGGGGACATCTAGACACAAACCACAACAATGGCTCACTTTAGTGGCACCAGGGGCATGGAATGGGGAAACTGTGAGAACTTGCTGCTATTAACCAAGAAAATTAATGACATTGGTAGGGCCAGCCACACAGCAGCATGTGTGTGCGACACATTCATCTCTAACACAGTTCCCTTCCTCTTACTGCACTGTCACAAGAACAATTGGATCTCACAACATACATCCGGAAGGGACTAATTAACAGGTGTTCAGCACACCACTCTGCATGTCACACAAGCAAAGAAAGCCTCCCAGAGCAGTCGATTGGGTTTCCAGTCAGAAGCCTGGGGCAGCTGGGCATTGCAGCTGCCTCACTCTTCATGCCTCTCTTTGCATAGGTTCTGCTGGATGCTTTCAGGCTCTAGAGCTTTGCAGAACTAATATCTTTGGAATCCCACAAGTATTTGCCTGTTAAGAAAACTGAGGGATGAGAAAGCAACCAGAGCTCATCTTTGAAAATGCGTAACTCCTAGTAGGCTGAGGCAAGGGAAGAAAAGTGGAGGTGCTGCTAAAGGCCAAGGATTCAAGGTTACAGTCATTCTTGCCTATGCTGACTCTATTAAAGAAAAGAACACAGTTCTGTGATGTGAAGAAACATCCATGGGGTATGGATTGGACTAGCCCTTGTTCTCTGCGTTCGACTAAGAATTGCAGGAGGAGCACAATCTTATGTTTATTCATCACTTCTGGATCGACATTTGGCAGAAATATGGATAAACACAGAGAATTCACAATCAGATATCAGAGCTAAGAAGCTGAATACTACTGATGGATTGATTATGTTTTTGAGCTATTTAGATAATTGGACATACTAAGTACAGAGCTTTCTGCAATGACAATGGACCTGTTCCGTTGTGGTCTATTTAACAAACACTTGGACTATTTTTTTTAAAGCTTGTTTACATTCCTGTACATCTTGGCTTTATTGATATTCTGTCCTTTGAATTACAGTGTCACCCTGGCAACGCTCCAGAGAAAGTTGGAGAGGGCATTATCATTGTTAACCCACGTTTTCAAAGGGAACTAAAGCAATCCCCTCCCAGGCTGAATCCCGAGCTAACTCTTATCAGAGTACCCCCAAATATGAACACCCATTTGATTTTTAGTCAAACATGAGGGTGGCTGGGAAAGAAATGTCCTTCCCCTATTTCTAAATGAAAATATCTTTCCACGTCAATTCTTTACTACAGACCCCTCTTTCTGACATGCTTTCCCCAGATCTTATTGGGCTTTCCTTCCTGTGATGAAGGTGTCAGTTTAAATGTCCTTGCCCGGAAGTTATCAATCCATTTCTATGAGCTCCCTAGTGGCTTTGTATTATTTCAATTTCTTCTTAATGCTTCCAATCTTAACTATTATTTCTTTATTATTTGCTTCCCATGTTATGATGTAAACTCAGTGAGAGTAGAGATCATTAGGTCCCCAGAGCCTAATATTGTTCCTGGGGAGTGTTGGTGGGGATATACTAATTATGTAGAGAATACATGCTCTTTTATATCTCCATACTCTTTACCAGCATGTGTCCTCTGTTGTGGAACAGGCTGCTCCAAGTTGGGTCCATGCATCTGATTCAGTGGGTGATTTTCATTCTATTTGCAAAGTGGCACCTGGTGCTTTAAGCAGTGGATTTGTGCTGGGCCACATTATTTGTACAGTCCATTTCTTTACAGAAATGAATACCTGTCTCTGAGTATACTTTTATGGCTCCCAGGAAAAAAAAATTCTCTAGCTTTTCCAACTTTCTTCGAAGATCTCCCTGCTGACCACTTGAATGCATCTTGCCTAAGAAAGGAGCATTAGCTTTGGCAACCAAGGCTCTTAAAGTATAATGTAACCTGCAGAGAATGTTGTTTATTTTCAGTTTTAATGTTCCCATAGACTCATGTGTGTCAGGTCTTAACTGTGTAAAAACATTCTCCTTGAAATACAATGCACGTAAAAATGTACTTTTTTTTCACTTTTCCCTGAAATGTTATCCAGGTACCCCATGTATTGTAAAGCCACCTCCATGGATTTTGTATGAGGAAAAGAAAACAATCCTGGATTGGGGATACATAAACAGTCTTAAAGTTTAGAACTAGAAATTTCCAGATTTTATAGAAGTGAGTGATGGATCCCACTTAATTATTAAATAAGCATAGGCACCTCTTTTAGCATTCAAATTCTGGATGACTTCCCTATATAATTCATAAACTTCTTTACAAGCACAATAATGACTTGCAGTTTTTATTTTTGAAGTTGTAAACAGAATGGTGAGATTATTCAGTCTTGTTCTTTGATTTATTTATAACATTTCTTTGGTCTTTGATCTCATGCAACTTTTAGGAGGCTCTTGCTTGAGGTAGAGGCATCATTGGCAATGTCCCTGTACAGTTGGCATAGAAGGGACAGCCTCTGAGTATCAGTCCATTTAACATTTTTGCCCTTAGGCATTTTCAGAATTCAGTTTATTTTTCAATTTCACAGAGAAAAATAAAGCAATGGGGAGAAGAGAGAATTCTGTTAGTTTTACTTGAAATAAGTTGATTTGTTCCCAGAGTATTTATTTGTTTGTTTTATTTACAAATCAATTGATGGAATTTGACAATTTCTTAACCCCTGTGCTTCTAGAAGTTAGACCTGTTGCCATTGCTCAGTTCAATCTTTGTTATGGTCTTAAGAGATGAGATTCAGTGTTTTTATTTCTCTCTCTTTTGTTCTGAGGAGAAGGGGAGGGTGGAGAAAGTAAGAAAGTCTCATTGGTTATAGAAAAAATCTTGGAAGCTGACCTTGCGGAAGATATGGAGCTTTTAGGTTGCCTTGGAAATGAGAAACATTAGCTGGCTCCTCTTCAGTACTGATTTGAATATGGGAAAGGATGTAGGCAAGCTGACTGGAAGGTGGAGGAGGGGGTAGGTGGGAGCCACAAGGAGAGTGGGAGTTTTAAAATAGTGACAGTGCAGAGAACAGGCTGCTTTTACTTAGGTATGTTTAGTTGAACTGTTTTATCCTAAGCTTATTTGGGGCGTGAAATGATGGACCCCAAAGGAAGAAATCTGTGCTAAAGTCTAGAGAAAAGTCACAGTAAAAACTCAACTTAATCATGTGTACATGGACCCTCAATGGACCCTCACTATCCATCTCCTAGTTGGAGGGAAAAATTATGTAATATGAGAAAAATGCTTGATACATCATCTGCCTCAGTGAAGGACTCAAAATTACCCATTATTACTATGGTTATGCAAGACCCATCTGTAACCTGCAGTCTAGCACTTAGGGTCATGGTTCATCTGGTAATTTCTATTACCATTTCTTTACAATATAATTTATTTAATTATTCATATTTAGATAAAATGCCCCCATATTAAAAGAAAGGGAAGTCAGTTGAAGAAATTATGAATTTTTTAGTTTTTTTTCTTTTTGAAAACATACGTTGCTTGGGGTGGGAGGAGAAAAATATAATAAAAATCAATGAAGGAATGCACAACAAACCATATTCCAAAGACTCAAATAAAAACACCTGAGTAAAATTCTGAAGAGTTATTCTGACTTATTTCTTTCAATCAATTTATATTTTCTTTTTCCCCTAAACATCTGAACTTTACATTGGGCTTACATATGAATCAATAGGAGATGAATGGAATATTACTTTCATCTCTTCACCAAACTTTCACATTTAACAGTGTTTTCAAAGAATCATTTCTAAAATTACATTTTTAAGGCAATTTTCCCACTTGTATTATGTTTTTGAAGTTCATTGTTCTTGGGAGGTGAAAGATTCCAAATGCTATAAAGCAAAATGTCACACTGCAAGTTGTAGGCAAGGGTAATAAACTTGACTTTTCCTTGTAGTGCATTTCAATTAGCTGCTCTGGTACCTGGGGCATATGGATTACTGCATCCACTTTTGCCAGTGAATCATACAACAGTTGACTCTTTTGCATATGAGTATCAGTTAATGATACCAATAAATACACAAGTGCGGTCTTCAACAAGGCAAATTATAAGGATTTATTTTTAACTTAAATTCTGACAGTCTTATGAGAAATAAAAACTACTTAATGTTCCCCATGTCATTCCTTCCTCCATTCCTCTTAAGTATTAAATTTGTTTATTTATTTTACTATAAACATAGATAAGAAACGTATTGCAAAGTACTTGTATTAGCAAAGTCTCCAGCTCTCACAAAGAAATGTTGATATAAATAAATGGTAGTTTATTAGTTATGTTTACTTAGTGTTTGCTTTCAGCCCAAAATAGATCTAATTGCCAAAGGGGCAGAATAATCCATTTGTTTGAAATCAGGTCACAAGAAAGAATCTACAGGGCCTACAAGACTTCCCAGAGGAATGCTCATTTAATGACACTCAATGATGTTTTGGACAAAGAACATGAATTCACTAACTGATAAAAACTAAATCGTATAGAAAGTAACTTACAAAGTACAAAAGTCAGTGAGCAAAGCAACTTTAATAGAAAATAAAAAAAAGGGGCTCATTTTATAATTTACCCGAGAGATTAATAATAAAAAAATTTCTTTCCTAAAGATGGAACATCTGATGTAATTTTATATCTAAGGATTATAAGATAAAACACACAATGAAAATTCATCTAAAATTTTGCTTACATAAGATGATTCACAATCATGTAATACTTTCCAATCCATATAATTGCAACAACAGAAATATAAAGCTCATGTTTAAGCCTCAAATATTAAAATTATGAAACAGTCCAAGGTCCATTGCATACTTGTCAAATAAATTATAGGAAAAAAATCCTAAAGGTATAGAAATTATAGGAAATGTATTTTATCATGTGCAAAGGAAAATACTAATTCATGTTACTGTGAAGGGGTCAAAATTCTCCATGACTTCTTTTCACCTTTAGATTTAATATATAGCTATGCTTATCACATTTTCTAATATCTACCTACAAGTCAGAGAAGTTGATTTATGATAAATTTAATGAGTGATATATACATATATATATATGGATATCACATTCTCACTATTTAAAGCACTTGCATTATTCGATATAATTTCATTTCATCTTTTTTAAAAACCTTATGAAATAGCTGATATTAACATTAGTAGTGCCATTTAAATAACAGAACAAATAATTCACAGACAACAGGTACTTTCCCTAGTCCTTGAAACTAGCAGGAGCCAGAACACACAGATTTTCCCGTTGCCTCTGAATGCTGGAAACATATATGTGTACATATATGCACACATAATTATAGAAACTGCATGAAATTCTGATCTGGGCTCCTCCTTTCTTTTTTTGAGCCTCCATTTGGAATGTGGCTGCACTGATATACATGAGCATTTTAAAATGATTTTTACCCTAAATTAATTTCTTTTTTTGTAAAACTTTCAATGAATATTGTATGAACCTGAGGCGAAGATGCAGAATCAGTTTTAAGATTATTTTGCATAACATATTTGCACTATGTAAGTAATACTACCCAGAAGGGAAAAGAGCATTTGATAACATGGTGTGCTGCCTCGCAGGATTTCAGCTTCTGCCTGTTCCTGGTGTCATGTACAACCAGCAAGGCCATATTTTAAAATTTAAATGCCCCGTACACATTAGCTGAGGGAATGATGAATTCTATTTTGAAAAAATGTACAGTGAGTTTCAAATACCACTTCTGAACCATTCCTTAATTGCCTATCTAAGAAAAGATTCAATTGAAAAAAAGATAAATTTAAAGTTCAATAGCTGGAGAACACTTAGATATGTAGGTGACATTGAATAGAAATATCTTTTTAAAAATATAAATGTGTCTAATTGTATTAACCATGAGGTTTATTGAAAAAAGAAGAAGAAAAAGCTTATCAAATTTTGGCATCTAGACAAAAAAATTTACCTTAGGGCAGGGTTTGCCTTTTTAATGCAAAATACAGGGACTGAAGGGAGTCTGTGGGAGGGAGGATTTCCTAAATGAGTCAGGCTCTCACTCATTCTTCCTTTCCTCAGTCTAAGAAACTTATATTGATTACTTGGATGACTCGCCTTACTACCAAAATGAGACAATGGTTAAATAACTGTGAGGCTATCCTCTGTTCTCAAAGTAGCCCTGCTTAGTAAGCTATAGAGTATCATAATGGGTGCTTACAAATTATCTACTTTCTACTGATTCTTAAATTAAAATTTATATTTAACTTTTAGTTTTCATCTCTCAATCACCAAAACCAACCACTAAGTTCTCCATGTTTTATTCATTTCTTTATCCTGGCCTGTGGTCATGACCACTAAGTATGTGAAGAACCATTCCTTAGCATTCTACTGATAGACTATACGTCCCCAAAGGCCCTTAAAGAGTGATTTAAAATTCACAAGCAGGGTTAATTTTTAAAATTCTGGATAGTGTAAACACTGGCCAGAACTCAGCACTTTTAATACAGATGCGCTTCCCAGGCAGCATTGTCAGAGGCACAATATACAATCTGTTCCCACTCTTTACAACACAGTCTAGTGGAATCTCAGATTCTAATTCCCGTTCAACATCTTTCACACCCTTGAGTGAAACCTTAGCTTGTAGTAAGTTGTGCACAAAGGAGATTTAAGAAGTCATTAACTCAGGCTGGGGATTTAGCTCAGTGGTTTTGCCGCGTGCTTCACAAGTGCCAGGACCCAAGTTCGATCCCTGGTACCAAAAAGGATACAAGAAGTCATTATTTCATCTTACGCATTTGCTCAACTGCTATCTTCCCTGCAGAGTCAGGGGTACTTTTTTCTGAACTGAAAATGGCAACTTCTTTATTTCCTACAGTTTAGAAACATGGTTGACTAAAATGTTGGATTACACTGACTCATTCAAGAGAAAAATCTCAATCTTCATCAACTTGGTGGTGGGGACTAATGGCCAATGATATTGGCAAAGGTGAGCATTACTCTTGGGAGGCATGTGAATGGGGAGGGCTTTTCACCTTTACTTAACTCTACTTAACATATACTCTAGGAACAGTGACCTTGAAGTTGCTATTTTCTGGAAAACTATTTGAAGCAGTATCCAAACATGGTAGTGGAAGTTTGGTTAAACACATGACTGTTCTTATTTAGTACTAATAATAGTCCAAGTCTACCGATCTATTTGGCTTCCACTGTATGCTACTAACACTCTGTATGCAATAGGACTTGTAACCTTTTAACACAAAACCAAGAGAAACATCATAAAGATTGGAGATGTTTCTGGAGCCCACACATATAAAAAGCAAACAACCCAAAATACTAGTATATGGACAGATGGGATTAAAACCTATGTTGAATTATTCCAAAGCCATGACTCACCACTTCATCATTGTCTCAACTCAACAGAAGGTATTTGTACAGATATAAGAACATCCCCCCACAACTGATTTTCATAAACAGTAATGAATAGCACTGATGTTTAACTCCTATAAAGCAGAATACTTTAACCTATGTTTTACTATGTGGATTTCTAAGATCAAGGAAAGATGTGGTTAAAGAACTGAAAAAAACTGTTAATGGTGAAGGGTTGTACTGGATGCTGAGTAGAAAGGGAGTATAGTACTGTAGGTTCATATAACAAAAATCTCTAGCATTTTGGGGGGCTTTTGCCAAATATCTGACTCCACCATCAATTTTTTTGTGCATTCTCACAATTAATTTGCAGTAGAAATTAATTATGATATATCTATGCATTCCTCATTCATTCCTTCATTGAATAAATACTGAGAACCTACCATGTTCCAAATACTCCCTTAAGCATTAGGGAAACAGAAGCAGATATGCAGAAAAAGGTTTTGGTTGACTTCCAGGTGAAGGAGACAAAACTCACAAGTAGACACTTAAGTCAGTGAGACTTAAGATTGTGACATGGGCTCTGAGAGAAACTAAACACAGTGACATGCCAGGGAGTAACTGCGAGGGATTTAGAAGGATGGTCAGACAAAGAATTCTTTTTGGCAATGCCGAAGCTGATGTCAGAAAGTTCCAAGATACCAGAAGAGAGCAGAGGGTTCGGGCACAAAGCCATATGGGATGAATGAGTGTGATGTTTTGAAAATAGAAGGACAGCCAGTATGCAGGGTCTGCTAGGGACCGAGGGACACCTAAATTTTGTCCTTCTGCAGCATGATAAACTTGGATGAGGATTTAGAGTTTACTCTGAGTACTAAATGGGAAATTGGCAGAGAATCCTGCGCAGATGAGTGACATGATTTACTTTACCATTTGAAAAGATCACTGTGACTGCTAAACACTGCCCAGGGCTAGGGGACAGGGTAAGGGGACAGCAAAAATGAAAAGTGGGGAGGAGGAGTCCAGAATATGCATTGCTGTGAGACAGTGAGGACTTGTTTTAGGGAAACTAGTTGAAATAATCCCACTTTGTAGGGGAGGAAGCTGAGAGTTGGAGGGATGAGTGACTTGCCTAAAGTCTTAGGGTTACAAAGTAAGAGAGTGCAGATCAGAACTCCATCAGACAGATCCCAGAGCTACTATCTTCTGTGGGTGCAGCAGGATAGAGCCATTTCTGTCCCTCAGATTCTGTTTTTTTTTTTCTGAGAACACTACTAAACCACACAAAGCAGGGTGTGGACATACTCATTGTTTCAGCATCTACCAGGAAACAGATGTTAATAGTACTATTAGAACTTTCTCCTCATTTATTGGTTAATAGAGATTGTTCTTCTGATGACCTTTTCACAGCAGCTCCTCTTTATCAGAAATAAAAGGTAGCTTGACATTTGAGGTCACTGTGTATTTTTGTTTTTCAGATACTTCACTATTCAGATTACCAGAAAGCTCACACACCACTGCACAACTACAAAGAAAGTTGAAAAGAGCTGACTCTGAAAGTTAATTGGTAAAGAAAAACATGAATTGACTCTGAATAAAAGCATCCTCACCAGATGACCTAGCTCTCACCATTCACACTGATGAGGGCTTAGAGCCTCCAGATTTAGAGTCTTCGTTTCCTCTACAGTGGTCTTTCAGTTTCCCAGCCTCATGTCTTCTGGGTCACACCTTCTTCAACCTCTGTATCCAGTGCTGGCCAGGAGAGGCATTGACATTATGGTTCTCCAAACCAATCTCTCTATCATTTTTCTAAGTAAATAATTCTGTGGCCAAAATACAGTACTTTCTCTAAGCCTCCAAGAAACAGTTAACGCTGGTGATTAATTCCCCTTTCCTACACAGTCACTTCAAAGATGCTTGCCCTTAGTGGGCTCTGTAGTTTATTATCTCTTCTTTTGAAGCTAGCAAAGTTTAGTTTGCTTTATGATAATAGTTCTCTGTCTTGAATATTAATGAAGAAGCTCAAGTTGGAAACACATTAGGGTGAGTACTATAATAAAGCAATTGAGGGTGTATAATATCCTCAACTTTATTCCACCACGCTGTTTGAACCAAGAAGTATTTATGGAGTGCCTATTGTGTACTAATCTCTGTAAATTACATGAAATGCATAAAAATTTGTCCTAATTTTTAAATTTCTTATGTAGATTTAAGAATTAGGATATACAAGTTAATTGGTAATTATATGTACTGCACAGTAAGTGCCAAGTGAAGGGAATAAGCAACTGCTGAAGTCAAAAGGGAGAACTCTTGAAGGAGTGGTGATAAGACTGGGACTATCATAGAGGGCAAGGTATAGGCAAGGCATGGCTCACTGCTCTCCAGATCTAATATCTTCCTTATCTATTTATAATTAGAAGTCTCAAGTATTTCTCTTAAATCTATGTCATACAAATTGTTAGATTTCCCTCACCTTAAAATGGCTGCTACATAAAATGGCAGCCTTCTCCTTCCCATAATACCCTGCTTCCCACTTAAAAATATGGCTTCACCCACCAAAAGACAACCTTCGTCTTCCCAACATGCCCCTCTTCCCCACCGAAAGAATTGCCTGATACTTGCTACCTCCTAGCAACTAGTGATGTCACAGGATCCTCCAATCCCTAGCTGCTACATCGCTCAACCCCACCCCAGCTCCTATAAGAAGTGCTCGCTATTCCGGCCATATTGCTTTCTATCCTTTGTTTGGGGACAGTCTGGCAGATCGTTCCTACAATAAAACTTTGTTGTGGTTCTGGTCTGGTCTTGGTTTTCGGCTCTTTTACCTGACACAAATATGTTTTGGTTACAGAGAAGTCTTGTGTGCAACATTTAGGTCAAGTTTTAATAGAAAATTATTTGTCCTTCGACACCTTTTCTTCTCCATCTAAAAGGCTGGAATGTAGATATAACAGTACTAATAAGCAGGGTTGCCTACATAGAAAAGAGCAAAATGAACAGGTGGAGTGGGTGCATGAGCATAACTCTGGGCTCTGAATGAATAATCTTGCAAAACTGCAACTTCTTGAACTAGCTACCAATCTACAGATTGCTATAGCAGCAGAAAAACAACTTCTATAATTTTAGAAGCATGGTATTTGTGAGATTTTGGCTTATAAAGACTTAAGCTGTCCCATAACTAATATAAAGGATGGAGGCACTCAGCTAATGCTCACTGGTATCTAGGTAAATAAGTAAAGAAAAAGGGATAAATAGAATCAGTTGATGCCAGAAGGTAGGAATGAAGACTCAAGCTAAAAAGATATTAAATAGGGCAAATGAATTGGCCAGGGGATGAAGACAGTCAACAGAGAGGAGAAGGAGGAAATAGACCAAAGGAGAGGAGATTAATTTAGACTATCATTGTATGCAACTCAGAGTTTGCAGCAAGGCAACTACCAGAGTACGAACCAAACAGTAAATGATGAAAGCATGCGACCTTATAGTTCTCTAAGGTAACTGTTATTATTAGACTCTTTTCTAGGTAATGTGTTCAAGTTCTGGGGAGAAAATATTTCTTGCAAGTAAAAATATCCCCTTGTTGCCTGCACTGAGCAGGAGAACAAAGATTAATGAGCACAGGGGAGATGGGCTTACAAAGATATTTAGATGTCAGGAGAGGATCTTGACTCTTATAAAAAATGAGAAGCTTTGGAATAGAATCCTGTTTAAGGACTGGCAGAATCAGAGCAATTTCCTAGAGTGGTTTATTAATCTAACAAATCTTTATTGAAGTTTTACTACATGCCCAACATGTTGAGATTAATCTGATTGTGGTCACACAAAATGGATGGAAATGTCTCCCAAAGAAATGACCCTCATGTCAGGAGAGAGAGAATGGGTATCTATGCATTTCAAAACCATGGTAATTGCAAAAAAAAAAAAAAAAAGAAAAAGAAAGAAAGAAAAGTTTAAGAAGTAGTCATGTTTATTTTAGCCTAAAATATTATATTCAATAACTTATAATTGAATAAAACTGATATCCTAAAAGATGTGTCATGCTTTTCGAGAGGCTCTCAGCCCGCCCGTCTGACACATTTTCCTGTGCTGAGTCACCACAATGGCTATTTCTATGCTAGGGGAAAATGTAAATTGCATCAAAACCTTCATTTGGGGAAATATGGGAGCTGTACAAAAGTGACACACACGGACCGCTTTGTCTCCGTAGTTCTCAGTCTTATTTTCAAATTTATTCTACATGACTTTCTGTGGTCTCTACAATTGTCAGCCATCAAAATATCTTAAACAAGCAAATTAGGAAAAAAAATGACCAAAGATCCTTCTGTGTTTCTTATTATCCTAGTTATGAGGCACGAGATTAGGCATGGTAAAATAGGCTGAGGAAGTGGAGGTGACTAGCCAATAATGGAGATCCCAGAAATGCACAGAAAAAAAAAATTCAAATCTGCACCAGGGATCAATCAGAGACTGCTACCTTAAATTCTTCTTGTGAGAAATCAAGCAGGTTTTTGATAGGATGGCATAGATCTGACTTCAACTTGAGGAGCACAGGACATGGAAGATGGCACCATTAAACTCTCCTCAGACACTGCTCTCTTTCCCAGTGGACTGCTCTTTCTCTGTAGATTGTATTTCTTTTCCAAATTTTATTTAGCTTGCACTCATTCTGCAGAGCATGTTTCTTTTCTTATAGTTAATAAATATAAAAACCTCACTTAATTTTGCACTTGTTCTGCCCAATTCTTTATTCAGAACAAGAAGAATCTAGAGAGAATCTCTAGGAGTCCTCAGCATGCCAGTATCCAGTAACAATTATCCTAGTAGTAGGTCATTTGGGAAGAGATATGTAGATGGGTGGAAAACTTACATCTGAATGTTCCTTTTGTATCTAAAATAGAATCTTTACAGATTTAATTAGTTAAGATGAGGTCATACTGGCTTAAGGTGGACTCTAAATCAAATGACTCTTTTCCTTGTAAAAAGAAGAGAGGAAACAGAGGGATGGAGATAAGGTAGGATAGAAGAAATAAAGCTAAACAAAAAGGAGACAAGGACATTGAAATTTTTAAAATTCTACTTTGAAGAAAAACTGCAGCTTCAGAAAACAAGCCCCACTTTATTTACTAATCTTTCTATCAAAACAGCAAACCTGGGCAACTCCTTTTCAAGTTCAAATGAATCTGCGCACTCCCTTTTACTTGCAAATGGTCCTCTTTCACCCAAGGAAGGGACCATGCTTTTGGAGTTTCCCATAGGAATACACCATTATCTCATAGAAGGTGGGCCATCCTCTCCTGTCCACTAAGACTAAAAGACTAAGATTATAGGTTATCTAATTCCACAGATTTCCACTTCCCAAAACTCATAAAAGATCCCTAATCCCCAACTGTATTGTGCCTCATTTCTTTAAGCACCTACATTCTGCTCTTGAGTACCTCCTGTATCTTTCTAATAAATCCTTCTCATGCCTCTTTTACTGTCCCATCCTGAAAATTCTGCTTTCCTGATGAGAGCAGGCAGCAAACCTGCATACTTTTGTTAAAGGAGTGTGTTAAGTTCCTTATTTCAGCCTTAGGGACCCTTAGACCTAGGCTGTGACAAACAGGAGACAGGAACAGAGAAGATATGACAAAAAATGACAAGGACTGGTAAAAGACACTAGAAGCTAGGAAAAGGAAAGCATGGATTCTTCTGTGCTACCATCAAAGGGAGTATGGCCCTTCCATATTGTGGTTTCAGACTTCTAGCCTCCAAACTGAGAATACATTTCTGTTATTTTGTGCACTGAAGTTTGTGGCAATTGGAGACAGCAGCTCTGGGAAGCCAATATAGATAAGTAGAAAGAGATAATAACCTGGATATTTCCATGAAACAAAGGAATTAATTGCAGTAACATCAAATAGTTTTTCTGTGTTCCTACGGTTCTGGGGATTGAATCTCAAATATATTTTTAACCAAAAATGTAAAAGATCGCTGATTTATTATATGGGGAAAGGAAGAAGAAGCAAAATCAAATGAATGGTGAGCAAGATGGAGAATTTTGAGTTGAGGATTAGAAAGTTACTCTAAACATTTCAGCCATCCTTCTCTGATAAAGAATTGAGAAAAAGCACACACACTGTAGAGAAGGAGGTGAGAACCTTCTGATCTGTGAAGGTCAGGTGCATCTCTGAGACCCATATTCTTTGTTGGTTACTTTAGCTTTGTTTGAACTGATCTTACAGACTAAGGTCAATAAGTTTTCTGCCACTGCAACAAAATACCTGAGGAAATGAATTTACAAAGAAGGTTTATTGGGCCGGGGATTTTAGCTCAGTGGTTTTGCCTCCTGCTGTGCAAGCGCATGGACCCAAGTTCACTCCCGGTACCAAAAAGAAAAAACAAAAAAGAAAAAACCAAAAAAAAAAAAGAAGGTTTATTTTGACTCACAGTTTTAGAGGTTAAAATCTATGACCAGTTGGCTCTATTGCTTTGAACTTGTGGTAGCATGTTATGGTGGGAGTGCATGGTGGATGAAGCTTGTTCACCTCATTGTGGGGTACAAAAGCAAAAGGAAGATGAAGAGACCATAGTACTACAATCTCTTCTGACAGCATTCCCCCAATTACCTAAAACCTTCAGGAGGCCTTCCAATAGTGAGGTGAACTGGGGACCAAACCTGTAACACCTGGGCTTTGAAGGTTATTCTAGATCCAAACCATAGCAAAAGTCTCTCAGAGGGTTTAGGCAGACACCATTTTCAAGGCACCTAAGTATGCTTAAAAATAATGGAATAGTAAAATAATATTCTAGGAAGTAGCAGCTGCTTTTAATAGTTTATTTAACAGACTATGTGCATATTTCTACAACTGCATTTGAAGATAAAATTGTAGAAGACTAATTAGCTTATGAGCACATAGCAAGCCAGGGAAAGGGCCTGAGATACTGTCGGGTGATATGAATTAAAATAAGAATAGGGAGTAGACTGGGACTTTGGACCAAGAATGGACCTCCTCGGGCAACATGGAATGTAGTTCCTTTCCACTAAGAGGGTTGCAGCCACTCCATTAAGTTCCTGAGTTTTGAGGAACTTAAATGCAAAATATGTAACTGGTTGAAAATCCAGGATTCCTTTAAACTCTACATGCTGAGTAACTGAGATAGAGACCCTGAGTTCCAATTGGTCATTTTAAATCTACAGAGCCACCTATACTAGGTGGAACTGAACAACTGAGCAATTCCTGTCCTCCTCATATTCACGAGAAGTTCTGGACCGAGGGGTAATGTGGCAACCCGTTTGGAACCTCTCATGAACTGGTAGCTGTTTCTATTCTTATATTTCCAAAAAACACCCTCCTAACTTGATCCTTTTTGTCCGCAATTTCATTCATTGTCTCCATAAGACAAAGAAGTTGCGTTTATGGGGTTTGTTCAAAGATAGTAGCTGTTTCCATACCACATTTCTAAATGTGAAATTTAAAGAATTTGAGCTTTAGGACAAATACTCCTGCTGTGGAAATCGGGCTTAACCTACCCACCCCTGCCAGAGACCCGCTGAAGACCCTCCTCCGCCAGCAAAAGTTACGTCAGGATCAGACTGAGGCATCTCTGTGCTCACTTCCATCCTGATTTCAAACATGCTCCAAATGTGACAGAATTAGAAGGTGGGAGAAAAATGGGATATATATATATATATATATATATATATATATATATATATATATATATATATTTGTAGATTTGTAGAACTGGCTCCTTCATTCTAGGTCACCTCACAGAAGAACTGGAAATTTAGCAGGCAGAGGTCAATCCACAGCAACCTTAAGTAAGGATTTTTGCTTTTTGTCGTTTTAATGGCTAAACTTGATCAAACACCCAAAAAATTGTTCTGGTGCCAAAAAAGTGACAGTAATATTTTCCCAGGATGAAAATGTGCTTTTAGCCAACAGTCAAATGGAAACCTGCATTAGCAGATAAAGCACTAATCACCTCAACTCTAGGATGGCTGTTTTTGTCAAAGACAAATTCCTGAATAAACAGAGTTCAGTAGTGTATTCACAAATAGTCTATTCATATGAGAAAACCAATCACAAGAGATCATTCAGGAAAATTGACAGTCTGGATAAGCAAGCCCCAGGCCTCTGTCTACCTGCAAAATGAATCATTTGTTATCCCCAGGAGAAGGTACAATCTTCAGCCAAGGGCAAGGGTCAATAGCAATGCCGTGTGATAGAGGCACACGTTTATGGCTATGTGCACTCTCTACCTGGTCTATGAATAAAAAGACAGAGCTACCTCAGCATTATCATTCCCCTGACCTTCACAAGTGGAGCCATCCCAGCAGGGGAAAAAAAACAGCAGGGGAAGAAAAGGGAAAATTAAAATGTTAAAAGCTATATTACAGCTCATTTGTGACCTTTAAGAAAAAAGTTAAACTTTACAATGTTAGGCTGGTGTGGATACCACAAAGTCTGACAGCTTGTAAAGCTATAAACTTATTTATTTATTTTCTGAGTGGCTTTCTACCAAAATCTTCAACAATAAGCAGACCTTGTGTGTTACTTGCTGACTGACAGCCAAAGAAAATTCAGAATTTTGACCGGTGCTTAACTATTGGAAGAAATTTGCCTGGAATTTCAGAGCATTCCTCTCTTCTACAAACTATGTGCAGGGTTTGTTAGAGTCAGTTCCTGTTGACAATGCAAAATCCTACCAATTCAAAGTTACACAATATTCTCCCCACCCTCTACATTTCCATGTAACTCCCTAAGTGAGTTCAAGGTGACAAGCAAACTTTTGAAGCCACTGGTGTTATCACAAGTATACCTCAAGAAATTCTGTGTTAGAAATGATGGCAAATGTCAATATATTTCAACTACTTAAAGCATTCAAATTTAAAAACCAAAATATGATTGTAGTTAGAGGAGGGAGCCAAACCCTAAAGCCATACTGATGTTATGTATCACTGAAAGGATTTCATTGTCCTTAAGAAAAGAAGACCTTAGGTTTTCTGGGTGTTTTTATCCTTGACAATAAGCAAACAAGCAAACAAACAAATCCACCCAGGATTTTACAGCAATTAAGTATTTCTTCTGCTCTAAACCAAATGACCTTTCTACTTCATGGACAGGAAAATAAATATATATATATATAGTGTGTGTGTGTGTGTATATATATATATATGTGTGTGTGTGTGTGTGTGTGTGTATATATGTGTGTGTATATATATATATATGTGTATATATATATATTTTTTTTAACTCTTTGATGTATCTCTGTAATCAACTTTCTGCTCCTGCTGCTTACTCTAATTCTCAAATAGTCCATTATCTCTTTACTCACTAAAGGATATTATAGTAAGTTTCTGATAATTTTTAAGCAACTACTTCATTTCTACCACTTTTACAGATTAGATCATCACAAACAAAACTATTTAATTTCTAGGTATAATTCTGGTTAAAGGCAACTTTAAGATATTTAAACATTTTTAGTAGCACTGTCCATGTTTGCAGTGCTTGATGTATACATTCCTTGTGTAGAGTTGGTACATGTCCATAACACATCTCAATTCTTTTTCTCATATCCTTCCTCTGTGCCCCTCCTCTTTCCCTGAATCTTTTGATCCTCTCCCGCTGGGGAAAGATCTATCCCCTTACTTCCTACTATCTATTTTTATTTTGCTCTTTATTTATAATTTGGGTTATTCCAAGATAAAATTTTTGAATGATGCACTGAATTCCCATAAAACACATCATTAAGGGTCAGTCAAAATTAATACAGAGATTACCAAGTGTCAGAATTTATTTTGCAGAAGCTGCAAAATATGTTTGCAATCTGCTTTTATGGAATATCTATTATAAACGAGAAAAAAAACCTCAGTGGTTTTTGCAGAATCCCATTTTCTTAATAGGAAATTGATGAATGACAGCATCTGGCAGGAAGAAAAAAGCATATGGTCTAACTAACTGTTTCTATAGAGGTTAAAAACAGCTTTGGAATTTCTCTGGTTGCCATTATGATTGACAGACCATCAAATAAATCCTTCACTTTTCTTCCGCCCTCCAGTGGTCCCATGTACTGACAAAGACACAAGGGGGAAATCAGCGGTGTGGTGCATGAGAAATTAGACATGCAATGCCCATTAACATAAATGAATTTTTTTTGCACCTAATTTCCTGCACACCATGCAAAAATCTACCCGCAGGACATGGAGTATGCATGTTTTCTTGTTCTTTCTATTTATAATTTTTAATTATTAATTTCATATATAATTGGTTTTTTTAGAGAATGAAATGCCTAGTAGGTTATCTTAAAACACTATTTTGGAGTCTTGGGGCTTGATACTGCAAAAAGATGGGCTGATACTGAAAGATGTTATGGTACTTAATACAAACAATGAAAATTAGGCTGAGAGGTCTTGAATGAAGTTAGGCTAATTAAACAATTCTCAGTGTTTAAATTCTTTCTTCTTTCTCCAGGGCATACTGCCAATCATCACATCTTGAGGGATTGTTCTGCTCTGCCCTCACCTCCAGGCTCAATTAATAAGTGTAGCCCTCCAACAATGTATCAAATATTTTTACTACAAAAATAAAAACTGTTTTGTGTTTTTAACTCACTTTATTTCTGTCACTCACTCTCTCTCTCTCGTTTTTTTAAAGTCAGTTTAAATCCTTGCAAGAGAACCTTACTCAGCAGAGCAAGCTTGTCTAGTCTTACCATTGCATCTTCTAGAATGCCCCCTTCCTTGTTCATCCACTTTCAGCCTAGGCTTCGTTCTCATAGCTCCAATGACCAGGCTCTTACAGTCTCAAAAAGCAGCATTTTCTGTCATTGGAGAATTCTACTTAGGTATCTGAACTCCAAGATGGCCGCTCCTCTTGCAGAGTGTCTTCTGAGTCCGAGTGGTAAAGAGAGAGAAGTTTCTGTTCTGTTATCTCTGGTATCAGGGGTTCTGGAGGAAGGCAGCTTCTGCGGTAAACTTCAACAACTCTATGGAGAGGGAACCACATGTGGAGACAGGATGAAGGCTCCTGTGGCCAACCATGAGAGCTGGCACTTTGGAAGCGAATCATCCCATCTCAGTCTCGTCTTCCTTCAGGTCACTACCGCCTTGGTCAAAACTGTGACTGCAGCTTTGTGAGAGGCAAAAAGCCAGAACCACTGGCCTAAGTCACATCTGCACTTCAGATCCCCAGAATGTGTGAAGCAAGCAATATTTCCTGTTGTTTTAGATGCCTCAGCTTGAGATGATTTATTTTTATGTAGCACATTTTATATACAATAAGTACACGAGTACTATAGATTTTATTAAAGTGTTTTTGTTATTTTTATCATACTTATTGAGTACTTGAAAAAATAAATGAAATGATAGCAAATTCCTGATGACAGGAAATCTTCCTGATTCTTGTCTTTTGTGGGTAAAGTCTTCTGAGTCCTTTCAAGCTTTTGGCCCTCTATCCTGCTTTCTAACTCCACATCTTTCTGGGTCAGGCCTTCAGGCATTATCACACTGCGATCCCCCATGCTTTATGCCTGCATTTCTAATTACCTGCTTATCTTTCTCGGAAGGTCTGAAACCATCTCAAACTAAAGGATCAGAATTACACACCTCACCCAGCATTTTTACTCAAATTTTGTTCTAAAATGTTCATTCTATCTTGCCTAAGTACACTGGAAACCTCTCAAAATTCCAAACTATAAACTCAACATATTATATGCTCCTCTTTGAAACACAGAATGGTGAACACATTAGTTCTCTGCTTAAGATTCCTTTGAAACTCTGTTATCTTAAGACAGAGTGACTCTATGCTTCTAAGTATGACAGTCAAATACCTAATCACCAGTCCAGGGCTTACTTTTTCTACTCTCTTCAATAATTCTAGTCATACTTAGTCATGTTGAACAATCTGCTAACTGGTTCATACTCTAGAGGCCTTTTGCTCATGCTCTTCTGATTCCTATGAATACCTTTTTCCTCACACTGATTTCTTATTCTCTGGACACTTATACCACTTATAAGAGAAGGCATACTGACTCCTCAAGGCTTCTCAGTAAAGTGCCCTCTGCTTTCTTCTCTCCTGCTTCACTTCCTCTATATAAGTCTACAGAGCTTTTTTTTGGAAAATCATATTTTATATAGTATTGTGTTTGTTCCTGCAGATATATTCTATTGATCTGACTTTCTAGAAAGTGTGTATCTTAGGAATATTTAGATTTATTCATTCCCACAGCTATTCAGAAATGCTTACTGACTTTTCTACTGCATGCCAGGGACATCTGAGAGGTGCTGAGGACGAAGAAATTAACAAGTCAGATAAAATCCCTGTCCTCAAGAAGCATAGATACTAGAGAGATACTAGATATACATGACATATAATTATGCTTGTAAATATATAGTAGGTCAGACAATAATGGCTGCCAAGAAAACAAAGCAAAGTAGTGAGTTTAGGGAATGTGCATTGTGCTGCGGTAGGAGTGCCATAATTTAATACATGATAACCAGGGAAAGCCTCTTCTATAATGTGATTTTTGAAGAAGAATCTGAAGGTAAGGAAAGGGGCAAGGTCAAATATGTGGGGGAAGAGCATCCCAAGCAGAATGAAACAATGTGAATATCCTGAGGTTGGAGAATACTTGACATATTCCAGAAATTGCAGGAGCCCTGTGTAGCTGGAGTAAGGGAGGTGAGAAGGACGGGAGGCCATGAAGTCAGAGCAGTTTTGGGGGGAGCATCCTGCAGTGCCTTATCATACACATGATAAGGGCCTTGAGGTGTAAGCTGTATACAGATCAAAGAGAAGTACTGAAAGGCTGGGAACAGAATGAGGTCTTAATTACCTTTGATAGATTTCCTGAATAATGGGACCATCAGAGGTGCTTACAGATACCCATCAGTAAAGCCATGGAGCCAATCTACACATAATTCTCAGAGTATATTTTAGTCACCCTATGTTCTTTTTTGAATTGCCAACTTTAGGATTAGACCAAGAGGCACAAGTTTAATCTGACAAAACTAAGTGAAAAAGATGAATATTTCATGATACATCCATCAGTGAATCTCAAAGACTTTTTTCTTGGCAAAAAAGACATTGTTTGCTAATTTGTGTTACAGTTAGTGAAAGCTCCTTGGTAGTCTTACACTTTGGGAACTGTTGGGGGAGCAGAGATAATTCAAGAATCCAAGGGGTCAGGGATTTAGCTCAGCAGCACCAGGCCTGCCTCACAAGCTCAAGGTCCTGAGCTCGATGCCTGGTACAGGGTGGATGTGGGGGAATAGAGGGAATTATATTTAGCTTTACTGTCAAGTTTATCTTATTTAATAACAGAACTAAATAGTGAGGATGTGCAAGGTTCTAGTTCAGTTTAAAAAATATGAGCTAATTTGTTCTTAGGAGTATTAGGTAAGTTTAGCATAGTATACCAAATCCTTGAACAAAATGACTTCATATGTATGTTTTATTTTTATTTCTTATATTGCTGAATGTTTAGACATCTTTTGAGCTGTTGCAAAACAAACATTTGACTCACTTGTGTTTCATAATTTACACGGGTATTCTGAGGTTTATCAGATCCTTCTATGTTGCATTTAAAGCAATTAATATTTTCCTTTTTTGAGACACAAGGGTGCTGAAATGGGGTCATAGAAAATATTTATTCCCTAACCACATCACTTCTCTTTAGCATTTTTTTTTCACAAGTAGTGAGTTTGAGCTTTTGCTTCCAAAACCCAGATTGTATATTTCTTATGGAAAGAATCTGAAAATTCATATACAAGTGCCATTTCCCCAACTACACTGGTTGGTAAAACCATGAGTTGATGGATCCAGAGGTATGGAACCACTCTCTGGTCTGGGACAGCTCTGGGTGTGATCTATATGGTTTCCAGAGATCTCTGGTGGATTCAGCTAATGAACTCCAAGGCACTTTGCTTGGTATCTTATCTGTGGCTGATTTCATTTCCTTCCTATCTCCATTTTGAGCCTTTCCAACTATATGTTATTATTTTATGTCCCAAGCTGATGTATATGTGGAAGAACCAGATGCCTTTCTCTTCTCCTGACCCTATACTCTTTTGTTGAGTACAGATCTATTGTGCAGCACTGTTTTTGGTAGGGCTATAATGCACAGTACTTATTCCTGTCTGGTCTTCAAGAATCCCAAAGAGTATTCATTTTATTTACCAATCTAGTTATTCTAAGAAAGAAGTTAGGATTAGTCTGATATTATAAGATCTTAGAAAAACAGGATGTTATTCTTACAACCTTTTCTAAGTCCTCAAAGGATTCTCCTAGAATTGTGTACCTCATGCCTAGTGATATGTAGAGATTATACAGAAACTCCACATATGAAAGTTAGAATTATATTTTCATCTACTTTACACTTTATTCATTCTTCATTTCTGTATCATCTGTATGCTCTTAAGATATAACTAATGATAAACTAATAGATCTGAGTTTCAGTTCTGGAATACAAAGTGTGTAAACTTAGACAAGCAAATAATTTCTCTGAATCCCATTTCTATTATACGAAAAATGAAAATTGGGGCAGATTTCCAAATGTCCACGAGTAAGCATATGGTTTTAAAAAGTATATTTTTAGTGAAGAGTTGTTCAGATAAAATTTTTGTTATTTATTCCCAGCCTAGTTTCAAATATGTTTGAGATTATGTAAACATGAACACTATAGTTATAAATAATAAACATGGAACTATTCCTAATATAGGCAGAACAAAACTGTAAATGTATTTTGATTATAATTATATAATATTCGTTAATCACATAGACAAGGAAAGGATATGAAGTTCTGAAAATAGATGGATAGAGTAGTAGGATAGTGAGTCATATTTTTACTTTTGGTAACTTTCAGAATGGCTCTTAAACTGTTTTTGTAGCAAAATTACATGCTAATATATTCATTATTGTGAAAAAGAAATTTACAAGTTTCCCTTCAACTGGTACGTCTTACTCCTTTGGGTAACTGACAACAAACTTAAAGAACAAAGATTTCAGATAAAAAATACAGAGTTTTCAAAATATTTTACAAAAGTTATTAAACACACAAAGAACTACAGCATATAACTGTAGAAACGAAAATGAAAAGTCTGATTGCTAGAGTTAGCACATTATGGTGTTCAAAATGTCCAGTTTCAAAGAAAGTGTGAGTAATTCACAGAAGAGAATAATAAAGAACTCTCCCAAAGAAAGCATAGACAGTAGGCTTGCTAAACAAAAATTTTCAGCCAGTGTTTTAAATATAATTGGTGAGATAAAGGAAGCCACGGATAAAGAGTCAAAAAGAGCAGAAACAGAAAATCACAGAATGATGTATGAATAAGTAGAAAATATCAATGAGAAAACCAATGAAATACTAAAAAATATTAAATGGAAGGAAGTAGAATTTCTGGGGCTGATAGGAACCAAAACAGCATGATACGAGCATTAAAAACAGACATATAGACCAAAGGAACTGGACAGAAGCCCCAGAAGTGAACCCTCATATCTAAAGGCAATCGACTTTTGACAGTGGTGCCAAAGGCATACCCCAGAGAAAGGACATCTCTAATAAATGGTGCTGGGGAAATAGGATATCTGTATATAGTGAATGAAACTTGGCCCTTATGTCTCACCTTGTACAATAATCGCTGAAAATGGATTGGAGACATAAAAGACATGAAATTCTGATCATACTGGAAGAAAGCACAGTGAAAACACTACAGGACATTGGTACAGGCCATGATTTTTTGATCATGATCCCCAAAGCATAGGAAAAACTAAGTAAAACTAAACAAATTGGATGACATCAACTAAACAGTTTCTGCACATCAAAGGACACAATTACCAGAGTGAAAATACAATGAACAAAATGGGAAAAAGTGTCTGGAAACTATTCATCTCACAAAGAATTAATATCCAGAATTTGTAAGAAATTAAAAAACCTTGACAAAAAGCCTAAGTAACCCAATTTAAAAATGGGCAAATGATTTGGATAGACACTTCAAAAGAAGAAATACAAATAGTCAAAAAAAAAAAAAAAAAAAAACAAAGAATGCTCAATATCATTAGCCATTAAGGATATACAAATCAAAGTTACAATGCCATATCATCTTTCCCAAATTAAAATGACTATCATCCAAAATCCAAACTAATGAATGCTGGAGAGAAAAGAAAACTCTCACACAGTTCTTTTGGGAATATAAATTAACCATTACGGAGGAAAGTGTGTAAAGGTCTTAAAAAAATTAGTCTCGCTTTCCCAATTCTGGGTATGTATCCAAACAACATGAAATCTATGCATCAGAGATATCTGTACACTCATGTTTATTGTGGCTTTATTTATAATAGCTAAGATATAGAGTCAGCCAAGATGCCAATCAGCAGATGAGTAGCTAAAGAAAATGTGATATATATATATATATATATATATATATATGAATGAAATCCTGTCATTTGAAAGAAAATCATGTTAAATGAAGTAAGTTAGATTCAGAAAGACAACTACCATGCATTGTCTCTCATTATGGAAACTAAAAAGTCAACTGACTGCAGAATGGGGAATAGTAGAGATTGGGAAAGCTGAGAGGAAAGGCAGGCAAAGGTTTGGACCTCGATCAGTGCATGCCATACGCATGTTTTGAAATATCACGTGGAACTGCATTAATATGTATAAGGGATGATAAAAAATATGGTGTGTGTTTAAATAAAAAATTATTACAATAAAAGATACACTACCATTAATCCCCCTCAAAATACTCTCCCTTGCTTTGAACATACCTATTCCATCTTTCTTGCCTTTTGTTAAAGTAGTTCTAGAAATTGTCTTTTTTGAGTGTCCTTATTTGTGCTATTGTGACTGTTTTAAAGTTCTGAATTAATTCAAAGTGTTGAGATCAATTTCTGTCAAATAAAAACCTGATGGTATGTCCTCATCTACCTCATTCACTTGATCTAGCACTATGTGACTTCTAGCTTGTCTCTAAAGTCAACACGACCATGAAAGGTAAATATTTTGAATTGGTTCAGAACATTGAAGCAGCCATCATAGTGCCCCTAAACTCATGCATGAAAGAGGACTTCTAGAACTGCCTCAGACAGTGCCAAGAATGATGGGGAAAAGTGTGTGTTGAATGTTAGGGTGAGTATTTTGAGGACGATTCACGGCAGTGTGTCTTTTACCGCAGGTAAGTTAGTTTTAAAACTTAAACATTCACTCAATTTTGTAATCATATATTGTGCAATTAATACATACTATGAGAAGTAAAATAATTTGAAATAATATATATATTCATAATATATATATACATATTCATAATATCAACTCCAGGGAGAGTAGAAGAAAATAGAGAGAATATTTGAAAATACAATGATGAAAGCCTTCTTAAATTTGACTTAAAAAAAACCCCATCAACCTGCACATTTAAGAAGCCTACTGTACTCCAGGAAGTACAATAGCAAAGAGATATACACCAAGACCTACTGTGTGTAGTCTAATAGTCAAAGACAAAGCAGAAAAGCCATAAGAGAGAAGCTATTTGCTATGTACAAGATCGCCTCAGAAAGATTGACAGTGGTTATCTTATCAGAAAACACACAGGTTAGGAGGGAAAGAGATGATATTTCTAAAGTGATAAATGAAAAAAATATGTCAAGTGAGAATATTATACCCAGTAATAATACTATCTTTCATAAAATGAAAGAAAAATGATGACATCCCAAGGTAGGAAACAAAAACTGAGGGAACATGACAGTCAGTATACTTCTCCTACATAGAGTACTGAAGGTATCCCTTCAGTGTGAAATGGAAGGACACTAAGTAGAAACTTGAAATCATATGAAGAAATAAAGAACCCCATTAACAATGCATACACAGAACTGAAGTTTTTTGGAAACAAAATTAGACTAGATAATCCTGAATATATTTTACATTTTATGGTCCTAGAATTTTCTCTCCCCAAGTTTAAGTACCTGAATGTTGTAATGAGGAGAATTAAACTCATTATGCTCTTTGTTCTAGGTAACTGTATAGGAAGTTTTCATACCTAATAAATAGTCACTATTCCATTCTTTATTACTGGAAATATATTTGCATCAGAATCAACAGAACAAGTATAAGAGTGGTCTCCATAAGGGATGACTGAAAAATTCAAACTGAATTCAATGTAAGCATTACAAACATACACTTTGTTAAAAGAATAAAAACTATGTGGAAAAAAAATCACCAAACTGATGTTTTTCTTTAGTGCTATCTATATTTTCTGCAAGGACTTTTTAATTTCAAAATTATGAGAAATTTTATTTTAACTTTTCTTCTAATAAGTTCATGGCTTATGATATTTGTGTTTAATTTTCCTAATTCATGAAGAATTTGGTCTTGCACTATGAGTAAACTTTTTCAAGAGTACGTTTTTTCAATAGTATAGCTGTTTAATGAATGCCATTTATTGAAGAGTTCACTAGTCCCCTTTCCCACAAGTTGAAAATGCTTCAAAATGGTAGCCTGATCATATATTAAATTTTCAAAATTATAGAGAGTTATTTCTGAACACCTTAGCACTGTTACTCATTTTCTGCTCTAGGGTCAGGCCTGCAGCATTGTATTTGTTAGATTTATTAGTATGTTTTGCTATTGTTTAAGACAAGCTTCCCCATGTTCTTCTTTATTTACTTTCTACTCTTAAATATTTCTGTTTTTGATAAGTTTTAAAATGATCTTC
Organism: Heterocephalus glaber; assembly: GCF_053883595.1. Classification (NCBI taxonomy): domain Eukaryota; kingdom Metazoa; phylum Chordata; class Mammalia; order Rodentia; family Bathyergidae; genus Heterocephalus; species Heterocephalus glaber. The sequence goes on from NW_028258377.1 coordinate 22,714,483, forward strand.
TGAAGTTCCATTTAAGTATCTATAGAAGTAGGATACTGATTGGGATTGCATTTATAGATTCCTGTTAATATTGAGTCTTCACATCTAAGAATATAATCGTCCTTTCTTTTGTTTAAACTGAAGTGGTAAAAATAAAAACTCAATCTCTTTCTTCCTGTGCATTTTGCTGGCAAGTTAACCACTCTGTGGGGATAATGACATGATAATTTAATCCATATAAAGCTTTTGGAAAAATATCCAGCACATTGTAAATACCTAACTGAACTATTAAAACATCTCTCCTGTAGGATAAATTTACATGCTATTTACTTACAGAAAATAAAAACAGAGAGAAAAATTGAGTTATTGACCAATTACTTTCTCCACTCAGCACCTGAATGCCCATTTATAGAATGATACCGCCAGGCTCCAATTTTGTAGCCTTTATTTGAATATTATGTAGAAACAACAGGTGTGTCCAGGCATCTGCCAGGTCTAGATTTCCGTTGCAGGCCTTCTATGGGTCTAATTAAGATCCCTGATCCTCTATATTAATAATACTCATCTGTAATATTTTTATGAGAATTCAAAATAACATAACATACTAATAACATTTATTAAGCACTTAGCATCTACCAGATACGTTAGATGTTCTGCTCTATTCCTGTGACAATCAAAAGTATTATGCCTGGCAATGTCCTCGTTTTACAACAGAAGAATCAGACACAGAGGGCAACGTGACCATGTTCAGGTCATAAAACTAGCCGGCACTCAACCACGATGCCACACAGCTTTTCATTTCCCACAGAAAGAAAGTGGCAAAGAGGTGGTCAACAAGTGTTAAATTTTTGTTTTTTTCTGGTCGTTATTATGGGATATAACCTCAACACTGAGACAATAACATATATGCCAAAGGGCAATAAATCTGGACAAAGGAGAGTCTGCTCTTTGTCTCCGGGTGTGTGCATGTACAACAGATGGCTCTGTCCTTTTTTACCGATTTCATGGCTCAAAAACCAGGAACTGAGTACATGGCCAAGGTAGGTCATTTCTAAATCAGCAGTCTTCTAAACTCTGCTACAGTGGTCTCTGCCTTCAAGACATATTTGTGGCTACTGCCAGTAGACTCCAGTATTTTTAGTCCATGACAGAATCCATTAACGAGTTTGAAAAACTCAATTGGAAAATAAAATTATTCAACTCTACAATATAGGTCTGTTACACAGTTATGTATTTTTAGTTCCCTGTTGCCATAGTAGCTATACATGGAAGCAGGGACACAAACTAAAACATTAGGGCTATGCTCTACTATAAACATAAGACTTCATTGCACTTAGCTTGTATCTATTTGCACAATTACTAGTCTTACCAGTGGTCTTAGAATTATAACTTTGTGAAAAATAACAAAATTATCACATTGAGCTATACCTGTACATAATTGATTATTCATGAAGGCTCCAGATGGGCACTTGGTAATAGTGAAGTTATGTATTTCCTTTACAGCAGAGAGAAAGGCTATGTGTGCTCAATGCTGAGTATGCACATGAAATCAGAAATTCATTATATGATCTGAATGTCACGTCGACAAAAGCTTCAGGTATGTAACACATTTTCTACCATTTCCTTTTGGTGTTTGCATACCATTTAGGTCACATACCTGAGACCTACAGATTGTTCAACATTAAATCCAAATCTTCCAATTTTTTTTTTTTTTTTTTTTTTTTTTTTGGTACTGGGGATTGAACTCAGGACCCTGCACTTGCCAGGCAGGCATGGCTCCACTGAGCTACATCCCTGGTCCTAAATCTTCCACATTTTAAATGCTTCTTGAAATATTGTCCAAGTTGATTTTAATTTGGAGTACAGTCAATTTTACTGAAGTCTATGTTTATAGACACATCCACATTTGGGAAGTGTAAAGAGTTGAAATCACTGAAACAAATGGTGACCAAATGGCTTAAATATAAAAAGAAAAAGAAGCAAAGGAAGCCAAATCATAAGAATAGTAAAAAATAAAGAGTTCCATTGAGATATGCATTTTACAAAATAGGAGTAATTACTCTAAAAGTATTTGTGGCCTGAACAGTGAAATACAGTTGAACATTAATGGGATTCTTTTATGTGCAAACTTTGAGTTTCTGAAATCAAAGCTTCAGAAAATGTAACTCTGTTTTTCTTAACATAAGAATATGGATCTATTGTTTGAAATAGCACTCTCTAAAACCTAAAAGAATATGACCAGTTTATTATGCTTTACCAAGTTTAAATACCAGAGGCAAATTCTAAAATTTCCCTTTGTCTACAAGATTAGGTCTTTATAAAAACTAAACATACATTTTAAGAAACCATAAGCAGATGCAATCGGAATGGGATATCCTATTCCAGATACTGGAGTTTGCCACAATTCAATCATGTCATTAATTTATAATCATTGAAGTATTTTCCATTCCCTTCTTAATGTACCTGTAGCTTATCTGTGGCTTTAAATGCTGACATGTACTGAGCATAAAGTCCAAAGAGATAGACAGGATGACTCCTAAACATTTTTCCTCAAAGGAGCTTTCCAAATCAGAGCCCATCAGGGGATAGAAGGATTCAAGACTATTTTTGCCAATATCCATTATTTTTCATCATTCTAGGTTATATGTCATGTACTCTCCAATTCCCTAAAAGTGCTTACATCCATTTGGAGTTTTTCCAGAATTCCAAAGTTTCCATCAACCAAAATAATTGAGCAAAGTATGCTAATATCACCTGCAAGCTCCTTTTGGCCTCTATCAAGAAAGCAATGAGTAATGAAGAGAACATTTCTTTCTGTCTCCTCACTCTGGACTACAGCTCCCTCAGCCCCAATTTTACAGGATTTGATAAAACAAAGCAGTTTTAAATATTAGAGAAAATATTAGAAATGTCTTTAGACTGAGGATTAACCTAAGTAATTCTCATTCACCTACACTTTTAAAAATCTCATACAAATTACACATAAATACTCTTAAGTTCTTGGCATGGAACTTCAAAAGCAGACAGAGCCAACTTTATGGGTCAGTTAGCCCCTTTCCCTCAAATTTGAAGCTGATGATCATTCAATGCACCTAGTACACATTATTTTTCATCAACTATGAACTAGTAAGTTAAGTGTATAGATTATAGATCACAAGAAAATTTTTTATGCCAACTGTTTGAGTAAATCACTGAAATTCCTGAAGCCTCAGGTTCCTTCTTTCCAAAGTGAAGAAAAATATTAAGCTTATAAGTTGTTAAGAAGATTAAGACATAGTCCATGCACAGCATTTAGTATCTGGATTTTTTTTTTTTTTTTTTTGGTACCAGGGATCGAACTCGGGACCTTGGGCTTGTGAGGGAGGTGGCAGAACCACTGAGCTAAATCCCTGGCTCCTGGTACCTGGATTCTTACCATTTGCATTCTCATCATTTCCAAAAATGTCAGGGAAAAATTCTTAATAATATCAACCATTCATCTATACTGTGAATTCAGTTTCATATCAAAACACAGGATATGTGTTACACGAGTAACATGTGAGTGTGGTTTCTTGCAAAACAGGGACAACAGCCTATTGATGCCTAATTCTGTCCCTAAGGTGCAACGCAAATAGGCTAAGTACAATCTTCAATAAAATGTTCCCATGAAATGAGACTTTCTCATCTCATGAGGAATTCAAAACTACTTGATATGACATTCAAGGCCTTGAGTACATAGAGACTCCACTGAAGCTGGCTTCATCCGCAACTTACTTTACTTCCCAAGTGTACTGCAGGCTGTTTGGCAGGATTGACCGCACCCACAGCTATGGGAGGAGTCCCAGACCTGAGACTATCTAGGTAATTCCAGTCTTTAACATAGCTTTGCTTTTAGAATGGGTTGTCAATCAAGCCTGAGTCAGGAAGAATGGAATTTTCTGGCTCCAGGTATGAGTATGTCATATAAGTGCCTAGACCTGAGTGAAGTACATAGCTTTGTTTGATCACAAAATTAAGAATATCAGCTCCTCCTTTGATGGGTAAAAAGCGCAAATCATGGAATCTTAATCTTCTTGAAAGCCCACGTTTTACAAAGAAGGAAGCTCATCTAAGAGAAGCTGATAATGTAGAAGAAGGCTGACAGCAGAGATAAGGAGAGCAACCTCAAGAACACTTAAAAGTTGATATTGTTGAATTAGTGGATAAACCTTGGCCAATAGCATATCTAGCCAATGCATCTCTTTATTCTCTAACCACTTGGAACATTATTTTAGAGGCAGTCAAAAGTTTGTGAACTCATGTATGCTAAGGTCAGCTATTTAGAGTTTACAAGTGGAGAGGCCAAGATCAAAATGAAGGATTGAAGTTTGGAATGGTGTTGGGTGTGTACTTTATACAAATAAAAGAACTCAAACTGAGTCCAGAGGTTAGTGCAAGGTAATATTTAGCACTTAATAGTCCTCCCGAGTTTAATTAAGTCTTCTTTAAGGAACTGAAATTTCAAGCGGAAATTCATTAGAGCAACTCTGTTAATTGCCCTAAAGGAAGGATATAGCCTGAACTCTTATTGTTCTTTCATTTATTAAACAATTATTTGTCCTGTGCCTTATGTTATAAAAAGCAACAACAACAAAAGAATTGCACTGCAACACAAATGTGATCAACTCAGGGCACCAAAAGTTAATGATAACAAAGCAATTTAATACGTGCATATGATCGATTCTTATTATTTGTCTAAAATAGAAATATTAAATGATAGAGTAATACAGGGAAAGAGGTCTTTGTCATGTCAACCATACATTAAGTTTCTAATAAAATAGTTGAAGCAAAAGATCACGTCTAACTCCATTTTGTTGTAGACTTGGAAAATGTTCTAAGCTGATTGCTGCTGTCTTGCTCTCTCTCTTGTTGTTTTTCCCCTTTAAGATTTTTAAGAAGAGAAAGAAGAAAAACAAAACAAAACAAAAATACATCAAAATCTTTTCAACTTCTTAAATTCTCTTCCCTCAGAGAATTTATTATCTAGACCCTCTTTGGAAAACCAAACTCAAAGTGACAAAGAAAAGATTTATAAATGAAGCATTTAGGATATATTTAAATTTTATATGGAGGAAGGGGAACAAATAGAAAACATATTTAAGGCTTTAAATATAAATTTAAAATATATATTCCAAAAAAGTTAAGTTTCTGAGAAAACATTCCACTGATATTGCTAAATTGCTAGGCATGAACAGGGTTTTGGTTTTGCAAATTATTCCCCTGGATTAGCTTGCAACAAGATTAGCAAACTTTTACTTTGAATGATTCTGATTGTGAAGGAGTCTTTTGATTCAATCATGTCTTCTAGAGAGATGCCAGTTATCGAGGGCCAAAGGGCCATAGGGGAAAGCAACAAGCAGATCTAACCAGAAAAAATGTCTCAGTCACACACTGCAATAGAGTTTCATACGCACGTATTTAAAATTGAACTAAAAAGGTTTCTCTCAAAGTTGATTTGAGGAAGTGATTTCCTTCCAGTAAAAGTCCACACTCTGCTATTATTCTTTTGATATTGATATCCAAGATGTTATAGATTCATTGGTCACTCTAAACAGAATTTTCCTCAGAAATTACAAAACAAAATGGACATCGTATCTTTAGGCCTAAGTGCACAATTTCTTCTGGGAAATATCACCCATATTATAACAAACTAATTTCTAGGGGAATGATACTGGAATTGATGTGACAGAAATGAGAAAAAAAATGCAAAATTACAGCACTGGTGAGTAGGAGTGAAATGAGCATTCTCAGAAACTTATCTTAGAGTATAAGTCTTAAAGTACAAATCTTTAACACATATTATAAGCCTGAAAATAAGTCACTTTTGCCTTAATAATCCTAGTTATATGAATGTGTCCTACAGAAAGAAATCAGAAAATTATCCAGACACATATATTTCTTTATCATGGAGTACTATGCTGCAAGGAATAAAATCAACTAGTGCTATGAACAAACATGGATTAATTTTAGAAATAGATGAGACATTCAAGAATATATACCATGTGCTTCATTTTTAATAAAAATTAAAATCAAGCAAAACCAACTAATACATTATTTGTGGATAATGGGAATAAATGAAAATAAATTATCATTTAAAATATTGGGGCTAGCCATTAAATCTTAGGAGAAAGAGGGTCCTAATGAGGTAAAATATACACAGTTAAAATTTTAGATACTATTGTGGAAACAATAGAATTTCTTGGACACCTGACTTCTCTTCCATAAATGAAATCACTGCACTGACAAGAAATACACACTTAATAAAACTGTTTTGAAAACCCACTGTTATCTTCAAGTTTTAGGAAAAAAAAAATCTTCCCTGTTAAAATACTAGGGGGAGCTGGGGATGTAGTTCAGTGGTGCAGGGCCTGCCTGGCAAGCACAAGGTCCTGAGCTTGATCCCCGGTATAAAAAAAAAAGAAAAAAAAAAATTTAGGGGGAATACAATTAAAGCAAAAACTCTCATGAGGAAAATGTACATTGATGCTACAAAATGTTGTTCTTCCCCAACACATTTATTTTGCTAGTGTGTTATAGAATTGTAAGTTGTTAGTATTGCTCTTGTTATAGGTAAAGCTAGCAAAAGTTATATATATGTAAGCATGTATATGTGTATATATAAATGTATAGAGATATAAATATGTAAAACTTATAATGATACATGGAATGGAAAGAGCTACTTCTGGAAATATTTTTAATGTCACTGGTAGTGAGAATGATTATTTTGTCTTTAATATTCTAGGCTCTTGATATAAATTGTAAATTTAAATCTAAAGTATGCTTATTCTTGTCAATATCTTATCTTCTTTGAAAGACAGCAATAGATGGAATCAAGGCAGAAGGATTTGGAACAAGATTAAGATCAGGGTTAATGGTACATACTTTAAAAAAAGAAAAGATAATGAAATGGAAATTTTCAGGACAGGAAAATTAGTTTAAAATAGTCTTAGAAAAATATAAAAAAGAATATGAAATGGTAAATTAGAGTAGAAATAAAATATAGGAAGATGAAATTTGATTTTAGATATAAGTGGGAAATTAAAGTGCAAATAAGTGAAGTTATAACTACTAAGTATGAAGTTAAGTATAATTCCACAAAAATTTTAAATTATAATTGTAGCAAGTAAAGTGGCAGTTTGACTCACATCAAGAACAAAAGGAAGAACAGTGAAAAAAGTAACAAAAACTTATACAATGGAGAAAATGGCCATGCAATTTTGGAATGGTGTAAGATGAAAAGCTCAAAATAGAACAGGAATAGATAAAGGAAAGTAAATAATGACAAAAAGAGAAAGGACTTGAGAAGAGCCACAACTTCAGTGTAGCATGAAATTGAAACATGGCAAAAAGATAATACGAAATTTTGAAAAGGCAAATGACAAAAGTGTAAAACCCCCCCAAGTGGTTAAAAAATAAGGTAAAGATGAATAGGTCTTACATGATTCTGAAGAATTAACAAGGCATTGTTATTGGGCGAAACATAAAATGAGGACAAATGATTGATCTCTGTAAAGAAAACGAATAATGAAAAGCTTCAGTAAGAATTTTTTTTTAAAGCTGAGTAAGATGAGATAAACATCTCAGTCAAACACCAAAAAGAAACACATGGAAACCCATGCTTGCTTTAATGGTAGGTCAAACAGCAATGGAAAACTTGCAGAAATGTTTTTGAAAAAGTAAAAGGCCAAAAGAAGGCTGAAGGAATCAGAAAAATAAAATAAAATAAAACCCTTACTGAATGACGACACTGCTAAGGGCACTTTTCTCAATTATTTATCTGTTTCTCAAGTAAGTGGTTATGAGATGTGAGGCAAAGAATAGCACTGAATTGATAACGATGTCAAACACGATTTAAAAGTTTATGAATAGTATTTTCCGTTGTCTTTAATTTGTTTGTTTTGTTTTCTTTGACACAGGGTTTTGTTATGTAGTTCAGGCTGGTCTTGAATTCATTATGTAGCCCAGCCTGGCCTCAAACTCATGGTGATCCTCCTGCCGCAGCTTCCCAAGTGCTGGGATTACAGGTGTGCACCACCATGTCCAGGTAAAGATATTACATATTTAATATGAACAATAAACAAACTGCGAGCAACAAGTGGCCTATTTCTACATAGCTGTATAACTTAGACATCTGCACTCTACACTGAAACTCAACACTTCAAAATTCTACATGTAGGGCTGGGGATTTAGCTCAGTGGTTCTGCTGCCTGCCTTGCAAGCCCAAGGACCCGAGTTCAATCCCTGGTACCAAAAACAAAACAAAAAAATAAATAAATAAAATAAATAAATAAATAAAATTCTACATGTAGGGAATACTGAAATATTATTAAGCAGCAACATGTGAAGTAAGGAGGAATTGGTACCAAAAATTCACTCGTAGAACATGACATTTCTGGAATACACTAGACTTTTCGAATGCAAAACAAAGAGGAATTGTTTGCACTGTTGAGCTTTCAGCATTCTAAACTCCTTTCAGGACCTTGCCTCACTCACAAAGACATGAGAGGACTTCAAATTCTTATATTTTACAACAATATTATAAAGGGACTTCAAACAGTAAAATATATGAAATATATTAACTAAAATGAGTAGCATAAAAATACACACTGGGAATCTAAAGAAATGTATATAATGAGGGGAGACTTCATTTTTTTTGGTGAAATACTCAATAAAAAAGTTTTAGCAAATACAAGGCAGAAGAAAACACTAGGAAATAATCACCGTGGGAAAAAAGTAAGAGTAGTGCTGAATAGGAAAACACATCTTTCAAACATTTAAGTTTTCAAAATTCAAGGTTGAGTTATTTTAGAACATACTGAAGTTAGTTTGGAAAGTTAACATTTTGAGATCCTTGAAATCAATCATTAGAAAACTGCCTAAGGAAAGACCATTCAAAGCCCAAAGGGAAAAGAAAAGCAGCCTATCAAAAGAAATGTCACATGTTAGTTTGATGATAAGACAGGCTAGTAGTAATGGGTTAGGAGAGGGTGGTCTGAATCCATGTCTGAGTTGATGCGGGATTTTATTTCTAAACACACAAACCAGGTAGTCAGTCATTTTCATAAGTTGAATGAGGCAGTCCAGGGCTCATGAATAGCATGAGATCACTGCTTTCCAAGTAGATGTAAAAAATTACTTTACAATTCTTCTAATTTCATAATCTTTGATCAAGCTTTAATGAGTAAACACAGGAGTTGGCTTTCAAAATTTGCCTGAGAAGTCGCATCAAACCACATTCCATAATCATTTGATAAGAGTCATTTTCAATTTCTATGAGGCCATCCTAGTACTATGAATTTAGGACAAAGTGGGGACTAGAACCACAATGATTTGACTTTCATTCCATGACATGTTCTTTTTTTAAAACATACAGAGCCAGCAGGGACTGTGATGGTCTTCCACTGGGTCTTCAATCTAGACTCCCCTCTGTAGGAGGAAACAAGATTTCAGGACATATGACTCCAGCAGCTCACTTTATTTTTGTTTTGTTTTGGGTTTTTTTGCGGTACCAGGGATCGAATTCAAGACCTTGCGCTTGCAAGGCAGGCGCTGTGCCATTGAGCTAAATCCCTGGGCCCAACTACTTATTTTAAAGCAGTCATTTCTTTAAGCAGTCATACATTTAATTTGATCTTTACAATGATCTGTGAGATATGTAAAGAAGATCCTATTCTTACTATCTTATTATTTCCAATAAGGAAATAGGTTCAGAAAGGTAAGAAAGCTATTCAAGTTAATAAAATACATGAAAGTAAAGATTAAAACTTAGATTTTTCTCTAGAACATCTCTATAAACTTCCTAGAGATAAGGGACACTCAGTATTTACTCATCCCTATCTCTCAGTGGAGCACATTAGATTATAAAATAAAATATTTAACATCTCAGTTTGAGGAATTACATTTGCAGTATTTTAAAAGAATACAGAATCACCCTACGCAGGTACTTGATTTAAATATGCATTACTAAAAAAATATAAATATGCCTTACTAAAGCTTTCATAGATGCACCTGAAATTGCACTATTTCTCTTTCTCTTTGGTCAAGTGTCTAAAATCTCAGGTTGGCACAATTACTGAAGCCCAGATCCCTGTGGTGTCTGAACTCCAAGTCAGAACTTACCTAGCCCCTGCCATTTGAGTTCTCAGTCATACGCTTTACATTTGCTTCACATCACCATGCTCTTGAAGGCAATTTTCTTATAGCACAAAGGATTTCATAAAATGTTACAGTATAATCTAACAACTTTACACACTGTTTAAGAAATACAGAAAAGGGCAACTTGCTCTCATTTGCTCCTCAAATGCCAAACCCATATACAGTAATATAGTTTTATGGAGTGTAGTGAGTTTTTTTTTTCTTGGCATTAGACATTACATTATGTTTCAGTGGCATAAATTGAAAACAAAATCACATTACCTGACAAATTTTCAGCAATTTGCCAGTACTAAATGTTACTGAACCCATTAATACGTGTATATTGAGTTTGTTTTATATAAGTTTCTTTTTCCCTTCCTTATAGCCACTGGAAAAAGAGAAATGCAAAGTGAAAGGAAACTAGTTTAATCACTTAACACAGAATGTAGCCTGCAGTGTAAAAAGAGGAGCCTTGCTCCACATTAGCAATTTCGTAAAAACCTCATAGAGTATGTCCATGAACAGGTTCCCAAGCTACCTCTGGATTTCTGGAATATTTGTAGAGAGTTAAATGAACACAGAATCTTTGGGAGACTCCCCTCAGACAAGAATCCTACAGTAGCATATTTTTCTATATTTGAATGTAGGCTTTATTTTCGTATGGTGGACAGAAATTATCAAGGATTGCTATAGATCACAAACTTGTGAACTCCAATAGAATAGTGGTGTCGCTAATTGAATAGGCTAACAATGTATTTGGATTAGGACAGTGTAGGAAAGGTGATCTTTAAAGATTCAAATAAGGGAGCACTGCATGCTGAGTATAGAAGAAATGGAAAATATAGGTCCTGTATTCTCTTGGTAATTAGATATGACAGACACTTGATGCTTGTTACAGAGTAGATGAAGGAATGGGTGATGCTAGGCATTCAAACTGGTGAGTTCCAATGCACACCTGAAGAAAAGAATAAACTAAGGTGGTTTTGTTTTCCTTCTTTGTTATAACACTAGGCAGAATTTTTAGGTATGGATTGCTTGAATCTTACAGTAATCTTCAGGCACTATCCCAAGAAGAAAAGAAAAAGGTAGTTCTGATGGTAATATTCTAATAATCATTTTCATTACCTGTAAATCATCTTGTTTAGCCTGGATTTACAAGTCCTGGAGACAGGACATTATATATTTCAATAGTGGAGCTATGAAACATGTTCAACATACACAGAAGAGATTCATTGTATATTCTGATTTTGTTCCACAAAGAAAATATTATTTAAAAATTAGGAAAAGATAACACAGGTACAATATATTAATAGGAGCCACAGGTATTTTGAAGGACATATTGTGTTGAGGTTGTTAGGAGAGGCAGTCTTCATTTTAATACTATGACACACACAAAAGCATATTCTTTAAATAGTGTTGACTTTATAAATTTTTTGAAAAGATTTTTTTTTGGACCAGGGTTTTCTTTTTTACTTCTCAGGAGAAAAATGATATTCATTTGTTTATCCAATTATTCATTAAGAGGATAAACAACATACCAACATGGGTTCATCTTCTGCTTCTGAATGAGCACTGAAACATTTTTGGTATCTTAATAGCTAATGCATGGCTTATGAAAACTATCATAAAACAAACAGTAAATAAAATTTTTCTGGGATAAGATCTCTAAATAAATCTTTCCAGTGAGCCTTTTGCATTCAAGATGTAATGGGTGATTTAAAAAATTGTTTTAAGCAATGGAGCCTGTATATTTTTTTTCAAAAAAGTTAAATAAGACAAACTAATTTTAAAAAATTATAGATTCTTTTGGATTTTTAATTTTTGAGCTCAAGAAACTACTTTCCTCACTTCAGGGAGATCATTTGCTGATTTAAAATAAATTCTGACTTACTATTCCCAAACTTGTTCATGAATTCCATAGTCAGGCCACTGGAAATCACAGCAAATTCTCAGAACATTCTGCCAGATGTGGCAGGTAGAGAAACTTCGCTCATATTTTGGGACAAAGTTTTCTTTCTAACAAGGTTATTGTGAAAACAGCTAAATAGGTTAGCTTAGAGGAAATGTATAAATGTTAGAGTATTTTAAGATTTCCTTCTTAGGGGTACAGGTTCATATAACACTGCTAGGACAACAGAAATTTGCCCCCCCCCCCTTGAATGGAAAGGATTTTCCACCCTCAATCATCTTGGGAAAAGCATTGATCCTTAAGCTGAAACCCATGACATAATGTCAGAGATTATACAATAGTAAGAGAGAAGGCAGATGATTAAGAAGGCATCTGAAATTACTATCTGATCACAGAAAACTGAAGCTGGCTAAGGACATGCAAGCCCCCAAAGGGGGTCAGTGAGCCAGCTGCCAGAAACACCTGTGCAGTCTTTAAGAGGACTGAACACCCACCTAAAGCAAAAGAACACAGAGCAGAGCAGAAAGTGCACCCCTGAAGCCTGAAAAGTAGTTACGGGACATCTTCTTGAGGACCCTAGCTGTGACCAGAAGAGAAAGATTCTTAGCAAAGGCCGGTGATAGAGCAGCAGGATGACAGGTTGAGTGGAACTATGTGAAAGAACTTCTCCTGAGCAGTTGTGTACTTTTACTCTAGAAAATATTGAGTGGTAACTCAGATTTAAGGGAGGAATGGAGAAAGGGCATTGCCAGAAATTAAACTAAAGAACACCCACACCAAATCACTTGGATTTAAAATAGAAAGGCCTGTGAGTCTCGATAATGAATTTAAGGCCGATTCTTGTAACACATTAGCAAGGCTACCCTGTCCTGCTTATTTGCGTAGTTCCTTACTTCCGTGCTACTTAAAATGTGGTCTGTGGTTGGGTGGCATCAGCATCACATGGGAACACAATAGGACAACAAAATCTCAGGCCCAGCCAAACCTACAGAGTCAGAGTATCTGGCCATTTGGTTATCTGAGTATTGAATCAGTGTATCAGAGTATCTGGGGCTCCCTGCCCATTCTTTTTTCAGTACTGACCATTGAACTTTCTTATGTTCACTAAAATATGAAAAGTACTACTGTAGACGGCACACTGGGGTAGACCTCTGAAGTCAGACCGCCTACATTTGGATCTTGGGTTTACTACTTGCCAGCTGTGACTTCAACCAATCACTTCACCTCTAAAGAAGGTACGGTATTTATACACAATGGAGTACTTCGCTGCCATAAAGAAGGATAAACTTGAGTTATTTGTAGGAAAATGGGTGCACCATGAGACTATAATGCTAACTGAAATAAATTAGATACACAAGCTTAAATATTGCATGATGTCTCTTGTATAAGAACCACAAAATACAAATATGGAGCAAAATAACAGATAGAAAATAGGGAGATAGGTCTTTTGCAAAAGGGAAAGGGAGCGAGAGATGGGAGGAAGAGGAAGTAGAAAGGGAAGAGATGGAAAGGTGTTGAAAAAGAACTGAGATGTGTTATATACGTACCAAACTGCGTACACAGAATGCAATCATTATGCACTGTTAACATGTACAAAAACATACAAAAAGTGAAAAAATATAAAAGGAGAACAGTAGCAGTCCCTGTTTCAATATTATCATAAAGGATGTTCTAAAGCTTGTTTTAGGAAGTAAATAAGATGGGTACTGTGAAGTGTTCTAAATAGAACCTGACACACAGTAAGTATACCTAACCACACTCTAACTACTCAAAGAAGTAAGTTCTCAGTTTCCAAAATACCACGAGTGTCTTTAGTTGCATTGTCATGGCACTGGGCTGACATTTGCCTTTCATGGTCATTTTGACTGGGCAAGAGTCAGAAGTAGCAGGATGCATTTCCAGTGAAAGAAGTGGATGAAGATGAACTGCAAGGTTTTTATTTGATAGAAATCTCCAAAAACATTTTCAACAGAGTGAGGATATGGGGCCACCCAGGACAGCACAACTGAAGACATTCAAGAAAAAGAACTTCCAGAACTGCTTCAGATAGTGACAAGAATAATGACATAAGTGTGTTAAAAATAAGGGAGAGTATTTTGAGGGGGATTGATGACAATATATCTTTTATTATAATAGGGAATAAATAACATTTTATTTAAAAATTCACCATAATTTTCATTCCTACCCAACACCTTTGTATCACTTTTCTGTCAATTCTAGGGTTTGTCTATTTAGGGTTTTGGAATGTTACCATCTGTGGTGAGACTGAAGTATTTATGATTGCACAACCTGTATAGAATTCTTTCTTCATAGTTGCATTTGAAATTTGTACTCTGGGAAATATTCTTTTGGTCAAAACAGTACTTCTAGGAAGTTCCCATGAAAATGTTAGTAAATCATCCACTCACTAAAAAAACAAAATCTTAATTAGGAACTATTCCCCCCACACACACCCCAGTACCGGGGATCAATTAGGAACTACGTGATTAAATGAAATATGGATCGTGGATCATTTAACAGAGTTGAGATTTAGAAGGAATGGGATCTCACATTGAGCCACCTAATGTGTGAAGTAAGGAGCAAACTGCAAGCTCCCCAAGGATATGGGGCGGGATGTGCTTATGAAGTATGTACTTATCAGGGTGATCATGGCTACAGAAAAACCACCTATGAACAATCTTTCTCTAGACAGAAATCTTTCTTCCCGTCCATCTTTCCTGAAATCCTCCAACATCCTTTTCAGTATCAATACTACTTAAAAGTAAGCAGAGGAAAAAAATTCCTCCTCTCTCTTTGCTCCAGTACTCATACAACCAGGCACTGGCCAGCACCTTTGGAATAATTACTGTTATCAGGACTATAGCTTTAATACAATTATGGATGTCAAACTAGTCTTTATAGTTCTGTAGGGAAGTTAAATACAACTCAAGAATATTAAGTGGCTCCAAAAACTGTGCAGAAAGGATTGCACAATTCTTCAAGAATTGTGCTGGCCAGGGGTTTAGCTCAGTGGTTTTGCTGCCCGTTGTGCAAGCGCAAGGACCTGAGTTTGATCCCCGGTAACAAAAATAAAAATTTGGGCCGGGGATTTAGCTCAGTGGTTCCACCACCTGCCTCGCAAGCGCAAGGAGCAGAGTTCGATCCCCAGTACCAAAAAAAAAAAAAAAAGAATGCAAGAATTGTGCAGAAAGAATCATAGTTTTCAAGAAAGGCCCACCTAAAAATATTTCTGAAAGTCCAGCCCTCATTGATTTTTAAGTAGCTTTATTTCTTATTTAGAAATGCTGGGAAAAATCTCAATTAGTTTTCTCTGTTTTATTTTACTTTGGAAAATAATGCTGATTTGAAAAAAGTCATCACAGTTGGGTAAAGTTCTATGAAATAATGATGTGGTATGGCTTTTAGCTAATAGTCCCAGTCCATTTGTAAATCAGAAGATTTATCCTAGAAGTTGTTATATAAATATCAGCAAGGTAGATTTCTTTCATTTATTTTGCATAATTACATTCAAAGTGAATAGTTCTAGCACTCTAAAGCCAATACAACAGTCTGCAGGAGAATGTCTTTTTATATTTATAGAAACATCAGCATATTGCAAAGACATGTTGTGGTAGGTCTGAAATTATTCTGGATATCTACTTACCATCACAAATGAGAGTTAGGGAAAACAGCGTGGTATGGCTAGAGAAGGGAAACTACACTTAAGTAATAGAGGATGTCCTCTAAAAGTCTAAAGTTCATGTTTCTACAGGTTCTCATTGTTCCTTAGTAAAAAAAACACAATACCACAAACAAAACAAAAAGATGAAGAGGAAGTCCATGGAAGACAGTTACATGAGACATCTAAGGATGAAAAGTTGTTTACAAACTATAACCAAACCAAAAGTACTGTCTAAACATTGCTTTGTATTTTTCATTTAGTTCTACCCCACTAATTCTCACTCCAGGAATCCATGCTATAATTAATTCACAAGAACATAAATTCTATCAACCCATATGGGAAGAAGTCAATTTTGGGTCAATCAATGATCCATCTGTAGTTTATGCAAGATTTCTCTTGAATTTCTCTTCACTTATGAAATCAAGCTTTTATTCCCTTTCTTCAGATTTATAAATTCTATTTCTAAAAATAAATTAAAATGATTCAATGGTTTACTTAATTATCAGTTTTCCTCTTGATATTAAGATCTCAGAATCCAACCTGAGGGAGTTTGTGACAAGAAAGAATCACGTTGGCACTGAAATGCAATTTGTTTTATCTTAAATTAATGCTAAGTTCCATTTTCCCGACAAAAATTAGTTATAGAAGTGGAAAGGCCATGTTTCAAAGTTTAATGGACAGATGAAGAGTACGCCTATCTGCTCTTGTTACCCACCTTAGGAGAAAGCATTGTATCTTCTCCATTCATATAAGGCGTTTATGCTGGAAGTATGGAGTACATGGCTTATCTGTTCTACCTATAGTCTCCTGATAGCTTTCACCATGAACAGCTGTAGAATTTAGTCCAATACTTTTTCTCCAACTACTGACGGGATCATATGACCTTTTCCTTTCCTCTGTTAAAATGATGACTTTTGGGGGTGGATCTTCCAATGCTGAACCAACACTGCCAGCCCTGTAACAAAACCACTTTCTACATCCTGCCAGATCTGACTTCTAATAGTTTGTTTTATTAAACAAATTTCTATCTATGTTCATTAACACAATGTTGAGTTCCTAAAATGAGGGGAGAAGTGTTCCTTTTTTCTGCTTTAAATGTTTGATATAATTTATCAGTTAAAATGCTTATGAGCCTGCTGTTGTCATATAGGTAGGTTTTCAAGTTAGGAATATACTTCCTTTAATAGGTGCTATTCCAATTTTATATTTCCACCAGAGTTAGTTTCATTAATTTGTCTTCCAAGGTACTTCTTAGAAGTTGTCAAATTTATTTCAAAATAGATTTTTGTAATATGCTTTCTATATCTTTTTAAATTCTGTAAAATCTGTGGTAATGTCTCCTAGATCTGGATATTGTAATTTTAAAGATGAATAATTGATATTGTGTAATAGGAAGAAAAGGTCTAAAGGAGTAGGGGAAGTGGGAGGGGTAGGGGAAAGGAAAGAAGGGAAAAGAAAAAATATGAGAAAAGGAAAAAAATGGAAACAAAGTCTTTGCAAATAGGGAAGGGTGGAGGGGGTGAAGGGAGGGCAGGGGAGAGTGAAAAGATAAGAACCAAGATGCATCATGTAAAGGTACAAGATCCCAATGATGAATGCAACTGTACTGCATACCTAAAATGGACCAATAAACTTGATGGAAAAAAAAAAGAAGTGGAAAGGCCATTTTTGCATTCACATCAATATTTGTCCAGTGATTTGTTGATGATAAGGTTTGCCTTAAATTCCAAAAGTGCTTATAATCCTTCCTAATTTAAAATAATTTTTAGGTCTTTTTAATTTAATTTGACTATTGATTTTTCCACAGTTTTTGAGGAGCTTGTTTTCAATTTTCACAATGAAATATATTCACTTACCTAATCTAACTGTAGCTGGGTGCCATGGCTCTAAACTTGCACAAAGCATGTACAGATGAATGACTGGAAACATCTGAATAGTTTAGTAGTGCTTAATTCTGGACATACATCTAGGAACACAGAAAGTCAGACTCCTAATAAAAATTCACTACAAGGTGAACATGACTGAAAAAAACAGTGTTTTCAATGGTTTTTAAAAAATCTTGTAAGAGAGGTTCACATAGTTGTACAATACAATTGAATCTTCCCTTTGAATTTCTTTTGATTGTAGATCATTGCTCTCTGAAATATTTCTTGGGATGCAGAGATGCAATATGTTATGGTGATAAAACAATGCAGTTGCAGAAGTCACATGAGGGTCTTGGGGAAAAATATTCAGCAAGTATATCTCAGTTATTACCGAGTACAAACGGCTTCTTTCCATGAAATAGTGGAATCAGTTCACTTACACCTAAAAGTTCCCATTTAATCAATTTTACTGGTGAGGATGCATTTTGCGGCAGGCAGGGATGATGCCAGCACCTTAGTTGGTAGAAAGTATGTTAAAGTTTTCTTAAGTTTATTCAAATGAAAGGACAAAGATTATTTTGTTTCTCTAGCTTATATAGGAAGGGTGAGTATGCTTGATAATTTTTGGCTTGATTAATTTTTATGATTGAATTATAGGTGGGCAGGATGCTTTCTAATATCCTGGATAAATAGCAAAATAAATATCATAGTAGCATCAGAATGCATGTGAGTGGTTCTTCTTCCAGGAATCTACTATTGTCACAAGTTTCCACTAAATGGTTAGAACCCATACACAGAACTGGTTTTCAGAAAATTTCTTACATTAATAAACTGTATATCAAATTTTCTTTTGAATAATGCAGGTGACTTCACTTTAAGAGATGATAGTGATCATGCCTTTTGTTTTGCTTTCAGTTATATAAATGTTTATTATAATTTAAAACTCAGAAAATAAAGTGAAACTGACAATGGCTTTGATAATGTGATAGGAAAAAAAAACAAAACAGTTTCAGAAAGTTTCCTGACGGTGGAGGAGTTACCATGAAATTCTCATCTACTAAAACTTGAACAGAATACTTGAAGCAGCCAGTCCATTCAGTGGAGGAAAACAGTAACTTTCACATTTAAATAACCTGTAAACATAGTCCTACAGTAACAAAATCCTCAAAAGGTGTCAATTTTAACACAGAGGTCAGTTTCCTATATTTTTATTCAAATTATGTAGCCCCCAAATTGACATATCTCATACCAGATTTCAAACAAAAGACCTTTGTGATGATTTCACAGATAGTTCCTTAGAAGTAGTACTGAGAAATGCATATATATATATACACACATATATATACACACACATATATATGTATGCATATATATACATATATATGTGTGTATATATGTGTGTGTATATATATATATATATAGTCACAAAGTGTATAGATCAGGAAAAAGAGCTAAAGTTTAATGTGTCCTCATTAAAAGAATATGATCTATTTACTTACTTCTTCCATGACTAGGAAAATTCAAGCTGTTGGTTCATTTTATTCTGTGCCCATAGGAAGCATTAGTGCAACATGTCCAATAAATTAAAACAATGCTAACTTCCTCAGATCATTATCTATATTACTGTTGGTAGTACACTGAAAGAAGGAGAGCAAATGGGTCTATTCTTATCTCTCTCCATTTACTATTCCCATGACTGGCAGAGTAACAGATGCAAATAAAAACATTGCGCCCAAGGGTGTTCCCTACACAACAGTTAGGATAACTTAGTAATACTAATAAAAAGACTTCCTGGGTAACAATTGCAGAAGAATCTATAGAAATATTATGAATTCTTCTTGGCCTATTTTGTCTACATTATGGTCAGTAATGACTGGCTTTCTACATTTATTATTTTTGGTACTGGGGATCAAACTCGGGACCTTGTGCTTTTGGGGCAGGCGGCAGGACCACTGAGCTAAATCCCTGACCCTGGTTTTCTACATTTAAAATGAAAAGAAATATAGTCTAGATTCCTCTCACGCATCCAAAGAGGCTAGTCAGAAAACTTTACTTTTATTACATTAGCACTGCTCATTCTGTTACTACATGCTTCCTTCCTTGAGCGGTCACAATATAATTCTATCTAATTCTGACTATTTCCCCTGACAAAAATATGTGAAGAGCTGCATGCAAAAATTCACTTACTTAGAGACCTAATATCTCCAAGTGGAGAAAACTATTTATGAGATTAGCTTTTATCACAAAATTGAAATAATATAGCATTTACTACACATCATTGGCACAAAACCCTATTTATAAAGATATATTCTCATTTGGTCTCTTAAGACACTGACATGGAAGACTCATACATCTATTTTGTAACAAGCTAATTGTATATAATTATGGATTCATAATGGATAGTTATTATTTAAACTGCCAATTTAGTTGAGTAGTTCTAAATGAGTAATTGACACCTTATACCTATATATGTATTATTAATAAGCAACTAAATTTATAGTGGATTATCCTGTGCAGTTTACCTACATCTTAAGTAAATATTTTCACACTAGTCCTGACAGATCAAAGCAGTATGCATTATATTGTTATTACAACTTTGATACATTATAATCTAAATCTAAATTAAAGATTCAATTATTTGTGGAAGGCAATTTGGTAGTTACAAGCAAAGTAAAACTCTATCTATTCTATGTTCCCTAAAATTCTAATTTATGGAAATATTCAGAAGAAATATTCACTCAATATTGTAAAATATATAAGCAAGAATATAGGTCAAAGTATGTATCAAAAAAATTAGAGATCAATGTCATAAATAAGTGTAGGATGAAATAAATTGAGTTACTAAACTCTAGAGTGTGAAGTGGAAATGTAGAAATAAAGATGTGGAGGTACTTACATTTAAAAATATATACACATGTATTTTTGGCATCATACCAATTACCAAGTATCATAAACACACATGCACACAATCAGACAAGGGGGTAAAATATAAGAGCATGATCGATTTAACCCTAAATCTTAGTAGTTTAAGCAAATAAATTTAAGTAAAGTATAATAAAGGTAAAGTATTTCATAAAAATTTAGAAAATGAATTTTTGAATTGTATCCTAATTGTTTTATTACCATTATTTTTCAGTGAAATATCGTATTTTTCAAAAAGATGTTCTCATTGTTTCAAAATTCTGTCCGTATATAGTGAGTATTGTTATACTAAAACAAACACTCCTTACATATATCAGGAATGACTCCCATGAGAAATGAGGACACCAGCTAGGTAACTCCAGAAAACAGCAAGGCACATGCAAAACAACTAAATCTTTGGCTAGGATTCCCAAAATGTGCCTCATTCTTGTTAAGAATCAATCTTATACAAGACACCAAATAGCAGGCTACCACTGCCTTTCCAGAATTTATCTAGGTAATAAGATCTTTTGGAGGGGCACCTCACCTCAGAACTTGAGCTTGAGGATATTCTTTGCCCTCTTGGGAATATGAAATATGAAAGTGCATGCTATTATGTCCTGAGACAAAACTTATTTTAATATTTTAAAAAGTACCCTAAGGGAATTTCTGCTTCCAGCCAAGATAGACTGAGAGACTAGATTTACCCTTTACCTAGAAATATAAAAAAATTAAGTATAGGTGAAAATATCATTTTTAAGTTATTGGATACCAGGAAATGAAGGGAAGTACTTTCATAAAGTAAGGCAAGCCTGACAACTGTCCCAAAATGTTCCTGGATCATAGACCTCAAAACAAGGAACCCAGGCCAAGCTCAATTGTGGCCCTGAATTATGGATATTACAGAGTAAAAGGAGACTAAGGAAGATAGAGTTGGCAAGTTAAAGAGTGTTGCAGAAGAGAGCACTGCACCTAGAGAAATTTCATGAATCTGCAGCAAGTGTTTCTTTAATGTTTAGCAGAAAATTGATCCATGCACAAATGCAGAAAACCTATCTTTAGTAGGAAAAAAAAATTCCCAAAGGAATTAAGGAAAACAATGTCCAGTACTCACTCAGTGAAGGAAAAGTGCCTGCTCCCACCATGGAGTCTGAAAAAAGAGCTAAAAACTCACAAAGAATTAGGTACTCAGAAGAGTTCATTTCTATAGAGAAGAATAATTAATCCTAGATGAATAAGACCATAATCTTGGTAGTTTGTTTAACCAATCTTAAAATAAAAAAAGATATGAAAGGGTCAAGAAGCTCTTAAGTAACTTATCTGCATCTCAGAATAAAACTCATGAATATTTATAGAAATGCAAAAATAATGAGCACTTTATATGGTTAAATTTAAAATTTCTGACATGAAAAAAATTGACAACTAAGCACAAAAGCAATAAAATATGACCCACAATGAAGAGAAAAATCAATCAATCCAAACAGTTCTGAAACCAAGACAGATATTATGACTAGCAGATGAGGACATAAAGTAGTTTTTATGCACTATATGTTCAAAGAGAAAGTAGAAAAATGAAAGATAAAAATAAACCTATATCAAAATTTGAGACTGAAAACTACAATGTCTGAGATAGAAAGTATAATAGATTGTACTGAGAACAAATTGAATATTACAGATAAAATCTTTAGTGAATTTAAAAACAGATTGATAAAGCTATGACAAATTGCATAGCATACTTTCAAATATAGATAAGTATAAAATTCATGAACAATGATAAAACTTTAACAGGATGAACACAAATGCAGCTGGAGTAAAGGCTAAAAAATATTTGAGATAAATAATTGTCAAAATTTTCCAAATTTGAGAAAAATCATAAGCCCACAGATCCAAGAACCTGAACCAAATCCAAAAATAAGAAATATGATGACAATTACACCAAGGAACATCAATGATAATTTGCTAAAGAGTAATACATCTCTAGTACCCAATGATAAAACATAACTCAAAATCACTAAAGAGAAAGATACATTATCTAAAGAAGGAAAAATATAAGGAGAAATGCAGATATCTTTTTTGAAAAACAACAGAAGGAAGAATACAATGGAGCACTACTTTTAAAATCTTGAAAAAAAATCAGTCCAGAATTGTATACCTAGCAAATATACTTTTTACACAGAAGACATCCATAGACTTTTATGCCTTTTAATACTGAAATAATTAATCAGTAGGAGAGGAACATTATAGAAATATGGCAAATTCTTTTGGGATGTAAAGAGAATGCCAGATGTATATGATGTATATATGGATATACATATACTAAAGAATGAAAAGCATTTAAAATACCTAACTCAATAAACTCCATCATCTTTTTATAAATGAGGAAACTGGTTTAGAGAGGTTCAGCCACCTAATATTAGGTCAATAGTAAACAAGAAAGATGTTATTAGAACTCAAAGTGACCAAGGCAGAAGTGGGTCAGTGGATTATGTAAACTGTCTTCTTTCAAGAAATCATTGCAAGTTGGCCATGATGATGTTATGGAAATCTCGGAAAGAAATGCTCAAAGACACAGAACTCAGATAAAACAAATAAGATTTACTTGCAACCCAGCGGAACTGCCAGAAACTGGTCTGGTCAGAGTCCCCCCTCTCTCTTTTGTTAGTCTCTTCTCTTTATAATTTTTGTTAGACATTATCACCTTCCTTGTGGTCTTTGATGTGTAAATACAATTCAGGTTTCTACCTACAAGTCACAAACACAAGATAGGCACATATACATTGTAAATTCACTTAGGCATTTGCAACTTTGTTAGGTTAAAATATTATCTATAATTAAATTACTGGTTAACACCTTAAAAATCAAGAGCAAGGAGAAAAGCAAATCTTAAAGGAATACATTACTTATTTTGCTTCTACAATTACCTTCATATTCAATCTACTAAGCTACTTAAAACTTTTTTTCTTTCTATCAATGTAATTTACAGAAAGCTTCAGGTCTACACGTACTTTTGCTAGCAAGGCATGGTAATTGCTTTTTGGTTTGGACATCTGGCCCAATTCAAGTGGGGGGTTGCGGTTAAGAAATGCTGCAAGCATTTCCTTATCTAGGGGTGGTGCTATTGCCTGCAGTCATTTTACATATCCCTTAACAATGATACAAACCCATAATCTCAGCATGCTGGAAGGCTGATGGAGGAGGATGCCAACCAAGTTCAAGCATAATTTGGGCAACTTGGTGACTCTGCCAGACCCCATTTCAAAAAAAAAAAGGGTGGGATATAGCTTTGGTGCAAAGGCCTGGGTTCATTTCCTGGTACCACAGGAAAAAGAAAGAATCAAAGAAAGGAGAAAGAGAGAAAGAAATTAAGAAAGAGGGCTATTGGAAAGACATTGTTTTTAGTATTATCATCCTTTTTTTTTTTTTTTTTTTTTTTTTGGTACTGGGAATTGAACTCTGGTCCTTGCTTGCGCTTGTGCACCAGGCAGTGAAACCACTAAGCTAAATCCCTGGCTCGAGTATTATCATCCTTTTAAATGATTATTATTCCTGGGGTCCAATTCCAGTGCGTGGGATGATTGGAAATTCATGTCATTATCCATCCGAGTTTTGCATGATAAATAACAACTCTAATCATTCATTTAATATAGCTTAAAATCCCTATATAAAATATGCATTTTTCCTACAAATGTAAAGTCTCATTTTAAAACTCCAAAATACATAACACAATGTGTAAGATATATGTATGTATAAATATATATATGTCATTGAATATATTTTGGATTTTTCTACTAGGCTGTAATTATGGTATGTAGTACTCTGCATACTCATGTTTTTATTCCTAGTTCAATTCTGAAACAGCTATTATTCATTCATGAAATCAGCAAATGAACAAAATGAAATTAGTGAAATAGAATTGCTAGAAAAGTTTTCTTTCTCAGTAGGTTTAATATTTAATATAAGGAATGTTCAAGGGTTTCCCTTATTCTTTCTCAATTCATTTCTTTATTCTTGTTTTACTTTCATTTTTCCCATGAATTAGAATAAATGACAATTTTGTTAGTTGTGTAAGGAATCTTCTAGGTCAGCTGACCTGTATATTCTGGTTCAACTTAAGTTTTAACTCTCCTGGTAAATGAAAAAATTACTCTTAAAAATTACCAAAAATGATACTTAAGTCTTAGTTATTTTATTGAATAAATATGGGTGATTTTTATCATTCATAGGCATAGCATCAATTTTGTTTAATTTTCCCAAGTCCCTCTTGGAAGCAGGATGATTCTATGTGCATGAAGGAAGTCAAAGTTCAAGAAGTAAATGACTAATACATGAATTCAAGTTACTTTTTATTTGGTTTCAACATTGGTCTAAAACATTGTATCATCAGAGCTTTTGCTCACTTCTTAAAAAGGAAGAAGGCCATTATTACCTTAATATTTCTCCATTAAGCAATGTGTAGACCACAAACATTAGATTAATTAAGGATGCTTTGTAAAAGTATAGAAATCTGTTTTTCCCCTTGCCCGCCCCCTTCAAGATGAAAGTTCCTGTGGTTAAAGACTAAGATTTTGTGTTTTACACAAGTTTGTAAGGACCTCTGACACATATGAAGTCTTTAGAAATTAATGGTAATTAACTAAAATTCAGGTAATAGGCTGCCTTCCTTTCATCATAAGCAACAGAAAATTAAACATCTAATGGGACATAAAACTGACACATCAGGGATTGCAAGATGAGGTGATGGAAGGACTAAAATAGATCCTGGTTTCTGTCTCCCTGCATCTCACTGTCCTCCCATTAAACTGGTTCTTTTCAATCAGGCTTTTCTCTTGTATGGGGTAAGTAGAATCTATCTTCTCCAAATTGCTCACATTCTCATGGTAATAAAAGTGAGAAAAACACAAAACAAGACAAAAGTGATTCAATAAAACTCAGTAACTCTGTACAGCCAACCTTGAGTCACCTAACCCTGCAGTGAGGTGGATTTATTTGTTGTGGGAGGACATGATGGAAAGAATGGTCCTCCACATAGAAATAGTATATGATGAGTGGGGGATATACACACACAATTCATATATGTACATACAGTATGTGTGTACAATAGATATACACAAACAGAGAGACAAAAAGAATGACACAAGAGAGAATACACATTCCTTAAACAGTTAAGTGTGGAATTTTCTATGTTAACTTCTTCCCTAAAAAAAATACTCCACCTCTCATGGTATATCTTTTTCAGCAGGCCAAGGAACACTTCACCATTACCTTGGGAATTAGTTTGAAACTATGCAGTAATGCCCATGTCCCAGTTTTAACTCCGTAGATTTTCTTTTAGAAGAAAATGGGCTCCTTAGGCTACAGACTATTTTGGGACTTTTGTGGAACCCTGAAATGTTAAATAAAATAAGAAAATGGAGCTATGAAAACAATTGGTAATCCAAGAGTGAAGGGAAAAAGGGAAAATCAGAACCTAATGCTCTGCATTAGAGAAAGTGCATCATCCTAGGAATTTGCCCTTTATGATCTAGTTATCATTCCCAACTGTTTTTCCTGACAGTATCAATTCAATGATTTCTTGGTAACTGAAAAATTATTTTTGTAAACTCAACCAAACCAATAAGAGACCATTTTGGAAAAGGAGAACTGTGGAAGCAGTTTACCTAATCTCAATTGCCCCAGTTAACAGAGCATTTTTAGTGTCTACAAGTAGCTCCAAGAGACTTTGGATCCAAATTTCTTTTGTGCTCAAATATTTTATGCCCATCCTTCTTTTGAAACTTAGATTCCTTTCCTCTTATTTTCATACTACGTGTTTTGTCAATTATATTTAAGTATTTCAAAATACCAACTACATCCATGGTAATTAGTCTTAATTTGAATACCAAGAAAATATAGAAATAACAAGGTTAATTTTAATCAGCTCTTACATGTTTATTAATTTTGCAATTTTGAATTTTGTAAATAAATAAGAGTATGTCATTGAAAGATTTTTTTTTCTCCACAGAGATTTCTGGCGCTCTCCTAAAATTTTGGAGTGATATTTACATAATCCATGACTGTCCTTTTTGAGACCTATTTGGCATATTTACTGAAATTTTACACATGAATAAAGCCAAGAGCCTAGCCTTAGGTAGTTTAGCCAGGTACTGAAACAGATTAGCAACCAAACACTGTAATAACTATTGTACTAGAGGTATACAATAGCCATTGCAGGAATATGTGTGAGGACAGCTATGTTCTGACAGGGTTCATGAACTGCTCTGGGAGATGGTCCGTTCATATAGACAAAAAAGGAAAATAGAAAGTAAATTATTGTGACAGAGTAAAAAGCATTTCACTCAAAGACAAGAGCATTTACAAAAGCTTGGAGCAAGTATCATACATTCTGGATGATAGAAGTTTTTCCATATGTTTTGAGTTGGTGGTTTCTTACATTCCGGTGAAAAGAAGTAAACAGTAGTCAGATTATAAAAGACCCGACCTCTACACTAGATGTTTTTGAGATGGAGATAGAGAACCAGAAGTACTAATAAAGATCATAACAATGGTGTTGAAAAGTTGCTATGGACTATACATTGCTGGAAATATTAATTAATACTCAGAATATTCATGAAGGAAACTGAGAGAAAGAGGCCCAAGAGTATTTTCTCATAACGCTCAGTCAATAAGTTCTGAGCTTGATATTGAGCCTCGTTATATGACTAAGAGTCTGAAACTGCATTGTTATATAGCTATACATACACATACATATATAGTAATATATATAATATTGTTCCAATGAATTACAAAGGAATGATTATATTTTGTATTTTAAGTAGAAGTGTACTTACGGTAGATCTCTAAAGGATAAATCAAGGAGACAAGAATATTTTAAGAACAGAGTCTGGAGATAGGACAGAATTAATGGAAGGAGGTTGCTTTGCAGAGTGTACAGGCAAGGACTAACTGATGAGTTCTACAGACAGAGAAGAAAACTGGCAAGAAAATTTGGGACAGTGAAGATTCTAGGATGACTCTCAACGTTATGGTTTTAGGAATCAGTAGAAAATGCAAAGCTATGATTTCTTCTTACTAATCCAGAAAATATAGAAAGAAAACAATGTGTAAGGGTGAAATTTAATGAGTTTAACTTTTCAAACAGTGAAGTGGATTGTCTGTGGATATCGAAGAGATCTGGCTTACAACATATTTTAATGAATGCTTCCACTTCTCTCTAAGGGATGGCATATCATGCTGATGAATGAGAACGTTTTCTTCATCTGTTCTCTTTCTAGTCCAGGTAGTAATCAAAATCAATCTATTATGACCCCCACCTAAGTTCATACACCTGTACTTTTCTTAACTTGATTTATCACAGAAAGACAGATCTTCTCACTTCCTTTTGTGTTTGTTTGTTTGTTTGTTTGTTGGTACCAGGGATCAAACTTGGGTCCTTGTGCTTGGGGGGGCAGGCGGAGGAACCACTGAGCTAAATCCCCAGCCCTCACTTCTTTTCTTGAAGGAAGCATGAATCATGCTCAGTGGGGAAAACACAGCATTGGGAGCCTTAAAATACTGAATTCCTCATCTCCCCCAAGTCTCTACTCCAATACTGCTTTCCCTTGAAAAATATTTACAAATAAAAAAGACTCTTCCCCTCAGTCCTTTTTATTTGCAAACACAAACTCATTTAAAGAAGTTGTATGGGATATTTAAAATATTTCAAAACTAGGTAACAGCGATCCACAAGTTGCTTTTATAATTTTAGCACCTCCTTAAGAGAAAAAAATATTTTATTTTTGACATTAAATAAAGTAATTGTCTCTAAGTTCATTTATATTAATTCTTGACAGTGCTTTGAGGTTTATTTCCTACTCCTGATGACAGCTGTCTGCTTTGGTATAATAGCTGTCCTTTTACAATTCACTTTCATTGTGCCTCTAAAACACAAGTACGACCAAAACTCCTCGCTACAATTTAGTTATCCTGGAGCGTGTTCAAAATTCAAGGTCCATCATAAGTTGCCCTCCCTGTACTTTCCCTGTTCCCTCTCCAGCTACTCTACCACATGTCGTTGCCTCAGAGGTGCCTCCTAATTCTCTAGTCCTGGCCATTGACTAAGTTGTTCCCTCTGTTGGAATTTCCTATTTGGGCAACACACAAACATTCACCCTAATCATTGGCATTTCATACTTACCTAACAAAATCCAGTTAAAATGTTAGTCGGTATTTTTCTCTATTTTCCTCAAGCTTTTTTTCAGCAGAATAAATCTCTTTATGTTCCAGTATCACTTTGAAATCTTACTTTGTATTCTATTAGAAAATCTTTGCATATCTCTAGCTCTTTTCACACTGTTTTGTAACTTAGGGTTTTTTTCACCTTGCTTTCTCAGAGTATCTTAAAATTTTTCTCGAAGATATTTTGAGTTTATGTATTCATTTTAATAATAATCTAAAAAATACACTTGAGCATATTTAAAATCATCTGGTTAAGCATTTATAAATAGATATTATTGCACTATTTAAATACTAGCTTGCGTTTACATTTTAATCATGTTGGACATAAGTCATACATTTTATTTTTATATGCTAATGGGTAAAGAATGTGGGATAGACTCAAACTATATGATATATTTCTCGGAATGGTAGGTCTAACAACTATGGCAACAATGTCATACAAAGAAAGTTTTTCATAGTTCAAAGTAACAAAAAGAGTAGAACAGCAGTTTTTGTAATTGTTTGCTACATAATTGCCCCCAAATTAAATATTATTTATTGATCTTTTACTTATGTATACATTTGGCAAACCACATATGATTTTTTGTCATATGTTTTAATGATTTTTTAAATTTAAAATGTTTTTCAAATACTCAAATTTCAGAATATCATAGTTTTTTATTTTTTTCTACTAAATTTGAAAAGTGATATAAATAAGAGAGGAATCTCCTGCTTATCTAAGTATTCTTGTATATAGGGCAATCCTAGAAATAAAATAAGGACTCAATAACTTATTCTCAGACAAATTTTTTACAAGTTGTATTAATGACATATAATTTACCATCTTAACTATTTTTAGGTATACAGGTCATTAATATGAAATATATTCATACTGTACACAAACATATGACTGTAATGTTTTCCTCTTATAAGACTCAAACTATATACCCATTTAAGGACTCCCCAGTTCCTCCTGCCTCCAGCCTTTATTTACCACAATTCCACTTTCTACTCCGTGACTTGGACTACTTCCGACTTCTCATATATAAGTGAAATAATACAGCATCTGGGTTTGCGTTTGGTGTGTGTGTGTCTGGCTTATTTCACTTAGTATAATGTCTTCAAGATTCATCCATGTTTTCACATGTGTAATACTGTATTCATGCTATAATATTCCATTGTATGCATATACCATATTTTGTTTTTCCACTCATCTGTCCACTGACATTCTCTGGCTATGGTGCACAGTGCTGCCAAACATAAATGTAAACTATATCTTCAAGATTCTGCTTTCAATCTTAATACAAATATTTCATACTAAGAGATAAGCTACCAATATCCATATTTGCTGTGGCTCAAGAGGGCGTTTTTAATCTTTAAAGATTCTGGATGCTTCTACTTTTTTTAGAGGCAGTAAGACACATCATATCAAAAGAAGATCCATCCATATTTGACATTTAAATAACTATTAATTGGTAAATATTATTGTTTGTAGTTTTACTTTGGAACCTATTTGGCTATACATCACTAACTTAATTTATGATTTACTCACACTCCTTAATAGTCATTTTACATTTCCCAACATTATCATAAAAGAAAGCTTTCTACTCTGAAACTTATTTTTAAATGTTATAAGCTTTTGATGACATTAAACATGATTAATGTAGTTGATATGCTAATTTGTAGACATTGACTTAAACATGCATTTATATCAAATTTGGTTTTGTCCTATATTTTGAGAAACTGCTTATTTTATATCTCAAGCATTTTAAAGTCAACTGACAAGGTGTTATGGCTTATGTCTACAGGTCCTCCCAAAGACTCATGCACTTATAGGTGGGGCTTTTCAGATGTGGTTGGATCTAAGGCGCATGATACTGGGAATAAGGGTGTGTGATAACTGGTTTAGCATAATTTTAGGGGTTGATAATGGCAAGCCCACCCAGGGTACGAGTGGTACCAACCAATAGCCTATAGCCTAGATGAAATATAAAGGAAAAGATGGAAGGCGGGTTGCTCGCTGCTGCCTTCTGCCTGCCTTGCCATAGACTGTTTCTCCTCTGCCATGCCCCTCTGCTGTGTAGCCCTGCCTTGAAGGCAGATTATGGACTGAAACTGAAAACTCTACAAACTGAGCTAAAATAAACGTTTCCTTCTTTAACTTGTGGGTGCCAGGTATTTTGTTTCAGCAGTGAAGAAGTAATTAAGACATAAGGTCATAGGCCCTAAACACACAGTCTATATACTAAATGGATTAAACCACTGAGGATCAACTACTCCACTTCTACAGCTAAACTTTTACAGTTACAATGCAACACTTTTACAGTTAAAATGTAAAAGGTAAAATGTAAAAACTGAGCTGCCGGGTTTTAATGTAAGATGTGAGAGAATTAGTGGACTTAGAGAGGCCCTTCTTATGCCTACAGTAATCTTCTTCGAGAGACAAATATTTAAAGTTAAAATATATGTTGCAGGGGAGGGTCAAGAAAAATGAATAGAAAAACTTTGTCTCTTAAAAAATTGAAACCATTAATAAATTTAGTAGACTCAGAGTACAGAAAAGAAAAAGTGGGTGATTTAATGGGGGCTAAAAGCTTCCAAATGAGCTATCCCAATTTGGGGTGGGGGCTCATAGATACCTTTATGCACAATGTTTACAGTTGTTCCTCTTGCCTTTCAATTATCTGCTCTTTAAAGTCCAAATTTTTTCAGTCATTCTTCAGGGAAAGCAACAAAAAGTTTTACGTCAAAGCAAATGAAAACTGGAAAGACTGCTATATGGAATTTCAATTAAATATATGTCTTCAGCAGGCATTATTTAACTTTTAGAGTATCCTGACTCATGTAATACTTGTTTAAGGTGTCACAAAAACACAACCTGATTTTAACATTCTGAAAGAATGTCCATCCAGTAATTAGTACTGTAACAGCTACTTGCAACTGTTCTCAGTAGATAACTGGGAGGCTTATGTGTAAACTAAACAGACTTTCAATGGGAATCCTTTAAAAACATACAGCAAGTAATCACACCAAAATATTAATTTGCACTCAAACACTTGATACCACAAGACACTCCAATTATCTCTCACTGTTTAAGCCAGAAGACTTTTCCAGGCTTTAAACTAGTCTCTAAAGAGATTTAATTCAATATTACTTACTCTAAAGCAGTCAGCATGCTCTTTTTTTGACCTTCAGGTCAATGAGAGTGACCCAACTGAGACCCAATCAAATCTAAATATGTCCCCCCCTAAAGAACTATTCGCAAGGTTAATTGTATCTTGGTTCTATTTGCTGAATAAGGAATCAATTAAAGAGAATAGCAAAAGAAGCCATAAATGGCTCCATGAAATATATAGAAGTGAGCCACATATGGAAACAGATTCACATTGCTTTCAATCCACATAGATCTCTACTAGACAGGAAATAAACTCACAGCAGAGACATTTTTCATGCCTTATATCATCACTGTAATCAATACCAATTTTACTCTTGCATCAAATCATGTTATTTAGGAATCCAAAGAGGATAAAACAGATACCTAAGACTATTAAGTTAGTTGTCTGGATCTGAATGCTATTGCGATGTGTTTACTCACTGCATTGTGGGGAAATACAATACTAAAACACATAGTTCTAACAACATATTGGGGGTTGGAAAGGAAGGTTATAGTTAAAGAACTGATATGTATTAATATTCAAGGTTCATGTGGGCATTGAAAATTTCATATAAAAAGAGTCCAATTCATAAAGGAATATAATAGGAAGAGAAAAATGCTTTTTACAAGAAATGTAAAGGGCCACAGTATCTAAATCCTTAACAACATGTTCAGTTATAAAATACAGTAATACAAAAGAGAAGGAAACTATTCTTTAAAATCTTAAAATAAGGGCAATAACCATTAGAGGACTTGGAATCACCAAACATTATTCTTAATTCTTTAGGCATATTTTCACATTCTTCACTACAGTCCATCAGGAAACTGAGGCTACAGATCTTAACTTGTACCCTCATGGCCAGAAAACAAGGCAAATGAAGGAGCCAGAATCTGGAATTTTGCAGCTGATTCTTTAACAACATCATCTACCTATTTTCAAAGCTGCAACAAACAGACAAAAAGACAATCCAGTGAGCATGGAATCTTGTACTCAAGTGATAACTGGTCTGAAACTCACAATTATGGAGGCCTCACAGAGCGTCGAGTTGACACTCTGAAACAGAAGGGAAAGTCATTGGGAGCCAACAGTTACGACCTTAGTCAACCAAAGATCTTCACATCCTTGCCACGAGAGCCTAGTATCTCTAGGCAGTTCCAGTGTTAACACTTCCTGGGCTTATTCTGGACAACGTAAATGTGACATTTTACCATGTCGTCGGAGATGAATTTGGGAACTTTGGATATAAATCTGTTTCCTGCATATGGCCACAATAATGAAGTGAAATTCTGACTTTCCTCTCTAAAATGTACCAATATTGGTATTTTAGGGTCAAAAATTGTCCTTAGTCAATCAGGAGTCTGCCTTTACTCGTGTAACAATTCATCCACACATTCATTCATTCATCCACACATGCATTAGCCAATACTGCAGGGAACTGAGCTCTGTATTGAACTTGAAGGTGGTTTATGTACTTATATAGGGAAGATATGAATAAACCTAAGCTTTCTAGTTGTAAATGTCATTCTGACAACCTTGTATTTTAAACTACATTTAAAAATTGCCCGTAAGTGCTTTTTCTTCTGCTTAAGTCTAACACACAGCTTCTTTTCAAAGTTTGTGTTCAATTCAATCACTTCCTTAGAAAGATGTGGAACTGTTTACCAATTTCATACAATAATTAGTCATTCTCCTTAATTACCCTCCCAAAATCTCATTGTTTGGATGAAAGGTGGTCAGAAAATTTAATCTTTATTCCATGGCACCTTCAAAGAAGTTTGCTTCACAGTAGCGTTCTCACTCTTCCTATCTAACAGCTACTCTCACACAGGAGTTAAGCCAGGACTTGAACTATCACATCAGCATTTGAGTCAGGATTAGCTATCAAAGGAAGGCAACCATTTACCAAGCCTCAGGAGGAAGGCTGACTTTCAGAATAATTCTTCCCCCACGGAAGTAAGACTAACACATTGAAAGGGTGAGACAGGGTCACAGAGCAAGTAAGATTTGTTAAACAGTAGCTGTGTGCTAAAATCAATGACTATTGTGGGAAGGCAAGACAAAAAGATGGAGTAGCCAAGTGTAGAGTCAGAGGGGAGACTGAAGCAAGAATGCAGCTCTTCATCTTTACTATGCAAACCTTTGAACTGAGTAACAAACTAAATACCCAATACTTCCTTAATGGCTTAACATGATTTTTGGTATTTGGCTTTATGTTTTCCTCAATCACCCAGGAAGGACCAAGCGAGTTCTATAAAAGAAATCAATCTCTTAAATGGCTCAAGGTAAAAATATAGATCAAATTCACTGAGAGACATAGTTGAGTAAGGACTCCTCAAACATGACATATGCCCAAATTGTGCCTGTATTACTGAACTTTTTTATTATTGTTTTTAAAACAATGAAACAACTTTATTGAACTAAAAACCTGCATACCACATGATCCACAAACTGAAAGTGCAAGATTCAATATATTCCAGCGGATTAACAGCACTGTACAACTATAACTGTAATAAAACTCAGTGTATCTTTTGATTGCATT
The DNA here is from genome assembly GCF_053883595.1 of Heterocephalus glaber. Taxonomy (NCBI): domain Eukaryota; kingdom Metazoa; phylum Chordata; class Mammalia; order Rodentia; family Bathyergidae; genus Heterocephalus; species Heterocephalus glaber. The sequence continues at coordinate 22,748,837 of NW_028258377.1, forward strand.
TTACTGAGGCATTCAAGAGAAGAGGCTGCTTAGATCTTTCAGTACCAAAGAAATGTTTTTATCTGCTTCCTTTCCTGGTATAGGTGCCCTTCTTATCATAGAGTTGTTTTTACTAAGTAGCAATTATACATGACTATGATGACTACGTATGGGGCCACACACAAAGTTCCTGACCTGCACCTGCTTGAGCCTGATAACTAGGCTCTTCAACAAGGCCCTGTTGTTGTGTCTTTTATGAAGTGTGTGCTCCTAGGAAGTAGTCAGTATCAAGGAGCTGCTATTAATCCACTCTTTGAAGGATTTTCCTGGAAGCTGGTCACATGCTGAAGTGAATAACTTTCCCAGTGGGAACTAAGCTAAGCCTGGAAATGGCTTCCACATTGTGTCTTGTATCCTCAAGCATGCTTAAATTAAACTGTGTCACATATATCTGGGAAGATATTGTACTGCTGCCTCATTTCATAAGTAAAAGCACAACACAGTTACACTCCACTGACATGGTCTCATCACCATGGACTATGCATCTAAGTCATGACAAACTTCACAAGGCCACTCTCTCTGTATTAAATTTCCCTTTCACCAGATAGCTCTCCCAGGGATGTCCAATCTGTGGCCCACTGGCTTCTTGACCTCTTTTCTTAATGTTATAATAACAAATATATGTACAAAAGGAAGTTTGTTTAGTTTATACATTAAATTATGATGCATTTTATAAGTGGCCCTAGAAATTTCTCTTCATTCAGTACTGCCCACGGAAGCCAAAAGATTGGACTCACCTGCCTGTGGAAAGATGTTGGATTTCATTCTTAATGCGATAGAATATTAGTAGAGATTTTTTCCTAGAGGATTTACATAATTCAACATTAATTTTTAACACAGTCTCAATTTGGAGAAAAAGTGCTTCTCTCGATTTCTCCCACTAAAATTCTCATTTAAACTGTCAGTACCTTTGCTGGGAACTACTTTGGCCATTTTGGTAATCATGTTGATTTTTTAATCAATCAGTTTTTCATTATTATTATTATTATTTATTTTTATTTTTTTGGTACTGGGGATTGAACTCAGGACCTTGCATTTGCGAGGCAGGTGGTGGCACCACTGAGCCAAATCCCTGGCCCTCAATCATTTTATTATGATAATTTACATAACATACAGAAAAGGTGAAAGAATTGTGTAGGAAAAAAAAATCCTATACCTACCACACTGAATAACATCTAAATTCTTTGCCACAGTTGACCAGGCCCAACCTGTTCTCTTATCTACATGTCATGTGACCTCCTTCCAACTCTCCTTCCTATTGCTCATATCCAGGCACATTGTCATTCTTGCACTGTTCAAACATGTTGAGCTTTTCCTGATCCAGGGCTTCTTTTTTTCTCTCTGCTAGGTCTTGCCCTGACCCGGGCACTCAGACACCTTTTCCTGTTCTCCCTCTCACAAATCTATCTTCTGCCCCTGGTAACTTTCTTAAAACAATTCTGTACCATACTTAGTTGTACATAAAGCAGCCACTGCTGTTGAAAATTCTCTTATATATTAATTTTGGTGTTCATTTCCTTTGTATCTTATTTCATTAAAATGTGAGTTCAAGGAGACCTAGGACCTTGCCTGTTTTAATCACATCCAAAACTTGATAGCTTAAGCAGGACTTAAATTTATAATAGGGATTGGAGTCAAATTAATATGTGTTGTATGAATTTATAAATATCATGATTCTACGGCTAAGCAGAATCAATTTTGTTGGAAGAAACACAGTTCAAAGAGAAAAAACTCTAAGATGTAGAACACACAGCCACTTGTGTATACCTGTATTTAGCAGTTCGTGAGGGAAGGGTACTTCTCAGACAAGAGCAAAGGAGGCATCTGTTAACTAGATGACTTATCAATATGGTCCCCTGACCACTGTAGATATAGTCACAGTGGACCTACCTATGTTGGGGACTCTTATCATTGATATCAAGGGAAGAGCTACACACAGAGAAGAAACACTTGACTTTTCTCCATTGCATGGACAAAAATATTGTGAAATATTTAAAGATGCTGAATTGGTAGCACTGCATTATCTATAAAATATTTCTAACCTATTGCAACTATTTTGAGTATATCCTTTTAGGTTCAGTTTGACATTTCTTACAAATATTGTGGATGATATTTTTTTCCTTCATAACCTTCTTCTTAGCACCATGGAAAGCTTCAGGATAAAAAGAGAACTGTGGTGATTTTCCTACTAATTAGTTGCTCTTATTAAAAAGAGCAAGATAATTGATTTTAGGATGCACTACCCCTTATTAAGACCTAATTAAGCTGTATATCAAAGACTAATTAAATGGCATTATTCCATCTCACTGATGAGTCTTGATGCTTGGTGAATAGATTTGGGTGGTAGATGAATACTCTTGGAATAGATTTCACAGCCAGACAGATAAATATAGATGAAGAAGCTGAGTAAAGGGAATTTTCGATTATCTAAACCTAACACACTTATTGGTGTTTCTTCAGCCTGACAGTTTGAAATGCATAAAATGAAACACTTAAATACAAATGCAGCACTGTGGTAGGAGAGGGAACAATGAAAGAGCACCCTTGGAAAACTGAAAATTTAAATATGCCATTAATCTTTCCAATGAAAAGGTGGGCTGGAGAATTGAAGGTATTTATTTATGTATTTACTTATTCTGTTGGTGAGTCAAGGCACCGGGCTTTGACAAACCTCAGATAAGAGCTCATTTATACCAGTCATAGATATCTAAAAACCTCAGACATCTTTAAAGTTGCCTATCACCATCCTTGCTGGGTTGTTCTTGTAATGCAGGGTATTAGGGAGAGGAAAGGGAGAGTGGTAAGAGAATGTTATCATGGTAAAGAATCTGTATACACTACAAGCCCAGAGATTGATGGATCTATAGCCCAGTCAAATAGAAACTGCCCTTAACAAATATTTGCAGAGTAAGAGCTATAAATAAGACAAATATTTTTCATAATTCTATCCTATAAAATGCTATCATTACAAGCTAATATTTTCAACAGCAAATCAACCTATGGTGTCAGTATTCTATTTGACAGAGAAGATCAGATCTTCCAAATGTTATGCAAATCCAGTCATTGTTTTAATCCCATCAAGCTGACCGTGCACTGCCAAGTCTGTGTCTTCAAGGCTGTGTCACTGTGAGAATGAAAACTCATCATTCCATTTAATCTGTGAGGTCTTAACCTCCCTGGATTATAATGGGCGTCTTTCAAATTCCTTAGCCCTTCATAATGCAGAAGCTTTTGAATAAATCACAAGATATTTGCAGAAAGTAATGATTTCACTATACAGCTGGGCTATATTTGATTGTCTTTAATAATTACCTTCACTGGCAGTATAATAACTTGCAAACAATAACATCAGTCATATGTCACTTTTCCACTCATTACTGGCCAAGGTACAACCCCCAGAACCAATAATCTACACTGCTGAACATCTAAATTAAATGTCACTGTGTACTAAGTCCAGGTTATTCATTTGAAACTGAACTTTTTCAACTATAACATGTATTTTGAATTATCTGAAGGACATCTACCCTTGAACTCTTTTTGCATTAATACACACAGAACTGGAGGTAGCCGCAACCTCACTAAGAAAAGCTGTACAAATAGAGAACTGAAATCTCTATTACAGGAAAATGAGTAAACGATTTATTTTTAGCTACCTTTACAGAACTCATGGGCAGGAGATAAAGAGTTTGACTCAAGTATTTCAAAGTTGTCATCCTAGGTATTCAGTTAGATTTAATCGAGTTTATGATAATATTTAGATTAGTCAATCTAGATGAACTTCTACTTTTTTCATTTCATGTAAAATTATGGATTTCAACATAAGTTTTGATACTTATACAGCGTACACAATTGCTGAAAAAACAATTGATTAATAACAAATAGAATCCTTTTGTTTTAGACCTTGTGCCTGTTTTTTGCTAATAGAGGTAGAACATGAAGGAAAGATGAAAACACGGTTGAATTAATCTCTTGGTTTTATATCTCAAGGGGAACAAATCTTTCATGAGCCAAATGTTGAACCCATAAATCCAGGCCTCTAATCAACAATATTAACAGGATAGAAATAGAGACAAATTTATTAATTTCTTTGAGATTCTTGCAAGAAAAATGCTACTGATGTGGTTGAAGAAATATTAATGGATCATGGAAGCAAAGATTGATAGAAAATTTAAGATAATATAAAAATGAGGGGCATTTTTGACAGTTGCAGACATCCAGGCACCTAATAACTGGTTCACAATCATTAAACTATCATTAAACAGAAAATATCTTTATCTAACTGCTCAGAAAATTATTAACATTGAATCTGATCTCATTAAGACCCAGAAAGTCCCAAGGTAGTAACAAAAAACAGTAGTTTACAAACAATGTCTTTAGGTTAAAGACCCTGTTATGGCTTGTGTTTAGATGTCTCCCCAAAGCCTAAAATAGTCAAAGGTGGGGCTTTTTAGAGGTGGATGGATCTAGAGTGTGTGATTCTGTGCTTAAGTGTGTGATATTAGAATTGGTTCATGGTGCTATGCTAGGATTAAGGGTTCCCCACCCTCGATATGAGTGGATAGAATATCAGGGACAGAAAGTGGGCTGCTGTGGTCGCTGCTTGTCACTTTGTGCTTGCTGCTTTTGCTGCCTTTTGCCTGCCACGAACCCTTCCTCCTCTGTGTTGCCCCTCTGCCATGCCACCCTGCCTTGGGACCAGCCAAGTCTGAACTGAAACCTATACAAACTGTGAGCTACAATAACTTTTTTCTCCTTTAACTTTGGGTGTCAGGTATTTTGTCTCAGAAACAAGAAAAGTAACTAAGACAGACCCAGAAGTTTTTCACACAGATGATGGATAACACATTAGAAGACACGGAAGACATTACAATTTTGACGTGAACTTCTAAGTATAATAGAATTCCAATGCATTAAGAAAGGATCCCATGTCCCAGTAAAATTGGCTGGTGAAAATGTGCTTTAGTTTAGCAAAACTGACATTCATTTATGAACAATTTAGGAAGTCTTTATGTCCACATTACAATCAATGTATAATATGCATTGTCTCCTCATGGCCACTGGCTTCTGCTTAATGGCAGTGATAGATAAGAGCTTAACTTGTGCTTGGTTTGGCAGATTTTCACAGCTTGTTCAAAAGCAATTGCCAGCTCAGGAAATGCAGTGATTCTTAAACCTGTTAGTAACTTGCATTGGAGATAGTCCCAGTCTCTGAGATTTGAAAGGACTTATAGGAAGTAATAAAACTACAGAAACTAAAACATGTGATATTTGAGATGTACCTTAATTTCTCTATTTTAATTGCTGGTAGAATGAATTTATTCCTTTAAAATATATGAGACATATGGTCCAGACATGGATTTCTTTATGTTTATATTCTTCTTTAATATTTCCTTTTCTTTCCTTTTTTATTGTTAAATTCTGAAGTTATGATTTGGAAAATTTCAAGGAAAATATGGTCCTTCAGTAGGTATAGTAATACTAAAATCTCTTCAAATCATGAACTCTCATGTTTGTTTATTCTTTTTCAAAATCCCCTATCAGTTTCTCCCCACTCTACCTGGTATTACAATGGTCATTTATTTGAGGCACACATAGCACCTCCCCTAACAACTGTTCACCTTAAGAAATTAAACATCTTTGTTGATTAATGCAAAGCCTTGCGTATATTCAATAACGGCTGATTGAGGGAATGAATGCAAACATTTCTATAACTAGTAATGAATATTGGGGCTTTAATTTCTAAAGCTGCTTAATATCGTTTATTACTTACTTTTGAAAATACGAAGTCATTATAAATTTGTCCTTCACACTAGTGATTTTCAAATATTTTGAATGTGATTCAATGAGAAAAATATATTTGCACTGTGATTCACTCCTTACACACTTACATTCATCTATAAATACATAGCCTGGACAAATATACACATATTTCTAAGACAAATATCTCATAAAGTAGTACTTATCCTCACTACCTCCCTGTGGCAGACATCTAAACAACAACCACTGAATCATGCCTTTGTAAAAATCTCCTCTCCTTGACTGGGAACAGTAACTGTGGATATGATATGATGTTATCCTTTGATTAGGTCTCATTGTGTGAAAAAGTAAAGGAACTTTTTTCAGATGTGATTCATGTCCCTTGTTAAATTTAAACTAATCAAAAGGTATATCGCCCTGTGTGCCCCTGACCTAAGCAGTTGGTCCCTAAAAGAGGCTCTAGAGGTCAATGACTTCTCCCAGTCATGAAGAAGGAACATTCCACCAATTCTACAAGGAACCATATTCTTTCCCCAACCACATAAGTTCAAATGAGGACTCTAAGAGTAAAATATGACCTAGCTCTGGCCACACTGCAATTACATCCTTCTGAGACCCTGAACTGAGGATCCAGATAACCTGTGCCCCAACATGTGAGTCATGAAGTCTGTAAGATAATAAATTTGTACTTAAGCTGCTAAACTTGCTTACAATTTTGTGGTGTCATTTGTTACACAGCAGTAGAAAAATAACACTATTCAGTTTCTTTTCTCAGTTTTTAAACTGCATGTAAGTCAACTAAATTGAGATAATTTTAAAGAATTATGAGTCACAACTCATATTTCAAAAATCACAGCTGTATATTAAAGCCATCTATACAATGATGCCCAAATATTTATCAATAGAATTTTACTCTTTTGAGTTAAAGAATTTGGGTTCAGAAACCGTCTTAAAGGGTATATGCCTTTCTCAGCCATTCATATCATGAGTTATCTGTTTGTTCACTTTCCACACAATCCTTGCAAAACAACTAGTACTAGGTACTATACTGAGCATGGTTTACAAGCTTTGTCAAAATATATATTATTCTCACCTCTTAGATCTTAAAATATGACAATTTGAAAAAAAAATTAAAAGCAAAGACAAACATCTAATGACAATGTCTCAATAAGTATTTTCTAAGCATTATTTCAACTAATGAAAATGTTTTCAGGGCTAATCATGAGAGAAATAAAGATGAACACTGCATACTCCATATATAGAAGGGCCATAATATCTAGCAGGAAAAAAATAAAATCAGCAAATAAGTAAGGACTCAGCAACAAGTGTGCACTCAGTACTATCAAAGTAAAACATATAGCAGAGTGATAATCTCTAGGGAATCCAGGGAAGGTTGCTGAGTAAAGCTTATATTTAATATGGGACCCGTGAGTAGAATATCTCTGAAAATTATCTCCAGATGTGGGAGAACTTTCCAGCAATTGTATGACCCTTATGTAGAAAATCTTCATAAGCAATTTGGTCTCTGAGGCAAAGAAAATTACTGCAAACTACTTTTTGTTGCTGTTTAGAATCCAGGTTCATGACATACAATCTTGTCTTTGAAATACAAATTAAATTATGTGAAATTGTCACTACAAATAGTATAAAGGTTAGTCATAAGTGAGTTAAGTTTTACATGGGTAAAGGAGTGAAGAAATAGGAAATTTGTCCTGATGTTTTTGTTATTATCTAAAATGGGAATAATTCATAAACCATTAAGTTACCACATGGAAGGAAAAGATAATTTAAACACCTTGATGCAAGAACACCAAGCTGAGTGCTACAGTTTATATCTAGATGTCCCCTCAAAGTATCAAGGGTCCATAGGTGGGGTTCATAGGGGTGAGATACTTCTCAGTGGATTAGCGGTGCTGGAAGGTGAAGCCTGGTTGGAGGAGGTGGATCATTGAGGATGTGGCCTGGAAGAGTGTATCTCCTTCTCTCCTCCCTTGGCCTCTCTCTGCTTCCTGTCTGCCATGCTATGTGCAGCCCTCCTCCATCATGTGTTTCTGTCATGACACCCTGCCTTGGAGCCAGCTGACTATGGACTGAAACTTCTACATACCATGAATCCAAATAAATCTGTCCTCCTTCTAAGTTTTTCGTGTCAGAATGGCTCAGTGATATGAAAATACTGTAACTAAGACACTGAGCTTTCTCTCTCTCTATATATTTAAAAATAGCCCTAAATTGAGTCCTTAATATCAACATTATACAACATGGTGCTCAAGAGCCTAGTTTACACAGCCCATTACCATTAAAGGGTCACAACTTTCCCCTGCCCTCTGTTTTTCGTGATAATAGCAAATGCTCAGAAAGAAAGAATAACTACAAAAATGGGTCAAAATAAATATCACACAGTTCATGCAAGTGACTTATAGGAACCAGTTTATTGGTTTCCTCTTTGTTTCATATACAATTCTTGAAAACTCTGCCATTTCCTTTCTAACCTAAGGAAGGTTAGATGCACAACTCTATCTGTAAAACAAGGTAAAACAAACTAGTTTTAAAAGGCTTTTCACTTATTCTGTAAGGAAAAGTAAAGGATCTAATGAAGGAGGAGGAAATTAACTTTATGGTTCAGAGAATAGTTCATTTAAAAATATTCTGTCATGAATTTAGTATTTCTTTCCAATGCATAGAAAAGTATTAACTAGTTTTGCACTGAAATCTGTGCTTACCTGACAGATATGCTGATGAAACTCTGCTCCTTTACAAGAGAAACATGGCATCTTACGAAGACTTTTATAATCATGATCACCTCCAGAAATACAGTATTTGATGTTTCTAACAGGCTCCAGTATAAGATTTTAAAATGTTGGAAAAGTTTGTTTCCAGATGATTATTTTTCAAGGAGGACTATTTTTTAGAGGAGGTGGAAGAATACCAAAAACAGTGATGTAGCAAGCATCACTGTGTAAATAATTCACATCGTAAAAATAACTCTGTTAAAAGCTTAACAGAGGCTATTGTTTCTCCTCTGCAACCAAAGGCAATTCTAAATAAAGAACAGCTCTGTGTACTTACTGCTTCGGAGTATGATGATTGCTAACATTCAGACATGTTAGAAAGCATGAACAGCTGAATTAGACCTCTCCCATCCCAACGTGCAGAATTCTGACCTGCACCAAGAGATGTAGCTAAGCCTGAAATTCTCTTTTTAAATAATTCTCAATTGTGTATCGCCTCAGAATCATGATTCATTTGACTTTTTAGCAGATTTTCACAATTAAGAAATGCAAATATTGACGATGAAAAAATGAAGGCATTAATATCATTTAAATTTGCACAGTGTTCTGGCCATACGAAATTAATCATTCAGACCATTTTACTCTATTTCACCATATTATTTTCCTAACAAATATTAAAACATTTATATCTTATTCTGAATTCAAATAAATGTAGGCTGTGTTAAAAATGGTCACATTATCATTTTTTAAAAATCATCGTTAAGTATAAAGTCACAGAACAATGCAAAACAGGGTATTTCTGGATCCGAAGATTTCATTATTACTCAATGTGAAGCTACTGTAAATTTGTTTTAATGAGAGAAAATTGTGACAATTTTAGCTCATAAGAGATATTTTATATGCCTTAATAAAAGAAAATGTCTTAATCATTTAAATTACATATTACATATTTTTCCTTCACTGAAAATTTACTAAGCATTCAGTGCTTTGCTGGAAAATAAATATTTAAAAACAAAAATAAAATATAACTAAAAGACAAATCTGCGAGGTAGGTATCCGACTATTACACACTATTATACTCTATCATGGTACTTGTGTCTTGAAGGGAGGGTCTACAGTCTTTTTAAAAGTATTTATAATAATGGTTAATTAGTGTATTTCTAACAATGTTAAGGATCAAGTAGAACTAGTCATTTATTTCACTTTATGATTGCTTCAATACGGTTTTTGCTTAACAATATTTCTGACAAATGTAATTTTTACTTGGGAAAAATTTATTTTAAAGTATTTGGTAGAATATTGTCTCGTGCCCCTGAATCACATTTAACATACAATTATTGACCTACTGTACCCATCTGGATCTACTATTCAGGGTTGATTTTCAGGGAGAAAAACTGTGTAACTCTGTCCATAATTAAATTTATCTGTTTTTCATCTGTGAAATGAGGATTCTATTATTTACTTTAGACGGTTTGGTGAATTAAATACAATAATAACTGCACTTCATTTATCATAGGGTCTGGTGCATGGAAAGTATTTTATAAATATTGTTTATTAATAGTGGCATTTTTCATGATAAGGCAGATATCTGGCCTGAAGTAAGGAGACCTGGCATGTGTGCAGGGAAGTAGCAGTATTTGTCCATTTAATTAAAATGAATCTAAGCATATGCCAATAAGAAAGAGACACATCATATTTAAAAAACGAAATAAATCTCTACCACTTTTCTCACATCTTAAATTAGACTTTATCTTCATTCTCTCATAAAGGAAAGTCACAAGTGAAAAATAAAAAGTAATAAGAGATGTTAACTTTTGATGGATTTCAAAACTGCCATGGACCTCAGTCCAGATGACTCATATTCATTTCCTTTGCCAGGTGGCTTTTCATTCTTCTAAGTATAGAGACTGGATATATATTTTTTTTACTCCTAGCAATGGGGCCAGCCATATCCTTTGGTCACAAGCATGAGGCAGAAATGGCAGTGTGACAGTTCCAAGCCAAGACATTAAGCAACCCCTTTGTTTCTGCTTGTCCTCTTAAGAAGACCATTCTGACCCTTCTGATGACACATCAGACAGTGTCACTATGGCTAAGCTAGTATATCGTAGATAGTAGTAGCATACCAACCATGACAGTTGTCTGCCAACTAAATACTTAATACAATATACCAATGAGACATGGATTTGATTTTTCAGGGTCAGGGTAGAAATTCTGACAAATACAATTCTAACTTGTTTCAGTATAAAAATAAATTTTTATTTAAAAAAACCTTTATTTGTATGCATTTTAAGAAGAATCATTTTCCGTTAAAGATATGATGTTTTATGAGAGAAACAATATTATGCCAGGATTTGTTCAAAAATGTTTCAGTGCCTCCTTCCCCTAAAAAAAGAAAAAAATGTTGGTGGCTAAAGATGATGCAAGAATAGAAGTCTGGTCACGATTATTGTAGCTTTGTGAACTATACATAGGACTCATATTGTGTTTTGTACAAAACATTTTAGTAAACAATTTAAAATGAAAAAAACTTTAATTTTTAAAAAATTATTGGCCCTAACCATACTGCTCAACGCCTTCTTTTCATCAACCTATTTTTTTTTTTTTTTCAGTACCAGGGATCAAGTTCAGGACCCTGTACTTGCCAGACAGGCACACTGCTACTGAGCTACATCCTCGGCCCCTCATCATCCTATTATAATAGACATCTTGGGCAAATTTCATAATTGTTCTGTTAAGTCATATTTTAAAAAAAACACAAAATAGTATGGTACTGGCATACAGGTATGTAATCCAAGAGAAAATAACACATAGCCTAGACATAAATTTATCTATATATCATATGATTTTCAACACATGCTCAGACCACTCAATGGGAAAGGAAAATCTTTTCAACAAATGGTGCTGGAAAAATAGATAGCCACATGCAAAGAATGAAACTGGACCCTTAACTTAAAACTAAATTAAAATGGACCAAAGATATAAATGCATGAACTAAAATTATAAAACTCTTAAAAGAAAACATAAGGGAAAAGATTCATGACACTGGATTTGGCAACAATTTCTTAAATATGTTATTAAAAAAACAGGAAACAAAAAAGAAAAAAAGATAAATTGGACATTGTTAAATTACTTTGTTCATCAAAAGATATTATCAGCAGATTATAAGGGTGACATACATTTAATTAATTTAATTAAAATTAATCTAACCATATGCCACAAAGAAAGGAATATCGCACATTTACAAAACAAAACAAATCTCCACCACTTCTCTCACATCTTAAATTAGACTTTCTCTTCATTCTCCCATAAAGGAAAGTCACAAGTGAAAACAAAAAGTAACAAGGGAAGTTAACTTTTGATTGATATCAAAACTGCCACGGATCTCGGTGACTTATACTCATTCCCATGCAGAATGGGAAAAATATTATAAATTATGTATATTATAAGGGATTAATATTCAGATTATATGAAAGAATTTGTGCAGCTCAGCAGCAACAATAAAAATAAAAGAAAAAGCTTTGAATATTTTTCAAAAAAAGATATGCAAACGTTCAATAAACACATAAAATAATGCCAAACTTCAATGATCATTAGAGAAATTCAAATCCAGCCATAATGTGTTACTACTTTATACTCACTGGGATAACTAAAAAGAAAGAATGGAAGTTCTGTGAATTGCTGCTGTGACTGTAAAATGGTGCCGCCACTTTGGTCATGTGTAGTTCTTCCAAAAATTAAACATAAAGATTACTGTATGTTTGTGTTTTGTTTTTTTTTTTTTTGGTACCAGGGATTGAACTCAGGATCTTGTGCTTGCGAGGCAGGCTCCGGAACCACTGAGCTAAATCCCCGGCCCTAAAGATTACTGTATAATCCAGCAATTCCATTTTTGATTATAGACCCAAAAAGCTGGAAGCAGGAACTCAAATGGATGTTAGTACAATATTTTTATAGTGACATTATTCACAATGACCAAACATAGAAGCAACGCAAGCCTCCACCAGTAGATGAGTAGATAAATATGACACAGACATACAACAAAATACTATTCATCATTCAAAAGGAAGGAAATTCGGATGCACGGTATGGAATGGATGAACCTTAAAGGCATTTCGCTAAGTGAAATGTCAGTCATAAAAGGATGGATATTGTTTGATTCCACACTTACACAGTAACTAGAGTAGTGGAGTCAGAGAGAAAGTAGAAAGGTGATTGCCGAAAAGTAGGATAACGGGAGTTAGCGTTTAATGAATACAAAATTTTAGTAGAGGAAGATGAAAAAGTTCCGAAGGTGGTGTCGATGGCACCATGCTCCTGTCCAGCCTGCCATGGTCCTAATCCCACATCGGTGGTGGCTATGGTGGTACTAAGTGGGAGTGTGCGTATTGTTACTGAACTTCCTATACATTTAGATACGGTAAATTTCATGCTACATATATTTTCCTCAGTAAAATAAGCAAACAAATAAAACCTTATAGCCAGTCATACCCAGTTTAGTCCAGTTTAGCTCTTCTGAATCATTTACTTCTTTCTGTCACTATGAAAACATCAAACTCAGGGGCTGGAATGGGAGCTGCTGAGATGAAGCAGGCAAGCTATGTTTGTGGGCCTGTCTTCATTTCTCTTCTAGTTGTAACTTTCTGGGTGAAAGCCTAGGAAACAGTGAGAAATGTCAGAGTGTGTTCAGTGGAAGGGCTTAGGCGATTCTGGTGAGGCAATGATGCCCTGTCTGCTGGCTGGAGTGGGTCTGACCACTGTCGTGGAGTCTGCTCGATGTACTTTCCACATGTGGCAAGATCTGCCAGATCTTCGCACTAGCGTGGCTCCACTTGTTGCAGGCCCACCACAAGACTACTGAATCTGCAATTCAGCAAGTGTTCAGGCAGGAAGTGAGATGCCAGCTTCCCTTTAATGTGGCCAATAACTTCCTTTGCAGTACTTCAGTACAAACAGGGGGTCACAGTAGTCTTCCCACTGAATTTACTCTCTTCGAGAAGTCAGGTTGCACTTGATCCAGTTTATCAGACATGCATAGTTAAAATGGATGCAAGCCAGCCCCTAAAGAGACCCACAGATGTCTAAGGTAAGCATTTTAAATATCCCTGTCTAAGTCTTCCTCACAGGGCTTATCAATTAGGACGAGGTGTGTGGAAAAAATGTTTCATTTGTGAAAAGAGTGAAGTTTATTGGGAGAAAAAAGAGGAATCAAGATATACCATGTACAGGTACAAATTCCCTTTGATGAATGTGACCATTATGTATATGTAAATTGTACTGACAAAATTAATATAAAAATTGGAGGAGTGACTAAAAAGTCTGTCCTGCTATATACAAGGGGGAAATAGCAGACTGCAGCCTAAAACACTTAAAGAAATACATGCAGTCTACAGCAAAGTACAGTCACTCATGCTCCTTCCCAGGCATGCATCGCACGCAACACATTGGTGGATTCTGTTACCCGATTCAACTATAAAATTAGTTGCTTTTGTCATTGTTACAAACTCTAGGACAGCCTCTTGTCAAAGCACCGAATGGCCAGAGATTGGGAGGTCCCTGAGTTTACAGAAAGGTTGAATGCTTTAGTTTTGCATCTCATTAGTAACAAATGTATGCTTGAGTTACAAAATTTGTTCCAAACACATAGTTCTCAGTAATGCTTGGGAAATAAATATATTGAGCAGAAATCTTCAAGAACTACTATTTTTCATTTGGAAAAAGGAAATGAGGCCAGACTGGGAAATGGAATATCAAGAAAATGGGAATGGGAATCTAATAGAAAGGGAAAACAGGACAGATAGGTAAAGGAGTGAGTAGATAAGTGAATGGTTTCATTGTTATTGTACTATTTGAAGCATTTACTCACCATTCTTTTTACATACTTAAACTTGACTTAGAATTAGGAATAAGATGCCCTCTTGGAGCACATTCCTGGGGACACCAAGCTAAGTGTCTGCCTTGAGCCCAATTATACCTTCTAATAAATAGAGGCCCTGTTACTCTCCTGAAGTCATAGGATCTCAGAGGAATAGCAGCTGCAGAAGCAGCTGTAATGCTGAATAGAACCTTAAGTAAATAGCCTAGAAGGCCAGTAACGATGAATTACAATAAACCAACTATAATTAGTAATAAAAACCCTAAAATAACTGTACTCATGAGATAGTATTGGTCATATCCTTGCTGTGTTATGGAAATAATAGAATCACTTTTTCACCCAATGTAACTACAAATGGTAATTAAAAGCTGATTTAGGATCGAAGATAACCTCAAGGTTATAAATACAAGTCGCTAGCTCTGAAAATCGCTTGTTCTTGTTCTCATATTCACTTTTTAAAAAATGGGAAGGGGGTTTCAGAGTGGTTTGAAAAAGAACTGAGCAAAATCAGCTAGGTGAAGTAAATCAATCAATACAGAAGTTTGGTTTTTTTTTTTTTTTTTTTTTTTTTTTAATGCCTAAAACATCTTAAGAGGGAAGACCCAGCCAGTATAAGGCAAAATAATTGTTTATTTATAATGCATTTCCATAATGATAGAGAAAGTTTTAATTGCTCATGTCTATAATATAACATGTAGATTAAATTTGAAAACGATAGCAAACAATGCAAGCCAAAGTACATGAGTGATACTTTCAACAGTTTCTAGCAACAGGTAGAAAATTTCTGGGCCTTACCCAATCTCATCTGTTGCAGTGTGATACAAATATCTATTTATCATTATATTTTTCTCATGCTTTCAAAATCCTTTATTATGGTTGATTAAACACTCTTTACTCAATAAAATCATTATCTTTAGATAAAAACACAAAACCACAGCAGTGAGAATGCATGAGAATAATTAAGGGCAATGTTTAAAAATTATGTCTCATGATACATTTGATTTGGAATGAGAATGATATTATATAAACAATGAGTCTCCAAGGGAAACATTGTGCTCCCAGTGAATTGTTATGGGAAATAGGACGCAAAATAATGAGAGTTATCCTCATAGATATTATAGCCAGTTAGAGAAAGAGAGATCAATCAGCTAACGATGCAGACATATGTACAGTGACAATAATGCCAAGTTCTGTGAAGAGAAAGTTCATAGGCTGTGAAGAGTGGAACAGAAGAATTACCCTACTTTGGGAAGATGGAGGGGGACCCAAACGATGAATGTGTGAAGAAGAGGCCTTGAGCCCAAAGATGCAGACTATAACCTCAGAATCTGTCTGTACATAGCACTCAGGAATTCACTAAGGAGAGCAACAACATATAGGTTAACCTAGCAGGTATACCTGTGTATCCCAGGGTCTCAGTTCTCTCACACTCTAGAGCTTCAGTAAAACTTACATAACTCAAACCACACACACACACACACACACACACACACACACACACACAAAAACACAAATCATGACAAGGCTGAAATTTATTCATTCATTCGTAAAAAAAAAATATATGGAGCACCTACCAATGGCCAAGTTTTAGTAGTTATAATCAAGACTAAAGTCCTTAAGCTCATGGAGTTTACATGTTAAAGGGATCAGAAGAGGCCATAATAAAGTACTTAAATCAATAAACAGCATAACAAGTTTTGATAATACTATTATAAAGGCAGTAAATTGATGATAGAATCACATCATTCTGTATATAAAAGAAAATCTCTAATTACATAATATCTGAGCACAGATATAGATGAAGGGTGAGAGGAATTCCACTTTCAGAAACATAGGTAAAGAACAGTCAAATACAGAACTCTCAGCTTGAGGAAGCACTAGAATGTTCCAGGAAGGTAATGCAGCTCATTTTCGCTACACCTTGGTTAGCAAGCAGGGGAGAGGTAGACCCAGTGCTAAAGTTAGACTGCAAAATCATCAAGAGGGCTGGCCACGTCAAGTAGAATTTAGAATTTTTTCTGAGACCAATAGAAATTCAGTGAATCGTTTTAGGCAAGAAAGTAGCTGCACGTGTGATAAGGATCTTTCCGAATGTTTAGTGGAGAATAACTAGATAGTTTCAAGTGAATGTAACAGCAAAAAGGTATATCCTATACCAGTGACCATACCACTAAGTAGAGAAAGCATCTCTGTGTTTTGGCTACAATGAGAAAAAAGAAATAAGGGTAGAATAAATACGTCAACATGCTAAGACGTGAACGAAACAGTTGACAGTAAAAGTTTATGGTATGATCGTGTTATCCAAACAAAACCAAATAAATAATGAATGATGAAACAAATGAATGAATGGATTCATTCAAAATACAAACTGAAACTTTTTTTGTACAAGGCCTGTAAGCATGGGTAGACCAGAGAAAACCTATTGACCTATTTTCAAACAAGATCCTTTGAGTTGAATTGGAAACTGTACCATGATTCTACCTCTATTTCCCACAACATCAGACAGATTTGCACGTTATATGACCATTCTGTTTAGAAAGAAAAATTTTTGTACTAATGACATCAAAAAATTTTATGCTTCAAGTTAAGTTTTGGTTTGAACACTGAAGAAAAACTTTAATGGTACTCTGATAATGCCAAGGAATACACTGTTTTAATTCATCCCAGCTATGACAATTTGGACTCACTTCTCTTCTCCATAAAGGTGTACCTCCATGTATCCACCTCATTCCTAACACTCCATGATCCACCGGCATGATTTGAAATAGATCCCTGGATTTTTAACCTTGGCCTTTTGATCTCTTCTATTTCTATCTCAGGGCTGTACTCTTTTTGGCTTCTAAGGTAAGCTTTTCTCATTAGCAAGTACTAATGAACAATCCAGTTAAAGTAGAACAAAGACCTTGTCATACCTCTGTCTCTCATAATTTATGTGCTGCCAGGGTGACTTCCAACTCAAAGAAAAGTGGGGTCAAAACGTATTTACAGGGCTGGGGATTTAGCTCAGTGGTTTCACTGCCTGCTGTGCAAGCGCAAAGACCCCTGTTCAATCCCCGGTACCAAAAAAAAAAAAAATGTATTTACAGACATGTCATAGCAGAGATAAAAGATTTTTCTTATGATGCATCTCACCAACTGAGCAAGGCCCCATTGTATTGGAATCAAATAAATTTCTATCTTTTCCACTGAATCATTTACAGAGTTACTAGGACTTACATGTGTACCTGGTATATTTTTAGTATTTATTTTATTTCAGACACTGCTACCTGTTTTCCACATTTTATGATTCAATCTTTACAGCAAAGATGGGTTCTAAGTTTAGGCCCATTTTACAGGTTGGGAAACAACAATTTGAAGATAATACATAGCTTGCCAAGATCAGACATGCAAGTAGAAAAGTAAAGACAGGACTCCTCACAGGTCTGCATTGTTTCAAAACTCATACATCAGTTACCAGCTAGAGTATCTTCTATGAAAATAGAGCACTTTGTCCTTCTTGCTATATTCTGTGTTTTTTTATGTTCAAAACAGAATAAATTCGTGTCACAGTAGGAAAATGGATGTTTAACTGGAAAAGCTTTGTGTGTGAATCGAAAACTTAATACTATACCAGGTTATTTAGATAAAGATTTAAAATATTAACAACAGCACTAATTTTGTTCACAGATTATTTCATTGTTGACATAAAATCAAGCAGCCCACCAGCCATTCAAATTCTAAGACATGCCCATGCTTTAGACTTGTCTAAAATCTAAGCTTTATTTTAATACATTTAAAGGAATTTTGTTCCCTGGCTAACATTTCTCACTCTAGAGTGAATTACCTTTCTTTCCATCTTTAAACAAGAAAAAAAATATATTTCCAAACAAGATGTGGTAAAATTTACAGAATATTGAAAATTCTGCTTCAAGGCTGGAAAACTTGGTTTCTTTAATAATTCAAACCTCTGTCTTCCTAGGTGGGCTTCACAATTGCAATGAAAAGTTAGGAAGCATGAGACTGCCTTCCCCAGGAAGCAAACTCTTCTTAGCATATCCATCAGAATGTTTTTCTCTTTGTCTTCAATAGATCAATAATACTGAGGCTGCCAAAGTATCTATTCAACAGAGGACTCCATTTCAGAATTCACTCCTGAATTGTCTTCAAACATAGCAGCGAATACCTGTGCTCATCAATTTCTTAGGTCCTCTGACCATAGCTTACATGTACCTAATATCAAGAGTTCTTATCATAAGTCTTTCACATTACAGCAATTTCCTTTGCGATTATATTTCAGTAAGTAAAATGCTCCTTGGGAACTATTTAATTTTTTCTTAGCTTGTTCTTTTTCCTGCTCATCTACCCCTGCCCCCCAAATCCCATAGACTTGTCATTGTTAAAGTTGAACTATCAGTGTTATCCTAAAGTTTATTCTCTGAAAGCATGAACACATAAAGCAAAATGAAAAGAAAGAAATGGAAAAACACACACACTTGTGTGCATACACAAAAGCTCTAACTATATAGAAAGCATACCTACACGTAGCAATACAAGAGGAAAATAATTTTAAAAGCCCATCAAGAACTCACAGAAAGTACAGAAAGGGTTCATGTTACAGGTTTAAAAGTTAGACGTTCCCAGTCACTTCCTAAAAAGTAAATGATCATAAAAAATGGTAAATTCTTTTTAGTTGGGTGTGTGCGTGTGTGTGTGTGTGTGTGTGTGTGTGTGTGTGTGTGTGTGTGGTACTAGGGATTGAACCATAGCCTTTAAACTGAAGTTTGAAACAAGGCTTCCTTATACACTGAGTCGGCTTGAACTTGGGATCCTCCTGTCTCAGCTTACCAGAGAGCTGGGAATATAGGTGTATGCTGCCACATTCATTTACCCTCCTTCTCTGAAAGTAAGACCTAGCTGGAAAATAGTCAGTCTTGACAACTAGAGATTAAAAATGCCAGCCCCAACCAGCCTAGCCTTGCCTTACCTGCCTTCACTATTCCCTTGTTGGGTGGTTGCTCTGTAAGGAAGGCGAGTCAAGGGTGGGCTGATTGGGGCTGGCATTTTTGATCTCCAGTTGTCAAGGCTGATTATTTTCCACATAGGTCTTATTTTGGGGGAAATACAGGATTGTAGAATTCCTTATAGTTTTTGAAGTGTTACTATATATATTATCTCATTGTCTTTTTACAACTTTTGAACAAATTTAATGCATGTGTAATTTGTCTTGGTACTATGTCATGTTTCTATTTCATGGGGAAAAATCTGTAAATGAGGTTAGATACTGAAAAAAAAAAAAAGGCAAAACAAATCACTTACTAAATAGAAGGCATCCACAAAGACAGCAAAGACAGTCAAGTTTCAAAGAAGCACATAATTAATGATAGCTTGGAATGCTTCCAAAATCTCCTTGGCTGACTGGCTAACACTGAGGCTGAATCATGCTGGGAGTCAGGAAAAGCTGTAGGGTCAGAGCCACCAGCTCAGAGACAGGAAGCCTCGTTAGAACACCTCAGGTCTCCCTCCAGTGTGGATTCTCTTCTTCTAGTGCAACAAATACAACAGAGGAAAAAGGGACATCACCAAGTGCTCACTTCGTGGAGTAGCCACCGCAGGATGATTGCTGGGAGTGAACATCAACGAAAAAGATCACACTAGCAAATAATGTGCATGTATAAAACAGAACTTTGATGCAGTCATAGATGATGGATGTTACATTCAGGTTTATTATGGATATTGCAATAATTTTTTTGTTTTCTGTTGTGATTATGGAATTCAGTTATTCCAACAACTTTCCTTAAGAAAACTCCAGGACAGGCCCTTTGATTTATAAAGTGAGTATGAAAATAAAATTCCAGTTTTATCAGCTGGTAGTTTCTAGTTTAAAGATGAGATCAATGAATAGGAACATTATGACTGGTGGTGACTTGAGAGTGTAGTAAGGGACCTAGATAACTAATCTAAACTTGAAGGAGGAAGGAAAAGCTGTTTGTTTTTTGATGAACACATGCATTTTCTTTTTCATGCATGTGAGCAACAAGAGAGGTGAGAATCCTAAGAACAAGAATATATCAAAGAGACTACTACTGATTTGCATATTCACTTAGGATCAAGACCTCAGGGATGCTTTGATTGGGAGAACACCATCACAACTCTTTAGGTCCCTAACACATGTGCTATCATTCCTGAGATTACCTACAAACACACTTCGACTGGGGGCGGCTAGAAAAACACCACACAGAGCTGTCAGATGTCTTTGTTGAATCTGGAAGACAGGAAAAGCATAGGGTAAAGCTATCAGCTTATGACACAAAAGCAGAGCTGAGCATAAGTGATAGGAAATATCCACACTGAAAAGATCGGCCCACAAAACACAGAGAATGCCAAGGACAGAGGTGGATTAGTGGGTTTATCTCAGAAGTGACAGGTTTCTGCATTTCAGAAGCATTATGCTGGAGTGGGTGATGGAAAAGCTTTATATGAATAAACCAAGATCCCCATTCACTGGGAAACCTTGAGTTTCTTTTTTGATCTAAACCTAGTTTGGAAATCTGTGATTAACCTGACAGAGCCAGGTTTTCTCCAGTCTTAGTTGCTGCTTCCATGAGGATTTGAGCAAATTCTGAAATGCAGTGCTCATCACTAGAACCATTAACAAACATGACATGGAAGCCAAGAAAAAATGTTTTGAAAAAAACAAAACAGACAAAAAGTTAAAAAAACAACAACAACAAACTTCTGCTTTGAATAGTTTTGCTTTCCTCCTAAAGGTCACCCAAGCTATTTATGTGTGGCTCCATGGAGTAGAAATACTCATTCC
Organism: Heterocephalus glaber; assembly: GCF_053883595.1. NCBI lineage: Eukaryota > Metazoa > Chordata > Mammalia > Rodentia > Bathyergidae > Heterocephalus > Heterocephalus glaber. The sequence continues at coordinate 22,770,036 of NW_028258377.1, forward strand.
GTCGTTTAGAGAGAGGTAACCAGAAGTTATTGTTCATCTTAGGTTTGGAGCTAATTCAATTCAATGCAGGCATTGGGAAGGCTGCAAAACAGGGCACTATATACTCTGTCAACTGGCTCTCAAATATGCCTTTTTGTTCGATTTGACTTTCTGTGAGAATCTCAATAGAACTTACAACACACAACCAAAGAACCCTTAGGACTTTCTCTAATGTTGGTAGCACAAGGTAACAATCACGTGACGATTACACATGGGCCTTCTCCAGCATAGGCATGAAGATGGCAGGGCAGTATTTAGGAATATTCAGTGCTGAGGATCTCAATGATTTTATCAGGTTTTGGGACTGCCTTGGGACTTCCCTCTGAGTTCCAACATAAAATCAGATGAAAACTGTCAATTGTAATTGGAAAATACCTATTTAGCAAAATCTGATGTTGGAGCTCTAATTTCTGGAAAAACAATCATAGTACATTGCAAATGCACAGGCAGATGTCCTAGCCCTGACTTCCAAGGTAACTGTACTAGCTACTAAATTTTAATAACTATCAGTTCTTTGAGCTAGTTTCTCAAGAATGGACCTAAAACTGTGTGGAATTCTGTTTTGATGGGCACAATTGATCCCTTTGTCTCTGAAAGAGAAATAACAATAATTAAGTACTTAAAATGTCTACAGATGAGGCTATTTTTCCTCCTAAAATATCATCAGGCTCTTATAAACGGGACCTAATTAATATAACTAGTTTCATGATAATTATGAATCTCTTAGAACAAATTTTGTTCTCTTTGTGAACAATCTGCACAGAATTCCTTAAGTTGTAACTATGAAGAAAATTGCTGGTCACTAGAGTTTACCAGATGGCTCTACAAAGAAATCCTAACCCCACTGGAATGACAGGTTTCATTTACCAGAAGATATTAAAATCCTGTCAATGCGATTTCCATCAAGAAGGTTTTCAGTGAAATAATAAAAAATGAATGAAGGAAATCAAATGTAGTCATCTAGTTAAATATTCATTTTCTAATCTTTAGGGAGCTGTTTATTATACTTTGAACACCTGGCCTTTACTAGAACGTTGTCTGATTTTAAACTTGTCATCGTGCCACAGCAAACTCCAAGAGGCCTACCAGTTCAGCCCATTATTATGAAAATGTTAAAATAGCAAAGTGTCCTCCTTTTGAATCTAAGAACCATCCAGCATATGTTTGAATTTAGGAAAAAAAATATACCTGGATAGTTCTTTCAATGGCTGAGCTGGAGTGAGGCACAGGAAGCTCCCCCGATGGAGAAGGGAAGGAGACACCAAAGAAGGCTAATCCCGAGCCTGCACGATGTGAAGAAAGAGCCTCTTTCTGGTCTGCACCACGGTGAATCATTTACTTCACTCTGGTCCTGGCCTTGAGTTCGCTGGCTCTTGTGGTAAGGATACTTAATTTCACAGTGTTCCTGATCAGTGTTAAAACAATAACATAAAAAGTATTTTATGTGTCTGATAGAACTGTAAAACAGTTTTCTAGACCTGCTCCTTGAATTAGAATACCCACTTCAATATATTTAAGAGACAATGAAATGCAAAGTCCTTCTACAGGCAAAGGAGTTAAGAAATGAGATAAAATAATGTCACATGTATTAAAGGGAAGCATCCTAGGTTATTTCTTTTTCTTGTTTTTTTTTTTTTTTTTTTTGGTACCAGAGATGGAACTCGGGACCTTGTGCTTGTAGGGCAAGTGGCAGAACCACTGAGCTAAATCCCCACCCTAGGTTATTTCTTAACCTCATCCTTTCCCATCCCTAGGAGTGCCATGGTGAGAAGCAAAGTCCGTGGCATTTACAGAAATCATGCTGGATAAGAAACAAGTGGGATGGGGAAAGAGAAAGAAAATGAAACATAACATGCATAAAACAAACACTGCAATCTAGAAAGCACAGGAGGCCCGGTCACAAAATAATCGAGACTTCTAGATGTAAGGTGAAAATAATGGTTATGCAAGCCTGAATTCTGATTCCAACTGGAGTCCTGTCATATTAGGAGAACTTTTGAAGCAAGCAAATATCTGTGAAACTTGGTTTTTTCATTTATTATGTGAAAGTGATAGAAAGTACAATAAAAACAAAAACATGATAGTAGCAGTTATATGGTGGTACGGCCTATGTATAAGGCATTGTCTTAGTATTATGACTATAGCCCTGGTGACATATATGGTTTCTATTCTACTAAAGAGAAAACTTTGTTGATAACACCGCACATTAAATTACAGGTATCAGAAGAATATATATATATATATATATACACACACACACACACACACACACACACACACACATTCATATACATATAATTTAATGAACTGTTATCAGAATAACACACGTACATATAAAGCATAATGATAACACACTGCATTAAATTAAGCATTTGAAGTAGATAGCAAGGCAAATTATGAATTTACTGAATGCTTTGTAATATTAGTGAAAATAGAAAAAAGTCTTTATTTGGATCATCCTAATTTACTGGTTTATATTTATCTAGACACCATTAATTAAAGTGAAAAGAAGAATAAGAAGAGCCAATAAACAGCATCACCAATTTCCCCAAAAGCCATAAGTTTTGGACTTTGGAGGTCTCAATGAACTCAGTAATACTGATAAAAACAAAACATCATCAAGGTATTACATACAAACAATAGAAGATGGGGGAAGTCGGAGGCTATGAATTTTCATAAAAATACAAATGAAATGCTAAGCAGGTTAGCATGGGAAGGGCTATCCCATGACAACAAAGGCAGCTTCTCCTGCCCATGGTAAATCCTGATTTCAGGATAGGAGTTAGGAAACAGTTAAATGGGCTCAGGATAGCCTGAGCTGGGAAGCTGTGTTTGTTGGAACGAATGAAGTTCTTAAGACGATGTAAGATGACAAATAGAATCAAAGTTCTCCCAACACTGTTATTGGTTGTACAACACAGATTTTTAAGCCTGCTGGTAATACTTATATGTTATGGGAGTTTCAGATTTAAGATTTGAACTTACAGTAAACAACTAAATGCTGCTTAGAAAGGCTTTCTCTTCATTTTATTTTCTCAATTAAGCTTGGCCAAACAAAGAATAGTGATCTATCTAGTCAAAAGAAAAACTTACAGTTACAGTTTGTATTTTCTATACACAGAAACCAGGGATATGGAGACATTAAATACACACACATGTATACACACATGCACACATCCACACCCATATCCACACAGTTTTGAAATAGGAAACATTATTGCTGAGCAATTTCAACTTGCCCTCTCTTTCCAGTAATAGACTGTAGAAAACCCATCACCACTTACTGTGCTGTCTCCCATCAGGAAGCAGGATGTCAAGGGAACCTTGTTGATTACAAATTATGTATCTATAGTTTTCATTAGCAATCTATTCAGAAAACATATAACTGAAGTGAGAGTGCCGGGACAAATGTAAGATTTTCTTATTCTTACTCCAGTATGTAGATATTTTTGTATTAACAAATTCTAGAGGTACGGTCCAGATTAAATGCCCTAGTGGATACTTATTGACTCATGCAGATTACATCTCAGGCATCAGATCTCCTGAATGAAGCTCTTGCTCCTTCAGTAGATGTTGTCATTTTCTATCCAATCTGTTTGCATGTAAGAAGGGCTCCATTTGCACTCAAAGTACATGCTGTATGACAGTGGAAATGAGAGACGGTGTACCCAAAGACAGCTGGAATCAGACAATTGGATTCAAAAGGGGGAAAGTCTTATGAAACCCTAAGTCTCCTGATTCAAAGGGTCTCAGTCCATGGCGGACAGTTGGTAGCAGGGATGTCAGGGAGCAATGCATCTTTGAGCTCCAAGTCAAAGATCATTTTACTAGGGCAGAATAAGTGTGAATAGGTTTGGGATATACTTTGCAGAATGCATCAGTCTCATTTTAGCAATTCCTATAGCCTAAGTTGTTCCATCATAATCTCAATAATATAGCATGAACCTCAGTCATTCCTTCAGGGCTATGCTGATTCTGTTTTCTTTATGACCTTTATCAATTATGAAAATATATTGTTTACTTATTCCTTGTCTCTACCAAGACAATGCAATATTCTGTACAAAATATTTTCTACTCTTATTTGACTAATGTCATAGGACGGTGCCTAACACTTTTTAACAATAAAAAAAAATATAGTAACAACATACAAATAATTACATCTCAAATGGTTTCCCATATTTCAGTAAAAGATTTACTTAAAATGTGTAAAATAAGCATGCGATAGGAAATATATTTTACACAAAAGTATATTGAATACATACATATGATTTGAATAATAAAATGAAAATCCATGGGGCTACAACCATCCTAAGAAATAGAGTATTGCTATTATCTTTGGAATTCTTTTCCAAAAAACCATGCTCCCCTCATTCAGGAGACATTAACCCCCTTCTCCAAATATTTAGTCTTTCCTTACTTTTTTCTTGATTAACCAGATTTACAAAAGAAGAAAGGAATTAAACAATGCAGCATACTGGCTGGAAATTTGGACCCATTCTTTTGATCATACACCCCATCCATAAATCTTTCTGTGAAACAGTGACATGCACTATATAAATATTTCCTTATAAGTCATATGTATTTATTGCCAAGTAATATATTTTATACATTACAAATTCTATAAAAGGATGAAATTTACAGAGTTTACAGTGTAGAAAGATGAAATTAAAATATTCCATACATTATATTTATATAATTTGTTAATTGTTCTAACTGATTTGTTCTTATCAACGACACTACAATAAGTATTATTAGTATTATACTCTATTAAGTGTAAGATGATCAAACTATTACTAAGGAAGGAAAATACTGCCAATTTAACTATCATATGCTGCTCATCAGTTGAAAGTTACATCTTCAATTTCAGATATGTTAAAATACATGCCTCATAACAAATAAATGCAGTAAAACTTTTAGCAGAAAAATCAAACTGAGTATAATTCACTGGCATTGAAAATAATATTTTTTGACTGGGGATGTAGTTCAGTGGCACCACGCCTGCAAGTGCAAGGTTCTGAGTTTAATCCCCGGTATTGGGGGGAAAAAAGTTTTTGAATACATTATACCATTATAAAAAACAAGTCTTATGTGTTTATAAGATTACTTTAATTCTAATTTTGGTTTCATGATTGTTGTAGCTATGAAAAGGATCCTTTATACAGATACACAAATACGTATCTCCAAGCAAAAGGAATAAAACATTGGATCATTTTTCAAAAACAATACTTTTACAACCAACCCAGCAATTATGTGAAAGACTTTGTTATGAAACTTGAAAACTGTCAGGAATAGGTGCATTTTAAAATTTTTAATTAATGACTTAAAATGCACGAAACTTCATAGTCAGTTCTTAACGCAAATTCAGTGATACTTCATTTGATTCTTCATCTAAGTGTGTGTGTGTGTGTGTGGGTGTGTGTGTGTGTTAGATTTAGCCACAGGACTGGTAATTCATTTTTATAGAAAAAAATAAAGGTGTATAGGTGAGAAAAAAAGGAAAGGAACAAACAATGTGAAAAAGAAGAAGAGGAGCAAAGGAAGAAGGGGAGAAGATAGAAAAGTAGAGACATAAGGAAAAGGAAGACAAGAAGAAAAAGGAAGAGTAGAAAGCAGGAGGATGGGGGTCAAGGTGGAGGAGAGTGGATAGAGAAACAAAGGGGAAAGGGAGGTATTCTAAGGAGAATACAAATCAATTATCTTCACATCTTCATACAAATATAAGTAACTTTTAAATTTTAATGAAAGATATCACCATAGGAAGGTAACATTACTGGAAAAATTTTCAAAAGATGTTAAATGAAGCTGATTCAGCATATGTATCATACAAAACTTTTTCCATGACACTGCTTAAGAGCCAAGTTAATTTGGGAATAGTAAATATTTTTACTAGAATGAGTAACAAAACTCTTTCCACAGTTCTTCTCTTATTTTTTGCTCACTTGCAGGTCCTCTGTCTCTCATTCTGGGAAGTGGGAAGTGGAAAGAATTTTTTTTTTCTTAAAAGTAAAGCATTTATGCAGTAAATTTCCCCATAACATGTCTACAGTTAGTTTTTGTTTTTTTTTTTCTTTTCTTTTTTTGGTACCGGGGATTGAATTCATGTCCTTGAGCTTGCACAGCAGGCGGCGAAATCACTAAGCTAAATCCCCGGCCCTCTACAGTTAGTTTTTGAAAATTAATATATGAAGGTGAAGTTAGATAAAAAGTAATGTAATGAACTATTATAGTCATGCGTGCTATTAATATAGAGCAGACATAAAATCAGGTTTAAATAATGAATTATTTTCTGGTGCTAATATCATACATTGATGCTTTATAAAAAGTTCTTTCAATATCAAAGAATTTACTCGGATTTTAATGTTACTGTCTCCACAACACACTCACCATAAGTTGTTTTTTTTGCCAATGTGTTTAAGTATTGCCAAGAATAGCTATCCATAAATACATGAACTTTCTCTTTTTTCCCAATGAGATGATCCAGAGAACCTCAATAATCAAAACAATATTTAACACCTTTACCATCTTTTGACAGCAAAAATGAAGACTAATGATTTTCTAGATAGCTCAATGTTTATCTTGATGACTAGAAAACAAACAACCAAACAGCCATTGAAATGAATTATAATAAAATATACATTTTTCAGAGAGAGGAGCACAAAATCAGTTTTCATTTGACATGCTAAGTATGCTATATTCGAACAGAATGTTACATATTCATTTCATTCATCATTTAAAGGCAGATAATCAGGAAGTCATTACGTGGCCTGCATTGGGCAGCTATTCGATTAGCGTATAATTGAGCACTCTGTAATTCAGCCAAACCTGACAGGCTGGGAATGCATAATATCCATTGTAGGTATTTTAAATGTTGGGGAAATGATGGGGCAAATGACATATGCTGGTTAATACTGGCCACAAGTATAAAAAAACTAAGAAATTATTTCATTTTCTTCATTTAATTATTTACATTTTAAAATTTTCCTGTTTATGTAATTTTGCAAATCAGAAATGTATAAATTTTAGTTAAGTTATATGAGACATCATTTTCTCTGGCCTCAGAAGACTTAAGAGGATTCTGAGTCCTGTCAGCATCCTTGTATACTACTCCAGACTGACCATGGACAATGTGACATGAAGGTAGTAACTTAAGGCAAAATCTTATTTTATCCAGAGGTTCATGAAGTAGACTATCGGACTGGAAGTTAGAGGAGAGAAGTAGGTAATAAAGGCTATAGTATGAATATGAACTCTACCCAAAATTATGTGTTAAGGCTGTTTCCCAGCCCTTGGTACTCTAAGAGGTAGTCAAGCTTTAACATGTAAAGACTAAAGAAAGGAAATTAGGTCATTGAAAGCATTCCTATGAGGGAAATACTGGGACCTCCTTCTCCTCTCTCTTTCTCTCTTTTGCTTCCCAGCTTCCCTGAGAGGAATGACTTTGCTCTACCATATGCTCACCACAGGCCCAAAAGAAATGAGACCAACCAATCACGGACTAAAATTTCTGAAAAAAATAGACAAAATAACCCTTCCCCTTTTTATGGTTATTACCTCAGGTATTTTATTACAGTAAGGGAAAGCTGACTAACACAAGGCAGAGACAGACTGGGTAATAAGATAAATTGCAGATACTCTTCATGGTCATGGTTGGTGATGATAAGACATCACACAATAAATGCCAGAGGGTGAATTGTCACCACGTGTTCTTTTAAACATCACCAACATAAGGCAACATGGCTCTCTAATAGTCTCTGCCATCATCCCTCCTCACAACGTTTCTCTCCTAGCTTCAGGCTTCCTATGTAAATCCAAGATGGAGTTTCAATAAGAAGGGAAATCCGCCAGAGCCAGTAATGTGTTCGGCAGGAAAATTTACAAACATTTATTGATACTTATTATTTTCTTTTTTACAATAGTAACTGACTTAGTGATTTTAGGAGACAGGGAGTTACATTAGTTTTCTACAGCTGCTGGATATCTTGAAAGAAGAGACATCAGTTTTCTTCTAGTCACAGAGTCTAAAAGTCTGAAATCTGGGTACTGTTACCAGGAGAGCTCTTTTTGAGAGCCCACAGGAAGACTCTGTTCCACTTTTGTCTTGTAGCTTCTATGAACAACTAGCAATCCATGGAGTTTCTTGACTTTAGGGGCATTTCCCAGTCTTGGCCTCTGACTTTCCTTGGCCTTCCTTTTGTGCCTCTGAATCTTTTTTCTTTATTATTAAATTCTTTTATTGGTACATTGTAGGTATACAACACAATTACATTTCTCATTGGGAATTGTACCTTTACATAATGCATCTTGGTTCTTATTTTTTCCCCATTCCTAGCCCTCCCTTCACACCCTCCACCCTTCTCTATTTACAAAGCCTTTATTTCCATTTTTTCCATTTCTCAGCATTCTTCCTTTCCCTTCTTTTCTTTCCCCTGCCCCTCCCACTACCCCTACCCCTTTGGACCTTTTCTTCCTATTTTGCATTATCGATTATTCATTCTAATCAATGGTACATTTTAGCTATACAATATAATGACATTCATCATTGGAAATTTTGTGCCTCTGAATCTTAACACAACTGCTTTCATTTAAGGGGAGCACATATGGGTTTTGGGTCAGTCTGCTTAAGTATGACTTCACGTTAACTCAACCTGTCTATAACAATTCCACTTCCAAATAAAGTTGCATTATGAACTAAGGGTTCAGAATTCAATCTATCATTTTAGGGGACAAAATGTGATCCACCGAGAATCATTGAGGATTATTAAAACATGGTCATAATAAAAAAGTAGACCTTTAGTTGGTTGTACCACTGTTATAAATCCTCTAGAGAAAAGCTATGTCTTTGTCCCCACCCTGGGGAACACTATGCCACTGCCAGCTCAGGATGACCTCTGCCTTGATTTGGTCACAAGACACACTAAACACAGAGTGCACGAGGATAGTTAGCCAAGGAGATGGTGGTAAACTTCTCAAGAGACTTTCCTGATTGCATTCTAGCAAATGACTTCTCTCCATGTTAAAAAGCACAAATCAATGCTGATTAAAACCAGGTGTCGGGAGACATGGACTCTTTGATCTGCACCTTATAGTAGAAATGAGGTGTAGTTTGTGAGGAGGTTGAGTTGGCAACAAAGCTTGAAATCACATGAGGAAAATAGGAATTCTGTGTGTACAAGCTCAAGAACTACACAGCCACCGTTCCTGCATCTTTCTTCCCCAATATTTTAGGCTTTATAGTGTAGAGTTCCATGGGTTGTCTCCATCATATGTAATACAGTACAATATAATGAGAGCATTAACTAGCATGGTGGCACATGACTGTAATCTGAGCATGCTAGCACATGGGAGGCTGAGGCAGGAGGGTTGGGGTGAGTTGGGGGCCAGCATGAGCTACATCATGATTTCAAGGCCAGCCTGAAGTAACAAGCGAGACCATGTCTCAAAAGAAAAAAAATAAAAATATAAAGAGTAAGGGAGGAATTAAAATAGAAATTTCATCCTAGACAGGGAGAAGGTCAATAGCAGATTCCAAAGTGCAGTGCTAAAAAGCAGATATTTTCCAAGACATTGTTGTTAATCCGTGAGATCAGTCTGTATTAATTCAAAAGATGTGAAAGTGACAAAAATATCTCAGACTTATATTTTCAGGGAGTTGTCAGTCTTCGATGAGCTGAACTTACACGGAAGAGAAAGGTTGATTCTGACTTCAGGCTCAGCGGGGTGACACTCACTGAGGTAAGACTGTTTTAAGAGGCTTGGGAGACACCCAACTCCATGCTTTAAGGGCTTGAGGATGAGAGCTACACCTGCACATGACAAATGTACAGGCTGAGAAATGGTGACCAATGGGTAGGAGAAAGATAATGGCGCTGCACGACCCACAGAGTCTGTCGGAGTAAAGGAGTGTGATTTGTTCTGTAGATCAGAGGTGTACCCAGAATGTGAGCATGTTCTGAACAACCATCAAAGCAGCATTAAGAGGCCAAGCCCTGCTCGGCCAACAGAAGCTGTAGACCCCACATATTCCATGGGTTGAGGAAGGAGCTATAAAAGGCAGCCAAGATTTCCAGCATCAAGAATTTATTTCCAGTCAAAAGGGATCTTGAGGTTCGAGAGGCTAGTGCTAGGGTAGAAGAGGCTTTCTATGACAAGCCCACAAAAACAGCTCCTTTATAAAGAATTTTTAAATTTCTTCCAGCACTGAAGCACATGAAGCCACCCCACAAATTTATCTGTAAAATAGGAATTTGCTTGTCTTTATTTTCCTTTTTCTCAGTCCCCTCCCTCTCCAAATCCCCTTTCTAAGCCTTTCGCACTCAGGAATGATTCAACTTGGGGTTGGAGAGAGAACATTTAACTTTAATCCCATGTAGTGTATTTTATTGTAATAAAATGCATAGTTTAATTACCAGATGAAGATTGTGTTTGGCAGCTTTAAGTATCCACGGGGAATTTTGTTAACCTAAAATGTGGAGGAAAATCCTGGTGTCTGCCTAAGTTTTGAAGAAGCTGGGGAAGAAGTAAACATAATGAATAAATTTGAAGGAAAAGTGAGATTCTAGCTTTCTATGATTATATCCAATAAATTCAGTTTCTTCACAAAGTCTTTGTATATAGGGATGGGTGGGGGGTTGAGGGAAGGCAGGGAAATGGGAAAAAATTAAGAACCAAGATACATCATGTAAAGCTACAAATTCCCAATAATGAATGTCATCATAGTGTATACCTAAAATGCAATAAAAATAATGAATAAAAAATTCAGTTTCTTCAATGAACTGGTTACATTCACATCTATAAAACCTTTTACTTTCCCCTTCCTACTTGTTGCGATTGTTCTTTGGAAGACATTCTGGATTAGAAGATAGTGGTGTTGCTTCTCCGAGCACTTCATTAAGTGCACGTGTTTACAGGTAATTGAAGAAGGTGGAAAAGCCAAACTGGGTGACAGAAGGAACACTTCTATCACTTTTGACTTTCCTACTATTTCGTATCAGTGACAGTAACTCTCTGGATGAGGAGACTTGTAAGCCAGTGATGAGAATTCAAGTAAACTTTGCTCAACATCCAGTTTGGACATGAGAAAAATGAAAATTTGCATAGATTTTCCTCCTATGATCCTCCATAATCAGCAATGCATTCCCTATAGCAATTATCTTACTTTTTGTTGACATAATTTTATGATGGAATTTACCCCAAATAGAGCATTTTAGCCATTTCACACTTTCCTTTGAGCTTTGAAGAAAGACTATTCTATGAAGAAGACATAATGCAAATAAATGCATTACCTTTACCTCTGTTTGATGTAATTTATTTAACTTAGCATTTTTAAGGAATGCATTTTGGAGCTGGGGCATCAAAACCCTGAGTTTAAGTGGGACAATAAACTCCAAGAATATACTAACTGGAAAAATCTAGAATTGTCTCTGTCTAATCAATTTGTCAAATAATGTGAAAATTATGACTCTGGATATTTATTTTGGAAGGTGAATGTAATGCACATTGGGTGCATCTTCTCTAAAATAATGAAGTCCTGGGCTGGGGATTTAGCTCAGTGGTTCCACACCCTGCCTTGTAAGTGCAAGGTCCCATGTTCAATCCCTGGTACCAACCCCCCCCCCCAAAACCCAGAAAACAAAAAAATAAAAATAAAATAATAAAGTCCTATTTCCCAGGACTTCAGAATGTTACCTTTTTTTAAATCTTGTCTTACCAGTGATAAACAAATCAAAATTAGATCACAAAAGTGAGTCTAATCCAATGTAATTGATATCCTAATGAAAAGAGGAAATTCAGACACAAAGACAGAAATTTGGATATTTTTCACCAAGAGGGAGAGTCTAGGAGAAGACACAAGGAGAAGTGAAGGACCCTACAAGGAAAAATGAAAAATGTCAACACTTGTGAGCAAAGACAAGAAATTAGAGGAGGTAAGGAAGGACTGGTCCATAGAATGATCAAAGATAGAATGTTCACCTGAATATCCTCATTTCAAACTTCTGGCCTATACATCTGGGAGGGAACAAATGTCTATTGTTTTAAGCCAGTCAGTTTGTGGGACTTAGTTACAATAGTCTTCCTAAGAAACTAATTCAGTGGGTTACTGAGGTGACACAAGAGTCCGAATTGAAGATGGAGTTCACAAAAAACATAATAATCTGAGAAAAAAGGTCTGTCTTATATAAATCTGGAAGATTACTTTTGGAGTAGGGCCGGGAGAAGAGTATCATGTGTTCAATAAAATTCTGAAGATTTTGTTTAACACATAAGATTTTCTCTGTACAATATTATCTCAGAGTTTCAAAGGGTCACAGCTGCTAAAATGGGATTTAGTGGAGGAACCAGAGTTGTATGTTATGATTAAGTTATCATGAAGCTATTATTACACCTATTTTTGCATTTTATTACTATTACTTCTTCTGGTACATTTTTGCCTTCTGTAACTAATTATAGACTTTTAAGGTCAGAAAATGTGCTCTATAGTTCTTAAAATTCCCTAGAAAATAGGAAGCATCATTGAACAGATTAGGCATGTAATAAATTCAGAGTAGAGGAAGAATATTAGACTGGTACGAGATCATATTTTGGGGCTGCATGCTCTCTAATACAATAGACCAGCTTGGTGTTACTCTTTGTAATCCACTGCATTTTAATTAGCTGTGATTAACAGTGCAAAAAGGTAAAGGAAAACAGGATCTATTTCTTTCTTTTTCTTGTTTAGTCAATATGCAGGGGATTTACATTTACTAGTCTCACTCTTTCACATATCACCAGCAGAATTGGGCCCCAAGCAATTTATTCATTTGCAGCTCTAATAAATGACTCAGGGGATTGAAATGGTGAAAGAGTCTGTCGTTTTAAGATTTGTAGTGATTGGCTATGATAGTAAAATGAATTTCACAAAGCCAACTAGAGTATGTATAATGAAATCATTGCTTCGGTTACTACAAAAACAAACTAGCCTTATAAAAAACAAAACTCACTGGTAATATGATGTAGAAAGCAAAAATGCTGGAACAACCAAATGAAGCAATGCTTACGCATGTAAAGCCATGCAGGTGTGCCAGCATCTGAGGCAGCTAGACAGAGCCCATTCAACTTGTAAATGTTCCTTGTCATTCTAGATATATTTTCTGTCTCATGTTGCCCACTTAACCCTTTGACTCAATCCTTTCCATCCCTAGCTCTCCTTCCTGACTCCCTTACCAATGGGTTTCCTGTTAGGGTCTGCCAACAGGAGGTATTTATTTATTGTGGCATTGTTTATTTTAGCACCTCTGGTAGCAACAAAGGAAACAGTGAGCAGAATAACGTAGCCACAGGCAACAGCACAGGTGGTACATTCAGCAATGTGGTGGTGCGGACTCTCTTGGCACTGTGTTGGTAGCAAAGCTCCACAGCCAGAATCAGCATGGCTGGTTTTTAGCACCTCCACAGCAACTGAGCTCCAGCCATAGTAGAATTATACTAAATATGTGCCCAAAGCAAATAAATCTAAAATAGCTCTCATAAAGAATACAAAACAGGCCGGGGATTTAGCTCAGTGGCATTGCCTGCCTTGCAAGCACAAGGTCCTGAGAGCAATTCCCAGTACAAGAAAAAAAAAAAAAAAAAAGAATACAACACACACACACACACACACACACCAAAAAAACCAAATGCTTGTGAGGATGTAGGAAAAAAGGAACACCCCTACACCTTGGTGGGAATGTAAACTGATGCAACCGCTAAGAAAAAAAAGTATAGTAATTCCTCAAAAAACAAAAGTAGGTATATTGGTTGATTCAGCTAAATCATTCTTTGATATGTTCTCTTTTTTTTTTTGGTACTGGGGATCGAACTTGGGTCCTCGTGCTTGCGGGGCAGGCGGCAGAACCACTGAGCTAAATCCCTGGCCCTCTTTGATATGTTCTTAAAAGAATGAAACACAACCTACTATAATGATACATGCATATCTGTATTTACAGAGGTATGATTCACAATAGATCCACTGTGCAAATAGCCTTGACATCCATCAGTAGATGAATGGGTGAAAAATGTGGTCCATTCATACAGTGAAGTGTTATTCAGCTATAAAGAAGGATGAAATCACATCACTTGCAGGAAAAATATGAAATGGAGGCCAATTTATGACAAAGAAACAAAATTCAGAAAATTAAGTTTCACATATTTGCTCTTACAAGCAATCTGAAATACATTTAAAGGAAACAAACAAATGAAAGATGACTGTAACCTAGAAGTTAGAGTTTTAGAGATAAGGAAGGGGATCAGGGGAAGGGGAGGAAAGAGAAAGAATTGATAGGGATGAAAAGAAACAAGATATGTTTTAATATTCATGTATTAATACAGTATACCAAAATAGACCTCATTATTCCCTATCAATAACATGCACCAATGGAAAAACAAAAGAAAGTACAATGATTGTAGCAAGGACCTCAGCCTAGAAATTAGGGGCAAAGGTGGACCACATATGTAGATATGTACACATCTAAATGGTTGTTTTCACATTAGAGTGTCTGTCTGCACATCTAAATATCTTCTTGATCAATATTCTTTTATTCATTTGATTTCAACTGGCTAAGAATATATGACCCTGAATATGTCAGACAATGAAGTTAATTTTTAGTAGGTATTATTTTAATCATGAATATTTAAGAGAATAAAACTATGGTATAAATATTTTTATGTTAAAGAAATGGTGAGCCAGACATAGTGACACATGCCTGTAATTCCAGCACTCAGGAGGCTGAGGTAGGAGGAGCACCACAGTGAGTTCAAGGCCAGGCTGAAATGCAAAGTGAGACCTTGCAGAGGAAGTAGGGGAAAGTTCAAATCATTCCTCAAATTACCTATTCTGTTGTTTTAAAAATATGTTAATATATGTGTAATTTGTTTAATGTATACTACTAGTTTCTCTTAGTTCAATGAAAAGAAAATTTTGTGCTATTATCTGTTTCATCTTTGTATCTTTTTTGTCTTTGTCTTTATTCCAAGTAACTATTTTACAGGGTAACTACCCAATACTGCCTAACTGTTCAACTATTGTTATTCTCTTATTATTTTGTTAGGAAATTTTTTCATTTTTAATAAAATAAATTATTTAAAAATACACAAACAAAACAGAAACTGCATTTGGTTTTTCACTTAATATATATATATATATATATATATATGATCTTGACCTAGCAAAGTAGCTAAATAATCTTGCAATCTCAGTTTAAAATTTAAAGCTGAAGAATTAATTTAAATGTATGTTTTAAGTGGAAATCTTATCAGCAGTTTGAAACATATAAAACTTTAAAATAATCATATTTATAAAACATGTAAGTATTATTTAACATCTTGTTAAGGCTCGTCCAACAATTGAAGTAATTAAAAAGAAATCAAACATATTAAATTTACACATGTAATTTAAAAGTTTGAAGTTGTTTAATTAACTAAATTTGTAAATGAGATCAAACAGTAATCAAAGGCTTCCTTAAAGGTAATCACTAAAATATGTTGTACTTATAAATAGAATAATAACTTTTATATGCTGAATTGAAAGACTTAATGAAGAGCTCGGTTTATAAATTTGTTATGAGTGCAATGAATATTAATTCAAATTAAGTAAGCCCCAGAAAAATTATTTCTGTTCTCCAAAACTAAGGAGCAAACACCATCCCCTCAATAAAAAATAATACAAAATAAACAACAAAATAAATGTAGATCTAAACACACAAAGATCAGTATTTTTCACAGAAGAAAGTTCTTAAACACAAGCCAAATACCCCAAGTTGGGCTTGTGGAGACATGGAAGAACAATATGGCTGTGGTTTTTCCAACTTTTTTATTAACAGGTTTGCAATGCATAATAAATATGCTAGCCATGGGAAATTGGTATTTATACATACAACATCTTGATCCTTTGTGTCCCTCTCCCTTGCTTCTGGCCCCTGTTCCCCACATGAAAAATGATAGATGGTAAATCAGTATGCAGTTCAGAAATTTTAATATTAATTTTGATTATAAGCCTTTTTCTTTCTTTATGTAAAACTCCCCATGTGAAAATAACTCTCCTTGAAGTGAAGTGAAACATTCATTCTTAAAATTTCAGCTTTGAAAAGAGCCTTGAACCTTATCAATTCCAAACCCATCATTTTCAGACAAGGGAATGGAATCCTAGAGATGTAAAATACCCACGGGCCAGAGACAGACCATGAAAGAACTGAGATGGGCAGCCAAGTCTCCTGGGTACGGGTGCCAGTTAGCATCTCTAATTCATAGTGCTTAACTGATCCAGTCTTTCAGCACTTGACCCCTGAGCCAGGTCATCATTTTAACCTCCAATTTAGAAAGGGGAATCAAGAAATGAATGGTGCATTATGCAGTGGTATCATCATTATAAAAACCACTCCAGCTGAGATCCGAGGGCTCTGTGTTTTCACAAGGCCCCATTGCTTTCATTTTCAACCTGGCACCTTCTGTTGCCACTAAGTATTCACTTGGAGTTCTTTTAAAAGGCAAGTTTCACACGTTTCCTGTGGCCTCTACTCTCTCCTAGAGGGAGTGACATTTGAGAATTCTGACAGTAAGACATCTCCAACTTCAATCACAGAGTGCGAAAATGAATATTTTTCACATGCAACTTTGAAGGTTGGTGCTCTTGTAACAGAGCCTTTCAGTTTTACTGGAGATTGACTGCAGGGGAATCGGATGGTGGTTCAAGCAGCACAACAGAGGATGTTTGATAATCAGTGCCCAGTGTAAGAGCAAGGATGATGAGGCTTTTGTCGCACCAAGGCAAGGCAAAGCCCATAGCACAGGGAGGGATAATTGATCTAAAGACCTTCAGCACTTCCGCGGAAGAGCTCGGCAGCAAACTGTGTGTGATCACATTCCCTCTCCAGCTGGTGATGACATCCCTGGCTTATGCTTCCCCGAATTCCTACTGACCGGAGAATTTTGTAGTGTTGTTTGGCATCTACTTATGGAAGACATGTGTGTCAGCTTACATACACATTCTGATAGACCAGCTATATATTAATGTAGAGCATATAACAATATAGCTTAGTGGGCCAGGGATTTAGCTCAGTGGTTCCGGCGCCTGCCCTGCAAGTGCAAGGATCCGGGTTTGATCCCCGGTACCAAAAAAACTCCAAAACACTATAGCTTAAAATCAGAAAGTAGAAAACTGGTGGAAATATTTAATTATGTTTATTTTATTTAATTATAAATATTTAAATATTTAAGAAGAGAAATGAATAAAATAAGTGGTACATGAATAAATTGTTTTCTTCTTGACTAATTTGGAAAAAGAAATGTGCAGTAGTGCAAGAATTTTGTTACAGAGACTAGGATGATTACATTTTGATGACATTACCTACCTTGATTTTAGATGATAATGTTCTGTTCATTCTTACATATAAATTCTACAAACCATTAACACTTTTTTAGTCAATAATCTTTCAAACCCACCACATATTTACCCTCTTAGGTGTTCATTGTTTTTTGCATATCTGCAGCTCCATTCGCTGTCATTTCGCTTCAGCCTAAAGAATTTATTAACATTTCTTTTATGTGTGGATTTCTAGAGACAAATTCCTCCACCTTCTGTCTGTCTGAAAATGTTTTATGTCACCTTCGTTTCTGAATGGATCCTCCATTTCTGACGGATCCTAAGTTGATTGTTTTCCTCCTTTTCTGCCCTTTAATGATAGTTTCTCTGTTTTCTGGTCTCTATAGATAGAGTTTACCTATCATCTGCCACTTTGCTAAGTGTTTCCTTCTTGAAATGCATCTTTCTCCTGCCCCACCTCTACCTCACAGATGTGTCTAAAATTATTCTTTTATCTTTCACTTTTAAACAGTTTGACTGGGATATGCCTGGGTATATTTACCTGGCTTGAGGACTCTCTGCAGTGTCATCTCCCCCCATCCTGGTACCAGGAATTGAACGCAGGACCTTGTGCTTGCCAGGAAGGCAGGGCACCACTGAGCTACATCATGGCCCATTGGCAGTTTCATTTCACACTGAGGTGTTTAATCAGTTGTGAAAAATTCTCTCCTATAATCTTCTCTCCTCAAATAGTTCTTGTGCATAACTATCTTCTTCTTTAAAATTCCAAGTCCATGTGTCTTCTTGGAATTTCCTCTACTTCATGTCTTTTCTCTGTGTCTGTTATGACTTGAATTGTATTACCCTAAAAAGAATATACTGAAGTTGTAACCTTCAGCGCCTCAAAATGTGACTGAATTTGGACAGTCTTTAAAGAGGTATTTAAAAGGAGGTTTTACAGAGGGTCCTAATTTAATAGGATCAATGTCCTTATAAGAGGAAATTTTGTTGTAAATATATACAGTTGACCAGGAAGACTGCGTGAGAACTATAGTACAAAGTGTCCTTCCAGAGGCCAAAGAAAGAAACTTCAGGAGAAACCAGCCCTGCTGACACCTTGCATTCCACCTTCTAGAGTGAGACAGTGAATGCCTATTGAGCTGCCCCATCTGAGTGACTTTGTTAAAATGGCCCTAGCAAACTAATGCAGTGTTTTCAGTTGGTAAACTTACATGGAACAGCCCACAGGTTCACTGGCTGATTCCTATTCCATGTCTAGTCTTATGTTCAACTCTGTCAGAAATTTTTCATTTCTTATTTCTAGCTTTCTCATTCTGTTCTTCAGTATTAGTCTCTGTTGAAATCCCCCATTTGCTAGTAAATGTTGTTCACCCTGTGCACTAAATCCTTCAAAATGCCTAACATTACTTAAACCTTTAAAATATCTATTTTATTACTATAAAATTCTTGTGCTGTAAGACCAATACCTGGGTCATTTCTGGTTTGCTTCTATTGACTGTTTCCTCTTTTAACAAAACATCAGCCACATCTTGCTTCTTGATCTGTCTCATTAGTTTTGGTTTTTATGGTATTTATTGTATAAATATGGACAGTAGAGGTGAAAGTAAGTGATTTTTATCCCTAAAACATGTTGCTTCTTGAAGGCCACAGTGTGAGGGGCTGAGTCATGTAAACTTTAGTGGAACTGGATGCAGACATTGTCACTGCTGTAAGTAGATGTCAGTCTATTATTGATTGCAAAATTTTGGAGGCTCACTGAGCAGTTAGGATTCATTTTCCTCAAGCCTCACATTTAGTTGTGCTGGGGGAGATCTCCCTCCTGCACACCTCTGCAGGACCCTTGGTGAAAACCCGGGGCCCTTCCATGGGATGTCCCTCAGTTTTCCTGTTCATTTCCACTTTTGAAAAGCCTGTGGCTCACACTTACTGAGAATACGGAGATGCCAAGAAACTTCCCGTCAGCTCTCATGAAATTATATGTATTTTTCTATGGTCACTGACTCATATTCCAAGAAGGCCTGTACTTTTCACTAGCATTTTTCAGTTGTGAATCTTTTTCATCTTAGCAACAACTTGTTACTGTTTAGACTTCAGCTCCTTTCAGATTCTTTGTAGCATCTGCTCTCAGATCAGCTTCTAAAACCCTATATTTTTCTAGCTTAAATAGATAGTAACATTGTTAGTGGGAACACAATCATATCCTGAAACTTTGTACATATTAACTAAAAGTGACTCTCTTCTTCCTGCTAGTTGGTCAGAAATTCAATCATGCTTGAGGACAGAGCTCAACCATGTTTGAGAGGTAATAAACAAGATCAAAAAGGTGCCAAAACACACCATGCATGGAGAATGCCAAATAGCTCAGTTTAGATAAAATATGTGATAGATGCAGGTGAACTGTGGAAAAAGAGTAGATCTTACAGATATCTGTTGATTCTGACAGCACAGTATCCTATTACCCATTTGGAAAAATATCCTCTGCTCTATTGGGGAACCATCTCTCACCTAATCTAATTATTTTTTTTACACAGTCGTCTTAGCACAGAAATAGGCATGGTAACTCAGCCAAGATAACCATAATATCCCATCTTCCAGTTAAAGGTACAGTTATGAAACCCATGGCTCTAGTTGGCACTCTTCTCTGGAAACTACATATGCTGAGGTGAAGAAGAGAAAAGCCACATCTCCCATGTGTCAATGAAGCCCATTCAGAGTAGACTTGCAAGGTCCAGATGACCTAGATACTGGCCCCCACAGCCCTTTCTGCACCTGTTGAAAGGATTTTAGGCTTAAACTAGTTTTGTTGAGCTATGTCATTTGGAATCCCAAGACTTAACTATTTCTAGATTTTTTTTCTTGATGTGTAATCAAATATTTAGGGTTTAGTTACTGTACATACTATTGTCAAATCTGTTCATCACGTAGGTTCCAGACAGTTTTCACACTATTATTTATAAAATCAATGCAAAGATCAAGCAAATAACCGTGTTAAGGGGTTTTATAAATGTATATGATATAATGATGTACAGATTCACCACTGAACCATTGTGATTACCCTATGCTACTGACGAGTAAATTATGGCACAAAGAATTTAACTGTATCACCTTGGTTACAAAAGAGGTGAAGGGTACTGAAAGTATAATTGAAAATTGGCTTATGTGCCAATTCTGTTTTTCTTTACTTTATAAAATATATTTATTCAGTAGAAAATTCACTATATTATTCTCTTATTGATCATAAAGTCCTGATGTGACTGTTTGCTATCTCAAAAGCAACAAAAGAGTGTATTCATAAAAGTCGTCCAGTAATTTAAATTCCAACACAAGAAAAAAAATTAGGTAGAAATGACCAGCAGATGGTCCTACTATTAAGCTACCATTTGTCTTCACTCATTTTCTTTGTCACTTCACAGACATACATGCACCTCCTGAAGAATGCTTTCCATGATTTAATACTATCAGAATGCAGGGCTTTCTGAAGTCCATTCCATAATGGATAAACACATCAGTATTATAAACATAATACTTCATAGTCGCCAAATGTTGAAATTGTATTGTCATTTCTAAATTAGTTTGTTTAATGTACGTCTTTTCAATCACAAATCCCATGAAGACAAAAGCCATGACCCAATTTTATTGCTGTTGTTTCCCAGTCCTTACTTTAGTGCCAATTTTTATAGTTGGCATTCAATAAATATTTGGTGGGTGAATACATAAATTGGAGATACTACTCAATTTACTCAATTTTAAAAGAGAGGGAGAGTTCTTCTAGCTGGGGTGATTGAAGAAAGCTTTCTGTTGCAGACGGCGTTTCACCTGGGCCTGGGAGGCTAGTCAAGATTTGAATGAGATTGGTTTTGAGGCAGGGGAGCCGCGTAAACAAGAGCATACAGGTGCCAAAATATGCAGCATGTGTGAAGAATGTCAAACAGCTTTGTTTCATTGAAGTATTTGATGTATGAAGGTGAGTTGTGCAGAATGAGGTTCGAAAGGAGGTTTGGTACCAGAGCGCCTTTTATTTCAATGTAAGAAGTTTTACTTTTATTTTGTAGACAATGGGGAGTCAGTGAAGGATGGCACCCTAGGAGAATGAACAGAGCAAGGGTACAGGATGATTAATCTGGGGGGTGTCTGCAGACTGGATTAGAATGTGGAGAGACTGGAGGTCAGGAGACAAGGTTGCTATAAATTGAAGGCGAATGACAAAGAAATCTGAAAAGAAAGTGAAGGAAGTAGGAATAAAGAAAAGACAACCTATAGCTTTTTAATTATTATTAATTTTTATTACCGCCACAGCAATTATTTACTTTTGCTGGCCCTATGTGGGAACAGTTCCTTTATTTCTTGCAACAGTCTTTCGTTTTCAAATTCAATTTGTTGGATGTTAATTTAGCTGTGCCAGATTTCTTATTCTTATGTTATGCATAGTGTAATTTTTCCATGATTTGACTTTCAGTCTTTCTATGTCCTTGTATTTAAATGCATGCATTATAGACAATATTTAGTTGAATTTGGCTTTATCATCCCAATAATTCTTCCCTTCAACTGTGGTATTTAGTTCATTTACCACTCTTGCAGACATTGAAAAGGATGTGATGAAGGCATTGGTAGTTATTTATAAGAGGAAGAATTTCTGATCTATGTGAGCTTAGTAACTTAATTGGAATACATGTGACAACTTTAAAGGAGACAAGTAATGTATTAATAAGTTAAATTAAATACACCAGATGTCTTTATACAACATCTCCATTTTAAGTGCAAAGTATTGAAGTACTTTAAACTATGGCTTACATTTTTTTTTGCTTTTTTCATATCTTTTAACTCTTCATATCTTTTAGCTGCATCTTATGTCTTCACTGTCTTTTAAGCCTTTCCATTGTATGGTCCAGAACCATTGCTGCTTCCTATTACATATTTGATTATATCTAGATTTCTAGAGATCAGATGCCAGCTTTTAGTTTGCAAGAAGCCAAGGAACAGCACATATTTTTATTGGATTAAGTTTTTAGGGTTGCTTTTCCCCTGCTTATTTATTTCACATGTGAACAAAATAGGCAAAACTGAAAAACAAAAAATAAATATTTTTAAAATAAGAGTCTCCGTGGAATCACACTACATTTAGCTTCTGTGGAGTCCATCTGATTGCAGATCTGACAGATGTAAATTAATATGGTAGTACCAATTAACTCATTTAATTACATATTTTTCTTTTAAATATTTTTTATTTTAGCAGACTTTATCCATAGTACACTGAAAGTTTTTGAATAGTTGTATTTGCCACTCTAAAATTAAATGGCTCTAATTGTTCTGGTATTCTTCTTCTGGAAGTGTGTTGAGCCCTGGTAGTTGAATTACTTGCCATATTTTCTCTGTGTGACATCTAATAATTATTCTCTCATTGGAAGACTACAATAGGAAGGGAAAATGCAATCTAAGAATTCGTAAATCTTGTAGCTTAATAGATATTTATAAACTGTATCTTTTTTATACACATTTGAACATAATCATATAGCCACTGCAGAAATCTGAAGAAAACCTAAATAATATGGGAATGATTTTAATGTATTTACCATTAAAACATATATTATAAATTTTATCTTCTATTTTCAATTTCCTTTTTAGGATGTTGGATAGCTTTTATCATCTATGGTTGGAATAAGAGAAGTGTCATAGTTTGCTTCCTGACTTGTATCTCTTCCTAATGAAATTAATCATAAATAATTTTACAGAATGATACTTCTTAAACTAAAGATGGATCATATTGGTGACTCCCTACAATTTAGGACTTCCTATAAGTATGGGATGCTTTAAATGTTTTTAGCATGTTCACATGCAGAGCGGTCACCGTCGGAATCCATAACAAGCCTCCATAAAATTGCTGGCTTAGAATCTTTTGAAGATTTGTCTTCTTTTGGCAAATTCCCAGGCACATCTTTTGATCATGTAATCATGAAATTTAAACATTAGTTCCTGTCAGGTTTCATATTATCTATTTTTCTGTCATTAGTTTTTCCTATTTGAGTTCAACACTTGTTCCTAACCCTGACACAAAATTTCCCTGATGCTGACCTAGTCAACACAGAGAATACTACAGAGACCCTGTCTCTATGCTCAAATTAGACAATTATAACAAGGCCATCAATACTATAGGAAAAACCACACCTAGAGCCAGTACCTCCTCTCTCCTTGCACATTCTCAAGCTATAAAGGCAATTTGAGTAAGTTTTCTTCAGAGGCAAAAAAGATTTTAATTGATATTATGACAATACTTTTGGTGTGTATGTGTATTGAGAGAATGTATGAGTGTGTTTGTGTCCATGTTTCAGAGTGTATGGCTCAGAAAATTTAGCAGGAAGCTGGTGAGATTCTCAGGTTATTGACTTAAAGTTGACTCAAATAAAACCAATAAATACAACTTACCATAAAAATAGGCGTGTTCACCTAATTATATATTTGATATAAACGTGAGTATGAAAAATCTTAAAGACAATTTTTATAAATCAGAAATAAAAAACAGTATCATACAGATACTATTCAAATTTTTGTTCAGAGTTCTTGTACTGAGAGTGGGAGTAAATTGTAAGTATTGTGTTAATTAAAAACAATTTTGGGTTTTTTATTGAATTCTCTCTTTGGGACTAATAATTTAACTACATCCTTAATATTCACAATATATTATTGGAAGAAATTCAAAACATTAAATAACATTTATATCATGTGATCTTAAAAATACTCATTCAATAAAAAGATGAAAAATGAAAACTTGATGAAAACTTGAAAAAGAAGCAATTTGATCCTGAACTCTCAAATATTCACATACTATGGCTTATTTCAACTTACTGACAATGTGATACGGTCAGAAAAGAGAGCCATTAGGAAGACAGAAAGAAGAGAAGAGAAGGAAATTAAATGAAAAGGAAAGAGAACACAAATAAGCTTATTTGCTAAAGTGGGGGAAGTCTTAGCTCATCAAATTGTATTCAACACAGTTAGAGAGTTAATATTGGCAGGATGATCCAAAGGGGTGTGTGTGTGTGTGTGTGTGTATAGGGTTAAAGTTAACTTTTCTGGGGTTCGCTTAATAGAGCAACATCTTGCTGTGGTTATCTGTTCACTTGGCAAAAAAAGGAAGCAAGAACCTTAATGAAAACTCTTACAATAGTTGGGAGAATGCAAGTTCAAGTCTGGCTTGGGCAACTTAGAGAGACTGTTTCAAAATGTTAAAAAAAAATAAATAAATAAAAGGGAGCTGGGATTGTGGCTTAACATTCTTTGGGTTCAATCTCCAGTACCACAAAAACAAACAAAAAAGAAAACAAAAACCTGAACCTTCTGCTGACACTGAGCAGCAAAGGTCTCATCGGCTTTCTGTGGTAGGCAACATTGACTGGGCTGGGATGTTTTCCTGTGGGCCCCATCTCCAGACTTTCCCTGCTCCCTCTTGTGAATGGCACGTTGTGTCTTGAAATGTTGAGTCTCACTAGCTGATGACATAATCCACCCTCTACATGAATCAGGTGGTTGCCTAATTAGACAAACTCTAAGGTTTTAGCTGTTTGTTCCCTAATCTTTCACTGATGTTTGTGGCCACATCACTGCACAAAGCGCTTTCCAAAAGCAGAAACCATATCATGGTCATTTTTTTCTCAGGTCTATCTCCTCTGAAAGCAGAAATCATCTCTGACTCTGTTTCTTGGGATTTGGAACATGACAAACTATGACTACAGCAAAATATTGGCTTAGTCATATGGCAACTCAGGTTTTCTCGAGAGTCAAGCTTCTGGGCCACTATTTTCTTTCAAGAAAGAAAAAAAAATACTGAAAAAGAAAGCGTGTAATGAAAAGGTAATCCACTAGAGAAAATAGTAAAGACAGCCAATTTCTACATCTGGAGAATTACAGCCGAGTGACTCTTCCACATGGGTGACTCATACAATTTTTTGTATGGTGCACTATCAAGCACTTCAAGTAAACATCCAAATATATGAGACACCTGATCAGATTAATCATCTAAAGAAAGAAGATATGGCAGTGCTATTTGCTTTAACAAAATTAAAGGATAAAATTTAAGTTGTATTTACCACCATGGGTTCTTGGAAATTGAAATATGTGCTCAAGATTTCAGAGAGCACTCCATGCTGTAAATTCTGTCCATTTATCTTTCAACTTTTATACCCAACTTGCCTGATTGATTCATTAGTATGGGCAGGTTCCAAGATTGTAATAAGATTCATTCTATAAAATGAATCTCACAGAAAACCAACAGAAAATATTAGATAAACAATAAGTAAAAAACACACAAACTCAAACCACTCCCTGCCTCTGAAGTAAAAGAGAAAACATCAAATTTACATATAATCTAGGACCAACACTTTAAGATGTCTATGCTGTTATTCTTGTTTGTTATAGCTATTCCCCTAGAGAGGAGGCAGGAAGCTTCATTAAAGAAGTTTAGCAATCCATTTTTATCTCCTCTATTGGCTTTTTAGCTGTAACCCTGTGTTCTGCTTATTAGTGGTTACTCTAGGGATTGCAATATGCATCTTTAACTTACCACAGTTTACTATATATTAATGTTACAACACTAATGAATAATGAGAGACCCTACACTTGTGTAATTCCACTTACGTTCCCACCTTTCTATTGTTGCAATGCATTTTATACATGCATACATTATAAGCCACAAAACACATTTGCATATTTGCTTTAAAATAACTAACTACCCTTTAAATACATTTTACAGTGAGGGGCGCAAATCATTTACTAACCTACATAGATGCTATTTCACACTGTATTGGTGAGGGTGGGGGATTTAGCTCAGTGTTTCCAGCGCCTGCCTCGCAAGCACAAGGTCCCGAATTCGATCCCCATTACCAAAAAAAAACCACAACACACACATTGTATTGGTGGATTGAAGCCCTTTCCCTTCAGACTAAATTATTTCAACTTTTTTAGTAATGTGTAGTGCTGATTAAAAAATCTGAGTTTTATTTATCTGAAAATGTCTTTATTTTGCCTTCATTTTTAATGGTATTTTTATGAGACACAGAATTCAAGGTTGACCTCTCTATCAAAATATTATGTCTGGCATTACTACATGTATATATTGTGGTTTGCTGCAACCTAGATAACTTTTCATATTTTCTTTCTTTATAATTGATTTTCATTAATTTGCACATGATTTACACAGTGAGTTTTCTTTCCATTTATTCTATTTGGAACTTATATCTTTCTGGCATCTTGGGTTACTATTTTTTATCAGATTTTAGAAATTTTTCCTTATCTTTTCAGGGTTATAGAAGTGCTTACGTTTCCCTACCGACTTTCTCGGGCTTCCTTTACATGTGTGTTACATTGCTTGACTTTTCTCCTAGATTCATTTTTGTGTTGTCCATCTTTTCCTTTGTCTTAGCCTTTTGTTTTTCTGGCCTTTCTCTTCCTGTACTTCCTACTGGAAAGTTTCTTCTGCCCTATCTTTGAGTTACTAATGCTTTCTGCTATAGTTTCCAAACCCCTGAAAAGCCTACACAGCACAATTTTCATTGAAAATATTGTGTTTGTATGCCTATATTTTAAATTCTTTTTAAATAGTGATATTCTACATCCGTTCATTTGGTATGCTGCATTATATCTATCATTCCTTTCATTACATTTTTCACCTGTTGATAAATCTATCTTAAATTTCTTTTCTGACAATTTATACATCTCTGTTATCATCTAGTTGTTTTTATTGAGTACTCATCCTTCTCAACTTTCTCCTCTGTTCCTCCTAGTCTTCTCTATATGGATCACACTGTCTTGCCTTTTGTATGCCTAGTGATTATTTACTAAGTGGAACACAACTGAATGCTGTATGGTTAAGAATCTGAACTGCTGATATACTTTTAAATAGCTTTGAGATTTATCTAGTTAGCTACCTAATTTACTGACAATTTCACTTGATTCTTTTGAGGCAGGATTTTAAGTTTTGCTAAGGAGGGCTTAGAATAATCTTTATTTTGGACCTAGAGTTGTATTACAACTAGGCAGATCCATTTGTGGGTAACAACTGAAAAATCAGGATGGGCAGCAAATCTCTCCAATTTTATTGGTCAGAACACCAAGGTCTTTGAACATGGTGCATTTTCTGGAGTGTTTATTTAGCTTAGAGCTCCTAGGGTGGCATCTGCCCTTGAGTAGGTTTAGTACTTGTCCAAAAAAACCATTAGGTCCACATAAAGATATTTTTGTGCTCATTTCTATACAGCTTCCTTCTGTCTTGTCTCACACTGGACAGTTGCTTCAAGAAAAACAAATCAAAATCTAGTGAAATATCATCTCCTCCCAGTCAGAAAGGGTACTATGAAAAGTTTTTTAAAAGAACAAATGCAGGCAAGGATGCAGAGAAAAACATAATCTTCTACTAGTGCAGAATATTGATTAGTATAGCCATTATAGAGTACAAGATGGAGGTTACTCAAAAGCAAACTAAAAATTCATTTACCATCAAATCCAGCTATCCCGCTTCTGAAAGATTATCCAGAGGAATGAAATCAGTGAAATCAGCCCATCAAATATATAACTACTCTCCACGGTTTTTTTTTTGCAGCACTGTTGGCAACAGCCAAGGTATGGACTCAATGTAAGTCCCCAGTGATGGATTAATAAAGATTATGTGGTATATATACACAATTGAAGATTATTAAGCCACAAAAAGAATGAAATCCTGTCTTTTGAAGAAAAATAGATAGAACTGGAGATTTAAGAGAGGCACAAATACTTCACATTTTCTCTCATACATGGAAGCTCAACAAATGATCTAAAAAGAGAGTTAAATAGTAATTGCTAGTGAACAGTGAAGAGAGGGAGGCAGCCAAGAATGAGTCTGGATTATGTGTACCAGAATATACTGGATAGGAGTAAGTTCTCGTGTTCTACAACGTACCTATTATATATTTTATGAAGAATAAGAGGAGAGCAGATGAAAGCTCCACGTGTAAAGAAACAATGAGAAAATTGAAATACTAAGTATGCTTATTAGATCAGTATACAATGATATCCATATCAAAAAGTTACATTGTAGCCTATGAATACATACTATTATTATATATCAATTAGAATTAAATTATAATCATAAAATGCTTCTAAAATAACATAAAGCAATAATAGTATTTTATAGTACACAAAATATAGAAGTTGGGAGACAATTATTAATTGATCTCATAATTATTCACTTTTTGGAGCTTGCTTTTGCTGTGGAAGATATATATATATATGTTTATATATATGTCTTTCTTGATATATACAAAAAATATTCTCTGCTGGGGCAAAAGGGAGGATTCCATAGAGACTTGGAAGAAAGAGGTAGTAGCCCCTCCTTTGGAGCAAAAAGTGGGCACGCTCTATTCCCATTATGAAACACTTAGGTTCTCTAACAGAACTCTTTGGTGGCATCCCTCAATGGGTAGGGAGGAGTTCTAATAATTCTCCTAAATGCTAAGGCTCTGACAAAAGATATTGGTATGAGAACTTTTTCTTTGATCAGGAGCCTATATTTTCTACTTTAAGGCACGAAGGCTAAACTGACACTGTTTGATATTTGCATATAACTTTTTGCAATAATGAGGGGTTTATTCTATTCTAGATACAGCTAAAATTGACATAACTATCTATGGATATTGTATTGATATTAACTTACCTACTGATGTAATTGGAATCTTTTGATTAAAGAAATAAGTATTCAAGACTTTGATGTTAGTATGTTTTATACTTATTTCCTAGCCAATAATAAATTGAGTGAAGACAGTGAAATGGATCCTATCTTTAAATCTATACTCTTTTAAAAGCATATATGGAAAAAATCTGGCTTTATGAAGCAAAAAAGTTTGCACTTGTGTTACTACATAAGTTATATAAGCACAAATCAATATGCCCTTTGAATTATTGTTTAAATAAATAAACAAATATGAAATAAAAACAAGAGAATGACTTTCAAATTAATTGACATTTATCTAGAAATTCTAATATATTTCCATTTAAATATTTTCCAATCTGTTGGATACAAAATGAAAAATTACTTATCTACCTTTCCTATTCCTACTTGTATAAACTATAAGATCATCATATTCTTGTTAGAGTTTGCAAATCAAGAGCGTTGAGAAGTGTTTCATTAATTAGTAAGCTTATTTAAATGGTGCCCTTGGAGACAAATTTTCCTTATTTTTTACTTTACCTAAAAGATCTCATTGCCTTTACCAATATTTAGGGCAGTCTCTCTTTACAATAAAAATAGGAAGGCATTTATAATCCTATGAATGTGAACATGTCACAAACCCAAGCACATTTCTTCACTCTGGAGTAGATTTAAATCTGTTGCAAATAAAAACCAATATAGAAGACATCAACCCTCAAATTATTCACAATGATTATTGGGCTATCATCATTCCTTTATACCTGGAGTTAGCAAACACTCTCTTTGCTTCAGTTAAATAAGACCCAAATAAACTATGTACTCTTATCTCAAGACCAAATATCAGATCAGCCCCCAAATATAAAAATTTAAGCAAGAAAATAAATTAGAAATTCATTATAGAAATTTTAATTTAGAAGAACTCATATTTCCCCTAACTTCCTTATCTTAATGAAGCAGAGTGTGGCAGGGATTTGCCTGGAGCTTATACAGCTGTATAAGGATGGGGTCACTATGGGATTGTCCCAAATATACAACCAAGATGTGTAAGCCTTGTTGGGACATGGAAAATTAATACCTCTATATTTCTTTCTTGTCTGTGTCTTTCAAAAGGCTCAATTATTATACATGGTTTAAAGAGTTGGGAAGGGGATTGGATTTTTAAAATTATTTTATAATCAAAAGTCCAATGTGCTCTATTTAAGGGAATAAACTGAGAAGCTGTAATTTAAGTCAGATTTGTGAGTGCTCCAATATGAAGCTTTATTGGATTTTCAATTATAATTAACAGAATAATAACTAAAGATGTAAACAGAAACAGAAATGACTGTACTATCAAACACCTGCTTCATAATTATTTGAACAACAAAATGTTTTTGAGTCTCCCAATTACTTATAATCCTGGCATGTTTTTTAAAATTCCTGTCTATGTATCAATCTGCTTAATTATTTTACAGCTCTCCATGAAACAAAAACAGCTCAAAAAAATAATCTGATCCAGGTGACAAACTAGAAGCAATAAATCTATTATTGAGAGGTCAGTTTTTGAAAGTGGAACAGAAAGAAAAAAGTATTTGAAAGTTCCTGTGAATTAAACTTTCACTCAAAGGGTATTTCAATGACCCCAAAATATCAACTTAAAATTTAGGTTCAGTGGATTCATAGTAATCTTGTAAATGAAAGGTAAAAACGATTGGAAAACTACCTATAGAGAGCTTTACTGCATCAAAGCAGGCACTTGCCATTCTGCCATAAAGGAGGCTATGTACAATTTTCATTTGGCATCCTAACAATCTTATATTTGGTTTGAGCAGTACATTTTCATTTCATTCATCATTTAAAGACAGATAATCAGAAAGTCATTACATTGGCCCACACCAGACCCTCCGCTCGATTGTATCGTAATTGAGCACCACACAGCGTGTGCCAGATCTAATGGATAATGAATATACTATGTCAGTAGAACCGCCTCAGTGAAGGTCCAGGGGAATAGAGGGAGGGGGCTATGGCAGTGACATATAGGGTCACAGATGTTGCACTGATTTACTGATGGAATCATTGTGTAATTAAGTAATCAATGGTGGGTACTGTGCTATTGTGGACATCTCACTATAAAAATGGAGTTTATGATGGACAACTGAGCATTTATTTGTAATAGTTTACAAAGATCAGTCTTTCTTGGGAATAAGCTTCTGTCTACTACTGGTAACCATTATAGGGGATATGTCTTAGGGTTGAATAATTAACATGTAGACATGAGCTTGATTATGTTATAGTCACAGTGTGTATCAGAACTCATATTACCTTTTCCTCATAGTCAGGTCCAGGTGTTTTTTTTCCTACCTTGGAATAATAAAATAAATGAAAAAGTGCAAAAATACTCACTTTCCACAATGGTTCATTTAGAAAAATTTTTTTTAAAAAAGTAACTACATTCAAGAATTTCTCAGTCCTAAGAAATATTTTAGCGCATAACAATGACAACAATAATAATGGAAATAATTAAAATTATTCAGTTCTTTGAAATTTTAGGCATTTTTCTACTTCCTTTACATGAATCACCTCATTTGAAAAATTCTAGTACAGAGATACTAATATATTGATTGTACAGATTTGAAAACTAAAGCATTCATTAATCTGATAATTTGACAAGAACAGTGTACTATATGAACAAAACACGCTAAAACTTATTTACATAACTACTCAATTCCCTACTTATAACCATGCTGCTTCATTATCTTCTTAGTTTGATTTGAGTATTTATGCATTGTTTTACCTTCTTTTCTCTTATAAAGTCACTTTCTTTCACTAATATTTATGGAAGATATGCAAAATTTCGTGTAATATTACAGATGACAAAAACACCAAAAAAAGTTATATATTATATTTAAGTACACAAAACAAATAGTGTTAGAGGTATGACCAGGATACAAATACTTTGGTGTACTGCATTCTTTCTACTATACTGGCAATTTGTTTTTTAAAAAGTATAAACTTTAATACACCACATACTTGATTATTACACTATAAATAATAACTTAAATGTTGCCCATTAGTTTAATAGAAACATCTGTTACATTCTACCTCTTGTGCATTAGAATTATGACTTTGATTCAATTGACTTAGGCAGTCAGTGATTACTATACCTAGGCTGATCAAGACATACTATTATTTTAGAGATACCTGACAAGAAGATATGCTTTTGCCAAATAGTGGGTATTGCCAATGACAAAGGAGCTATTTTTATGCTATATTTAAACAAGTATATAATGACACTTTGAAAACATTAACAAGTGTACCATAGAAACAAGTGATCAAGTAGAGGTTGGAGTGTTATGGCTTGTGTTTAGATGTCCCCTGAAGCCTCATGCAGTCATAGGTGAGGAGTTTCACAGGTGGCTGGATTAGAGTGTGTGATGCTGGGATTAAGGGTGTGTAATTGCTAAATTAGTCCACTGATTGGTTTTGCACAGTTCTGGGTGTGGATAATGGGAAGACTCACCCTGGGTGGCACCACCCAAACTGTGGGTAGTTTGGAAAGGATAAAAGGGAGAGGTAGGCTGCTGCTGTTGCTTCATTTCACTTGCTTCCTTCTGCCTTCCCCACTTTGCCATGGCATACCCCTCTGCCATACCCCTCTGCCATGCCAACCTGCCTTGGAGCCAGCCAACTATGGACAGAAACCTCTACAAACTATGGGCTATGATAAACCTTCCTCAGCAATGAGAAAAGTAACTAAGACAGGGGTAAGACAAAAGAAATGCAACAAGTGATTCAGAAGTTGGAGTTATAAGATACTCAATCCAAAATTACTAAGATTCATACGTCTAAAAATTAGATAAAATGATAGATAGTTTTACTTGGTAAGTAGAGTCAACATGAAAGTTTCAGTTGGAAAGTACAACTCTAATATGAAATACCCAGCATTAGGTTACAGATAGCAGAAGAAAGGTAACTGAAATATGATCCATAGAATGTATTTATATTGAAACAAAGGAGAAAAATTGTAGGTGATTAAAGAAAAAGAAACACATAAGACCTGTTTGAAAGGCATACTTCATTTATAAATGGAATCCTAGAAAAAGAAGAGAGAATATTGGCTAGCTATGGCTCTGCAACAAATTATGATAACACTTTATAGCTTAATATATATTATCTCTCAGTTTTTATGGGTCTGAAATATGAGCAGAGATTAGCTGACTGTTTTTATTTTAAGGACCCTAATTTATTTGCAGTCATACTGATAACTACATCTACAGTCTTATCTGAAAACTTGAGTGGAGAGGGATTTATTTCCAAATTCATTTGCATGATTATTGGTAGGATTTCATCCCTCATATCCTTTTGGACTAAAAGATTGTGTTTTTCTAGGTATTGGCTGGAGGTATTGTTCAGTTTCCTGTGACTGAGGCCTTTCCATAAAGCAACTTATACCACAATAGCTGCCTTCTTTAAAGAACACATGAAGAGAAGAGGGAGAGGGAGAGGCAGTAGAAGAGAGTATGCAAGAGTGTGTATGTACAAGAGAAGATAAATGTGAGTGCCCTTTACCAAAGCCATTATCTATTTCCAATATAATCTTTGAAATTACTTGCATTATTATTTGTGTATTCTAGTCATTAGAAGAAAGTCACTATGAAATATATGTGCTCAAAGTGGAGGAACTCTTCAAGATCCTGAGTACCAAGAATAAGATATTAACAAGAGCCTTATTAGAGCATGCCAAACAGAGAGTGAAACATTAGTATTTGAAGAGACATCACTGTGGGCAAAAGAACCCGACTTACAACTCTTAAAAATCAGGGAGTATAACTGTATTACAATTCCTGTGAAATATATTACCAAGGCCACAGTACCTATGGGGTGCCCTTGATCACATTGTCCAGTATGAATACTAAGGTAGGCATTTCTAGAGGAGAAAAGTTGTATTTAGGTAATTATGATTCACAGAGGACCAAATAACCTTGGTGTACATTCCTTACTGGTTCATTGCGGACTAAGATGCTTCTGCCCAAACTTCCTTCCTTTTTGCTCTTCTTTACTCAGTGTCAGACCTGAATTATATGCTGACAGTTATTCCCACTTTTGGATAATTACAATTTTCTGTCACAGAAATTTCCCCTAATAAAATTTTGCACATAATGTAGATTACTAACATAGACATTGGGAAAGTTTTGTCAAAAATTGAAGAAATGCATAAAGCCATAATTTAAAAATATTTAATAAAGAAAAGTTCAAAAACTAACACACACACACACACTTAAACTAACCATGGTTGGGGATTGAAGAACTCCCACTTTAAAATAAAAAATAAATAGTAGAGGTGACTTTTCAGGCGAAACTATGTTAGCTAGAGGGCAATGGAATGACAGATAATAAGTAATAAAGGAAAGTATCAAGTTATTTCTCCATGCCAAACAAAAAGTATTTTTCAATAACTATGGTAAGATATATACACTTTCACACAAATAAAAGTGAGCCTTTGTCATAAACAATACTATTTACAAACAAAAAAATAAAAAAAATTATTTGTACTGGCAGAGGAATGTGATGCAAGGTGGAAATGTGGGAATCCCTGGAGAAATAAAGAATGCTAAAAGGGTATGTATGTGATTAACTATAAGCTAATATTAACTTCTTAATACAGTAAGTTATTGTGTACTTAAAATATATGAGCAAAATAGGAAAGTAAATGGTAGAATAGTACAATACTGTAAAATTAAAGGAAATTATGAAGGTACTATTTATAGGTTGATGCTAATAATTCAAAACTTATGTCAGTAGTAAATTTTATGCGCTATTAGAAGATGGAAGGAATTTTTAATACTCCCATGGTGCTAGCATATAACAACTGTTATAATGCAGCTTCTGTCTCATGTTGTTTGCAAAGCTATTATGGTAAAAATCACAGGGTATATCAAGCTTTATTAAGAACATCACCTATTCTTAATGAAATAACAGAGAAGAAAACTCTTATTTAAATGAGAAATGAGGAAATATACTTCTTGAAAATTCTAAGGAGAAATGTACATGGGCACAATGTAATAACTGAGAAAGAATTGGCCAGGATATAAGAATTAGAATGCTTAATGCTGGTTAATTTCAGAGAAAAATTTCAAGGCTGTCAAGATGCAATTTACTCTGGAGTGAGTGAAATAACTAAATTTCTTTTCTTCATTACCAATCTCACCCTTACTTTAGTAGTTTTGTACAAAACAAAAATAGCCTTTTAATGTCATATGCCTAATTTTCACTTCTTTTTTGTGGGTAGTGGTGGAAGAATTTTCTAATGCAATTCCAGTCTGAAAGGCAAGTAATTTTATTACAATAAATTACAGGAGGAATTTTAGCATATTGTTAACCTTCATCACAAAGACAATCTAATTTTGTCCAGATTTCCCACAATAATTGCTTTTGAGCATCATTTTCCTGGTCTTTAGGAATCAAAAGACCTTGTTCATTGTATTCAAAATGTTATACTCATTTCTCAGTATTTATAATACCTGTGCTATATAATTGGGTGGCTTCAAGTAAATCAGTACCAATCTAGTCATTATGTGAGTGATAAATGTGTCCTGATTTCTCTAATAGATGCCTACAATGAGATCTTCATTTCTCATATTAGGATATTCTGTTTCTGGTGAAAGATGACTAGCAAAAGTGATTCACAGAAGCTTCCTCGTTCGTTCATTCATTTATTATAAATGTGGCAAAGATAAAATGTCTACCTTGCTAAAAATCAATTTAATTTCAAGAGACAAAATTGAAATAACTTAGTTTGTGTTCACCTAAAATAAAGTTAAACACTGTTACTATATTAAAGAGATCAGAGAACCTGAAAGTTTCAAATTGTCCCTTGGAAGGGCAAATAGATTTTATTTTACAGAAACTATGATGAACTAATCCTTTCCTTATTTTCCCATTTTCTAAAGAGATTTGTCTCTGGTAGCCAAAATGACTATACATTATACAGAAATGTGTGATGGAGGTGGTTTTTAATGGGATTTTTCACTGCTAAGGAAAGAGTGACATCCTAGTTTCATAGCACCAGGCTTTATTCACAGGATGAACTGTCATTCCATTCATATCAGTCAAAGAACTGCTGTCGTTTCTCTGTACAGCAAAACTTGCTTTCTCATAATTTGAAAAGTAAAACATTGCCGACAACAAAAAGCCTTTGACAACTTTATTGTCTGTCGTAAATCAATCTGGCAAGATCAAATGACAAAATATGAAATGTCAAACTTATATTTGTGTCTGTTAAGACGATAGTATTTGCGGTACATTTTATGTTCATATTTACTTTTTCTAACTTACCAACAAACAATACTTCTGGATGCTTGATGGGGGGAAGTTACATTGCACAAATAAGGCAGGACACACAAATTAAAATAGACAGAATTTTTTAAAAAATCGAGCAAAATTTTTCTACCAATACCAATATATAATCATAATGCAATAATCTAAATACTACAAGTATATTTAAATCTTAAATAATGACCTACGTGAAATTTCCATGTTTAAAATCAAAATATCTAAATACAAACATTTCATATGATTTATCATAATTATTGGTGTAATCTCATTAGTACACAGGGTTTTCCTATGGAGGAACATTTGGAGGCATATTTTGTGAAATCTCGTATGCAGCATTTGAAATTATAAAAGCTGAATTACAGAAGCTGGATAAAAGAAAGATAGTGATTAATAATCTTTCTTAAAGAACACTGGCAGAGAGGAGTCATTCACACTCCTTACAAAATGCTGAAGACAACAGGACTGAATGGATGGGTATTATCATGTTGTTAAAGCGAGGAAATTATGGAAATGTGAATGAAAATATAAAGTTTCTGACTTATATTAGAACAGAATGAATTGCCAAGTCCATGTCTATGCTCTAGCCTGAATTTTGTTATTTTCACTGAAAAGAACCAAAGCCTCTTTGCTTTTAAGATCTTGAATTAGGTGGCCATCCATCATTTTATTTACTGATAATTTCCTGTTTTATTTTTTTTTTCCTTAGCTCTGACCACCTTTGAAAACAATACCTGGTCATTCTTTACATGTTTACTGTTCATTATTATGCCTATACAGTAAGGACTCTAAAGGCAGAAATTGTGCTTTGTTCACTATTATTTTCCCAAAATGAAGTATATTTGGCATGTATTTAGCCTTGAAATCATTTGGAATGGATAAATGAGTGAATTGATTAACTCAACGATAAGTAAGAAAAGAGCATTAATGTGGGAGAAAAACATAAAATGTGATGGCAAAAATAAATCATCTAATCATAAGCGATTGCAATAAGTATAAATGGAAATTAAATTAACAGCTAAAATGCAGAGATCATCACGATGAACTGAAAAGATACAACAAATGAACGGTATATAGTATGCAGTGCATATGAGCTAAATAGGAATACAGAAAGATTGCCTATAGACCAAAAAGTAATTATTTAACATATAAATACCAGGCAAATGAAATCTTATAACTATTTTAACAGCAAACCAATAAACTAAAAGGCTGAAAACATTATTAGAAATACATAGAAATAAATTAGAAATAGACTGTGTTACTATATAATGATAAAGAGTAAATTTACTAGATGGTAAAATTGTGTAAATCTAATAACACAGGCTCAAAATATAAACAAAGTACATAAAATTTGACAAATCTACAGTCATACTAAGAGATTTTAACCCACTTATTTTAATTCATTTATCAAACAGAACAAGAAAGGAAACAAAGTATCTAATAAGGACAGGAAAGATTTCAGCAGTCTATTAACCCAGCTAAATCTGATAAACATATAATAGTAGGATCATCAAATATTATACAAGAGACACTCAACTCAAACATACCTGCAATTTATATTTAGAAAAAATATATACATTCTCATCCATGAAATACATTTCATCTCCTTTATAATCATATTAATAAAATTAATCATTATAATTAATAATAGCACATTAACAATTATAATCACATTAATAACATTCTATAGTGAGATAAAATCAAAGTTAGGGAAAAGTAATTCTTCAAAAACATTTTGAAAATTCAACATATTATACTAAATGTATTATGGGTGGTGTGAGCAATCAAAATAGAATTATAAAATACTTAGAAGTGAACAATAGTATAATGATTATGGGATGAAGTCAAACAGAAATCATTAAAAAACCAGAAGTTTAATGTTTACAACAAAAGGAAGGCTGTAAAACATCAGCATTTTCCCATGTGGAGAAATTAGAAAACAGACAAAGACTATATCCAGAACTGAATAAAACAATTATAAAGAAATTAGTAAAAGATAAAATAAAGGTAACGTAAAAGCTGATTCTTTATAAAGACTAATAAAACAAACACACGTCTGACAAAGCCAGTAAAATGAATAAGCAAAAGGTAAATAAGTATTATTAGGATATTTACTAGGAAAATAAATAATATAGCAGAAAATAAAAG
Organism: Heterocephalus glaber; assembly: GCF_053883595.1. Lineage (NCBI taxonomy): Eukaryota > Metazoa > Chordata > Mammalia > Rodentia > Bathyergidae > Heterocephalus > Heterocephalus glaber. The sequence continues at coordinate 22,808,537 of NW_028258377.1, forward strand.
CAGAGTATTAGAGGAAAAAAATTCCTTCAATAATTTAGCTTACAAAAGTGGATAAAGAAATAGAATGCATCAGAAGACTGTTAACTATGAAGGATGTTTACCTAGCAAATGTAAAACATACCCAGAAAAATCCATCATAGCTTAGGAAACATTTTCTAACACCACCCAGGACCACTTAACGATTGGAACACAAGTCCTCCTAGGGAATGACAAAGACACAGTATTCTCAAGGTCTGTCACAAATCAAGTAAATGCACTCAGTTAGGCATAACTTCAAGACAAGATACAGAAGGGTGGATTGATAAAGGATGAATATAGACCAAGTATGCTTTTTAGGTATAGAATAGAATCTCAAAATGTTAGAAAAACCAATCCATCAGTATATTTGTGATCAAATTTTATATTTTTCAGGTATGCCTAAAATAATTCAGTAACAAAACATGTACTATTTAGATTAGCGTAAAGAACTGACATAATAAAAATATAAATATTAAAATTATTTTGGAAGAATTTAATAGCAATTTATAATTTAAAAACTGAGGAAAAGTGTGAGGAGGAAAATTTTTGAATCTAATAAAAAGTTCTTTACTAAAAAATTCTACATCACAACTTCAAATCTCATTTCCAATATAATCCAGTATACATGGTACTAGGAGTCTTACTAAAGTAAAAATAAATAAATAAATAAATAAATAAATAAATGAGGATTTTACAAAAATTACAACAGGAGATGCAAAATTGACCTTTGCAAATACTAAGATTGTTTACATTGAAAACTTAAAAAATTAACAGACAGAAAGAGATAAATCTAGTAAGAGTTCAATGAGGTTGGTGAGTAAGATCAAAATGTAAAAATCAACCATTTTATTATACATCAGCCACAAATAGTCAAAATAAAAGAAAAATACAAATTGCAGTGGTAACAAAAACTTTAAGGCCCTCGTCATTAAAGCTACCTAAATTTACACATTTCTGGAGAAAATTATAAAATGTTTGAAAAAAAATCTTAATGAAAAGGAATACACTGTCCCAAGATTATAAATCCAGCATAATACATAAATTATTCCTAAATTTGTGTGTAAAGTCATTGAAATTCAAACCAAATTCTCTAAATGTAATACAGTATATTATTTAGAGGAGCAAAACGTCAATAATAAAGAAAATACCTCTGAAAATAAGGAATAAGGATGTTCCCTATTAAATACTGAAGTAATAGAAACACCACGCTAATTAAGGTACTGTGGAATGAGAGCAGGGGCAGAGTCAGGAGTAGATGCAGAGTGGAATTAATGGTGACCACTTATTTCTTTAGTAAGACTGAGCACCCCAGGTCACTCTGTGATGAGGGAAATGTTCTCCATCTGTGTTATCCCATAGAGCAGTGACTTACTGACATGGCCATTGGGTCCCTGTGATGTTGCTAGTGGGACTAAGATACTGAATGTTTTATTTTACATAATTCTAATTAAATTTGAGCACAAATAGCTACTTTGACCATTGAACTCTTGTACTAGATAGTTCTTCTCTAGAAGGATGCATCTATGGAAACTTAATTTATAGCAGAGGTGCCCCTAGATAAATAGGATTGTATAACCATAAAGGAAAGACATAGAGACTTGTGTCACAACAAACACAGTCACTTCAAAACTCTAAATGGATTAAAATTTTAAAATACAAAAAAAAAAACCCCCCTTCATTGCTTTTACAAGAAATGGTGAAAGTTCACTATTACTTTTCCAGAGTATAAAATTCTTCCTAAAATAAGTCATAAAGAGACAAACCATAAGTAAATTTTAAGTCTTCTGTGTATCAAAATTAACCATAAGCAAAATTTAAAAATGAATTATAGAGACTGTATTTCTAATGCCTATAACTAAAACTTTTTGTGATCCAAATAAAGACTCCTAAAAATCCATTGAAAGATTAAAGAAACTGTAAAATGTTAAAAGAATATTAACAAAGATAATTTACAGAAATCTACATAAAGTATGAACACATATATGAAAAGTTAGTAGTTCAGAAACTTACTAGTTCTCAGATATACCAAATAAATCAAATTAAGAGTTCCTATCCTTATAAAGACAAAGCTGAAAATAATTGATGATTCTAAGAATTGGCAATATTAATGTCAATAGGATCAAGACTGATAAGAAGATTTATCCACTACTTGTAGTAAAGAAAATTGGTATACAATCACTTTGGAGAGAAATATAGCAAAATCTACTCAAGTTGAAGGTGCATATAATTTACTGCCTAGAAAATCCACCCTAAATAAGTTAAAGAAACACTTTTTATAGGGACAGATGATACAAGCATTATCTATAATAGTGAAAATATCTAGCACAGAGGAATATACAACTACTGTCACAGTAGCACATTATACAGTTGCAATGAGTTATAGCTTCATATATTACCATGGATATATCCAATAAATGGATTATAGTTTCATGCATTATTATTGATATATCCTACAATTATAATAATAAAAACTATCCCCAAAGAAGAAGAATTGCTATATGATTCCATTTTAGGCATTTAATTTTTTTGGTTACTGTACTTTAATATTACCTATCAAATATATCAAAAGTATAATAATGTCTTTTGGAAGAATGCACACAGATTTCAAGGATAGATGTGATTTCCCAAAAGGCAGAGTAATGCAGTTAGATAGCAGTAAACCCACAAACACACATACAAAATAACAATAAGGTTCTGAAGGTGGAGTAAGAACATAATATTTGAAATTTTATCTTTTGAGGCTCCAAATTATACTAATTGTCCTTCCACTGCAGATCATTTATTCCCAAGTGCAAACAGGAAGAATAAGATGTCATTCATCTCTACAATATTTTCATTTAAATTGACAAGGGGCCACTGGAAGGATGGAAGGAAAGAAGAAAGGAAGGGAAAGGAGGGAGCGAGGGAAGAAGGCAGGTGAGCAGTCGGGAAATCAGCAAGGACAGAAAGAATGACAAAAGAGACAGAAGGAAGGGAGAGAAAATACATCTTTCCCAATCTCCACTTTCCATCATATTATTAGGATTTTTTTCAGTTTCAAATCTCCCCATTTAATACTGCTTATTAACTTACATGGGTACAGTTTTAGTCTTATCAATGTATGATGTCCTTCTCATTTGAATTTACTATCTGAGCAAAAATCTCCATTTTTTAACATAAAGTTTGACATGAAGTTTCTATCAAATATTACTGAATGCATTATATGAGTCCCAGAGTTAAAAGGCAAAGTCTCTTTTGGCGAGAGGAAAACCTACTACAGACAAGGGGTCTTTAAACATCTTTCTATCCTTTTCAGTAGAGGGGAAAAAAAACACCATGCCTCCAATTGCTGCATTACATTCTTAATTTCAGTATTACATGGCCGTCTAAAAGCATTTCACAGGTGTTTGCTGGAACTCATTAGACTATTTGGAACTCCTTCATGCTCCCTAAAAGGCAATTAAAATGTGTCTGCAAATTACCTCATGTGGGCCAAAGCACAGCTGCCTCTTCCCCCAGTTACTACACAGTGTTTCCAAACACCAGAAAACTGCTTGGAAACCATCAGTTTGCAAAGGCGAAAAAGGGCCTTTGGGTGGCTTCCTTTCTTCTCTTCCGCAGATAGGCCGATTCACTTGAGGTCTGCTGCCAAAACACAAAACAAGGCCGCTAAATGATAGAAGTGGCTGATTACAAAGAGAGCTTTAAGGGTCTGGGGATACAATAAAGACTTAATAATCCCATGAACTGGTAGGCTCTGCTCTGAAATCTTTTCTCTGACATCAGCCATCTAGAAGTGTGTGTTGGTTTTTAAGCGTAGAGCACTGGCTTTGGCAGGTTGATAATCTCAGAGTATCTGTGTGTTATCTGCTTATTTCTGCAAGTGACAAGCTCATCGTGAGTTTGTATCACTAAGATATATTCTGCATATGTAACATAATATTAAGGAAAAGGTCTTCATGTATTTCTGGAAAACTTTGCTGTTGAAAGCATATAAAGAACACTAATTGAGTAGGAATGGTCATCTTTTATGGCAGTCTTTTGGATTAACTAATCTATTTTCTCCCCCTGTGCCCAAGGAACATTGAGGCCTGGAAGGGACACAGATGAGTCAGGCAGACCTAGTAAAAGGGTGACGCATAGAAGCTGTTTCCAAATCACAAGAACTCACTCAAACATGACTCCGATGTAACACAAAGTAAGTTTCAAATAACCTTAATTTCAAAGTTATTCTGAGTCTGATTATTAGAATCATTACACCTGAACTTGAAGTACATCAACTGATTTTACTTAATGGCCTAGTTATTTTTTTTTAAATTACAGTTAAATCATAATATATATGCCATGAAATGTTATAAGAGTGAAAACAAAAATTAAACAGTATGATTTGATTTTTATTTTTCCAAAATCTTGTGCCATAAAACAAGCATGTATAATTATACTGGTATCTAAATTTTGAATTTCTCCAAAATGAATACCTGTGTTTCCAATATTTAAAAAAAATTCTCAAAGAAATAAAGATAAAACCAGTATTAACGTAGTGGTAAGATACGAACATTCAAATTTTGAAATGTTTAGTATAAGACCAAAAGGAAGTGAGATACAGTTACATAAATTCTTTGAAAAAGAGTAAATATATATATGAGAAATTTAATATTTTCTAGACAGCATCTAAGGCACAGATTCTCAATAACTTCATGGACTGCTGTTAGGAATAACAAAATGATTACTACAAGCTATTTGGTAATTATAAACTGCTAAATAACAGAAGTTGACTAATCATCAATAAAAAATACATGGGTGGCTATTGCAAAAGGAAGAATCATATGACACTGATGGCCTTAATATCTAAATTAGTGGTAATCTTACTTATTTTACTTCTGGCAATTAAGGAGATAAATGAAGGCTATGCCTTAGTCTGTAGAACAAAACTCCACATTGTGGATCTGGGCAATAATAGTTTGTTAAAGCCTAAAGCATGAAAGCTAGTGATGTGTAGTGGATCATGATAAATTCAGTTTGTTTCATCTTTGTCTTGTAAAAATATAATCTGATCAAAAGAGTTATCATATCCACAGTTAATGCTTTTCTATTTCCTTCTTTGATTCAATCTTCCTGCTTCATGATGTCTTTCCTGATGCCAGTTAACTTCCAATGTCCTTTCTCTGTACTGGGATGATAATATGCTTGATTTTTCTTTCTTTGCTTCCTATCTAGCACTTACCAGTGCCTGGTATTATGTCTGATATTCATATATGCATTTTTTCTTCATTGCATTCCTTCTACTGTTCTCTGAACGAGAACATAAGCTCCTTGAAGACTGAAATTTGGAATGTTTTCACCCCTCTAGCCTCAGCACTGGCTTTGTAATACATTGAATGTTTAGTTCCTTTAACGAGAAAACCATTGTATTCCCTAAAATTTTCCCGAACTGTTACTCATAGCAATTTTTAGAGTTATTAAATTACAAGGTTGGTTATCATGGTTTTATTTTATTTTTGTTTTTTTGAGACAGGGTCTCACTCTGTACTTTAGGCTGGCCTCAAACTCATGGCAAACCTCCTGCTTCAGCCTCCCAAGTTCTAGGATAACAGGCATGCGCCACCACTCCTGGAGGTCCTCGTCTTTTGACAAGTCCAGAAATTCACTCTTCGCTATTGGGACATGATTGAAATCAAGGAGAAATGATTCATTTAAACTAAAATGCTAAGATATTGATGGATAAATGAGCACAGAAAAAGTTGATAATTTTAGGCAGTATACAAATCAAACCATTAAAAATGAACTTGGATGTGTAAGTCTAAGGGTCAGACTGTGCTTGAGATAGAATACTGGAGTTATCAACATATAGGTGACCTTTGGGTATCAGGGATCAAACTCGGGATCTTGTGCTTTCCAGGCAGGCGGCAGAACCACTGAACTAAATCCCGGCCTTAGGTGATCTTTAAAGTCACTACTAATCTCTTATCTAGGTTCTCAATACTTTATATTTGTCTATATAATTAACTTAATTATTAACCTCTTGGCACACTGCCTTGTTTACTGTGTTTCCATGATGCATTTTATATATGCCAAGTTTACCTGCACATAGATCTCTGCATTCAAACAACAGTCCTTTCCCTCTCCTGATCTTCTCTTTTGCCACCTATCTTCTGCCAGGCAACCATGAATTTCCTCTCCCACCTCCTTTTTCATGATAACACATTTTCTTTGTTACTATTTGTTATTTTTTATAGTCTTCTCCCTACTCTACCCCCTCTGCAACAATGGAAGTTCATAAGCTTGGGAGATTTTACTCTCTTGTTTTTATGGAAATATTTAGGATCAAAAATAAACTTATGGAATGACTAGATTTAAAAATGTAACTATTTATGAAATCAGGATAATAATTAATTATTATATTAATAATAATAAATAATTATTGTTCAATGATAATTATTATTTAGGTTTGGAAAAAGAATTGAATAAATGTAGGTAAAGCACCTGTAACACAGGATTTCAATAAATGGTAAGAGTACTAATCAAGTACTACTTGATTTATATTTTTTTAGATTATTCAGATAAAGACTATAATTGTAGCCAAAATTTCAGGTAAACTGTTTTTCTAAAGCCTCATCTGAAATCTGCCACAGAAACCTAAAAAAACCTTGTGTTTTAAGCGTACAGAAAAACCTCCCTTTTGAGCTTTTCCTTTTAACTCGTGTTTTGTAAAATATATTCATCATTTTGAAATATTGATTAATTGCCCTGATTCCTTAACTTCCTAATTTAGTGTTTTGAAAAATGGTTTCCATTTTTGGCATTTATTTTGCAATATTTTATCTTCAACTGAACTTTACTTAGGTAGTTGTCAGAAGTTTTATGTGATGGAGTTAGGAGGCAAAGTCAATATTTGGCAGTACTAGTATGCACTACTTATAAATATACTCCCCAGCATCATTTCAGCAATCCATAAGGAAAGATGGATGGCACCAAACTCTGCTGTTTTATTATACTCATACAAGCCTGGTGGGGCTTAATAGAGAAAATATACACATTTAATGCCTTAAACCTAAGCTAAAGTAAATATCCCCAATAAAGCCCACTGATGTCATTCAGCATGCATCAAAGACCCACACAAATGAAGAACTGAAAGTAATTTCTATCCTCTATTATTTTCTCTGGATGAGATTTAACATTAATCTTTTGTCAGGTAAAGCACCACTATATAATAACAAATATAAAGATAATTTGATATCACTAACATTGCTCCCTTGAGTTCTAAACCCAAAATTTAGTATTATCCACTCCCCATTCATAATTTCAGCAGTATTTTCTTTTTTAATGCTTTTATCAGTAGTATTTTCTGATATCTAAACTTAGAAAGTGATCACTTGCTGAGCTTGGTGGCGCACACCTGTAATTCCAGCACTCGAGAGGTGGAGGCAGAAGTGTTGCCATGAGTTTGAGGCCAGCCTGAATTACATGGTGAGTTCAAGACCAGCCTGAATGACAGTGAAACCCCACCTCAACTAAAAATTAAAAAGAAACAACAATGTGATCGCCTAAACCACACTAGTTTTATTTTAAATACAAATATCATGTATGTTGTAAAAAGTTTAGAGGGGTGGTCATTCCTCTTCCTTTGCCTACTTCATCTTGGTTAAAGCCTGACACCACATCCTAGAAGTTAGGCACCTATAGTAATTTATAAAATTATGTCCTCAGGTTTCAGGTTATGAAACTTGGTATTATACTCAGGGCTCTATGGCACATTTTTAATTACCTTGGAAATATTGAAATGTACATGTACATTTTGGACACAGATCATTCCAGTTGGCTATCTTAATAGAATTTCTAAAAATCTCACACTAATACAATGGTTGTCACAAATGGATTGAATATGTGTGTGAAAATAAACCAGTCCTGCTTTAAAATGTGGGTGTTGGGTATTGTGTCACAGCTATGAGAAATTATTATTATTATTTTTTTTTGGTACTGGAGATCGAACTTGGGTCCTTGCGGTTGCGCAGCAGGAGGCAAAACCAGAGCTAAATTCCCGGCCCAATGAGAAATTAATTATGATACTATGCTAGCTGCTTATGTTCACAGCCCAGTGGGAGGTACTGAATGAATCCATTGAGAAACCTATGCCTTTCCCTGTCTTGAAATCCAGAATCTCAGGCCAGTGATTCAAATGACTAAATGGGCATCATTATCACTTTAGAAGAGCTTAAAATATATTTTTTCAAGACCCAAACCAGTTCTGCAAAATCATGACTTCTGAAGCTGAACTCTAGAAAACAGAATTTAAAACCATCTAACATTCAGCAGCAACTTCCCATGTGAAATCCAAATTAAAACTATTATATAACACATATCTACCAGGATGGTCAAAATGAGAGCAATAAAAAATGGCTAGTGTTCACAAGGAAGGAGAGCAAATCACAAACTGCTAGAGAGAAATCTGATGCAAGCACTTTGCTGATTCCATGAACATTCCTCAATCTAGGAATTCTGCCCCTGTGTACATATGTTTGCTGAAAGACATATGTTTGCCTAAGACAATGTTATTAGCATTATCTGTAATAGTGTGAAATGGGAAACTACTAAAAGGTCCAAGCATGGTCATCCATGGGCAAATAAACGGTAGCATGATTAGTCTAAGGGATACCATTCTTCAATAATTGGACAGCTATTATTTCGACAACATGGATGAATCCAACATAAGGTCAAGTGAAATAAGCCCATTATGTAACATTTCATTCCGTTTGGTTAAATTTATATAATGTCAAAATGCAAAAACAATCTGTGATGTCAAGAGAGTGGCGAGGGGAGGTTAAGGAAAGGAAGGGGTACAGCTGTTTCCTGGGTGCTGGGAACACTGATTCTGGGTCATATTGCTGTTTGTGCTTGCATGTTAGATTTGTGAAAATTCATCAAGCTGTACTTTGTGTACTTTTCTCCATGCATGTTGGACTTCAAAAAGCAGCTGAAAAAAGAAAATTAAATTCCTATTTAATTCTGCCGATGAACCAATACAATTCTAAATTTTTTTCCAGGTTCCACTTAACTATTCCCGGCCATTTCTCATTTTCAAGTGCAAAACTTCTCTGCTACATATAAAAACCTTCTCAGGACAGAGGGTTTTTGCAAAGTCTAAGAGTAGGGATATGGGTGACTGCTGACAGAATTTGTCCTTTAAAATTTTGCCAAGATTCAACCTCAGAACCTGGATTTGAGAATAGTATCACAGTCCAATTTTTACAAACTTTAGTGCGAACAATAGACTTGGGATGTGTTCCCAGTACCTACCCAGTTACAAGTACTTCAGGTGATTCTGATGCAGGGGATCTAGATATAGGTCACACTTCCAGAAAAAACTGATTTTGTCCAAAGAAATAAATCTTCCCCATGGACAATCTAGGCACCATAGCCCAAAGACAGGTCAAATTTTAACAGTGAAAGTCTTGACAGTTCTGAAATCCTTATGTTGCAAATGGCTGCAGCTATGTAAATGTGAGTCTGGGTCTTTAAAGTTAATTGTAATGTGTATATTCTTCATACATCAAAATTATGTGATAAATGCTGGTAAGATTCTAGTAGATTAGAAAGAATCAGTTTAGAGAAACTGCAATTTTATTAACAATGCAAAGCTTTATATTCATTGAACATTTCTTATGGGCCAAGCACTGTTTGTAAGTGCAAGACATATAGCATATGTAATAGCATGGCCTCTACTCCCAAGAATGCACCAGAGAACACTTTCAGACCATTTTCTGTGTTATAACTATTCACTCCCTGAGTCTCAGATAGTCTTGGGCTAAGAGTATATTACATGTCATCTTCCTACATACTCTCACCATGGTTCCACATCAGCTTTCTTTTTGCCACTCATTTATTAAGAAAATTCAAGAAAGTAGACTACAGTTAATATCAAATTAAACTATGTTAAGAAAAAGACACGTCATTGAACCTCATCTAAATACGCAGCCCTTATACTTGTTTACACACACAAACACACACACTTATGCCCAACTGTTCTTCCTTTGGTAGATTTGTGCAATTACTTATCTTGTTTTGCACACATAATTACATTATGAAAAATTTCAGGTAGTTTACAAAAATCTACACAAAGAAAGAAGCAACTGATAAGCATAGAAGTCAGTGGTGACCTAGACAAATTTACTAAGGCATTCCTGTTCAATCACAAATATTTTCTTCATCCTTGTCTAGTCTTTCCCTTTCTCTTCCTTTTTTTTCTTTTTTTTGGTTGGTACCAGGGATCAAACTTGAGACCTTGTGCTTGCAAGGCCGGCAGCAGCACCACGGAGCTCAATCCCCACCCTTTCCCTCTCTCCTTCACTTCTTGTCTCTGTCCCTCACTTCCTTCCTTCCTCCCTTAAATAAAAATTTGTACATATTTATTACAGAAATGTTGTCAAACAAAAGCACAGAGAGGGCTAGGGATTTAGCTCAGTGGTTTCGCCGCCTGCTGTGCAAGAGCAAGGACCCGAGTTCGATCCCCGGTACAAAAAAAAAAAAAAGCGCAGAGAAAAATAATGTAATCTAATGTAAAGAATTTACATAAACATTTCTTCTCGGTCTCTTTAAATTCTTTGTAGACACACACACATGCTTGTGCACACACAAATAAAATTCATAGTTTTAATTATAAATATATGCACTTTTAATAAAAAGTGATTATGCTACACACACTATTCTATGACCTGATTGTTCACATCATTCAAAAATGAATCACCTATGAGCTAAGTTTCAAATCAGAAACATTTTTACATCAGCTCAAACTGCCTGCTGTCCTTGGTCCACATGAGACAACTCTCCTATGTGTTGCATGCGTATTTAAAAACTTACAGAGAGAAAAGGGGGGCAAGAAAGAAGAAAAAGATGAGAAACAGAAAGAAGAAAGAAAGGAAGGGAGGGTGGAAGAAGGGAATAACACGTATGATTTATAAAGATTTTATTACATTTAGAAATCTTCAAAACAGCTCCTTTGACAAAATTCCATTTTTAAAGCATTCTTACATTGCATACCAATGTTTCAAAATTATCTTTTCCATAACCTATCAATCTCTAAGGAGAATTAAATAAAAAAGGAAACTTTTGTTTTTTTCACAAGAACAACTAAAAAATTTAGATATGAAATAGTCAAGTCTATAAATTCCAAGGAAAATGTAGATCTGAAAATACAATGCTTCTTCTGTATTTTGAAGCTAAAAATACTGGGTATTAAGAATACCTTCATCAGGACCGGGAATTTAGCTCAGTGGTTCCAGCGCCTGCCTTGCAAGTGCAAGGTCCTGAGTTTGATCTCAGGTACCAAAAAAGAAAACCCTTGTCAACTTATTTGTATTCTGCTTTGCATAAGTAGAAGATCATCTTAGAATCCATGCATATTCAAAGATTGGGGGGAAAAAGTTAATTGAAAATGAGTGTTCACATTTTTTTAACTTCCAGAATAAACATTCAATTGAGTTGGCAGTTTTTTACAAGAATCCTTATTCATTCTTTGGTTTAATAACAACTGTCTTCATTGGCCACATTTCTCCCAGTTAGACACAAATATTTTAATATTGATGTGATGTATATGGATGTTTTAATGTTTAAAATATTATACAGATAACTTGAATCTTTTGGAGTAGAATACAAGTTCAACACAAATTAATTTTAGAGGTGTTTACCAAACCCATCTCCAAAGAGTGAATATGGAATAATGAATGTGTATGAAACAATTATTAAAGAACAGGGAAATTTCAACTTAATTAAAGTACATATTCATGTTATATTTAAATTTGAGGAGCTATTTTAATAATAATTATTCTACTAATTTAGATTAAGAAAAAAACCAAAAGATTTTTACACAATAGTTACAAAAACAGATGAAATAATTCTTAAAAATATATTTAATTTTCTGGGACTACAGTAATGCATATATGTATGTTTGTGTACATGTATATAAATACTACTCAGTCTAGCTTCATGAATGAACTACAGTAATATGGTAAGATGGATGGATGTAAGTTGTCATTTCGTTGCCCATAGATTTCCATTTACACTCAAATATAGTTTCTTTAAAAACACAAAAATAATTAATTCTTTTTGTTTTTTAAAGACAGGTTATTCAAGGCTTTAAAATGTATTGCCAGGTTATAACAATGGAACATAGCATGCAGTGTTTTTAGAATTTAACTGCTGATTAATGGGTGATTGTGTGTGTATGTGTGTGTGTGTGTGTATATGTGAGTGAAAATAAAACAGTTCCTAAAGTTGTTATACCTTCTCAGTGTTTCTAAATCCTGTCAGTCACTCTAGCTTTAATATACACACTTCATACCATCATGAGCTTCCCAAACTGCATATTTCAGTTTTCATCTACAAACAAAGGCAGTGCACTTGACATCAATACATGTAGCATAATGGAAAAATAATTAGTAAAATGAGCTTGTGATGATAAATTGTTGAATTTCCCTTGTGTCTTAAATATAAGGTGGAAAATAAAATTTTCTGAACTTAAAATAGAAGATGTCATGGGATAAATCACAGTATGCAGCAAATATAAAGAAGGACAGATAAGATTCAAAGTAAAATCACAGAGGAAAAAGCCAAGAAGAGAATGGAAAGGGAAACCTCATGCAGAATGGGAAGCAAAAATGAGTTGATAGGTTTAATTAAATGGAAAGAAAATGGTGGGAGGAAAACGAAAGCTTCAATATGCAAGCATAAGACTGTCTCAGAAGGTGACAGAACTTAATCCTATCAACATCTCATTTGCATAGTCATAGTAAAAAATAACAATGGTATTTTTGTGACCAAAAATATATGCAAAGCAGTCATTGTGATAGTTCAGTAGCTATTTTTGAAATGGAAATTTCCTGACAATTGGAAACAGCTCCTTCTTCAAACACCAAAATGCATCAACATCTACTTTAGACTAAGGAATGTTTTTTCAGTGTGATATCCTGAATTTAACCATAGTATTCCCCTTAGACTCAAAATTTACCCCTGCCTGTAAAAAACTGATTCTTATTTTCAGTGTGAATATGAGATTGTTATAAACATCTGAAACAAATTTTTTAAAAACTACATCAGTGCAATAAAGTGATACAGTTATGTCACTTTGCTTTTTACTTCAATGAAAAAAGGATGCAAACCCTAAGGGTAAAAAACAAAACAAAATTATATTTTCTTTTGAGGAAAAGTAAAATAACTTTGTGCTACTGTGAAAAGTCTCTGTTTATTAGTTGTGACCCCTTTTATTGAAGGCTATATAAACTCATATTTCTGCCACTGATTGTGTGCCTCCATTCAGCACTAACATTTTAATAAGAAAAAAATGTTAAATATCAAAGTAATAGATGAGCATTTCTCTAAAAGCCAATTTCATTAAATACCATTGGTATTAATCTTTCTAAATCTTAATTACAGCCTTTTGACATATTACCCCCCATTTGACCTTTTCTGCTCAATTCTAGTAAAAAACTGTAGGACAGAGGGGGATACCAGCCCATGTAAGTCTACAGAAACACATCATTTTAATGCTGCTGAGCAAATAGGGATGGTGACCCAAATTATATTTTATTCAGGAGTCAATGAGACCACATTTTTCTAAGCAATCACCCAGGTTCAGATTTTCCTATTTCAACATTAAGACATTCAAAAATAGAGTCCCACAAGCCTGAACAGATAAAGTTCCAAAGAGTAGGACCTTAGGAAAAACAACTATTGCTGAAGAATAAAACTTCCTCAACTAGATATGTGCCACGAAATTCAAAAACAATTAGTAATGGCAACCTGTAATTGAACAACTTCAAGTTCAGTTGAAAATAGTAGGGGCTGAGAGTTGTAAGATTAAAAAAGTAATGATTGTGCTATTAAGCTACATTTGCACTAATCAATAGCTCAAAAGCATCCTTATTTTGTTAGATACACTGAATAAGCGAAAGTAAAATCTTTGAGGAAAGAGGGCTTAAGAAACTTGCCCCAGCACTACATGAAGGCTCCTTATTACTAGACAGAAGAAATTTGAAAGGCAATTTATTTAGTCTCATTATCTTTTCCAATGAGTTTTCTCATCTTTCTTGATGTCTTTCTCTCTTTTATCTCTCACACTTTGAGTAAAGCTTCTTTTCTTCACTCAAATCTTTGCTTCCCCATCCTTTTCTTTGTCTTTTTTGTTTATCTATTTTATCATCTTCATGACCTTAGATATCCAGGTTTGTCTGTCCTTCTCTCTTTTTTTCTGTCTCTTTCTTTATTTTTCAGCAGCAAACTGATTGGAAAGTGAAGAAACAGAGAAAGGCTAACACTTCAAGAAGAATTTTGAAGTTATTTTTATGATATTTCTCCTCATGCATAACTTTATGTTTTAAATATGGGGTAGACAATAAGGAATAATAAATTACCATTGTGAAGATTACCACAATTTCAGAGTACATGAGCAAAAATAACAACAAAATGATTCACAGAATCTAGACTTTAAAGAAGAAAGACAACGCTTATACATTATAAGGAATGTTTAACATTTTCTTTTAAAAATTTGTCACAGTAAAAGATACTTTGCCATTAATCCTCTTCAAAATATTCCCCTACACTTTGAACACACATATTTCACTGTTCATGCCAGATTTTGTTCTGGAAGTCTTTTTGTGTCTCTTTGAAGTGTGACCACAAATACAGTGAATACTGCTGTTGCATGTCAGCCAACAGAAAGGTAGGCTTGTAAAAAGATTCTGATGTGTTCTCATCCACCTTACTCACCAGATCTGGCGTCAAGTGATGTCTGAGTCTTTCTCAAGGTCAATGTGACCATGAAAGGTAAATATTTTGAATCCATTAAGGCCACTGAGACAGCCACAACAATGCAACTAAAGACATGTGAAAGGACTTTCTAAACTGCTTCAGAAAGTAGCAAGAAGATGGGACAAGCACGCTCAAAACAGGCATAGTGTTTTAAGAAGGGCTAATAGCATTGTGTCTTTTACTCTAATAATTTTAAAAATATTTCAACACACACCATATTTTTTATCTCACCTTATATATAAAAATGAGCCATTGAGATATTTAAAAGATACTTATGATATTGCCTTGTGAATAAAATTGTGACTAAACACTTTCCAGTTCAGAAAGGAGCAAAGGACATCTACCAAGAAAGAGTAAAACTTCAGAGGCTGGATTTTGAAAGTTACAAGGCTGTTTCAGCCAGCCTGTTCTAAACAGATGAAAATTAGTAAATGAGTTTTATGTTGGAGAAAATTTTTTTCTCTTTTTAATATCACATCAGTCTTTAATTCCAACCTACTATAGTCTTAGAAACAGACAAGAAAAGTAAGGTGAACCAGTAGGTAGTTCACTGTGTGTTCTCTTTAAGCACAGAGAACATTTCCTTCCAGATGTTAGAACATATCCACCTCTCACAGCGGTGTCCTCCTTGTAGGAAACCCTGCCATTATATATTCATTGTTCTGCTTTTTCTAACTTCTCTGTCTCTTTTCAAAGGAGATGTTCTGCAGATAGCACAGTAAGAATCATAAACTTTAGTGTAAACTTGTATTATTGTTACTATATTATTTATTGAGAATAATTTACTGCTAGATATATATTTTGCTAAACACGTCAAAAATATTTCATTTAACTTCACAGTAACTAAGTACAGAAAAGGATGTTATAATGATCTTTTATACATTTACATACTAATGCTCAAGGAATATGTATTAATCCCCCATGTAATGCAATTACTTAGGGGTAGAAACAAAATCTGAGCTCAGGTTCACAAGACTTCCTATCCTTGTGGTAAAAATGAATGACTCCACTTCTATGACTCTGTTGTTACTTTAGGTTGATTCTTCCTTGCCTCAAGCCCTAGTTCTCATGAAACATTGATCTGGGGTCACTGAACTGCTGGGCTGGTTGCCATGCCTGGCTGGCATTTGGGATGTTTGGACAGGAGTTCATTTCAGAGGGGATTGTTTTTAGAGGAAGAGAGTGTTGAAGAAGCAAGCAGAGCTTGAAAATGAATTTCAGGAAATTTCCTGGGATCAGCTGGGATGAAAAGCATAGGCAGCAATTTTCCATGTGCACGTGCAATCCAAATTCTTCTTGTTAGGTCTGACATGGAGCACTATTTCCATAATGCACATTAATAAGGCAATTTTCTTGAAAAAATAAATGAGGCTGCTTGCATGGCTTATTCAACTCAATTTCCAGGGGAATTCGGTGGTTTGGTGCATTGTGAGGAAGAATGGTCCCTTCTTCAGCAAGAGTTTTAACTCAGAGGTTCACTGCTGACCTTTAACATGTATCTTTATAAGCTCCCTTAAATTCACAGTGTGGAAAACAACCTTCTTGCTCCTTAGTTCTCCAGGGCTTACGTGCTCATGTTGTGCTAGTCATGTTGCATTAGATGTTATAACTAAGAGGAACTTAGGTTATGCATCATAATGAGATACAAGAAGGAAATGACAGGTGGACTGCAAAGAATCCGACAGCTTGAAATAACAGACAAATGATTCTCATGGAGATACCTTCCCCTTTCCTCAAGATCCTGAGGCCACAGAGTTTTTATTTCATTCTAAGCATGTTTACTGAGTATCTGGGAGATACTTTATTAGACACAGAATATATGTTAAGGATGAACTCAGTGTGATCCTTGCCCTCTGAGGGCTGATGATCAAGTGGAGAGGAAAGACATGCACACAAAGGGGCAGAGTGATTATTAAGTAGTGCTTCAGAGCAGGGTTTGATTCTGAAAGACCTTGAGTGATGTTCTGGCTCTGCATTTATTAGCTGTGAGGCCTTAATCAAGTTATTTATTCTTTGTAAGTTTCAGTTTCCTTATCCAGAAGATGACAATAATAATGTTGCTTATCTTATATGGTCCTTTAACCATGATTGCACACAATGTCTGATTCATAATAATCACTCGATATTTTTAGAAATAACACTGTAATAAGAAAAGGTAGCATGTGTTAAGTAAATTAAGTGAAGGCATTGTAAAATGCTGTGAGTACACAGAGAAGCAAATCTACATTAGATGGGTGAGGTCTTTATGAAATAGAAGGCAGTACTTCAAACGGAACTAAAAGAATAGGAAAAATGTGAATAGAAATAAATACTACTGGTGATGAAAATGCCAAAGGGAAGGGAAAAGACAAAGTCACAGAAATAAATGATATGTCAATAGAAAAATGAAAGAGCCTAATCTGAGCTGGGTATGAGAATGTAAGCTGTGCATGTAAGTACTATCCAGAAAGTGGAAAACCATCTGCCAGATCATAAATAATAAATTCTTTTTCTAAAGTATCTCACGTTTGCGAAGAAGTGCTTTTGCAAGATGGTAAGAGAAATGTTGCAAAAATAAGATATATTGAGGAAAATTGAGGAAAGGCTGAACTAAACAAAGTTAACAGATGTTTTAATTACAGGTCTTTTCATGGCCCTTAAAAAAACCTATGTGTATGGGAATGGGGATGTAGTATACAGGATTTGTTTTAACCTACCATAGAACATTTCCTTGTGGTATGCCCAATTATGGGAAATCATTTGAAGATAACTATTCATAAACAATGGAAAAGCTTTCAGATTTCTGAGTAAAAACCTGACAGTTATTTGATTTCATGTGTGAAATGTTTATCACAAATGTTCACCTCATTGTTGTGCAAAATGATTTCATTTTTCCCCAACTGTTGATTTCAATCCTGATTTGTCAAGTTCCACATTCTGGTTATTTTACACGATCTTGGGTAGATTCCGTAACATTTTATTACAAGTTTGGGAAGTCCAGCTCAAACCTCTAATCAGAATCAAAATTTCATGTTCTTCCTCCTTCCTGAAGGCTGAAATGCTTTTGGATTGGTAGGGTTGGAAGAGGGAGAAATGATCAATTGGTCTTAATTCCGGAAGCTATAGCTCATCACTTTATTAGCCCAAACTGACCACCAGTATTTCCGTGGAGCAGGCATGCCCAATCCAACTCTTGTAAGCATTTGCCTCTGGATTTTTTGGAGGGCCCTACAGAGTCTCTCCATTTGCCTGATCCCTTGAAATAAGAACTTCAGCCCCTACTCATCTCTTCTGCCCTTCTCCCATAGCAACTCAATGTCCTGTGGCTTTCCAAGATGGGCCAACACAAAGGCTTTCAGCAAAGTACTTACTTGTTGGCTGTAGGACTGACTGATAGTCACATTCTCACTAAGATAGCTGACTTGAAAGGCTATTCCAGAGTACTTCACCTGAAATAGCTTACCAGTTCTCTCTCCTCCACTCAGATTAGCTTGGGCACAGACCAGCAAGCAAGTGATCCAACCAGAGAACAGAAAAAAAATGCCAGATTCTCCTTCTCACTGGCACCACCAATCTCATGAGTGATTCACCAGAATCACCTTAACCTCAAACATATGCCTGTTTGACTCTTTAAAGAAGAAACTCCCTGTGAGAGAAAAAACATTTCACCACCAATACCGTACTCCCAACAGTGGCTGTGTCCTGATGTTCGCTTCTTGTGTTCTCTATTTTATATACTCACTCAGGATAAGGAAAGGGCTGGTGAAGGAGGGAATTAGTGGTTGAAATGCAGATGATGTTTGGCTGACCTTGGATCTTCTGGCCCCAAGGGTTGGAAGCTCCACTGAGGCTTACTTAATACACAAATGCACAATTCTTTGCTTCTTATTCAGATTCTCCCCTGAGGCACAATTCCTAAATAACTATGTTTTAGTCACCAGTTACAAATGCTGCAATTTTAACTTTGATTTTATACACATCTATATGCATACCTACATGTGTGTGTCTATATGAGACAGAAGTATAATGGGCTGTGAAATACATATAGTGTGAGTGCGAAACTGGTTAGAAGCCATTAAGATATTTGAGTTCATTTCTTCGAGCATAACCTGACCTATCATGACTGTTGCAGACATTAACTGCATTGGAAGAAAAATAAAGCAGAGATGATAGCTAGAGAGTGCTGCAGTGGGAAGAGGGTAGTACTTTGGTTTTTAGTAAGAATCAGAGGAGCTGTCCCTCAGGTGTCATTTGATTTAAAACCCCAAAAAGGCTAAGTGAGAAGTATGGTTCACTGTCACAAGGTGGGGATTTGCATTTTTCTTCCCAACTCTGTTCATGATGACACTCAGCTGGTCTCTGGACCTTAACTGCCATGAGATACCTTTGCGGTCTTCCAATAAAATTTTCCTTTTGTGCTTAATTTAATTAGAATGAGTTTTACTTTTAGCACAATAACCTAGCCTGCCCTTTTATTTACTCCAAAGAACAGTGGCCTAGATAAGAAAACTTTGGCTTGTAGATATTCTAGAATATGTCATGATGCTCTCAGGGTATGTGTGTGTCTTAACATAATGTCAACCTTATATTGGTAACTGTAAAAAAAAAACAAAAAACATACTGAGGCTTAGGCTGACATGGAAGCCTGGTGCCTCTGTGATTTTTAATCGTCTAAAAATGAGGACTTGCTTTAAAAAAAGAAATTTCAAATGAAAGAAGAAACATCTTTAACTGGAGGAAAATAACACTGTGAACGTAGATACAGATATTTAGTTGTAATGTGAAATGACCATTAAAGGCTAAGGGTCTCTTTTCATAATGCATCCCTCATTGACAGGCAGCTGTGTGAAAGAAAAGCGTGTTTTAATGCGAGCGGAGAGTGAGGCACTCCGCAAACACTCAATCAATAATTGTGGAATGAATGTTGAAAGCCTATTTTTCTGCTCCTACTGGTAGACAAGTGTTCTTGTTTTTATTTTGTTTCCTGTTTATTTGCTAGTTGTTTTTCCTGCCCAACATCCATTTCCCCTCTTTAATAAAAGTACACAGATTTTCTAGGGGATCTGCCAAACAGCTTTGCAGGTGGAGTCGGGTCATGACACTGAAGGGCTCTAATCCCCCCCAGGCCGGAGTATAACTCTAGGACCTAGCTCTAGTCACACAGCATCACTTGGACTGGGAATCCTGAGTGGAGTAAGGGAAGAGAATGAAGGGGCTGGGGCTGGTTCCTTTGTGTGGCGCTCTTCTATTGTAACAATCCATTAAATCCTGTTTTCTAGGTGCATCAGACTGGACTGCCTCCTGAATGTTCCAATATTTTATTGCTTACAGTTTTACTTGCTTTTCATTTCTATGGGATAATCACCAACAAGATAACAAAAACAACAAAAACACCTCCTCCCCCTTCTTAGGCTCAACTTCATTGCTGCAAAAGAAGCTTAACAAACACACATTGGAGGAAAAGCTAATTGAAAGCACTTGGGTACCAACAGTTTGTTATGCCCATGCTTTACCACTGGCCAGAGTTCTACACACCCTTCCTCCCCAGGGATCCCTTCCACCTCTTATTCTAATCTTCCCAAGACTTCCTCACCGGAATAGGGGTTCACCGGTACCTTCCACTAATACTACTCATTGTTTAACTTTTTTTTGCTGAGGACCTATACTTATCTTCCATGCAGACACCAATGAGCTAATTGAAAAAAATTTTGATACTTGAAGTATTAAGAAAGTGCACGGCTCTG
Organism: Heterocephalus glaber; assembly: GCF_053883595.1. Taxonomy (NCBI): domain Eukaryota; kingdom Metazoa; phylum Chordata; class Mammalia; order Rodentia; family Bathyergidae; genus Heterocephalus; species Heterocephalus glaber. The sequence goes on from NW_028258377.1 coordinate 22,829,056, forward strand.
ATCACAAGGTTACAAAGTGATGATGGGAAATTGCTACATCCTTTCTCAGCACAGGGCTAGGACAGAGATAAAAACATGAGCATATGCTTATGTGCTAATGACAAACCCCTGTTCCTGTTGGCTGTTGTAAGCTTCCCAACATGAGAATAAGATATATACCTGTTATAAAAAGGTCAAATAATTATACTTTAAATCATTCCCATTTGTTTTTCTCTCCTTTCACTGAAATAGTAGGAAGACTCATGGGTTGCATTAAGTTAGAAATGGAGATGGACAGTTTTCATTTGTAAGTTTAGCAAGTTCAGGTGACACAGAACATTCCCAACAGTGCTCAGTCCAATACCTACGTCTCTCTGCTAGACATTGGAACCGTATAGTCATACCAGTTTACTATCTAAGTGGCTTTAAAATCGTCAAGTTTAAATGCCAGTCTATGCTCTCTACAGATTGACTATTAAATAGTCAGTATATAAATCCTTGCTCATATAAAAAAGTGAGAAACAATTTTATGTAGCAGGCCACTATGTCACCTTGTGATGAGACCATTTCCTAATGTCCTAATTTAAGTTATACTCTGTTCCTTTACAATGTTTATGGGGATCCACTCTCTAAATTATCATAAAGCTCTCTGTACTACTTAAACATATTTTAAGGCAAACTCAGAAAAAATCTACTAGATTTTCCAGAAACCCTAAATAGTAAGTCCCTAATAGTCCAAATAAACTAATTAGGAATTGCAATTTAATTACACATTAATTACACACCATTTTCTTTTTAATTTGTGTCACTTAAGGTGAACTGTGACTACAAATTTGTTTCTATTGATTGTGATGGTAATAAAGCCCAACTTAAAGTAATACTTTGTTTTTTTAACATTGCTCAATGGATTAGCATGTTTTTACATTCCTTGCCTTTTTTCCTAGGGTATTGTAACAAGTGGATTAGAACTTCAAATGATGGAGAGAAACAAAAGAGCTTTACTGAAATATCCAAGACATGGTAATTATCACCCAGGTTTTTCAATGGTTTGTTTCAGTGTCTACGTGAAGCTTTGAGTAATAATCTTTATAAAATGAAGAATAAGAAAAAACATTAAATGGATATGTAATCATTTTTATTGGCTCATCTATCAATTTCCTTTAGATCCTCAGTGTGATTTAAACTGTATGAATTTGTCTTTTAAAAAATTAATAAATAATACGTATATATATGCTGAATATTCTGTGGACTGAAATACATAATTGTGTAATAAAAAGATTGTCTACTGTGTTAAGTCTGTCACTGGCAGAACATTTCTATTAATTCTAAGAGAGCAAATTTGGTTATGTCTTCCAAAAATTCAAGTTTTTTGTTGACTGGAATTTGTCCACAGGTGTTACTGTGTTCTATCACTCACTTATGGTATTTAATTTATCAAGTCAATTTATATGCAATGTTTTTTATATTTTTTTTACTGAATTCATCACAGAATATTTATATTTCTTTTTGAAATCATTTCCTGCCTCCCAGCTATTCAATGTATGACTTTGCAAATGAAAGAAAGTAATTTAAATGGTTTTTCTTCCAATAAACAAATTGATTCAGCAACTGAGTCCGCAGCACCTTAAAAAAGTTTGCATAGTGCAATAGGTACATAGGACTGGAAAAAAAGTCATTAATTCAAAATTACTATCAATATATTAACGTTTTCTGGCATGGTTAGTATGTATTATCAAAGTTATCCAAAGAGAAACGATGGGCTTGAAAGAAATAAAACAAAGGAAACATACTAATTTCTTTTAAAGAAAAAAAATGAAGAAAATTCTCACTCGCATGGTGACGTGGAGTCATTTTCCTGTGTAATGGTTAGGTGTATGCATATGACTTCTCCTCACCCAGGTAAAGATTAGGGCCTGAGCAAAGTGGATAACCAGCTGGACTGAATGTGTCACAAGTCATACAAACCTATGGCTAACTGGTTAATTGAGATGTTTCCTGGGAACAGAAGACATGCACAGAACACAGGACCCCAAATTACTCCAGGTTTCTGGCTCCTGAACACTATTCATGGGATCAATCAGAAGACACCATTCTTAAACTTTTGTTTACACAGGGGAATGACTGATCAAAGGCTCTGTTCCAGATGCTCTGTTTACATTTGGTGAGAGGCCAAGTGACCTTTCAATAGAATAATTTACATCTGAGGTGAGGCCAAGTGAGTTTGTGATGGGATCATTTTCTCAATGCTGTATTTACATGGTGATGTAGCCAGGCCAGGTATTTTGGATACTAAAGGCTCATTTCCTTTGTCCTAAGTGAGCCTTCTTTACTGACCTGCTCTTCCCCTATATGGTGTACTTTTATTTTACCTTTTACCTTCAATAAATCTACACCTCTCTGCCTTTTCTGAGTGTGTGTGTGGGTTTTGTCCAATTCTTTGTTTAAGACCAGGGACCTAGAAAAAAGCCACCAGGAATCCCCATCTTGAAACATAATGATCTCCATATAATATCCTCCCCTATTCCCATTCCCCATGGTAGCAACCTTCCTGGTTGAGTGCTCAGTTGTTTTATTTGCTTAGATGTAAGCCTGAAAAAAATCATCCTCAAATTATATATACTTTCATATATATGGGGAGTTCTAGTTACCATACAAAGTCCATTTGTTTTAAGAAAGAATTTGATGAAATATTTTAAAATTAAACCATAATAATGTATATACCTTTCAGAAGGCCCTGCAGAAACTTGTAGTAATGTTTTGCAAGTGGCAGTGTTCATCATAATGAACTGATTTGTTTAGGACAACAAATGTTCACAGTGAGTCAGGACATTGTGACTCTGTACTAATTCTGACTGAGAAATTTCTCCAAAACTTACATGATACTTTCTTCCTGCTATAATGAGTAATCCCAAGTGCAATGTATTCTTCTGTCCTATAACCCCATAAAACCGAGGAAGTCGAGGGCTGGGGATTTAGCTCAGTGGTTCCCCCGCTTGCCTTGCAATTGCAAGGTCCTGAGTTCGATCCCCAGTACCAAAACAAACAAACAAAACTGAGGCCATAGACTCAATCCATTTCAATGAGTATTTGATGTATGTTTACTGACAAGCCCTATTCGGTCCCAGGAATTGTACCAAACTTGTCTAAAAATAATCCTAAAACCTAGTAAAAGGTTTGATATTTCTTAAAGTTTCAGAGATAACAAATATCTGTTCTATAAAACTAAAATCTTTACTAGAAGCCAAATCAAAATTATGTTTTCAATTTCAACTAGAAAATCATATTTTTCAGTTACAAGTTTTATTATTATTATAAATTATTCTGGCTTTTTTGAGACAGGGACTTGCTATGTATTTCCGGCTGACCTTGAACTCATTATACAACCCAGGTTGTTCTCACACTCACGATGACCCTCTGCCTCACCCATGCCTGGCACGGATAACAGATTTTTTTTGTAAACTCAGTTCTTTATTTAGTTTTATAATTAGAAAATTAATGAAAACTATTCACTTCAAAACTAATTTCTGGAAATTTCTGAATTGGGACCAAAGTATCATTAGAAATTTAGATATTATGCAATGGTCTGAAACTCATTACAAACAAAAAACAATGTTTAAAACCCAAATATAATTAGTAAATAAAGTTCTCAGGCTTGTTATGTTCCCAATTTGGAAATTATTCTTAGAACTGATGCTAAAGAACAAGGTTTTCCAGCAATTATATATTCTTTAATCAAACATATATTGTTTTACTTGGTAAATTCAGAAAAGTGAGAGAGATGGAAAAAATTAAAAAGTGAAAGATTTCCTTTAAAGTTAACTGATAGCAACACAAAGATATACTGAGTTTTAAACCATGAATAATCGGCTTCCATAGGAAGTATTTAAAGTTATTTCTGCCAATTATTTTGTTTAATGACCTGGATCTGGAAATGAGAGTCAGGAACGCTATTTTTGTTTCTCTCTGTACAATTCACTTAACATACCTGCAGAACAGGAAAACAGCTCTGTACCTTACAGATGATTTGATATGCCTGCTTTAGACCCTATCAAAATGAAATGGATGTGCGAGAACTGAAATTAATTAGACGCCTGACTCTGTCATATGGTGAAACATGCATGAGCTTTTTGAATCCTGAAAGGTATTCTTTCATAGACTACATGTTGGCAAGAGATGATTGGGGTCGTTTTAGAGAGAACAGTTCTAAGGACTCATGATTAAAATCTTCTCAAATCCCGCCTTTGTTTATAAACACAGAATGCTCTGTAGTCATAAAGTAATGAAGGCTAAATATACTTGTAACTTGGTACAAAGTTAGAAAACAAGTAATTCTTTGCTTTTATATCATAAGGGAAAACATCTTTTACTGGTGTTGAGTAACACTGAATTAACAAGATAGAAAGAGTTGTCAGTAGTCACAGCACAAGAAAACACATCAGGAATTTATTAGATTTGGATTTATCAGTGCATAGAAATTCATGATGTTTAACTTAAAGGCAAAAAGAGCAGAACACTTTGAATAATAGCTTGAAGTGGATGATTAGCTAAGGGGATGCAACATTTAATAGCCAAAATAAATTACTATAATTATTTTATTACCTATGCTAACTGATTCCATTGTTTTTATTGAAATAACAGCTCCCTGAGGAAGGGAATAGTGCTTTTCAATGAATCAGTGAAGTAGGCTTGTATATTCTCTTACAGCAATCAAAAACAATGAAAAATAGCCTTCATTGATATTACTTTTAGTATCTGTTTTACAGCACTTGGCGAAAATATCTTGTCTAAGTGTAAACACCTGGAAATAATCTGGAAGCTTCTGGAAAGAAGAGAAAGTTCATTAAAGGCAATATGGTTCTTTCAGCTCTTCAGTTCCAAATTGTTTTTTGAGTTCATGCCTTCAAAAGTATCCCCCCTCCCTCTTGCCCCAACATTTTATCTTCTGGGAAAGATCTAGAGATTCTGATATACCAAACTTCCAGCAAAAATGTACACAAGTGATTGAATTCTTACACACAAGGTTCTCAACATAGTAGGGAGGAAGGAAAATGAGTCAATTTCAGAGTGTATGAGGCCATGGGATAAAAATATTGCTTATTCCTAGAAAGTTAATTGTACTTGAAATAAATTACAAGTTACTTTTATCAAAAGTTAAGAGGATATATTATGAAGTGTGTAAACATTTCTATATTAAAAAGGAACTTCAAAATACATCATGGAAGACCATATCTCTCCTTCCTTGCCATCCAGAGCCTCCATTCTATCTTTGCCTTTTAGTCTTTTCTGTGTTTATAGGCATTTGATGAAAGAATCTGATAAATATTCCTAACTCACGTCTCCATTTCTTTCTACTCTTCTTCATTTTCTGATAGGAAATAAAAGATCATCTCTCATTGTAGATTACAAGTTCACAGAGACAAAACATAAAATCAAAAAGAGGAGAAATTATCTTTAATTTAGGAAAAGTGGAGGTAATAGAGCAATACTTTGTTTAAGCTTGGACTTTTTCACTATGTTTTAGGCAAAGTTATTAAGTTTTTCAAGCTAAATATGTCATGATTTAAATCAGAATTCTTTTATTTTGTTAAAAATCATATTTTGAGACTCAGATACTTAGAATAATTCCAAGACTTTGGCAAAGTCTACCTGTTCAATATTTACTCACTTATTCACATATTCAGTTATAAAGAAACATTTGCTGAGCCCTATTAAAATGTGGAAACCAGGCTAGGTTTTGGCAATAGAGTGGCTGCCTGTAAGGGTCTCAGAATCTAGATGTAAACAGATAAACAACTAGCAATGCCATTACCAAGTACTTTTAACAGAGATACGTACAAGGTAGAGGAGGGAGGTAGGTAACTGCAGAGTGGAAGAGGAGATATGTGTATGCAGAATGAAAAGATTGTGTGACAAAGCAAGGAAGAAATCCGTAGATCTTTTCTTTCTCAAAGAGAGGACAACACATGAAATAAAAGCTATTGACTTATGATGATCTACAATATATATTTATTGTACATTTAGTGAATATTCCATAAACTGCATACTTAGGCTGTTCTAAGTGCATTTGACAGTTGTCTTTGCAGGGATTTATGAAGGAATAACTAGGAGGGATTATTTACATAGAGACACTATCCAAGAAATACTCTCCATCTAGTGGCCAACTGATCTACCATTCACCCAGGCATCACTGCATCAAGTAATCACCAAGAATGGTCTTTGTTAGGTGCCTTAACTGCAGCACCAATGCATTATATAATGAAACATTAGCTCACAAATTGTCATATTAATCCTCATGGCATCTAGCAAACTTTGAAGGTAAGGGACATAATAGAGTCTTGGAAAACACTTGAAAGTTTGAAATGCTACTGCTTAATCTTGGATATCTTCTCCCTTTCTTTCCCTGTAACCCATCCTAACACATGCACCCACACATATCCTGGCATAATTATCATCTCACCTGTATAGCCTCCCTTGACCTTATTATTTGAGTTACATTCCTCTTACTGTTTCACTCTCTATTTCTTTCATACCAATACATTTCTTTCACTTATTTGTTTTTTATGACCCCTGAACTAAACTTTTAACATTGGATTTACACGACCACTTAAAGAAATTATTATTGTACCAAAATTCCTAATCAATAGATATTTATTAAACTAATATAACATCAATGAAAGAGTGAAGAGATGAACAGAAGTGTAGGCCAGAGATCTTATTTGCCAAATTTTAATAATGATACAAGTGTCTGGATGATTTTAAAGCAGGAAGAGTAGAACTGAGAATGTCTTTTGTCCTCCAAACTAAAACAGTAAGTGTGTGGATTTGAAGATGTTCTATTTAACATTTCTTCTTCATGATCTTCTACACTCCAGTATCTATGTATTAAGGAACTGTTCAGAAATATTTTGGAACAGCTTTGTCTTGAGATATTTTGTCATCTTTTTTTTTCTGGTACCAGGGATTGAACTCAGGACCATGTGCTTGCGAGTCAGGCGGTGGCACCACTAAGCTAAATCCCCCGCCCTTTTGTCACATTTTCTATGGATTGTGTGGTACCTATGTCATTGCACTGTCGATCTGATTTCTTGATGCTAAATTAAACTGTGATGACAACTCACAAAATTATCAAGGTATTAAAAACAATAGAATTGCTTAGGATAAAATTGTTTAATTAAGAGCAAAGGTCATAGAGACAACGTTAATTCTCCCTTTTCTACTAGTCATGTTTTCTTTAATCAGCACATTCTCCTACTAAGCAGATTTCAATGAAGGTATGAAAAAACAACCAGAAGAAGCCTCTGAAATGAGACAAAGGGATTTTTCCTCTTTCTTATATTTCCTATTTTCAGAATTAGGCCAGTTTTTTTCCTAATCATCATGCCAATTCAAAGCTCCAAGTATTAGAACTACTATAATGGAGAGTGCTGCTCCAGCATAAAAGTAAGACTTTGAATTTTAGACTGTAATGACCAGACGGAAGTTAAGATTTTTTAAAAAGAAAACACTCAAAAACATAATATTGATTTTACAAATATACGTTGTGGAAACTGCACTTATATGTCTTATTTTTAAAAATAAAAGGTTTGACAGTAAGTGAATTTCATGTTGTATAGTTAAAATTCATGACTGAAGCATGATATATGTATATGATACAGGGGTTCCACTTTTTATGAGAGTTTTGGCTTTCTGCAGTTTCAGTGACCCAAAATCAACTGTGTTCCAAAAATATTAGATATAAAATTCCATAAATAAATAATAAGTGTGAAATTGTGGATCATTCGGAGTAGTATGATAAAATCTTGCATTGTCTTATTCTGTCCCTCTCCCTCCTTTCCCAGATAGGAATTATCCCTATCTGCAGCGTATCCATGCTGTATGTGCTACTCTCTCATTAGTCATTTAGTAGACTGTCAAAGATCAGATCCATTGCCTGGAGATCTCAGAGTTTGTGATGAAGTATTCTTTACTTTATTTAAAAATGGCTCCAAAGTGTAGGAGGATTTACGCTGGCAATTTTATTATAATATATGGTTATAAATGTTCTGTTTTATTTTTAGTTGTTAATCTCTTATTGTGTCTAACTTATAAATTAACTTTTATCATATGCATAAACAGGAAAATATATATTTATATTTATTTATTATAAGGTTCAGTACTATGCATAGTTTTAGGCCTCTAGTTGGTAGTCTTCGAATGTTTACCCTTTAGAAATACTCATGAATTGCAACAAATAACTGACTACCATTGTTAAGCATATAGCTAGGAGTATTTTACATGTATTGTTTTAATTCCTAGGATAACACTATTTTATGGAAAATATAACTCAGACCTGAGAACACTAAGTGAAGCATTGGAATAAATAGCTATAAAAGAGGCAAATGGGATTGAACCCATTTCTAACTAATTGCATATCTATTCTCTTTCTTGTACAGTTTTGCACTCTCCTTTGGGGGCTTTGGTAAAGACTGCATACCATACCTCGAGCTCATTCTCATTCTGGAAGACAAATAAGGGTGAAGTGAATCAATGAATCATAATTTCTGTCAATTATGCTACTCATCCAGGGGGAGCCTTGTGAAACTCTGAAAATCAGGCACTTCCTGCAAGAGGTGGGCTCTTACTGGTGCATTTCTACCAGTGAAAGGTGATTTGCAAGACAGATCATGTTACTGGTACTAAAGTCCAGAGAATGGGTGAAACCCATAGGTCACCCCAATGAGGTATCTTAAAGTACCCTATGGAGTTTATGCTTCAAAATGCAGAAGGGAGACAGAGGCCTGGAAAGGAAGGAAGAAAAATAATAATAATTTCTAAACCTGTAGAAAACCTTATAAGGGCAGAATTATTCTTATTTTTACACTAGAGGAAATTAAGGCACAGAGAAGTTAAGGGAACGTTAAGGTTATCATGTCCAAAAGGAACACATTATGTAGTGGAAAAATTCAAATTCATAAACAGCCTCGCTTACCTTCAAAGTCTGAGAGCTTTCATTCTGGTAATCTGATATTTTTTAATCTATAGTTGATTGTGTTCAAATGGTCAATGTGCCATCCTTAAATCAGTGGTTTACTCGTTAATAGAAGAAGAAAAGAGAGGGAATATTGACAGATATTTCTAGAAGGCAAATTTTTCCAAAATCAGTACTATGGATATTTTCAGTCAGATCATTCTTCATGGTGGAACTGTGCTCCATGTATTACAGGATGCTGAGCAGCCTCCAGATCCTCACCACCAACATCAGCCCAGGCCCAGCTTCAACCACAGAAGTCTCCAGACATTGGCAAATGTCCCCTGTGAGAATCCCCTTTCCTCTTTAAGAACCACTGCTCCACAGGAACCAAGGAGGAAAAGCCTGGCCTGGACTGAACTTATCTGACATTCAGAGACCTAATCTACGAAAACTGAGGAAATGATGACTACAGTATTTCATCAATATGATATCTTGAATGCCTCCAAATAAATGTGCGGTTTGATGCAAAAGAGTTTTGGACACGTGTAACTTCTGTCCAATACGAAGGAGCACTATTATTACTTGTCTGTGGAAAGACACAAGGAACCAAAGAAAACAAAAATCAGAGAGCAGAAGTTTATATTATATTAAGAAGTATGCTAGTTTTCTGAAAATTATCAGAAGTTATAGATTAAAGGGTAACAACTCTTTTCAATTGAGGAGACGATTTCCTAAAACTGCCATGCAAGAAAAATCGGGTTAGTTTAACAGAGGTTTTTCAATAACACTACAATTTTTTTAAATTCCCTCCAATACGTGAGAACTAAGAGCCCATCCCATCTTCACACAGAGAATAAAACAGCAAACACTGGTATCAGCTGAATTCATTTCCAAATTTAGGTCTGCATAAAATTAGCTGAGTGACTCTGAGCATGTCATTTTACATTTCTGAACACTTTATTCCTCATCTGTTCAATGGAAATTAAATCTAATTATTCTCCACTGTAAGTGGGAGCACTTGGTGAAAGAAACATATGGGAAATACAAATAGTGACACTTATAACTATAATGCCCACGCCAAACCATGTTATCAGAGGTGTCTTTAAACACATGAAAGCAGAAGTACTACGGAAACCATTGTTTCAAACAATAAAGCTTTTCTATTTAGTTTGAAAAACTCTAAATCATGCAGTGTGTTCCACATAGAGTCAAAGAGACTATATTTAAAGGGAACGGGAAGGACTGATTTCCAAAATAAGAAACCTATGTTCAACAAACTCTGCACATCCAACCCAGATCCCAAATCATCCAAAATTTCCAGAAATTTGTAACTGAATAATTTTTTTAAAAATTCTCCTTTCTCCACATGTATTTTACAAATGGTAAAATCACAAAACAGAGATACTTTAGCTAAGCCCTCCTTGAGTTATAATAATAATTATGAATATCAGTCAGGTTTGTATGCTTCACGAACACAAGCAGGTTGTCAATACAAAGGAGCATGCTCATTAGAGTTACCAGGGAGAGAAGAACATCTGTAACAATCAGAAATGTGATAAAACTGTCAAAAGTACATGAGATTAATTATCCCCATTTTGGTATATATATCATTTTTACTACAGTGTGACAATGGAAATTATATTTTCACAATATTTTAAAGAACAGAAAAACCTAGGAGTATTTAACTGACACTTCAATAATGATATCTCTATGCCTGGAAAAAAAGATAGCTCTTCTACATTCTAGAACTGTCTTTCCTGATGATATTTTTTAATGGTATTGTTCATTGGACCATTTTCTTCAGTCACACCTGGGTTTGGTCAAAGTCAATGCTAGTTTGCTTCCTTTAAAGTGAATATTTGAATATCACTTTACATGAATAACAGTTTTGTTTGTTTTCTTCTCAAAAGTTGTGCATTCCTAATGAATAACTGTATACATTTGTCATTATTTTTAAAATCTCCTTTCTTTACAGTTTTCCCCATTTAGTTCAGAATTCTAGTGATACTGAACCTATAGCTTTCATAGCCCAAACTGAAGAGACTAAAAATGCTATATTACTTTTGAGATAATAATTGAGTACAACAACAAGCATGGCAACAAGCATCTACCCTTTCTGACTTGGTATAGTTTAGTAATCTACTACACTAAGCCCACCAAAAAGAGTCTGCAGGATTCTTATTCATAATTAGTACTTGACTTATCAATTTGAACTGGACCATTTGCCTTCAAGTGTTGGAGGGTATAATCTATATAGCTCTAAGAAGAATTTAATACTTTCGAAGACATGACAAAGAATCGTGCTTTGTGAATCACAAAAAGCATGTGAGTTGTAGTCTGGGTTGATGAAAACTTCATAGTATTCTAGACAAGAATCAACTGCATTTTGTGAAACCTTAGACTTCAAATGCGCGAGCACAGAGGTTATATACGATTTTTTATATCACAATATGATAATAACGTCTCTTATTTTACTTTCTACATCTTTGTACTCTGAGTCAGAAATCTCTCTGTGTTTCCCTTGTATTTGTAGTAGTGCATTTGTCTTTGGGAGGACTCTTTACTTGGATTCAGAAACTGAGAAACAAAGTATGCCACTCATATTAGTTCTCTTCTGTAGGTTGTGGATTCAACAATACTTCTGACAGATTTCTACCAGATCTGGAGAGCCTTCAATATAATCTTCTAAATGTTTATTGAAGGTTAGTACACACATTTTTCCTTTTCATTGTAGAAAGGATAAAACCTGTACAACAATTGAATTTTACAACAGCCCCTTCTCAGTGTCATAAAACTGAAGTTGTAATTTAGGATTGATAGCTACAAAAGAGAACAGGAGCTCAGGATTTTTCGAGTTTAAGACAAACACTTTGCACATGCACCAGTTAAACCTCCTGCACTTACAATCCTGTGAAGTAAATTCAGGCCCTGGGGCTTGATGGGATAAGCACTACAGGTACTTTATAACAGCAAGTGAAATCATCAATTTAACACATTTGATACATGTGCTGTTCAGTTTTTGAAAAGTAAAAAGAAAGCTGAAGGAAATGAACAAGGCATAAGACTTGATGCTAAGCATTTTGAAAATGCACATCTAGAATGGAAACATAATTTATCTTGTAGTTACATGAGCATTCCAGAAGCCTCTCTGCCGAGTCAGCAAAGTGCCATGCATTGGCAATCAGCCTGGAGGGAGGTGAGGTCACTGACCAGCATGTAGGAGGGAGACCGTGCATTTTTGTGAAGATTCTGATCAGTAATACGAAGCTGGTATTACCTACCTTGACTAAATTCTGACATGTGGAGGATTAGAATATTGTATAAACATAACTTTATGCCCTCTGAAAAGCTGGCTAATGCCTTATTCTCCAGGTGAGGACAGTATTTCCAGTTTAGTTGGTTTAAAAGCAAAAGCACACCATACATAATGCATTAATAGCAAAAGAAATCACCAAGAATCAATCCTGGTCAAGAATTTCACTTTGCCTATCAGCAGCTGACTTCAATGTACAGGGCAATTATAGTAAGGCACCTAAGAAACAACTAATTTAAGTCCATCATTGAAAATAGCAGTACCTAAAATAAAATCAGTCTACACTGCACCAGATTTATCCATAAGTATGTATCATGTGTCCAAGTGTCCAAGACTACAGAAGGTATTTGGAATACCAAATAAATCTAGTCATTGTTTGAGATGTATTTTTTAATCTAACAGAAAAGACAAATAAATTTCTTATTTTATATATAGTATTGCAAAAATGTACAAATTTTTTAAAATGTCATAAAGAACAGGATGATGAACATCTGTTGTATCCAATATATTGGTTAAAGGAAAAAGCTACAGCCTAGAAAGAAAACCGATATTGAGACAGGGGAAGATTAATAGATGATAGCTTATGTATGAATGCAGGAGCTTGATAGAGTCTTAGTTTTGATTTAGATTGAGTATTGTGAAGCAATCAAATTATGATTTAACTTTGAGAAATAAAACTCTTAACAGGAAATGGGGTTATTTGCTATTGACTATCTAACTCTTGGTAGCATATTCATGAGGATTGATAGATATGGTGGTAGCTGAAAGCAGTTGGACCAGTTATGTAAATTGTATGAAAGGTAAAAGATAAAGATCTGAACTAAAATATAGCACTGTATAACAGAGAAAGAAAGGTGTTCATAAACATAAAGGGGATAAAATGAATAAGCATAATTTTAATAATCAATAGTAAATGTAAAGATTACAACTCATCTATTCAGTAACCCTTGGGGCAATCATCCTTTGATAATTTGAAGTCCCATCATACAAAATGCTGTGGGTGGGATCCATCATATTCCCAAAGAGCATCATTGTATTGAAGTCTTGTTTCCCATCTGATGGGATTTGGGGAACCAAATGGATCTTGAGTTTTAACTATACAGAGTGGGTTAATCCATTAATTAGTGCATTAACTGAATCAGGTATTAGGAAGTAGCTCCTAGTTGGAAGATGTAAGTCACTGGGTGTGTGTGTGCCTTTGGAGTGTATATCTTGCCCCGACCCCTTGTTCTCTGGCTCTTTCCCCTTTTTTCTGCTTCCTGGCTGCCATGAATTGAACAGCTTTCCTCAGTCATGCCCTTCCACCAATGATGATCTTGTCTTGGAGCCAGCTGAACATGGATTGAATCCTCTGAAACCATAAGCCAAAATAAGTATTTCTTCCATTAAGTTCTTTATGCCAGCTACTTGGCTTTAGCAATGGGAAGTGGACAAACACAAAACATATCAGCTTTCCAAGTAAATATAGGTATTAACAATACCAATGTTAACATAAATATAGGCAGGAGAAGAAACCACTTTAAAGCTGTATGTGGATTTACAAAGCTGAACAGAAACTGAGGAAAAACTGTTCCTAATACTCTACTTGAAGATACATAAGCCTCACATAATTGTACACAAATAGTGTGCTAGGATGTTCTTATGAGCTCTATTCAAAATTGGCTCAAAATAGAAACCATCTAAAATATGTCATCAGTAGAGTTGGTGAATAAAACGTTTCATGTCCTCACAGTGGAAGAAGGGTCACTAATGGGAATAAGCAAGTTATAACCTCACAGAAAAATATAGAGCACTTCTCATGAATGTAATGCTAAATGAAAAAAAGCCAGGAAAAATGTTAATATTGTTGATTTTACAGATAAAAAGCTGACAAAATTTTATGATGCCAGAAGTCAGCACGGCTACTCATTTTGAAAAGAGATGGTGACTGGAAGGAGACAGGCACAATGATGTGTTTCTGGCAGTGTCTCATAACCTATGAGGGTCAAGTGAGTGTGCTCAGTTTGACAAAGTCAATCCCGTCCCTTTAAGATTTTTATATAATGTACTTTTCTCCATTTATAGTATATGTTACAAAAAAGGTTTTAGAAATGGTACTTAGTAGCTGAGTATTGCATGCCTTTAATCCCAGTACTCTGGTAGGCTAACACAGAACTGTAAATCAGAGCCCAGCTTGAGCAACTTGGCAAGACCCCTATCCCAAAAATAATGTTTTTTAAGGGCCAGTGTTGTAGCTCAGTATGAAGGCCCAGGGCTCAATCTTTAATACTAAAATGCAACAAAACAAAGAAGAAGAATGAAAAGAAAAGAAAAAAAGATACTCAGTGAAGATCATAAGAAATTATTACAGATATAAAATGAATTGTTGCTGAGCAAAACCAAATCAGCCCTTAGATAGGTCTAATATGCTGGTGGGAAACATTACAGATACTAAGACAAAACCAAATTGGCCTCTCCTAGGGTTAATTTTATCATTGGTTTTAAGTGATGCTTCAAAAATACATTATTTTGATTCTATGGTCACCCGAATGCTTTCAAGAATTTAGGCTTACACAGACTGCCTCAAAAACATCTACTGGTTGTTTTCTTTGGGGCACACAATCACCCAAGGTCTTGTGTAGGCTTTCCATGGAAACTCACAAGTGGTCATGGACAGGAACAATGCTCTTCTTTATCCCCTGGAAATAATGGCTTCCAGCCAACTCTAGAGAAGAATGGAGCTGCCTTGGATCCGACTCCCTGCTGTGCATTAGAATTTCAGTTACAGCTGCTACCTTGTTATAACACCCACATTTCTTTACTTCCAAGGCCAGCTTCTCAGAAAAAAAACAAACAAACCTGTATTCATTGTCTAATTACCAATTTCACAAGGCTTGAAAACAGACTATGGCTAAAACACGTGTATGACTCAAAATATTATTGTAAGATTAAGATCTGGAACAAAAAAAGTTGTAATCAGCGTTAACAGGCCCATATAACAGAAAAATAATGAGATGAATTTAGCCTTTTTCTCTTAAACCTTAACTTCTTAATGGGCATATTTAGTATTAGAAATATGAAATGATTTAGATAAATGGAGAGGGAAAAATATCTCACATGGAACAAGGTGGGCCAAGAACTAGTTTCAGAACACTGGCAGCCAGCCGAGCACACCTCCACAAGGGGACATGCAACTTTAATCTTTATTATGGAGTGATCATAAGTGGACTGATTCTGAGCACCATCTGCTCTCAGTGAAGCACTGGAGTTACAGACTCCTCACTCTGATGTGCCCTTCACCTCTGCTCTCCAATTTCACCTGCAGTCCCAGTTTGAAAGGTTGAGTTTTATTAAATGGAAAAATTTATTATAATTAATATTCTTTACAAGAGTCATTTATTTTTAACGAACAGCAGAATGAGCCTCGGAAGTTCTAAATATTATTATCCATCAGAGGTTTCCAACCAGGAGCAGGGTGAACTTTCAGTTGGGTGCCCAGATTCATCTTTGATTGTCAGACACTACATCTACTCTTGAGCCACCTGGGTTGTAACGCAAGTATCTGATTTAGAATAAAGATAAAGAGAGGAAGACAGGCGTGTTGCCTATAGGACAAAATTATTAAAAGGTTGTACATTCTGGATTGTAATATTATAATATTATAAATTAAAGAATGTATCTCCAATTTCATTTATTTTATTGTTCCCCATTGAGGCATAACACCTTGTTACTTAGTGTGTAGGTGAACATCTAATAAAACTGTGATGTTGTACAGCATAAGACAAATCTGACACTAAGTGTATTTGACTGCTTTGCAATAAAGGGGCTTATAGTAGACTGAGTACTATCTTACCATGTTATTTACCTGAGTCTTAACCTTTGGTAACTGTGAGTGTGACCTCATCTGAAATAGTGTCAGTATAGATATAACTAAGGATCTTAATTAAGATGGGAACACTGTGGAATTAAGATGACCTTATATACAGTGGTTTATGAAACAAAAAAGGAGACTTTTAGATGAGAGACATAATGAGGAAAGCTATTTGAAGAGAAAGGTAGAGCTTAGAGTGACTTATCTATTAGTGAAGAAATATCAAAGATTTATGGAAGTAATCAGAAGCTAGCAAAGAGACACGGAATGGATTCTTCTTCAGAACTTTCAGGAAAAACTCAAGGGCCACCAGCATGAATTTGGACTTCTGATCTCCAGAACTATGAGAGACTACAGTAGTCTCCTTTTCTGTAGTTTCACTTTCCACAGTTTCAGTCTACTCGTACCTGAAAACACTATATAGAAGAATCCAGAAATAAACAATTTATAAGTTTTGAATTGTGTGCCATTCTGAGTAGCATGATGAAATGTCATATCATCCCACACCATTCCACCCAGGACATGAATCACCTCTTTTCCAGTGTATTAACAGTGCATACACTACTCCCCCATTAGTCACTTAATAGCCCTCTCAGAGTGCAGATATCAAAATGCTTGTGTTCAAGTAACCCACATTGTATTTAGTAATGTTTCCAGAGGGCAATAGTAGGGGTGCTGGAAATTCCAAAATGCCAAAGAAAAGCTGTACAGTAAATCCTATAAATGGTGAGGGTGCTACAATTTATACAAAGAAATAATCTTCTATCCATGCCATCATAAAAAGGGAAAATGAAATTTGTGGTACTTTTGCTATTATGTTTCAATTTATAAAACTTATTGCCACAATATGTAAGTGCTTAATAGCTAAGATGATGGTCAAGTTATTAAATTTAGGAAGACAAAAACAGAGAACATGTTAGACAGCACTGAGTGTATATGGAAACTTCAGCATAGAAGTCCCTGAAATGAGGGACCTGACTCAACTTACTTGAAGTAAGGGATGATTGTGCACATTCAGGAGCAGGAATAAGTAGGATCCGACAGTATCTGCAGTTTCTGGCATCCACTGGGGTCTACAAACATAACACAAATAAAGAAAAACTACAATAAATTTCTCCTGTCGTAAGTCACCTAGTTTGTGCTAGTTTATTACAGCAGCTCTAGGAAACTAGTTCACGGATAATTACCGTCAATTTATATTTTCTGTGAGTCTAGGAAAAAGATTAAATACACTGGTAGTCCGAAGACACTCGTGGTTTAAGTACTTAAACCTAAATATTTTGCCTTCCTCAGTCCTATTGCACATTTCTTTTCTTTTTCTTTCTTTCTTTTTTTCCATTGGTCATTCACTTGTCTCTTCCTGTATTAAGATATGCTAGAGAGAATGCTTAGAAACCCAAAGAATTCTTTAGGGGAAACATTTCAGATCACATCATAAAAATAAAAGATTTCAAGAACTTCAAGGGAGTTTTTTTTTCTTTACCAGATTCTTCAGAGAATCACAGGACACAATGTGTCAAGATGACAGTATATTTCATACACCAAACAGTAGGATTATAAACGTCATCTTTTGGGTATGTTAGCACTGTTGCTTACCCTGATTATGGAAATATGAAACATTTGCCCCAAAGACAATGTGCATTTATACTTGAAATCAGCCTGCCATTGTATTTGCCTGAGTAGTGCTACCAGAGTGCCTGCTGACTCACACAAGGCAAGTGCCTACCACCCAAATAACATGTCACTATTTCCTGGACTTCCATTACAGTGGTCTCTCTGAAAGGGTAACTCTAAACTACTGATGAAACACATACTTATGGCACAGCATAACTCAATTATCCTGACAGCGTTTATTTTACATTTATCATTTGCTACTTAAAGATTTATTGTTCTGTCCCTTAAGAAAAATGGTGGAGCAAATAAAAAAAACAATTTATTCTTAATTTACAAAGGCAGTGACAACAACCTTAACCTCTGAAAATGAGATTACTAAGGATAATGCTCTAAAAATCTATTTGTCATCAAACAGAATTTTTAAGCAGTTATCTTTTAAGATTGAAACACTTGTCTTTTAAGACTATTCCTTCTCTTGTGAAGTTGCCCTTGTAAAAGATGAACAATGACAAAATATCGAAGTATTAGATTTGACAGAAGATATCTAGGGGAAACAGAACTTCAATGTTAAGAAATATTTTAAAGTTTTCTTTTCAGTAACTCTAATGGCATATGGATAAAGAAAAATGGCCAGAAAGTCTTTTACAATAATAACAGGTGCCTAGCAATTATAGACATAATTTGGATACAAGAAACACTTCAATATAATGAAATAAATTGCATTTTTAAAGAACACCATTTCTCAAAGGAATTAAATGCATTTAATAGATATTTGAGAGTCAATAAGTCATACAGGAAGTCACAAGACTAGATTACAACAAATACTTTGAATTTATTTTAAGTGTTAGGAGAAAAGTTAGGTTAATTTGCTGGGCTTTTTTTTTTCATTCCTTAACCTTTGAAATGCAGGTTGAGGGGAAATGATTTCTATATTAGCTACTTTGGGGCTGTGGTTTAAAAAATGACCACAAATTGGGTAGATTAAGAAACATTAGAAATTTATTTTCTCACAATTCTAGAGGATAGACATCCAAAATCAAGTTGCTAGCAGGTCTATGATCCCTCTGAAGGCTGTAGAAAGAGTCTTCTGTCTTGTATTTGTTTCTGGTGGATCATAGCAACCCTTGGAATTTTTTTGTTTGTTTTTTAGTACCGGGGATTGAACTTGGGTCCTTGCACTTGCAACGCAGGCAGTGGAACCATTGAGCTAAATCCCGGGCCTATTGCAACCCTTGGGATTGCTTGGTTTTGTAGATAGGCCCCTTCAAGTCTTGCTCCATTGGTGCATTTTCTGTGGCACTTGCTTCTCTGTGTCTATCTTTCTGTGTGTCCACTCCTCCTTATAAACACATTACTCATTGAATTTAAGAATTACTGTAATATAGTCTGACCTCATCTTAACTAATTATAGCTACAAAGACCCTGCTTTGAAAAATGTCCCATCTTGAAGTTCTAGGGGGCCATGAATTTGGGAGAACACTATTAAAACCACCACACTAAAATAACTAATTTTTTAAATTGTCCCTAATTAATGCAGGGTGAAAGGAACAACAGTGTCCTTGGATTCTTCATGAACCTTTATATAAAGATGGGGAACAAATAGATTATTTGATCTCAGAGTTTACCTGTAGGGCAAGAAGGACTACTGTTCTAATACCTCCTATGAGTTGACCCAGGTAGTTAGAAATTATGATGTTGTAAAGTCTCAAACTGATTCTACTCTTTCACAGTACCTTCAACTGTGGCACATATAGATAAAATCCTTGCCCTTAGAAATAGTGGGAGATGGATGAACATAATATATAAAAAATTATTTCAACAACATTCTGTTACTAACGAATAAGTGAAATTGTCTTTATAAATACAGTATCTCTTCCCATTAAAGAGAACCATATATAAACTATCTTTTCTTCCTCAGTGTCCATTATTATAATTTAGAATAACTGCTTATAACTGCATAAAAGATTAATACTCCCCAAAATATCTGGTAGTCCTCTTTCATTTAAGAAGTGTCACTGCTGTAGTTTAGGTCTTTAATGTCCTTCAAAGGCCAGTGTGCTAAATAGGCACAATTCCTGTACAGTGGTATTGGGATGTGATAGAAACTTGCAGAGGTGGGGCCTCCTGAGACACCTCTAGGTCATTGGGGATACGTAGCCAGAGGTAATTATGGGATCTTGCACCCCTCCCCCCTTTTCTCTCTTTCATTTCCTGGCTTGGGAAGAGATGAGTACTACTCACCATGGACTACCACCATGACATGCTACTTCCCCAGAGCCAAAGCAACAAGGCCCAAAACAAACTTGGACACTGCCAGCGAAAATAAACTCTTTTATCTTCATTAACTCAGATATTTTGTTGCAGTGATGGAAAGCTGAGGGATATAGTCACAAATTAAATATTTTTTCTTGGCAGTTTTTAATTTACGTCCTTTTGAATCTGCAGTCCAAATGTAGTGTGATTCCAAATATATTACATTATCTAATAGACACAGAATGATTTTTTTAGTTTTTATTAGTATATACTTGTGATACATAATCACATTTAACTTGGGGAACTGGTCCACATACATATTGCATCTTGATCATTTTTATTCCCTCTTTCTATCCTGCCCTCTTCTCTCTCCCTCCTTCCCCACATCCTCTTCCCATCTCCACAGTCTAGAAATACAATAATTTTAAAGAGCTAACATATTTACTGAATACTTTATATGATTGCCCCCCTTGATGAAAAGATCCCTATGAATTTGGGACCCCCCTTCTTTTGAGTTAGAGGTTAAAAAGACTACTTAAACTCCCCAAGGTCACAACCCTAGTGAGTGAATGACCTATGATACAAAACCAAAGAGTACGCGTTAGCGCCCCGGTACTCTGGGATTAGGCCACACTCCCTGTGATGCGCTTCAATCTCCCATCTGCATAAAGCTGCTTGGAACCCCAGGGGCTTCTCTCCTCTCCCCACTTGTATGTGATTCTCTGCCATGGGCTTCTTGTTAAGTCACCCAATCCTCAACCAATAGACCTCCTTCCTTTTTCTTTCAAAGCCAGTCATCCTGCGCCATCTGTTTTCCAGAATACCCGCTTTAGAATTTCTAAATCAACAATCTGTAAAGGGCTCCCCTTACCCCCAGGCTATTTCTTGGGCATCTAAATGAAAAATATAGAAGCATATTTCTTTCCTTTTGGTTTTTAAATTTTTTTTTTTTTTTTTTTTTGCTCTTCTCAAAATAAAAAGAGACTAATAACAAACATGGAAAAATTACAAGTTTCATGGAAACATTTTCCCCTTTTTTTATTTTTCTGCTCCAAAACCTTAACAAATATTTAAAGATGGTCAGAGTCTACATTCATGTGAACGAAGCTAAATGGTCTCAATTTGAAAGGAAAAAATAAATATATTTTGTTTGGTTTGGTTTGGTTTGGTTTTGCTTGTTTTTCCTTTGTGGAGAGTCTGATAATTAAAATTTATGGAATGTTCAAAACGAGGTTGACCCTGTTTTAGGATCCTCAGAGCAAACTTTGGACTCCCTGCACCACCTGATTCACTTGAACCTAAGAGCAAAGGGCACAGTCTGCATGTTTCTTCTTGCTTCAGGGAAGCCACAAGTCACTTCTCCTCTGGTCAGACCTCAGGAACTGTCCACAGTTGAGTTAGCTGTGGCCTTAGGCTTGCTTTATTCCACCTTCCCTAAGTCCACCTTTGCAACTCTATTCTCCTGAGGTTCTACTAAATTACCAATATCCTGGCGTTTACTTTGTCCTGTTTAATAGTTTCTGTGGAGGAGAAAGAGCCCAGGGGAAGCTGGGAGCCTACAGAAAGATTAGCCCCTTGGAAAATGCGCTTAAAGAGAAATCCATCTTAGTGACAGCAGACAGTACTTATTTCTAGTATTTTATATCCTAAAAGGTGGTTAGGATAAAAGAGGTAACTGTATTTTAAATGATGCACAGACAAGTTTAACACAACTTTTAAATTATGTATTTTTATAATATATAGCACAAAAGAGATAAAAATAGAACTAGTATGACATATCTGTGTGTATTTATTCTTAGAATGAGGAAAACTTAGAGGACGCATACTGTGAGTCATTTTAAAGGGGATAACAAAATACTAAATAATCACAAAAGTAGAGCATACCAACTGCAAAATATGGGATGCTACTACGTAAAGGACAGGAGCTGAAGAGTCTTGTCTTAAAAGAACAAGGAATATTAAAAGTAGGAAACAAATACACCTTTAGATTTTTGAGTGAGGTAAGTCACCAGCTGGGTGAGGTTGAACAAAATTACATTAATTCCTGCTGTCTTCCTCAGTTTCTAACCCCCTACCCAATAGAAGCTTTTCTAAAAGTACACTTATAAAGATTAAAAAGCATGACTTTCTGATAAGGTCTATCAGATTAATATATTTTCATTCTCATTCTATCACCCTACACCCACCTGCAGAAATAATCAACATAGTAAGTGATGATGATGGGCGGCCTTAGCTTTACAATGCTTTACCTTTCTTCCCACTCCTGTCTCTCCTTTTTGTCTCCTGCAGATGATTTCTATCGGGCCTTGAAAACAGATGGTTTTCAAATTCATATTATGAAGAAAAAAGGCCCTACACAAACTCTTTAAAAACCTCTTCTAAGATGTTTTGTTTCTTTGGAAGACAGGAAATGACTACTCCTCTTATTTTCTCACAACTGTTTAGAAACTGGGGCACAAAAGGTTAACTTCTTAAAGAAATGAAAAACATGCTGCCTTTTCCAGAAAAAAAAATCTGTCAGTGGGAATAAAGCAATGTTCCAGTAATACTGAGTAGTTATTTAGCAATTTTTCAATACTCATCAGTGATAAATTTTTTATTAGGGATTTAACTCAGAGGTTCTAAAATTTAAATACCTTTGTGCTAAATGTATAAGTAAAAAATTGATTTTTATGGGAATATAGAATTATTTGGCTTAAAATATGAAATCATTGATTAAAGTAGCAATGGAAAATTTGTGTATAATTTTCAATGATTCTTTGCATGAAATATGTGAGTTTCTTGTCATTTTTATTTTTATATTTAATCAAAGATTTGTGAAACATTTTTAAAAGAAGACAGAGTTAGCAAGGTTTTCTGTTTCTAACAAAATATGGTAAATAATTATATACAGAATTATCTGCATACTGTAGGTTTTAAACCACTGACATTAGTACAAAATCAATCTTATGATTCCAATCTTTTAAATGTTTTCAATGTATATTTTTGAGAGAATATTTATGTAGTGGAAATGCAAAGAAAAAAGTTGAAGCCACTGTAAATACTCAAGTGATTGTCACTAATGTAGATCAGAATTTTCTGCTGGAAGAGATAACCTACTCATTCTGGGACTTTGACTTGAAAAACCTTTGGAGATACTGCATGGCAGGTGATATCTCTAAGTCAAATGCAAATTGTCTTGGCCTAGAAAAGACCACAACTCTATCATTTCCAAGAAGAATGCATCACAATATTTCTATAAACTATCCAAGTTGATTTATTTTCTTATAAATTTAACCCTTAGAGATGAAACTGAAAATCCGTCTTTCTTAAGAAAGCAGATGTTTCTTCAGAACCAAACAAAAGATTGGCAAACATATCACATAACAAAAAGAAGTGTAGCAAGCAGGTACTACATTCCAGGTAACTGTAGGATTAACAGCATAACCTGAATTCTGAATCTCCACAGTCCTCAAAAACCATAACAAGAAACAGTAAAAGTAAAGGAAATCATCTGTTATGGTTTGTGTCTAGACAATCCCTCAAAGTCTCATGAACTCACAGGTGGGACTTCGGGGAAATGACTGGATCGTAATGCCAGGATGCTCAGGAGTGGATCAGTACACTGATGTGTTTATAGCTAAATGTGACTTAGGAGGTGAAGCCTGGTTGGATGAAGTGGTCACTGTGGGTGTGGTCTAGAAGGGTCTATCTCCCATCATCCTCCCTTGATCCTTCTTTCTGCTTCCTGCTACCCTGCCATGAGCTGTTTCTACCTTGCCATACCTTTCTGCCATAATGCCCTGCCTTGGATCCAGCCAATTAAGGACTGAAACCATTACAAACTGTGAATCAAAATAAATCTCTCCTCCTTTAATTTGCAGTTGTCTGGTATTGTGTCTCAGCAATGAGAAAGAAACTAGGACATCACCCATAAATGGTGAACACAGCAAACCAACTTCAATTTGCATAAAAGTGCAAAATCCTAAACCCAGTAGATATCTGGGCAAGTGAATATAAGGGAAAAACATACAGTTATTCCCCTATACTCCGGAAAAAGTAAATTTTCAAAGTCACTTAGAGAATTTATACATATTTCATTAATACTGCATCCATATTTATGCATGTAAATCTATATTTGTTAATTTATCCACAAATAACCATCTATGTATATGAACATGTAGATCAATAGATACCTCAGGGCAAAGTCAACATCTAACTTAAAGGAGCAGCAATGACTTATTTTCCACTAAAGACAAGAACATCAAAAATATGCCCAATATTTCTACTTTTATTTAATATTTTAATGGAGGAAATATCGACCTAATAAGACAAGAAAAACAATTAGAGGCATAAAATTGATAAGAAAATAATATTATCTCTGTATATAGATCATCAGAAAATGTATCCCAAAAAAACCTAAAACAATTGATTTTAAAATACTGTAGTCTGGGACAGGGATTTAGCTCAGTGGCACTGCGCCTGCCTTGCAAGAGCAAGGCCCTGAGTTTGATCTGCAGTACCAAAAAAAAAAAAAAAATACGATACCCTGCCAAGTGTGGTGGTGCATGCCAGTAGTCCCAGAACTCAAGAGGCTGAGGCAAGAAGACTGTGCAAGTTTGAGTCTACCCTGGGCTACATAGTGAGTTCAAGGCTAGCTTGGACTATACAAGGAGATCTTGTCTCAAAAAAAATACATATATATATATATATATATATAAAAATATGTAATATATATTATATATATTAAATATATATATACACTATGTAAAATAAGAATTCAATAACAGGATCTGTGATTAAAACATTAATAGGTCTCATATATCTTTAAATAATAACCAGTTAGACAACAGAGGAGAAAAATTCCATTTCAAGTAGCAAATTTAAAGCTTAAATAGCTGGAAACAAAGTTGAAAAAAGTAAGTAAAATATAAAACAATGCTTCAAATTTCCTAAAAGATCAAAAAATAGAACTGGACAAATGGAAAGCCAAATCATCCTCTAAAATAGGTTACATCTCATTGTTATAAAAATGACAATTGTCTCAAGTTAGTATACTGCAAAATAATCGCAATAAATAAATTTATTCTGTGAATTGAAAGAAGTTCATTATAGCACCTTTGCTTAAGAAATCCACCAAAAATTATTAGAAGGAAAATGTGAAAAGATGAGTAATGAGAGGCAAGATCAATCCATCAGAAATTGAAACATATTAGAAACCCTTTATAATAGGCTTTATTTTTCTCAAAAACTATGAGTAATGGCATATGAATAGTGAGATAGAAATACTGTAGAATAGAAAGTTTATAATAAACCCAGAAGTACCTCAAAAAACAGGATTTAAGACTTTAGTAGCATCTCAGGTTCTGAAGGAAGTCAACTTCTTAATAATATTAGGTCAACTGAACAGTCATTTACTAAAGGATAAAACTGGATCTAAATCCCATACTCTACATCAGAATAATTCCAAAATTAGGTTTTTTTAATACTGAAAAAATAGATGGAATAATTTAAATCTGAAGAATGGAAGCAAGTAGTTTATCATTCAAAATCCAAAACCAATGATAAGATACATACATTAAATTTTTTAAAAAATAAATTACAAACAAAAACTTGCCAGTTATATTACAAGCAAATAATGTATCTTCTTACTGCAGGCAAAGCTCCTAAAAGTTACAAAGAAAGTGAGAAAAACTCACAATAAAAGCTGAGCAAGAAAAATGAAGTCTGTTCCAGAAAAAAGCTTAGCAAACATACTTAAGTGTATAGAAAAAGCTGTGAGTCTCACTCATAGTAAAATACATATGAATGCAACTACCAAACAAAGTGCAATTTCTTACCTATTAAATTGACAGAACTCTAAAAGTTTTATAATATGCTTTGTTGGCAGTGCTATGCAGAGATAGGCTCTCAATAAAAGTGATGGAATAATTATGAAACAGCATAATTTCTCAAAAGGAGAATTTAAAAATATCAAACAAAATTGCACAAGTATTAAACCATGGACTCAGCATTCCTACTGTAAAGATCTTGTCTAGGAGAGAAAGAAAACAATTCAGGTATGAAATAGCAAGGCCAGTGGTTATTCACAGCAGAATTATTTGAAACAGCAAAATATTGGAAGCAATCCAAATGTTCAGCACCATGGTACAGATTTAATGAACAATTATACTTCCTCCAAAAGATTATATTATCCAGATATTAAAAAAAGGACACTAATATTTATGTACTGATAGAAAATGATCTCTAGGATACTGGAGAAGAAATGTTTAAAGAGGCTAGCATGTGAACACACATAAGCATATATTCGTGGAAGCTGCTTTTTCTCTGGTTTCAGAGCTGTTCTGGATGCTTTGGGTTGCCGGATGTATGATCTCTGGATAACTGAGGCATTTCTGTACATGGATTATCTGTTAATTCCACAACTGTTAGGACAGCGTTACCCTGACCTCTGATTAACCCTAATATAGTCTGAGCTACATACCAGTTACCTGCTGTCAACTACAGTCTGAAAATATTATATGGAAAATTCAGAAACAATTCATAAATCTTTAAATAGGAGGTGTTATTTTGATTGCTTGTGCCTGTGTCTGGGTAAGTAACAGTGAGGTGAAGCAAGGACCCACTCCCAGCACCCACAGAGGAGGAGACTTCTGGGCCACCATAACACTGCCCCCAGCACCAAGGAGCAGAGCTGCCCCCAGCACCAAGGAAGTGAGCCTTGCTGGTGCTAGCAGTTCACACAACCCCCACCCTAAAATGAGAAGACATATAAACAAGTCTCAAAACCAGACTTTCAGATCACCTAAGGGAACCCCAAAGAGCAATGAGATGGAACTATCTGATACTCAACCACCTGGACTCCCTGAACTGGCAATGAAAGAGGATCTGGAAAAAATAAAATAAGAAATAATTTCTCAGATAATAGCAGAGATTGTGCCCATAGTTCAAGACATGATTTAAAAATCTAGAGTAGACACAGATAAAAAAATAGAGGAGCTGAGGAGCATGAA
Source organism: Heterocephalus glaber (assembly GCF_053883595.1). NCBI lineage: Eukaryota > Metazoa > Chordata > Mammalia > Rodentia > Bathyergidae > Heterocephalus > Heterocephalus glaber. The sequence goes on from NW_028258377.1 coordinate 22,856,007, forward strand.
GGAATCCCAACATAGGAAACAAATTGAATCCATACAACAGATGCAAACAGATTTCCAGGAGATTAAAAACTCCATTGAAAGTCTATGCATCACGAGCCAATGTGAGGACAGAATTTCAGATACAGAAGATAAGATTGCAATTAATGATGAGGAAAAGAAAAATTTCTTTAAAATAGTTAAGGACCATGAGAAATCAGTCCAGCAGCTGCTAGACGATACAAAGAATAACATAAGACTGATTGGAGTAAATGAAAAAAGAGGAGAGAGTGCAGATGACATTAAGAAAAACTGTTTATAGAAGAGTGATGGCTGAAAATTTCCCAATCAGAAGAAAAGAACTTGACATACAGATAAGTTAGGCATATTCAACTATCCTTGATCAAAAAAAAATCTACACATAGGCATATAATAGCTAAGATTCCAGAAAGCCAACAGAAGAACAAAATTCTACAAGCAGTTAGAGAAAAGAAACAAATCACATACAAAGGAAAGCCCATCAGAAGCACAGCAGACTTCTCAATGCAAACCCTCAAGGCAAGAAGAGCCTGGAGTGACATATTTCAAGCCCTAAAGGAAAACAGCCTCCAACCCAGATTGATGTACCCTGCAAAACTACCTTTCAAAATTGATGGAAAAATAAGATACTGTCATGACAAAGAGCACCTTAGGAACTTTGTGAATACCAAACCAGCACTCCAAAAAATTTTACACAATATCCTAGGAAAAGACAATGAGGATCACAACCCCAGGAAGCCCAGCAGGATGAATCCATCAGGCAAGACAAAAAATTAAAGCAAAGGAGGAGAATCCAACAAAAAGAAAAGTCATGATAAGGATAAGTCAATACATATCAGTTATAACCATCAATGTTAATGGTCTCAACTCACCAATTAAAATAAATAGACTGGCAGAATGGGTCAAGAAGTAAGATCCAACAATATGCTGCATACAAGAAACACACTTAATTCATAAAGAAACTCATAGACTGAAAGAAAGTTAAAGGGTGGAAAACAATACTTCATGTGACAGGAACCCCCCAAAAAGGAGGACTAGCTATCCTCTTTGCAGATCAAGTGGATTTCAAACAAACAATGATTAAGAGAGACAAAAAAGGACACTACATTCTTATAAAGGGAACAATCCAAGAGGAAGAGATGACAACCATAAACATATATGCACCAAACACTAGTGCACCCAACTATATAAAACAAATACTAATAGACATGAAAAATCAAATAAGAACTAATACAATAGTAGTGGGGGAACTCAATACCCCACTGTCACAAATAGATACATCAACTAGACAAAATATAAGCAACAAAATACTAGAACTCAATCAAACTTTTCAACAAATGAATTTAACAGATGTTTAGAGAGTGTTCCACCCCTCAAAATCAGAATACACATTCTTTCCAGCTGCACACAGGTCGTCCTCCAAAATAGACCATACTTAGGTCAATGCAAAGGAGGTGAAGTTATCCCCTGTATATTATCAGATCACAGAGTGAAGAAATTGGAGATCAGTAGGAAAAGAAACCACAAGAATTTCATAAACACATGGAAATTGAACACACTTCTGAATAACCAATGTGTCACAGAAGAAATTAAAGAAGAAATCAGACAGTTCTTACAATTAATGTACAATGACAATACAACATATCAGAATCTATGGAATACAATGAAAGCAGCCTTATGAGGGAAATTAATAGCAGTGAATACTCATATTAGGAAAACAGCAGGAGCCCAATTAAACAACCTGACGCTGAACCGCAAGCTTCTAGAAGAAGAAGAGCAGGACAAACCCAAAGCTCATACAAGGGAGAAAATTATAAAGATCAGAGTAAAAATCAATTCAATGGAGAGTAAGAGAACAATAGAAAAAAATCAATGAAGCCAAGAGTTGGTTCTTGGAAAGAATCAACAAAATTGACAAACCCTTAGCCAACCTTATCAGAAAAAGGAAAGAAAAAGCCCAATTCCATGCAATTAGGAATGAAAAGGATGAAATTTCAAAGGATCCAGGTAGAAACCCAGAGGATCATCAATACGTACTTCAAGAACCTATATGCCAATAAGATGGAAAACAGAAGAAATGGACAGATTCCTAGACACGTATGAATTACCAAAGTTGAACGAAGAAGACCTAAGAATTCTAAACAACCCAATATCAATCAATGAAATTGAAAATGTAATTAAAAACTTACCAACTAAGAAAAGCCTAGGTCCTGATGGCTTCACTGCTGAATTCCATAAGACATTTAGAGAGGAACTACTGTCAGTACTGTTTAGACTCTTCAATGAAATTGAAAGGGAAGCAATACTCCCGAATTCATTCCTGGAAGCAAGCATCACCTTGATCTCCAAAGCAGAGAAAGACCCAACTGAAAAAGAGAACTATGGGCCAATCTCACTAATGAACATAGATGCAAAAATCCTTAATAAGATACTGGCAAAGAGAATCCAGAAAATCATCAAGAAGATCACACACCCTGATCAAGTGGGATTCATCCCAAGGATGCAGGGATGATTCAACATACACAAATCAATCAATGTAATACACTATATTAATAGAACCAAGGACAAAAACCACATGATCATCTCAGTAGATGCAGAAAAAGCATGACAAAACCCAACATGCATTTATGATAAAAACCCTATAAAAATTGGAATAGACGATCTCTACCTCAGTCTGATAAATGCCATCTATGAAAAACCAACAGTCAGTATCATACTAAATGGTCAAAAACTGAAATCTTTCACAATAAAATGAGAAACAAGACAAGGATGTCCACTATCAGCACTCGTATTCAATACAATTTTGGAAACATTAGCCACGGCAATTAGACAAGAGAAAGAAATAAAAAAGAATAAAAATATGAAATGGAGAAGTCAAATTGTCATTATTTGCAGATGATATGATACTCTATATAGAAGACCCTAAGAGCTCCCCCAAAAGTCTTCTAGACTTAATAACCAAGTTCAGTAAATTAGGTGCACAAAAGGTCAACACTCAAAAATGAAGAGCTTTCCTCTACACGAACAACAGACTCACTGAGAGAGAAATAGGGCAAACAATTCCTTTCACAATAGCATCCAAAAAACTGAAATATCTAGGAATCAACCTAACCAAGGAAATCAAAGACCTCTTCTCTGAAAACTATGGCACCCTGCAAAGAGAGATTGAAGAGGATATCAGAAAATGGAAAGACATCCCTTGCTCCTGGGTAGGAAGAATCAACATAGTGAAAATGACCATACTTCCAAAACTGCTACATAGGTTCAATACATTCCCAATTGAAATCCCAGCAGCATACTTCACAGACCTGGAGAAAATAATCCAAAAATTCATTTGGAACAAGAAGAGACCTAGAATAGCAAAAGCAATTCTAGGCAACAGAGACATAGCAGGGGTATCACCACCCCTAACTTGAAAGTGTACTAGAAAGCGACTGTGATAAAAACAGCATGATGCTGGTAAAGAAACAGACCTGAGGACCAGTGGAACAGATTAGAAGATGCAGAAACAACACCAGACACACTCAGCCACCTCATCTTTGACAAAGGAGCCAAACACCCTCACTGGAGGAAAGATAGCCTCTTTAATAAATTGTGCTGGAAAAACTGAGTTTCAACTTGCCAAGGATTAAAACTAGACCCTTATCTCTCACCATGCACTAAACTAAAATTGAAATGGATTAAAGATCTAGATATTAAAGCAGAAACACTAAACTGGCTGGAAGATAGGTTAGGTAAAACTCTTGAAGGCATTGGTGTGGGAAAGGTTTTACGAACAAAACCTCACTTGCCCATGAACTAGCAACAAGTGGGATCTCTTCTTACTACAAAGCTTCTGCAAAGCAAGAGAAACCACCAACAGTGTGAAGAGACAACCCACAATGTGGGAAAAAATTTTCACCTGCTGTTCTTCAGATAAAAGGCTACTATCTAGCATAAAGAAATTTTAAAAAATCAGACCTCCCAAATTTAAAGACCCAATCCAAAAATGGGCATCTGAAATGAACAGACATTTTTCAGACAAAGAAGTAGAAATAGCAATTAAACATATGAAAAAATGTTCAACATCACTGGTCATTCGAGAGATGCAAATGAAAACAAGGCTGAGATTTCACCTCACCCCAGAAAGAATGGCTGTTATCATGACATCAACCAATAACAAATGCTGGCGGGGCTGTGGGGAAAGAGGAGCCCTGCTCCACTGCTGGTGGGAGTGTAGACTGGTGCAAGCACTGTGGAAAGCAGTATGGAGATACCTCAAAGAACTAGGACTGGAAGTCCCATTTGACCCTGCTATTCCACTGCTGGGGATCTTCCCCAAAGAATTAAAAGAATCATACCACAGTGATGTATCTGCACCCATGTTCATAGCAGCACAATTTGTAATAGGTAAAACTTGGAAAGAGCCCAACTGCCCATCAACTGGAGACTGGATAAAGAAAACGTGGGGTTTTTTTTAATAAAATGGAGTACTACTCAGCCATAAAAAATGAGAAATTAGAGACATTTATAGCTAAATGGATGCACATTGAGACGATATTCGTAAGTGAAATAAATAGGACACACGTGTAAATATCGAATAGTTTCTGTAGTGTGAGAAACTGAAAGTGTAAATAAGGACTAAAAGGTATAATAGATAATGTGAAATAGGAAGAAAAGGGGCAAAGGAGTAGGGGAGATAGGAGTGGTAGGGGAGGAAAGAAGGGAATGGAATTAATATGAGAAAATGAAAAAAATGGAAACAAAGTCTTTGTAAATAGGGAGGGATGGAGGGGTTGAAAGAGGGTAGGAGAATGGGGAAAAAATAAGAAGCAAGAGAGATTATGCAAAGGTGCAAATTTCCAATGACAAATGTTATTATATTGTACACTTAAAATGTACCAATAAAAATTTTTAAAAAGCATATATTTGCTTATTTTTATAAAATATAAACACTGAGAAGAGGAACAAGAAACAATCTAGGAAACAGAATAAAAACAAGATTTCTCTGAAGAGAATTTAAAATATTTAGCTTTTAATATATGAAAGTGGATTTATTTATTAAAATATAAACATATCTTGAGAAGTAATCCTAAAGTTAAAAACAGTGTGAAACAAACTAACAAAAATCTGTACAATATATTCTGGGGCAAAAAGAAATGTTATGAGTTTCACTTAGTGTCTTATCTTTTTAGTAGCACTGTTGATATACTTATGAAATGTAAAATAAATCAAGTAAGTGTATACAGTAATATTAGGAATCAAATATTTCAGTCTAAGAGAAAAAACCAAAACATAATGAATTTAAAGAAATCCTATTAAATTTTTATTAGAAATGTCATATGTAGTTATAAATATATATCTGTATTTCTATCTATCTACCTACCTATACCTAATCCACTTATGTGTCTATTTCTTTATCTATGTCTCTGCAGATTTGCTCACTGAAATTATCTAAAAGGAATAACTTCATAGCAATGAGCACACCTAGAGCTAATTTGTAGAGAATTTCTCACTAAGAGCAGTAAAATTAGAAAGATGGCTGATATGAGGTCTAAAGAAGAAAAATGAAAAAGAGAGCTTGGATTGTCATTTGTGATAGGCACACAAGCTAATGGGAACTTAAGGGCATAGGGCTGGTTAGGCAAATCTGAAACAATTTGAACATCAATGAAAAAATGAATAAATAAAAATATTTCAATCTTCAATAATCCTTTTTGCATGATTCCATTATATCATTTATTCAGTAAATTATATGTGAATACCAACTAGAAATATGTGTGGACATATACTGAAGAGCACATACAAACACCCATGCACATACACCCACACACATACAACTTTGCAGATTATCTGATGGCTCCCACCTTTACCCAGTGATCCAACCCAGTATCCCTAAAAGGGAGTGAGAACTTCACATTTTGCACTTTCTGATTTGATACATTTGAAGACATCATTATCTTGTTAACGTTTTTAAAGTGCTAAATTGAATATACAGTCTTTTCATTCTAATTTTCAGTGTATATATAATATAAATGATATACCGAAAATACAATGACCTGTGAAGAGACAATCAGGCAAATCGAGGGCACAGAACATTCTATAGGACAGTTTGTCAGATCTGTCTAAAGAATTACTGCCATAGGATTAAAAACAAGAAAAGTTTGATCATAGACTTAAAAAAAAGTAATTAACCAAAGCAATCAAATAAAACATGAATATTGACTCATTTTTAGAGAGAAAAATTAAAGATTTTAGGGTACACGCAAATAAAGAAATTAATTTATAGCCTTTACATTAGATCAAACAATCCTTCTTCTTTATCCACAGGAAATTATTTCCAGGACTCAGCCCACAGGAGATACCAAAATCTACAGATACTTAAGGGTCTCACATAAGATAATGTAGAATTTGAACATATTCTGTGTATATCTTCCCAAAACTTTAATCTCTAAGTTATTTATGATATTTAACACAATGAAAATAGTTGTTATACTCAACTGCTTAGGGAGTAATGACTAGAAAAGTTCTACACATGTTCAGAACAGATGAAACTTTTAAAAATATTTTCAATCCAACGTTGGTTGAATCTATGGATAATTCACTGATAGGAAGCACCAACTCTATCAGGTAGTGTTATTAGATTTCACTCTGTTCATATTATGGAGAAAATTATTTATTTCTTAGAAGACATAAGCTGAAATTTTTAGAGGCAAAGCCTTATGCTTTCTACAATCTGTTTTCAAATGATTCAGCAAAAATAATAAAATCAGTACAGACAAAGATAAAACAACATAGCAAAATATTATCTTTTTATGTACTAGATATGCATTTTTATTTTGCTACCTCTTCACGTTCCCAGTATGCTCTAAATCTTTCATCATAAAAGTTAGGATACAAGCATCCTGCAGAACTTGGTACCTTGCAACTAGACATGTAGAGCGTGTCCATTTACATGCTTAATACTGCAATGGCAAGCTTGATTTTAAACAGACATTAGAGGAAACACAACAGTGCCTTTTTAAATTTAATTTTGTTTTGTTAGGTCTTCCTTTTTGAGATTTTACTCTCTCTAACCCACTGAGAGAACATGAGAAATTCTTTCACATAATTATCATAGTTAAACTGCTAAGTCACGGAATAGCATGGACATTTTGAGCATATGGGGCCAGAGGGATGATGAGACCAAACATAGTCCTGGCCCCTAAAAGATCAACTTGTCTTTCAGTTTTGAATCGTCTGAAGCTGTTGGGTTTTGTGGTTTAGCTTAAGAGGGGGAAGGTGACGCATCAAATAGGGCTCAGTTTATACTCAAGACCCACAGAAAGCAGAAATACTCTACATCACAGATGTATCAGCTGCAACTGCCTTATGATACAATTATGATTAAATTGCCAGAAATAAATGGGCTTCCAGGAGAGGTGTGCTAACATCTCCCTCCTCTTCATGACAACAGTAGTGTGGGTGCTGGGGGAGAAACAGTCCCCTAACAACAAAATCAAACTAATTTCATACTGGGATGTTTTAATCTCAGAATTCATCTAACAGTAGTTTTTTAATCTTCTTACATATTTGACACCTTAGAAGTTTGAGAAATCTTTTTCTCTGTGTTTTAAAATTTTTTATTAATAAACCTTATGTTTTAATTTTAAGATCCTAGAAAAATTGAGTGGGAAATAGACAAAGTTTCCATATAATCACCGGCCCCAGACAGGTACTTATAATGTCCTACACCACAGCAGTTCATTGGCTACAATCAATGCACGTGCTGGGGGTTCCAGGACTTGATACTGCTAAATATGGCCCACAGGCAAGTGAGAAAACAGGAGAGGAAAGAAGACCACCCTCACACTTCTCCCTGAAGCAGGCCAGGAAGTCCCAGAACGAACTTCTCTGACCTTCTGCCTCCCTGCTCCCCTAAAACCCTCATGTGACTGTTACCCTTTCCTATACTTTGGAAGGAAAGAATGTCACTCAAGGCTGGCAAGAATCGGAACCGTCCCAGTCTATTATCATTAGTTCACACCCTTTTGTACTTCAATCCTACTTCTTCTATATGAATGTCCATAACACTGGGGTTATTTCTCAAGGCACCTGTGTCATGTAAAACTTACATAAATTTGCATTCTTTTCTCTGGTTTTGTTACAACACTTTCAGCCATGAGCTCTATGAGGGTGAGAAAAGGTATCACATTTCTTTTGTGCTGTATCCTCATGCACAACTGTTACTCAAAGTCCATAGTTTACAGCAAGGTTCACTTTGGGTTGTGTATGTAGCTGTGGTGTTGAAAGTATACACCACTGTACTTCATACGGAATAGTTTCATTGCCATCAAAATTGTCTTCTATTTGTCCCTCAGCCCTTTCTCACTAGCCCCTGGCAACTACCATTTTTTTCCTGTCTCCTTAGTTTTGTCTTTTCCAGAATGACATGTGCAAGAAATCATCCAGAATATAGTCTTTTCCAATAACTTCTTTTACTTAATAATATGCATTTAAGTTTGTTCATTCATATTTCTAAGTTGACATCTAAGATTTTTCATCATACTTTAATTTGTTTTAAAAGACACAACTCAAAGGTTATTGAGAATCCTGACATTTAAACATAAAACTCTTATATGAAAGATACTTTTCAAAATCTTATTCATGTCTTTTCTAAAAATTAATATCAAAACAAATTGTCCAAATCAATGGGTTTCACTGTGATATTTTCATACATGCACATATCATGCTTTGATCATAGTTTTCCTATATATAATTCTTTTAAATGTTCCAAGAAATATAAATTCCACAGCAATTTGACACAAACCTTCATTTATATATATGAATTCAATCCCCAGTACTCCCCCCAAAAACATTTATATATATGAAGTTATATATAAATAACTGAAATGTTATTTCCACTTGAAAATTACCTTGTATTTTAAAATAATTTTATCTTGTAATATTTTACTACTTTTTTCATACTTCTCCCCAAATAAGCATGTATTTAAATTAATTTAATTTTTTTCTAGGTTCAAAGGCCCTGAGGATTTATAAATTTGAAAGTATTTATTTATAATATTTATGATGTACACACATATGACTTTGAAAGTTACTGAGTACAGATAATAAAATTTTAATGAAAGTCTCCCTACAGAGATGGACTGTGAAATCATCATATTTGTTCTCAACATCAATTACGCATGTACTTTGCAAGGTCTTTTATCACCCAGAAAGTTTTTATTTTCCCTTGAAAAAATACAATTACATTTCGAATGTAGGATGGGTAAAATATTGAATTTTCTATTGCAATTTTTTTTTTTTTTTTTTTGGTGGTACTGGGGATCAAACTCAGGACCTTGCACTTGGGAGGCAAGCAGCGGAACCACTGAGCTAAATATCTGGCCCTCTTTTGCAAATTTAATGTAAGCAATTATGATACAGTAGGATTGCCAGAAGGATCTTGGGTGAGTCACAAGTTGAAATTTAAACTGTATAAGCTGATGGGCCTTTTGCAAAATTTTTATGTAGACTCAGGAAGGACTTCATACACCTAGAGTGAAGATAATTGGTCTAAACCATGTACAGGTAATTTAATCACAAGCATGCTCCTTCTCACCCCTTTTCTCCTCTTCATAATGCAGTTATTTACAATTAAAACATATTAAACTATCAAGAAAATTTTAGTATATACCCATGTATGACTAGGTCATGGGTTTTTCACAGAGTGACAAATGTTTCATAATTTCACTTTGCTATCACTTTGCTACCTGTGATGCATTATGGGTGGCCAGGGAAACATTGTTCTCTAAATAATACCCATGTTAACAAGAGGTACATGAATTGTATCTATTATATCCGGGATAGTTCTGAGATATATCATTTGATCAACATACATCTTAATCAGAATTTTGTAGGTGAGGATATAAAGCTTGGTTTAGCAAATAGTATTTGTTGTTCAAAGTTATACAAGTAGTAAAACATTGCACCAATCTGTTTCTATTCTCTGTTCGAGTTTTGGGGGCTTTAATATTTCCTCTATTACACTGATACTTTTTATCTTGATTGAATGAATCAGTTTTACAATATCGTGTTTTCCAAATTCCTCACCTCTAAAATACCTGACTTGAACGAGGTGATTTTAAGATCCCCTTCAAGCACTAAAGCTCTATAGTTCCACATCTTTTTAGTCTACAGCTTATTGGAGACATTTCACATGAAACAATTACTAGAACAACACAATCAATCTGCCCATCCTGTTCTTGCAGGCTGGTAAACACAGCTTCTCCAAACAAAGTCCAATTGTAATTTTATCCTGCCTCTTGCTTCTTCCCACTCCTTTTTCCTCCCAGCTGTTTCTTTATTCTTTCATGTTTTTGTACTATTTCTGCCCCTTTACTGGTCACTTATTTACAGCGTCAAGGAGACTTATCAACCAACCAATTATTTTGAAAGTCAGCTTTAATACTTGTTAACCTTTTTAGCCAAATACAGCTCATATTATTAAAGGAAAGCATTGCCTACTCATGGGAACTGTTTTCTTATGAAATGCTTTTAAAAGACAGAAAAGACCTCCAAAAAATTTCCTTCCCTATTCTGCCATGATAACTCAATATTTCCTATTGCATTTTTCCTTTTCCTTGAAAGCATTGCGGTTCTTGCAGGATTCTTCTAAAGGGCACACATGGTAAGCAAATGAAGGGAACAGGATGTGGAGGAAAAGCAGAGGGAACTATAATCACATATGAAGTTATTGAAATTATTTTACTTAAATAACCACTCTGTACCATCCTGGAGACCATCCTGCCCTGAGGGAACAGGGCAAGTACCAGGCAAATTTTCAGTGTTAAGATTGGAGAGGGCCTGATGAAATGAGGAGTGGAATCTCTTGGGAGGCAAGGAGCAGCCTGAAGGCATCGTGGTAAAATGACAAATGGAACTGGGAACTTTGCCTACTTAACAGTTTTGCCCAAGGCCAGCCTATCTATGGAGGTCATCTTCTCCAGCCCTGGACCTGCAGACTTGATTGCCTCAAAACCACAGAGGACAGCTGAGTGCCTATTCAAAACCAAAATATCTCCAGTGAAGGAGTTCCAATAACCTTGTGCCAGAAAAAAAATTTATCACAAACTGTTTATTCTCTACATTTTAGAAAAGTATAAATACTCAAAGCTCAGCAATAGTGATAACTCATTGCAAAGTATGCCACTGCCGCTCTCTGAGATGGCCAGGCACTGCACAAGCAATAAAAACACAATGCAACTTGCTTCTTAGTCAGTTAAGCTGTGAAGATCTGCCGCCAACCTTCCACAGAGATTTTTCAATGAAAGGGGAAACGCTTGCATATTCAACCCTGCAGTACACTAACAGCACCAAGATTTCTAATTACTGCACAAGACCTGTTCTTACTAAAATAACCCTCAGGCATCCACATCTGCAGTGGAAACCCACTGATAACTGGATTTCAGCTCTTTTAGAAGGACAAGCCCTTAGAAGAGGCACTGAGTGACAGATAAGAGTTTGGAGAAACACTGCACAGGCGGGCTGCCTTAGCCTATAAGGTCTCTGAATGTTCTAGAGGTGGCTATGTCAGAATAGCTAGGTGCTCAGTCAAAAAGAGTGCCTTAGAAACTACAATGGAGAAGGATTACAATTTATTATGTCCACCATCTCACCATACTTGGGTTCATAAAATATTCATAAAAGTCAGAGTACAATACAAAAATGCTTCGTCATGAAATGCGTTACCTGGCTGGGAGTATATCCCAGTGGTAGAGTACATGCCTAGCATGTTTGAGGCCCTGGGTTCAATCCCCAGCAACACAAAAAAGAAATTTATCCTGCTGCCTTTAAAAATACTTGCTGTCTGGGGTTCACCTACTAGCAGCCTTGTTTATTAGTATCTTTTTATTCCAGCATAAGGGGCAATAATGTTAACATGGGTAGCAAGATATTAAACTTAAAATATTCGACAGCATGCCAAATGAAAACAGAAAACTGGGGCTGGGGATTTAGCTCAGTGGCAGCGCACCTGCTTTGAAACCGGTAGGTCCTGAGTTCGATCCTCAGTACCACAAAAACAAACAAATAAAACAGAGATCCAAGTCTTCATTGCTTTATTCACCTATGAAAGAAAATATTAGCACATTGGCATTAATCTGCTTTTTGTATGATCAATCTTTGAAAATAAATCATGAAACTCTAAAAGTATCATCAGAAAAAGTCAATTTATATGTGTGTAGGATTAGAAATCATTTGATTCTCTCATTGCTAAAGAGAATCATATAGATTGCTTAGTTTTTGTCACTTTTTTTCTTTTCACTCATCTGAGTCAATTATTCTAAGGTGATTCTTTTTTAAACCTAATCCCACATTCATACAGCAAACCTTAATGAGTCTACTAGGAATAAACAAATTAGTCTCCAGGATGTATTATGCATTAATTAATCAAACTAATAGTATTATATAATGCACAATAGATGAAAATTAGTTCTAAGTACAATACTCACATACAGGAAGAGAATCAGAGAAAAAATACAGAGTAATAAAGAAAAATTCATTTCTACAAATATAATTTAAACAGCACTTCTTTCCCACCCCTTGCTTCTGACCATTCAATGGCAAAGAAAATATCCAAAGATGGCTTTTACAGGTGAGATAGCTATGGGATAGAGAAGCAAGGAAGAGAAAAAAAGCATCCTGGAGCAAACGTACCTCCAGGTCCAGAGGAAGGGAGAACAAACTATGGCCTATTTCCTGTTTTTACACAATTCAGGAGGAAAAATTGATTTCATATTTTTAAATGGTTGAAAAACAATCAAAGGTGGATCAGCACTCCATGACATACGAAAATTCCTTTTATGAGGGTCATAAAAATGTTCTCTTGGGACAGTCTCACACATTTCTTACATCTTGTCTTTGGTTATATTTTTACTACAGTAGTGAATTGAATAATTGTAAAAATGATTTTGTGGTAAGTAAAACCAAAAGTATTTATCCTCTGAGTCTTTACATATAAATTCTACCAAATCTAGCAGAAAGAATTCCCAGCTATACTAACACTGGTACATATACAGTGTAGGAATATAATTTAAAAGCTGGAGAGGGAGGCAGATCTAGTGATGCTCTAGAAAGAACATATACTTCTTGCGTTTCTTACTAAATTTGTCAGTCTAATTAAAAAAAACAAACAAACCCAAATAAAGAAACACTATATGTTATGGCTTGTATTTAGATATCTCCCCAAAGCCTTATACACTCTAAGGTGGAGCTGGCTGGATCTGGGGTGTGTGACACTGGGATAAAGGGTGTGTGGTACTAAATTAGTCCACTGATTGGAATTAGCATAGTTCTGGGTGTGGCTGAATGGATTTACTGAAGACAGAAGCCCCCACCCTGGTCGTATGGATGGCAACACCCAAAAAGCTTGTAGCTAGTTTGGTATAAACTGTAAAATCAGGCTCCTTCTGCTTCTGCTGCTGCTGCTGCTTGTTGCTTTCTGCGGGCCACACTATGGACTGTTTCTCCTCTGTGTTGACCCTATGCTAAGCCACCTTACCTTGGAGCCAGGTGACTATGAACTGAAACCTCTACAAAACTGAGCTGAAATAAACCTTTCCTCCTTTAACTTGTGAGTGTTGGGTATTTTGTCCAAGCAACGAGAAAAGTAGCTAAGATACTACAGAAGTGTGTGCACTTGTTAATTTCAAAAATGGCAAGATCATCAAAGATAAAGGCAGGCTGAAGAATTGCTACACCTTAAAGTAAACAAGAGTTACAGGATGACCAAATTCAATGTGTTGCCTTGGATAGGTATGTGGATGGAATACTTTTATGTTTTGGCAGTAAAGATCATTATAAAGATAATTGGGTCAAATTAAAATATATTTGATGACTAAGATAATTGTATAGCATCAAAGCTAGTTTTCTGTTTTTGAATACTGTAATATAGTTTTCTAAGATGAACATGACTCTTAAGGATACAGAATATTTTTAGATTAAAGAATCTTAAATGTACCACTTAATCTCAACTGTTTCGGGAATAGAATGTGCCTGTACACGTGCCAGTATATTTAAGCAGTATATTTTTCTACATATATATGTATGTATGAGAGAATAATGCACAATTTTGGTAAAATGGTAACAAGGGAGATAACATAATGGAGTTGTTTATACCACTCATAACTTTTCTCTAAGTCTGAAATTATTTAAGAGTAAAAAGTATAGGTAATAAAATGACAACATTTCTCCACATTAATTTGAACCTCAAATGCCTGGCTTGGTAGCTCTTCTTTATCAGAAGTATTTGAGTTCCCAGTGATGGCTTTGTATTACATCAGCATAACCAATCTGGAACTATCTTTGGAAGATTTCCATTTCTTTCTGGTTCAGACTCAGAAGAAATTTACATGAGACTTGGAAGGAAGAAGAGAAGCAGCACCCTTTATCTTTTCCTTACAATGGTGCAGGCTTGGGCACTAGGGCAGCTCACGTAGGCTGTCAAAGACGTAGTTGTGCGGATGTAGGACACACAGGTCCTCCAGCTCCCACTGGATTTCCTCCAGCAGCTTTGCTGTATCCTTGGCCAATATGTATTCAGTCTGGCGGTCAAGACAACACCAGCTACTTTTGAAAGTCCTGAGGGTAGCAGTTGTGGGTGGTCAGAGAAAGCCCTGAACTCCCATTTATACTTGCTCTCACCCACATCCAGCTCTCCACCCAGTCATGTAAAGTCTAATCTCTATTTTTAAAATCACTATTCTTTATCATTTACAGTGGCTGTGCTCCTCTGATCAAACTCTAACTCAAACCCTTGGCTTTCTAAAATAGAGCAGGGGTCATTTAGCAAGCACTTGAGCGTTCATTTCAACTCAAGTCTGATGTCACTACCTGCTCCTTTGAAAGCATCTCATTATCTAGAACTCCCAGGAGAATGTTCCGAGAACTGCCAAATAAGAAAAATGAATAACATCACCATTTGTTGGGTGTCTACTATGTGAGAAATCCTGTGTCCCACATTATCTTTAAAACTAACACCCTCAAGCTAGTTTTTGTCTCTATTTTTACAGATAAGAAACTGAAGGTTAGAGGGGCTGTCACTTGCCAATATCTCTCAGTTAAATAATAGCAAAACACGGAGTCAAATGCAGTTCTTTTCACATCTCAAGTTGATATATATTTTTTAATTGTACCAAGCTGTCATCTCAGAAAATAAAGTTAGCCTCCCCACTCTCCAGAGGATATTATCTTTGGGACAACCATGAAATTTACCAAATCCCAATATTTCTTACTTCTTATTCATATCATAACATTATGTGAGGAAATGTTAACTACTGGGTGTACATTAACTTCTTAAGGCAGTCCTTATGTCCCAGAAAACAAAATACCAATAATCACTGATACGCACAGTAAGAAAGCCACCAGAGCTATTTCATTAATCTCAATATATAGACAGTTTCAGTTAACTGTTTTTGGACTTCAGTCTATTTCACCCAACTGCAATAAATGGTAATTCTTATTCAAGATTTCTCACAATGCACATCTACATCTATGATCTCATTTAGGCTTTCTAATAATGAGCTTAGAAAATATACAGAGCTCGTGTTATTAATGCTTGTTTTATAGACACAGAGACTAAATCTGAAAAGATTATAAAAGCTATGTCAGGTAGAATCAGTTCTTTTTATCTACCTCATTCTCTTTCTCCTTTAATCTTATAAGAGCACCTGGATTTTGCTTAGACTCCCTTCCTCGTGTAATTTCTATTCCTTATAGTTGGTCTGAAGCTAGTTTTATCCATTATTACTAATAACAAACATATATCATATAGGCTGCAAAGTTCCTATATACCATCCTTCTGATTACAAGGCTGTGTCTAAACTGGACATGTTACCTATGCCAGTTCATTCAGAGGTAATAACAGAGAAAGATCATGAAGAAAGCAGCCTCCCTCCCTGAACTTGGAGCTAAAATGATGTAAGCTTTTACTCACAGAGGTCAACATAGAGTGAAGCATGAGCCCAAAGTCAATACAGGAATAAGAAAAGATAAAGAGATAGTTCCTTATTACTTGACCATCAGGATCCAGCTCTACAAGAGCAATTAACTTAAGATCTCTCAAATATTTTTAAAATACAGGTTGAATGTCCCTAAAATTAAAGTTCCAAAATCCCAATTGTTCAAAAGGCAAAACATTTTGAGGGCCAACACACTGCCCCAGTTGGAAAGTTCACATCTTACCCAGCTTGATAGGTTGCAGTCAAAACCCAAGCAGGTGGAAAATACTGTGTAAAGTTGCCTTCAGACTATCTATATAATGTGTATAATGAAACTGATAAATTCAGAGCTTATTCTTGAGTCCCATTTCAAAGATATCTCATTATGTCTATGCAAACATTCCTAATTTGAAACACTTCTGGTACAATGAATTTTGCATAAAAGATACACAGACTGTACATTCTATAGACCCAACCTTTCTCCTCTCACCCTCTCGATCTCTCTTTCCCTTTTTATCTCCTTCTTGTGCTCCCCATTCTCCCTACTCAGCTGTTTCTTCTTCCCCTCTCCCTTTTTTTCCACCCTCACTTCCTGTCTGTGTTCCTTTTGTATATCTCCTCCCTTCCCTTGTTCCTTTCTCTTTTCTTGCCTCCTCCCCTCTCCTCCTGTCCAGTCTCCCCTCCCCTGCCCTCCTTTCCCTTCCTCTCCTCTCCTCTGGGTTTGAAGCTAAAATAAATTTAAATAATTCACACTCAAATTTCCATGTCTAAACTGCAGAATCTGGAACTCAGGTTACTAACACTTTGCATATAAAAATTTCTTAGAGGCATGCTACCTCCTTAGTAAAAGATACTTCTATTCTCTGTTTGCCTGGGGTCTTTTTCCTCATAAGCATTCATTTCTATTTTTCTTCTCTAGAGAACTATTTCACTTGAATATGCACTGGATAAATTAATACTTGTGGAACCTGACAGTTTTCTAAGCTGTATAATTGCATATGTATTAAAAAGTATACCAATAAGGCGAGATTGATTTTACAGCTATATTCCTGTTGAAGAAATCCAGTTGGTTTATGTTATAAGAAAAACTCAGAGAGACTGAATTATAACAGTGGTCATCCATGTCTTCCTAAATCAATTATTTTTCCTATTTTTAGGGAAGATTTATAAGTGGAAAACTTCATCTATGAATTGTTTCTGTGAGTGATTTTTCATTCATTCCTTTTGTTCTTTTAAAATTGATAAATCCTGTACAGAACTATAGCAGAATACACTATATTATGATGAAAAGGAACCGAGAAAGTTTTTGTCTGAGTGATGAAGAAATGCACAATAGGTAAAGTATAGGAAAATAAACGTCATACTGTATCATACAGTAAAACTCTCTATTGGCTTAAGACTGAATAAATGGTCCAATATTTACTTGTATACATCTGACATGGTAAACAAGTAGGACTTGCTCAAGGAAAACAGAAATCCAGTTTATTAGCTGATCTCATAGATACTGAGAGTTAAATAATGGTTACCAGAAGGTAGAGAGGCAAGTTGGAGGAAAGGAGGTTGGAGAAAGGAGGAAAATTTGGTCAATAACTATGACGTTCAGTTAGAAAGGGGAAAGAAGTTCTGGGGTGCTCTTGCACAGCAGGGTGACTGTTGAAACAATATTGTACTACATATTAAAAAATGCTAAAAGAAATTATTTTCAACATTGTCACCACAAAGAGATGATAAATGTTTGAAGAGATAGTTATGCTTGCCCTGATTTGAGTATTATACACTTAACACATATTAAAACTTTACTTGGTACCCCAAGATGATGTACATTTAGTGTGTCAATTTTAAAAAAAAACTTGCTGGTTATTTAAATCCTTTCTATGCAACTAGTTGTTCTACACCTAGAAGAAATCTTGGGCAGACCTCATCACTTAGTTCCTTAAGTTTACCCAAGAAATCATTCTTCAGCCAATCTCAGGCATAAACATTTTCTCCTTTTAGTAATTACTTTGTCCACTCTGTTGTATCAATCAAACATGCAGAAAGTCAAAATTAAAACTTTTTCCCAGTGGGATCCTCCCTTATCATTTCAAGGCCCTTCCAACTGTCTCTGATAGCAGATAGGGGCAATATGGTTGGGCTTCTTTCTCTGGCTTAACTATTGTTTGTCTTCCGTCATTCACTAGAGCCAAGGGTAGCTCTTCCAAGGTTGAACCAGAATACAAACAAGAGCATTCTGACAGGAATGGTATGTCTGGGCTGATACTGTGACATTGTTGTTAATTTTGTTTGGAGACGGCAGATGTTTAAAGGTGATTCATTTTGTCACATGTTCCCATTTACTCTTAGGAGACATCCTCTATGTTCTTCATACTTGGTGGGGTCTTTCCTTTAGCCAGCTCTTCATGATTTCTACACCCCACTATTTTCTCCACTTTCTTCTACTCCATCACTCACCACTATGCAGATGGTCTCGAGGAAATCACCAGTCTTCCCAGTTTAGGGTGACATGTAGTAGTTATCTCTGACCTGCCTGTGGGAAGAGGAAGGATGGTTGTTTCCAAACGCAACCTTGCTCTCTTCCACCATTAGACATTTTAAGCTGCCTCTCTAAGCCTTCTCTAAGGACTTCAGGCACCAGCTCACCACATTTACTAACCCTCAAGAGTCACATCTCCAGCAACTTTAGAGTCCTCCTGCACCCTTTTTGAGTAGATCACAGGTAAGGAGAAAACCATCAACCCATCTTCATAATATAGGTTTAGTAGGAAATCCTCTCATGTCTAACCTATGGCACATGAAAAATAAAATGTCTTAAATAACAGGCAAAAGTAAAATCGAACCATTTACTTCCAAGTTCTGCTTGTACAGTCCATCTCTTCTTTTTGGAATTTGGACAAATGGTACCCACCTTCTTAGACTTTAGTAAAATTAGAGTCATATTAAACAGGCTATTGGTGTGAATCACTTCTGTGCAAGGCTATGTCACCAAACAACCTAACATTTTCTGATTTAAAATATCTTATATCTTATTTAACTATAATATCTTAACTTATAGCTTAACTTATAATATCTTTAAAATATCTTATTTAACTATAGTTAAATCAATCTATAGTCATCTGTATTTGTGGAAGTTAGGGATAACTACCTAATTATTTCTACCCTTCTTATATGCATTTAGAGTTTAGGTTTAATTTTCAATCAACTAATGTGTTTGTCAGCTGCATGCTGAATGAAATTACTTAGCTCTGAAAGAATAAATGAACCAACCAGTTGGAGAATGTAAGGAAATTTCCCAAAGGAACAATTCTCATAAAATAGGTATCTGGCAGCATGGAGGCATTCTGCATCTAACCCCAAGAGAAGAGATCTTGACAAGTTGGCTTTTGCTGTTGTCCCTTGACTGGATGTAAACTGAGAGGTTTGCTGAGATTTCAGTTTCAGGGATGAGCAAGTGTAAGGGGACTCTTTTTTACTATATAAGGAAAACAGTCAACAAATCTTATTACATTCACACAGTAGTTCTCAAGCAGGTAAGATTTATCCCCCTTGGGAATACTCAGCAATGTCAGGATATATTTTAGGTTGTCACAATTAGGGGAGAAAGGAGGCTATTGGTATCTAGTGGAAAGAGGCAAGGGGTGTGTTGAATGCTACAATGCACAAGAAAACCTACCACAACAAAAATTAACCGGTCTAAAAGGACAACAGTGCTGAAGATGAGAAATTCTAATTACATGGTATAGAATATCATGAACTAGAGAGGCAGGGTAATGGATATAGAAACTATGAAATTTTCAAATATAAGCTTTTAACCACCTGCCATTCCTTTAGTTATTCTACCAGAAAAGAACTTTACAGCATATACACTGATCCACTGGAAGTAAGAAAAGAAACATGAGGGAATCTTCAGCTCCTCGCAACTCATCAATTTGAAAGTATAGAAATTATAGCAGAGAACTGCAAAATATTTGATTACATATTATCCAAAAGAATTTTCAAAAACCACACGTCTTCAAAATTTTTAAATTGATATCTACGTTTTAAATCATCATTGTGCACAGACTTGGAAGTTATGTGCTCTTTAGCAGTTACATTATACTACATATATACTTTAAATAGACATTTTTGTCAAAAGTTTACAGCTTTAGATTCATTTCTTTCAATTTAAAGAAGTGCCCTCTGAATAAAGTAATTGGCAAAGGCAACACTCAGCGTCAAACTGTCCTTTATATCAAATATTCCCGCAATCAGAAAAATGTCCAGTTTCAATTTTTAATTTAGAAATGATATTATGCATCTCTGTGACTTTTTTTCATTTATTAATTCTTATTTAAGATAAACTGAAAGAGGAGAGGAAGCTAATTAGTGTATCATTAGAATGTAAGCTTTGAAAGGGCAGAATTTTTCTCTGTTTCTCTGAGCTGTAAGCATATATTAGGTGTTTAATAAGTATTTAGTTAATACTGCAGGAAAGAAGAGGCGATAAACGACAGAGGCACTGAATGCATACTTGTGATGAAATAGAATGACTCATCACCTCATTGAATGTTTATATTCTCAGACTACCTCTGGGAGTCATTACTACCTGACGCAATATGTCACAGTGAGATTTGGACAGGATGAGAGTTTATGTGTTTCAGTCTAACAAGAGGTGACCACTATGCATGGGGAACTGAGGCAGAAAAGGTAATAGATCAAAGATAAGTTCTCAAGAATCAGTTTTGGAAAGAAGAACAGTAAAAGAACAAATTACTTTAATGCTATTACGCCCATGTAACTCCCGGGCAGTCTTCTTATGACCCCAATTTGAAGACAGTCCTGCTAAAGATTGGGGATTGTTGTTTTAATGAGGAAAATAAAGCAGTGTGATGAGCTTGCAGAACAAAAAGGTGAATCCAGAATGCAGGACTGGGCCAGATCGATGACTCAGTGAGAAGGCAATCTGCAATTAAAAAAGGATGAGAGAAGACATGTTTATAAATCAGGGAGCCTAACAGAGTCGTGCAGAGCAGATAGAGTGCAGTGTATGCTTGGGGACAGAGTCTCATTCGCACAGTCTTCCAATGTACCCTTCTAGGGTACATAAGAATGAGCCTTAGCCCAGAACATCTTTTTATTGAGAAACAGTGTCCTTACAACCAGTGCTGGACCCAGCAAGGCCTTTCCCTGTCTTAGACTCCATGTATGTTCCTTTCTTCTGCTTAAGAGTGTGCTTCATGCGGCACCTGGCCTATCCCACTATTTCACCGGTCCCATCTGCAGCCCAGGAGGAATATGAGCAGACCAACTCTCCTGCATCAGCTGAAGCAAAGACCCTACTACCCATGGGGGGCAGATTTCAACTCCAGAAGCTGATCTTCCAGTTCGTTCTCTAAGCAAGAACATTCTTTTAGCCTACTGCTTAACTGGGTTTTATTTTCCTTTGTGACTCTGCTACCAATGTGCACTGGGCAGAAGTGCTCAGACTTCTCCTGATAATAGGCAACAAAGGCCACTTGCTCAACAGTATAACAGTTACCCTCTGGATCATTTCACACATTTTATGCTTTCTCCTGGATGGTGTTTATCCTTGACATTCTATTAAATATTTACTTGCTTATCTGTTCTCCATCACTAAGGAGTATGAAGGTGGATATTTTGTCAGTTTTTTCATAGCTATATTACCAGTGCCTTGGATAGGGTAAGGCATATAGAAGGTAGTTGATCAATATTTATGAGATAAATGTTGAACAGGCTACCTTGGAAATAGTTGTAGACCATGATTGGGGAAGCAAAGGGCTTCAGCCTAGCCACCGGGTGACCTGGTGCTTATTTAGCCAGCCTGCAGTTTTTATTCACTGTCTTCATAAGAAGGCAGGAGCTGCCATTCACTGAGAGTTCTTCAGTTACATTTCTGATTCTAATCATGGTTACCCAAAGGGTACAAAGGTGATCATGTGTGTGTGTGTGTGTGTGTGTGTGTGTGTGTGCGCACTTTCCAAAGGGTGAAATTCAAAAAGATAGTGAATGTACATTTTTTAAATGAGGAGAGTATTACTGGAAGAAAGGGAAGAAGACAGAAGACAAAATGAGGTCATTAGGTACAATGTTTGAGTTGGTTGGAGAGTAAAGATTTGCCATAAAGAAAGACGAAATAAGAAACAAAGAGAGCTTGTAAAAGCAGTGACTTCTATGGTATGGGAAAATGAAGGACTCACTTTCAAACAGCTCTCATAGTATCCTTATGAATGTTATCTTTCATAGATGATTACCATCTATTAATAACAATATCAAAAATATTTAGGTCAAGATGTTTTGTTCTGGAATATGTATAATACCTAATTTTAATTTTATAAGAAGTAGATAACTCATGCTTCAAAAAGTACCATTTCAAATTTTTGTGGGACAGTAGGGTCAATGGATAAAATGACTCCAAAATCATCTGAAGTGACAGTAATTATCTTTCTAGTAGGTGCAATACATTACCATCAATAAAGTTACAAAGTATTGGCAATTATGTCTCAGTATTTGCATTATTTCACTTTAATTCTTTTTGCAAGTCAATAGCATAGGCAGTATTAGATTCCCCTATTATCAGATGAAGAACCTAAGGTTTAGGAAAGGCAATACCTATCCAAGGTCATTGGTACAGTAAGGTTCATTTAGAGTGCTTGAGAGATGCCTTTTATATAATATTGTATCTAAACATTTAACCAAATTTACTATAATTTGTCATAGGTTTGGCTGTCTAGACATGGCGGCTTGCTCTTAGGACAAGATCTTCGAGGTGCCAAAACACCTAGGAGGTTTCAAGCCAGGCAAACTCTTTGATTGAAAGTAAATTACAACCATTGTTTGCCTGCTCACTTTTACTTCTAATGTACATTTGTGCTAGAGTGCACAGATGAAAGCCTTGTCAGTCACAGGTATACTTAAAAAATCAATCCCAGAGCAAGAAGGAGTCTGAAAAAGATTCTACAGGGGTAACATGAGCTAGTCCCACATCTATTTTCTATTCAATTGCCTTTCCAAAGTTTGAAAGCTGCTTGTTAACACTGTGATTTTTTTAAATATAAGATTTTAAGGTGTTTGTTATTTCTAAGTAACATGACGGAGTCGACTGTTTTCTTTTTCTGAGATGTCAGTAGGAAAAATGTATTTTTTTGAGATGTCAGGAGCAAATAATCAACATAATTAATCATTATGATATCCACTTACATTTAGATGTTATCATTTATTCTTTTAATTGTACGAACACTTTGTTAAATAAAGGACACACACAGATGAAACTCTTATAGGATTTTAATAAGATTTTACTTTTGATTACTCAATGTCATCGTTTCTAGTCCATGATTTTATCTTCTTTTCCTCAACACGAAGGAGATGTTTCATGTAAATAGTCTTTTCTAGTGCTTAATATGAACGTAAAACATCGTGAGCACATTACATACACAGGGAAGAACATGTGCAGCCATTTTCTGCAGAATTCTAACAATGTACTGGGCTTCTCTTGTGAGGAAGCTTAATCAACGATGAAAGCCACCTGGCTCAATTCCTGTATGGAACAGACTCTATCCACCAGACAGAAGACTAAAAGGAAACCTCCACTTCCATTTACATCTCTGAGAAAACAGAGAAGTTCTACTCTATTACTTTCAGAAACCCTTTCCTCCAATTTCTAATTCTTTCTTATCTTATGGCAGCTTTAAAAGTCCTTCAAACACTGAAATTTCTCACCCTCTTCTCTTATCCTATTCTACTATATTTGTCTTCCTCTTTTTACCTTCCCTTCCAGATAGAATCTTTCCAGATTCAACATTCTTCTCTCTCTTCAGATTTCTAAAGTCCTAGCTATATGCTTCCATTCTCCAAATTTTGTATCCCGAAAGATTCTCGCGCCAAGCTATCAAATATTCCGCTTTAGCTGGAGGGGAGAAAAGGTAAGAGGAGAGAGGAAGACAGGTACTAATCGAAAAATTATACATCCTATTACGTTGCATCAATAATAAGAACAGGAGGCTCCAAACTTTACCCTGTAAATTACTTCTGGGTCTGCAGTAGCACGAAGTTCCCTGCCTCTAGCTTCACCCACCCGTCCCTGAGCCAGCCTCGCTGTGTCCCCTGAGAAACACCAGCACCATCTGGGAAACCCATTCTGTCAGTGTGACTCTCAGCTAAAGAAATAGCACCGGGTGAACAATGTAGCCTCTCACATAGCTCAGTCACATGTCTGCAGAGCACTGCTTGCAATCTACGGAGTTCTTGTAGCCTTAACCGCTTCCTTTGTTCCCCTAACTCAAGTGGCAGCACCCACCTTGTGCTGCTCCTGTCTTTGTGCTGCCTCAGGGACGCTTTTCTGTTCACCTGGGCTTTTGGCACCATAAATTCAGTTCTTTGCAATTGGCACTCTCTACAGAAACCGCCAGTGTGGTTTCTGATTTCCTCACTGGACCTGGACTGACAAAGGGATAAAGAATGATAAAAGCCACTTCAGTATAGATCACTAGACAAAAACCCCTAGCCCATATGTAGAAGAGAAATATTGAACTATTTATGGTGACTTGAAATTCAAGGCAAAATCTTTATATTTGCTGTTGTAAGCACAGTTACCCAATTCTGAGACTAGATGAGTGTAGTTTTCATCATTAAGCAAAAAATCTCAACATACTATATATCTTATGAGCATTTAAAAATAATATTGTACTCTTGCTTATTAAATAATTTTACTTTAAGTGTATCAAATTTTAGGCAAAAACTTCATAACTTGTTTAGATTTCTATGACTGACCACCAATAGTTCCCAGAACAGAAATTTAGGATAAACTGTTTCTTTGTATTTCAATATCTGAAAAGAGAACCAATAATAATATTTGATGTCCTCTAGAAACTTACTTAGAAAGTCTGTAACAGTTAAAACTATATTTTTTGTCCTTTTCCTCTGGGAAAACAGACATCATATGGCAAATTATTCCCCTTTTATAGATGCTTTGTTATATGGCATTCATTACTTGATAGTTTAACAAATTATTATATATCAAGTACTTTGTAACTGTTATGATCCACAAATAATAACCAAATTTATAAATCAGATATGTCTTCCATTTCCCTTTAGAGAATCTAAGACTCACTGGATTAACAAACTTAACTACAGCTCTAAACTAAGAGATAACCCAATATGTACTATAATTTCAAACCTTTTCCATTCAGCTGAGTGCTTTGATCCACTATTTGTTAACTTGACTCTTCCAGAAAAGTATGTAATCAAACATCAAGTTTCATAATAATTCTACCTTATTGAAAATCCTCTATTTAACACTGTCCAGAAAAACTTCATCACATATATTTTATGGTTTATTTAAGGAAAGGAAAGGAAGAGAGGGAGAGGGGAAAGCAGAGGGAGAGAGAAGAGGAGAGGGAGGGGAAGGGGAAGAAGAAGGGAAGGAGAGAAGAGGAGGAGAAAGGAGAGAGAAGAGAGGAGAGGAGAAGACAGGAGAAACATAACAAAACAATCTGCAACAAATAGGAAGTTTACCAGAGACAGGGCTCTAAGAAGCCAAACGGGAGGAATAATTACCTTCAGGGATATTTTATTATTAAAATATATAATGAGAGGTACTATGAGAGTAGATTAAACTATTAGAGAACCTGCCACAACTGACTTAGTAATTTGAAAGATCATTTATCATTTCAGTACAGAATTTTAGTTCATTTTGCTGGGTGATGTTTCAAAGTACTCTAAAAATTCTCCATTTTAAATTTTCTGAAGGCTAAACAGACACATTACTGTTATTTTTCTGTAGAGAAAACAAAGGCACATTTGAAAATTAATCTAGTTATGTATTCTTTTTTATTTTTAGTGGTATTGGTGATTGAACCCAGGGTCTTCACGCTTAGCTACATTCCTAGCCCTTTTTTATCTTTATTTTATTCTGTTTCTTTGAGCCAGGATGTCACTAAGTTGCTAAATTTCCCAGGATAGGCTCAAACTTCTGATCCTTTTGCCTCAGCCTCCCGGAGTGCTGGGATTAGAGGCATGTACCACTAGGCCTAACACATGTACCCTTTACCTTTTTTTTTTTTTTTTGGTACCAGTGATCGAACTCAGGACCTTGCTCTTGCAAGGCAGGCACTGGAACTACTGAGCTAAATCCCCGACCCTCACATGTACCCTTTAAATTTACAGATGTATCCTTATCACTGAATATTCAGCTAGTAAACTGTAATTAAAAATATAATTCTGACCTTTGATATAGCCTTAAATACATATCTGTAAGTAAATGCACAATACTGTTTTGACAATAGCGTGCTAATTTCCTCTTCAATAGCTACTTTCCATACTTTACATCTATATTGTAGATGTAAAGCAAAATCAAAGAAAGAGGGTATGTTCTTTAAGACAAACAAAAATAACAAAATAACAGCTACAAAAATCTCCTAAATTCTACCGATAGAAATACCACCAGTCACTGACAATATTAAGGGGTTATCATTTATTTTGGAATTGTCTGCCTTTCCAATTTTAGTTACTGCAAAAGAAGTAAGTGCTATAATATCAGATATTTTTTCCTGGAATCACACAAATTTCTCTGATCAACAATGAGAGATTTTAGGATAAGTGGTAATCTTAAGCATTTCTGGTGGGACTATACATTACTCTATATTATGGAAGATAAACAGGAAGGAAACACTAAAAATATAAAAACATAAGTACATTTTGACTTAGCAATTTCACATCTAGGAATTTATCCAAAGAAAATAACTGAATTTGAATATATATTTATAGTGATGTTCAATCCAATGATACCTACATATACTAAAATAGACCAATCTAAATGCTCCACAATATACAAATTGAACAATTATAGAAAAATTGCACACAGTTCAACCACTAAAAATGATTTGTGAAACAATCATTTTTAATTTATTTGACATGTAACAATATTTACAACATTGTAGACCATTTTAAAGTTGTATCATACGTTTAATTAAAATTCTTTATATATAATACATACATCATGATATTGATAATACTAATCAATAAAAATATGAAACATGTATAAAATCTATCTTCATGGATGTATGCCTGCAAGCTAACAGTAGATATCTGTGGGCATTTCAGCACTGAGTCATTCATATTTATGCTTATCATTTCCTAGAAAACAATTCACAATACACATGTATCACTTATACATTAAGAAAAACAATATTGGAAAACATAAACTAAAGAGTTTGTGTTTTTGACACCGAAACAGTAAAAAAAATCCAGATTTAAAAAAAAAAAGAAATTGGTATGGTTCTTCTAAAGGTTCTCATTTTTTTTTTTTCCACTATAACTAGGAAGGAAAATTGTGGAAAGTTTCCTAATGGAATGAAGACAATTTCTCTGACTTCCTTTTGGCAGAGGTTCACACAGCTCTGCTCCAGTACTTTCCAGGTGATAGCATGCGGCAAGAGGAGATAAATCCTTACCACAAATTGTGATGTATCCATTCGTCCACTGAACTCCTGGGGAAATAATCTGTGTCTCATGCAGTATTTATCACCAGTGTCTGGCACACAATAGTCTTTGAGTATAAAAGAATCAATTGTCTACATAATTGTGCCCACTTTCTTTTCATCCCAGGATGTTACTAAACTCTTTGTCTTTTTAAGTAAAATTTTCTTTTTCTTGGCCCACTCCTTCACAATTTTCCTAGATGGAATTTGAAAATGAAAGGGTCACAAATAGAAAAATCATACATCTCTGTAGGAAATTATCGAACTACCATGGCAAGGATTAGTGTACTTTGATAATACTTCCAGTTCTCACCCACTTCTGGGTGCATGATAGGAAAGCACTTTGCAAGCCCCTGATTGTAGGGCAGGGCCATGTGGGGAGGACTGGCCAGTAGTTGCGAGCTGAAGTAGCACTTTGGCTTAGCGTTTGGTTACTCATGCAAGATCCTCTAAAGCATGTGTCCTCTCCTGCTCACCTTTCAATGGTAACCAACATCATTCATGATCTTAGTTGCCCATCACCTTGGACTCTGCATGGCTTGAGTCTTCATCAACATGTGTGTAATACCGTGAAGAAAAAAATGTTGTTTTATACCACTGAGATTTGGAGTTGTCACTGCAGTATAACTTAGACTGTTTTGATTTTATATAATATATTTAACCAGGTGGACTACGTCTTCAAATGCCAAACTGTATTACCCTTCAACTCAGGAGTGATATGTGATAGCATTATAGAATAAACAAACTTATTGTATTTTTTTTTTTTGGTACCGGGGATCGAACGTGGGACCTTGTGCTCGGGCAGAGGAAACATTGAGCTAAATCCCTGGCCCTAAACAAACTTATTTTTTAAAAAAATGTGTGTGCCTGTGTATATACATGTTACATATTTTTCATTCAGTATGAGAAGTCTAAACAACATCCAAAAACACGTGTACATGCACAAACACACATGCTCACACACTTTTGAAAAACAAGAAACCTAAATTCCATGGTTCAGAAACAAATCCCAAGACTTTGAAGTAAATGCAATACCAGGCATCTCTTTATGAATATATACAAATAAAGATAAAGTGATGTATACACAGAAATATGATGTAACAGGAAATATTATCTATGAAGTCATTAAACACAAAAATAATAAAGTTAACAAATAATTTAAATACTAAAATATTATTGATCTTTAGGTAAAACAGTTTTACACCACCAGACACTCAGTATCTTTTGAAATATTCATATATATCTGATGATATTAAAGAATGATTACTTTTACATATGATGATTGTATACATGATTAGATGCACCAAAACAATTTTTATGTCTCTTGAGTTATATACTGAAATTATTTATGATTAAATTATATCATGTCTGCAATCATTGAAATTAATTTGAGAAGTAGTGTAAATGAAGGAGATGAGATAGAAGTACAGTAATTTCCTGAATTATGAACATTCAAGTTGCAAATGGACCTCGAATTAGGAATATTTGCAGAGTAAATTGGGGCGGTAGCTCATGTGTCTCCCAATGCTGTGTGCTCACCGTACAGTGTGACAGTGTGCAGTAGTACCAGGATGTCCCGAGTCAAGAGGAAAAGCAGTGGTGAAGTGGAGGGGACTGTTAGGAAGCACAAATCAAAAACCATGGCAGCAAAAGTGAAAATAATTGAAAGATTGGACTGATGCAAAAAGATGGTAGGTGTTTCTCATGCTTATATTATGAATCATTCAATAATTGGTGCAATTCTAAAAAACAAGGACAAGATCATAGAACACATGAAGTCTGCTGTGTCAATAAGGTCAATAATAATATGCAAAAAACATGGTAAAGTGATAGAGGAGATGGAGAAACTTCTCCATGTATGGATGCAGGATAAGCATCAGTGTATATTTGTGTCAAACGTGTATATGAATGAATCCAATTTACAGACATTCTCCTGGAATGGAACTGGTTCATACGTCAGGGACTTACAGTAGAACTGGGTAAATGGTTTTGGCTCTGGGTAGCAAGCACAGGTGAATGTATTATAATAGTCTATGTACTATTACCTATGTTTGCTATTCCTCATAACTGCAAATTAAAATTTAAAGACAGCTGGACATGGTGATACACATGTGTAGTCCTAGCTGTATGGGAAGCTGAGGTGAGAGGATCCACATGAATCTATGAGTTCAGGACCAGCCTGGGAAACATAGCAAAACATTCATCTCAAAAAAAAAAAAAAAAATTAAAAAGGAAACATTCAAGCTTACAAACCATAAATCCCCTTAAAACAACCTGGACACCTCGCTAATGAGTCTCTTGAACAACTGCTGGATGTGAAAAAGGAGACAAATGTCCATTAGGAATTGGTATGACAGTGCCAAAGCCAGGGTCGCCTGGGACTAGAGCTCTCCAAGTTTCCAGAGGCAAATGGTAATACTCCAAACCCAATTATCCTGCCTTCTGCTCAGCTGGCTGACCACTGGATTGATGACGGAGCAAAGGTAACAAAATTAAACAAAACAGGGATTTCATGTAAAAGGCATTTCTTTCTGCCTTTGTGATAAGGTGTATTATCATCATTATAAAAGGTTTTAACTAAGTGAGGTGTTTTATATTACCTGTAAAATACATTTTAAAGTGCTAACCTTGAGAAGAATAATCCTGATTAATTATAGTTCCCAATAATTAATTCACTCTTTTAAAATTTTTATCCAATTATAATTCTTCATCCTAGCTGGTTTCCACTGGTAATCATTAATGCTTCAGAAGAATAAAATACTCAGAAATGGACCTAATTCAGCAACCTGAATATAACAGCACTAATTATAAAAATAAACTCTATAAAATGTCAAAAATAATTTGACAGATTTTTTTTCCCCTTGACAAATTAAGGAATTAATAGTTTCAACTCAAATGTATCCTTTTTAAAGTTTTGCATAGGTTCTCTAATTTCTACACATACCTCTCAAGTGCTGCTAGAAGATAAAATCTTTGAAATTATCAGGCTTCATATTTTCTAGAAATCCCCAAGTAATAAACTTTAAATAATCCTATTCAGTACCCACAGGTCCAAACAAACAAATGAGAAAAATATTAAATACACAAACAAAAGCTTCATTAGTTGGATTCATTGAAAGTTAATGCTTTTGCAAAGATTTCATGTAGTTTACTAAGCAAAACTGGACTTGAAGTCTTTTCCTGATTAATAAGAATAATCCCACAGGGAATAAAGACAAAGACACAACACAGCCCACCATACCTAGAAAGTAAATTTTTCTTAATAGAATTAAGAAATTTTAAATTTTAAATTTTTCATAATAGAAACAAAGAAAGCTTTGATTTTTTTTCTTTTTTCTCTAACTGAAAACTATAAATTCAAGCTGAATAAGCTTTCGTTAAGAAATGTGATAAAGGAAAATACATGCACCTTGAATCCATAATGCTAAGTGAAAAAAAATCAGCTAAAAAGCTTAAATATTGTAGGGTTTCTCTTATATGAGAAACCCAAAAGAGCAAAATGAAAGATAGATAATAGGAAACAGGAAGATAGATCTTTGGCAAATGAGAAAGGACCCAAGAGATGGAGGGAGGAGAGGGGGAAGGGGGCATAAAAAGATTTAAGATGTTTCACGTATACCAATTTCCTTTAGCAGGCCATATCACATGAGGTTAAAATGATGAAAAGTAACGAAAGGCTGGAAATGCCATAAATGTTGCCAAGCAAAGCAGTTTGTTAGGAGAATTGAGAAATTACAGAGAGAAATATGAATTCCATGTAAGTTATACACTTTTACCAAGTTGGAAATTTTTTCACACTTTGTTTATTCTTCAACAATTATTCCTTTGAAAAATACCATCTGGGTCTCTAGTAACTAAGAGTGAAATAGGAAAACATGCGCCTATTAAATGTAGAAAAATTAGGGCTTGAGTTATCCCTGGAGAACCAGTGTGATGCTTCAGTTTGATAACTGAAATGGATCTTCTTGATAAGTCTTGTCAGAAAAGAGACAAAAATGAGGGGTAAATAAAAATAAAAAATGAAACCTATTAGTTCCTTTCTAACAAAGCTGTTTCACTTAATGATGCTTACAATAAGATGAAAATTATTTGTTTCTAGGTACACGAAGTTCTGATCAACTAACCCTGAGTTAGAGGCATTTGTCTCTAATATTCAACCCAGGGCCTCTACAACAGACAAGATGGATCCAGACTTCAAGTAGTAATGTGCTAAAGTACAAGACCCTCTCACTGCTTGGAAAGAAGCAAAGTGCACCTGGAAACTTTCTGGTCTAAATTTTAAGTTATTTGTATCATAAATACACCAATTGTGTGTGTATGCTTATATATAATTGTTATATAATTATTTATATGCTTATATATATTTATATGCATATATATCATGGTATTATGGCATAAGAGATGAATATTATCATGTAGTTGTTTAACTTTTCTACCACTGAGAATATTGAGACAGCTAGGCTAGGCCTCAGTGGGAGGGTTAAGAGACATAACAAAAAATTGTGCAGTTAAACAGTGCAATGGTTTTCAACACTATGACACCCAGGGAACACAACTGGAGACTCAGCCTTCAGAGGCTATGTGGCCAGCAAGATACCAACAAGCCAGAGCAACAAACAAGATCACTCAAATCAAACCCATTGATGCCATGCAGTGATCTGCCCTGCTCCAAAATCCAATTGGGAAATTTCAGAAATGATGAGGGAAGAATTTCAGGTGGCAAGGGCAAATGTGTGACTAGACTTATTACCTACAGTAACTTAAGTTGTCTTCATTACTGTAGTAAATATACTCTGAGCTTGAAATTTAAAATGATAATGATACATGTATCACAAGAAGAGGCAAAATTTTTAAAAAATGCAAATAGAACTGAAACTCCACCTCTATGTGCAGTGACACCAAGAGAACACATCATTACCTACTCCATAGATGCCGTGAAAGCTGTACGACTTTGTTATGTGAGTCAGTCTATTGTTCCTATTCCCCATGCTTTTACCTCCTTGTGCTCAAGCATAGGGAAAAAATCCTAGCTCCTGTGCCAGCATGCTTCTGTCAGATACTTCTGATAGAAAGCACAAGAACACAAAAATCAGTAACAGTGTTATAATATTGCCATTGTTACCTTCCATTTACAGATGAAAGACTCAACTCCTGTTCTGACTTCACTGCATCTGACAACCCTGTTCTTGGGTCTCATCCTTGGACCTTCCAGACAGTATAGAAACTAACTCTTACTTGAAGCCTTAGCTAAAACTTTTGGTGGTCCATTTAGGTTTGTCTCCTTATAGAACTGTCTTCCCCCAAGAAGTCCACCAAAAGTCTTCTAGACTTAATAACCAAATTCAGCAGAGTAGCTGGATACAAGGTCAATACAAAAAAAATCAATAGCTTTCCTGTACATGAGCAACAGACTCACTGAGAGAAATAGGGCAAACAATTCCTTTCACAATAGCATCCAAAAACCTGAAATACCTAGGAATCATCCTAATGAAAGAAATCAAAGACCTCTTCTCTGAAAACTATAGCACTCTGAAAAGAGAGATTGAAGAGGATATCAGAAAATGGACAGACATCCCCTGCTCCTGGGTAGGAAGGATCAACATAGTGAAAATGGCCATACTTCCAAAACTACTATATAGATTCAATGCAACCCCAATTGAAATCCCAGCAGCATACTTCACAGAGCTTGAGAAAACAATCCAAAAATTCATTTGGAACAAGAAGAAACCCAGAATAGCAAAAGCAATTCTAGGCAACAGAGACATGGCAGGGAGTATCATAACCCCCAACCCCAACCTGAAACTATACTACAAAGCTACTATAATACAAACAGCATGGTACTGGCAAAGAAACAGACCTGAGGACCAGTGGAACAGATTAGAAGATGCAGAAACAGCTCCAGACACACTCAGCCATCTTATCTTCGATAAAGAAGCCAAAAACCATCACTGGAGGAAAGATAGCCTCTTTAATAGATTGTGCTGGAAAAACTGGGTTTCAACTTGCCGAAGATTAAAACTAGACCTATATCTCCCACCTTGCACTAAACTAAAATCAAAATGGATTAAAGATCTAAAAATAAAAATAGAAACACTGAACCAGCTGGAAGAGAGGTTAGGTAGAACTCTTGAAGACATTGGTGTAGGAAAAGATTTTATGAACAAAACCTCAGTTTCCTGTGAACTAGCACCAACAATCAACAAGTGGGATCTCTTCTTATTAAAAAGCTTCTGCACAGCAAGAGAAACCACCAGCAGTGTGAAGAGACAACCCACAATTTGGGAAAAAATTTTCACCTGCTGTTAAGACAAAGGTCTGAAAAAGGTCTGCTATCTAGAATCTATAAAGAACTTTAAAAAATCAGACCTCCCAAATTTAAAAATCCAGTCCAAAACTGGACATCTGAAATGAACAAACATTTCTCAGACAAAGTAGAAATAGCAAATAAGCACATGAAAAAATGTTCAACATCACTGGTCATTTGAGAGATGCAAATGAAAACAACACTGAGATTCCAGTTCACTCCAGAAAGAATGGTAGCTATCATGACATCAACCAATAACAAATGCTGGTGGGGCTGTGGGGAAAGAGGAACACTGCTCCCCTGCTGGTGGCAGTGTAGACTGGTGCAACCACTGTGGAAATCAGTATGGAGATACCTCAAAGAACTAGGACTGGAAGTCCCATTTGACCCAGCTATTCCCCTGCTGGGTATCTTCCCCAAAGAATTAAAAGAATCATGCCACAGTGATATATGTGCACCCATATTCATAGCAGCACAATTTGTAATAGCTAAAACTTGGAAGCAGCCAATTGCCCATTAACTGGAGACTGGATCAAGAAAACGTGGTATTTTTATAAAACAGAGTACTACTCAGCCATAAAAAATGAGAAATTAAAGACATTTATTTAGCTAAATGGATGCACATTGAGGTGATACTCTTACATGAAATAGACAGGACACACATGTGTAAATACAGAATAGTTTCTCTAGTGTGAGAAACCGAAAGTGTAAATAAGGACTAAAAGGTATAACAGATAATGAGAAATAGGAAGAAAAGGGGCAAAAGGGAAGGGGAAGTGGGAGGGGTAGGGGAAAGGAAAGAAGGGAATGGAATTAATATGAGAAAATGAAAAAATGGAAACAAAGCCTTTGTAGAAAAGGAGGGATGGAGGGGTTGAAGGGAGCACGGGGGAAAGGGGAAAAAATAAGAACAAAGAGAGTATGTAAAGGTGCAAATTTCCAATGATGGGCGCTATTATATTGCATGCCTAAAATGTACCAATAAAATACAATTTTTAAAAAAGTAAATAAAAAATAATATAGGACTGTCTTCTCATTCATGGATTTAGTAAACTACCTTTAAATTTACTTTTTCATTTGACAAGTTTTCATTTAAACCTTTGAAATTACACTTCAGATATGGAAGAATATTTTTTAACTTGCACCAGGCAAAATACAGAGACTAGTCAACTGTCATATCTCAGTTGTGAGAGATGGACTCAGGGATTATGAACAGAAAATAATTACATTAAGTTTTTCCTTTGCTCTGTTATAAAATTAAATAAAACAATGATGTTAAAGATTAACATAGTGTCTTATGTCAACATTTGGATGATGATAATTTAAGTAACAAACAGAAACTATCAGAATGGAAAGGACTATTGGCTGAATTATCAGCTGAAAACACTCTTTATGGAAAACATACACATCGTCTCTAACACATTATTGATGGACACAGGATGAAGCACTACTCAGCGGGCATCAAATCCATCTCACTAATTCCCCTGGTCAGAAGAAAGGACACTAACCCAGAATGGAGCCAATCAACAGAACCAAGGTGTGCCATCCAAGCTGTACACACTGGCAAATCCATAAATCTATGGTAATTGAGGTATGGTATTAAAGAAAAAAGAACAGAAATTTCCATTCTTTATTAAAGGAATATAGAGGCAAGAAACTTTATTATCTAAAATTAATCTATTTTAAGCAAAAATTACTCAAACTTCTTGTTACTGATAAAAATCATACACATTATTTAATAAATGAGTGTCTAGCATGCGGTAACCTTCCTAATAACACTTACGGGAATACATCACTTAATTTGATCATAGATAACTCTCATACTAAATTTAAAATAAGTATAATTATCCACATTTAATAAATAAGCCTGAAGTTCAGTTAATATAGTATTGTGTCTAGGTTCTCACACGTGCACATCCTAGACACAGTCTGAGTTAGTCTATGAACAAAGCCTTCCATTAATATGAATGATTACGTGAAAGAAGCTGAGACCCTTAATACTTTGATCCTTGGAGTTAATTCATAGAATGATTTAGGCATCTGCATTTCAAAAGGTCACACTTATTTTCCGATGATACAGCTGTTACCTTTTGTTTCTGAAAGTATGCTAAAACCTTGGTTTGCAAGCATAATTCGTTCTAGAAACATGCTTGTAATCCAAAGCAGTTATCTATCAAAGTCAATTTCCCCGTAAGAAATAATGCAGATGATTCATTCCACAGCCTGAAAATATTCATATAAAATGATTAATATAATGCAAAATGATATAGAAAATATAAAGAAAAATAAATTAATCTGCACTTACTTTTGAAAACTTCCATGCCTATAGTGAATGTGATGAGAGGAGGGCTGCTGTGTAGGATGACTTCACTATTACTAACACAATCAATGCTACCTATGGGCTCAATGGAATCTTTTTCTTTTTGTGCAACTGTAACAAAGAATCTGCCCAATGATGCTTGCTTCTGCCTCCTTTTGAAGGTTTCACAAAAATGTGACATTGTATTGCTGTTAAACAGATTCACTGCTCAAAATGCTAAAGCCTTATTCCGGTGCTGATTCCCACAAAATTTGCGCTGTACACTGCATTTTATACATCTGCCTAATTTCTTTTGAAGTGAAGAATTCTCTCTTTTTCTCTCCCTTCTCTGCAGAGGAGATCTCCTCCATAACCTCTTGCCACTGGGAGCTGATCACCCACAATCCCACAGTGAGAGAGAGAGAGAGAACAACCACTAACTCAGTTGGG
This sequence comes from Heterocephalus glaber, assembly GCF_053883595.1. Taxonomy (NCBI): domain Eukaryota; kingdom Metazoa; phylum Chordata; class Mammalia; order Rodentia; family Bathyergidae; genus Heterocephalus; species Heterocephalus glaber. The sequence continues at coordinate 22,892,502 of NW_028258377.1, forward strand.
ATCATGTGACTTTTAGCATCATGTACTACTCATATTACAAGCCATTACCCATTTATCAAGTTAAAATAAGTTACTGGCAATCTGCAGTTTTACTGTACAGTAATCATACCAAATACTTAGGAAGCCAAATAGTAAAATATATAGAGAAAAAAGCTTTTTATTTCTAAGTTTATATATTCATCTATTTATTCAGAAAATTTACTCAAGATTGTAAAGGAGTTTCTAAGCAGGTTTTTTCCTAGTGGATAACAGGCATCCTATTTTACTTCCTACTAGAATTGAGACACATTAACTGAAAAAAATAAAGCTGGTTTTAACTAAGGTAAACTACTGGTCCTGTGATAATTTCAACAACATTTAAGAGGGCCCAATATCAAAGAACAATGAAAGACTCAATTTGGTATGAACAGGAAATAGACAATTAGCCCATTAACTATTAGACTGACAGAAGAAAGTTAATTAATCATTCAATAGTAGCTATAACTGCAGTATTCTCCTGGCTCAGAGTATAGAAAAAAAACAGATTCATTTACTTGGAGGAATTTGTAGGTAAGTGACTCCTAACAGTCACTGATTGAAATTTAAAAAAAAAAAAAATCTACCTACATTCTGTTGTGAGAGCTCCTGGCCAGTGTCTAAGATCCTGGAGAATCTATGATGCCTTACCCCTACCAGGTACATGAGGAAGAGGGCCAAAAGGAGGCTGGTATAGAACTAACATTTCCACCACAGAATGATCATAAACAAGGCATGGAATAGAGTGTAACTTTGAGTTGGAGACACAAGAGGGTTCACTCTCTTTGCCCCTCAAAAGATGGCTGGATCCTGCAGGAAACTCTGTTGCTATTTACCTTACAAAAACCATTTTTAAAAAATCATAGTTCCAGGCCTAACTAGGTCTGAAAACTTATTTCCACAATGACTCATCCACAGTTACCTTGAAATTTAGTGCAGGTCGTTGGTATGAGTTTCCTTGCACTTCTTACTGGAAGTTACATTTATGTCTTCAGTATAGAATATTTGATTTCTCCCACCCCAGAAAGTAACTGACCTCACTATGAAAGTCACAGCCACCATTTCTGTAATATCTCAAGAGTCACTGAGGCTAATGATGTTCAGTGTGAGAACAGACTACACTGAGGTGTGAATTCCACAAGACAAAACTCATTAGGGCCATCATGGAAGCTGGACACAACAGAAGAAATAGTGAAAATATTTATTTATTGAGAGTTTGGATATTTTAAGTGAAGAAACCAACTATGAAACTCAGTTTTTTAAAATAGCATCATTGCTTTTGCTTAGAAGTATTTTGCATTTGCACTCTGGCGGTTAGTATTTGTTAACATGTATACATGACAACTATAATTTCTCTAGAGAAAGCCACTGGGATGCTTTGTTAGATCACAGTGAGGTTGCTAATTTGCATGGTCTTTTGGAAAAAAGTAAAGAAAAGTATCCTAAAGATTGTTATAAAACCAGTTATTTTAATAAATTAATGAAATTAAAACATATATATATCTCTGTTACATTAAAATTACACGAAATGAAAATTAGTAGTGTTTAGTACTGAAGAGCAAAGTTTAGAGTTGTGTGATATGAAAAGTGTTGATTTTCTCTGAAATAAGATTTGTTAAATTTGTCATTACTGAAATGCAGGGCTACGTAATTTATTTTGCTTTTTTGTTTTTGTTGTTGTTGTTGTTTGTTTGTTTTTGGTACCTGGGATCTAACTTGGGACCTTTTGCTTGCAAATCAGGTGGTGGAATCACTGAGCTAAATCCCTAGCTGTTTTGTTTTGTTTTTTGAAGGGCCCTCCTGTGTACTATAGAATGTTCAAGAGTATCTCTTGTTTTATTAGCATCCACCTTTTCTTCCATTTTGATAAGCAAATATGTTACTAAAATTATTAAATGTCTCTTTGGTGGAAGACGGTGGGATGGAAAGAAAAATCACCGTTGATAAAGAATCACTGCTGTATAAATTTTTTGCAATTTTTTTCTTAAGTTTTTGGTTAAACCTTTGTAAAAACTATGTTAAAATAAAAATATGACTTTGGGGAAAATTTGTAATTAACCCACATGCTTAAAAGTCAATGCTTGTCATAAAGACACTCCCCCCCCCCCAATTCAATTGAAAATGCGGGACAGGAAACTCATTCAGATGAAAATGAAAACAAAGTTTTATGTCAGGCCAGCCTTCAAAAACTGAATGCTTGCAGTCAAAGCTTTCTAATAATTTTGACTTTTCAGATTAAAAAAGGCACCATCTGATCTCCTTTACTATTGAACTGAAGTAAATATGAAATTGCAGGATGGGACAGAATAGAGACCCTATACCCTAAAGAGCTTTTCCTAGGAATAGCATTAAGGAATATATCTATAGTAAAAGTAAAGTATCTTTCATAAAAATGACCTTACAGAGCAACCCAAGTCTCACTGTTGTTTACCCACAATCAGGGTAGGTCACTTTAAATGCTTGCTGTTTTGCCTGAAACTTCAGAAACCAGTAAGTATTTATCATTGCTCTTATTTGAGGAAGGCATAACAACCGTATTTTCCTTCCTGCAATGACTGAGGCAGATTGGACTTGAGCTAGTGGTTTTCTTCCAAAATGCGTAGTGCTAAGATTATTTTATGTAATTACTGTGCACAAAGTATAGAATGACTAGGAATGGCAGATCAAAAATTTCTACAGATGCCCTTCCCAGCAAAACATCATAACTATACTAGTAAAAACTAATCGGAAAAAAACCCTCAACTAGTATAATATAAAATCTTTAAAAATATCTAAGGGGATATGGCAAATGATACACTGCTTAATTAAAAATGTCTATTAAGTCTTGCTAAGAACAACTGTCTGCTCTGTTACATGAGTATTCTACTCCCACACCAGCTCTGCCTCATGGGAGCCCCAGGCAGGGCAGGTATAGGACATCCTTTCCTCCCAGCTCCCAGTTTAGGAGGACAGTGTCCCTGTGGGAGTGTAAAATCACCAGTATTTTCCATCCTCCCCAGCCCTACATTGCAGAAATTCAATCAAGCAGCTAAGAAGTCTGGAGCTTTTTTTCACCACCCTGTCCCATGCATAGAAAAGACACTGCTCCAAAAATATTAGATTAAGAATACTGGTACACAGGTTACCGTCAACATAGCTCTTTAATAGAGGAGAGATGCTGTGCCGGGAGGAGCAAGCTGAGAAGAGCAGTGGTTATTACTACTGAGGCTTGTGTCTCATCCTGAGACACAAAGAATGTGGTTTTGTGAAACTTCAGAAGGGAAGAACCTAGCACTGTTCTTAGTAGTAGAAGGTGTAACAATACTGTTTCCACTGCTACAGGGTAGTAGTGCACATATTTTGCCTATGGGAAGAGGTAGGCTATATAACTGCACAGCTTCAAAGAATTCCCCAAGAAAATTGAGTTTATTTGTAACAGTGTCTGAGGTAATCCAAACCCAAGTGTACCCTCAAAAACAGTGGAGAGTCTAGTGATAAACAATTAAAGCTGGCAGCTCCAGGATGGCAACAAACTAAATTGAAGACGACCTAGAAGTTTACCAAGAACCAGGAAAATGTCAGATCAGGAGAGTTTTCTTCGGGTTAAAGAAAGCTTCAAACACTGACCCAAAGATTGTGATTGCCTTTAACTGGCTCAAACACTGAAGCAATTTATGCCATGAAGCTTCATTGAAAACTTTAGAGCAATCAGTTGGCAATTAGTGGAGGCCAATGGCTAGGTGATGTCAACAAAGGTTACACAGTTTAATAGAGAAATCAATGAAAAAGACCAAGAGATTTCTGCTAAAACCAGTGCCATCCTGAGAGACCGCAGCCATGACACAGCTGTGCTCTCTTAGAAGTGGCAATAGAAGCTGTGTCCTGGAGGGAAAATAAATTTCAAAAAAATGTTCCTGTCATGTTTCTAAGCAAATAGAAAACAAATAAAAACTATACTCCCAAGATGAGATTGGTCTGTAGGGTTTTTATAATATCCAAAATATATAGTTTTCAGCAAAATATTACCATATACATAAAGAAACAGGAAAATAAGATACATACATAAGTTTTTTTAAATATCCAGACTATAGAGACTGTTATTACAGAGACTGAGATTATAGACTCAGAACCAAGTAAATTAGGGTTAAAGAAATAAAGGAAGACAGGATGAGGAAACCACATCTAATACAGATTATCAATCCAGTTATAGAAATTTTAAAGAAGAACAAAGTAGAACTGTGAAATTTAAAACTATAAAATTTAAAATGAAAATATTACTATGGCAGATTAATGCTACATCTCAGGTAGCAGAAAAAAAAAGACTCAGTGAATTGGTAGACAGAGATTTAGTAAATTGAAGAATTAAGAGAAACCAGAATGAAGAAAATGAACAGAATGTTACAAAATTGTTAGACATGCCAGCTATGTATCATGATAGCAGCAGAAGGAGATGAGACATATACAGGAAGGAAAAAAATTTAAAAACAATGGCTGAAAACCTCCCAAATTTAAGGAAAGACAGTTACCGACATATCTAATAAGTCCCCCACAATTACCAATAGAACAAATTTTGAGAAATGTACATGTAGACATATAGTCAAAATGGTGAAAGGGAAAGACAACAAATCTGAAATCTACACAAGGAAAATAACTCTAAATAAGGAGCTCAATAGGATTGACAGTGAACTTCCTATCAGAGACAATGAAGACCAAAAGGGAGTGGGATGACACACTCAAAGTGCTGAAAGAAAAATTCAGTCAAAAATGTGATCTGCACAGAAAAAGTATCTTTCAAAGATGAAAGAGAGACATTCTCAGATGAAAAATATTGAGAGAATTTGTTGACAGCATATCTGACTTACAGTAAGTACTAAAAATATCTTCAGAGTGAAAGTGAATTGGAGCATTACTCTGGCAGTAATTCAAGTTCACTTGAAAAAATAAAAGTGCTGGTAAAGGCGATTATGTAATTATAAAAGGCAGTTAAAGTCCATGTTTCTTTTTACTTTTTCTTAACAGTCTTAGCAATTTTATAAAACAATAGGCATATAATTGCATTATTGGGCTTTAACATATAGATACATATTTGATAATAAGAGCAGGGGGTAGATGAGAGCAAAGCTTTTCTGAAGTAAAGAAATGACACCAGATAGGTACTTGAATCCACGGGAACAAATGAAAAGAACTCATTACAGCAAACAGGAAAAATTAAGAAAATTTTAAAGAACCAAATTTAAACTGTAGAATTTAAAAGTACAAAGGCTAAAATAAAAATATTACTAGAGAGGCTAAAAGCTATATTTGAGCTACTCAGAAAAAGAATCAGTGAAATAGAAGATAGAAATTGTTCAAGTCAAAGAGTAAAGAATAAAGAATAATATATAATTGATCTGTATATATATGATTTTTAAAATTTATTAACATTTCTAAGAGACATAATGATATAAAAAATGACAACTGTGTACTATTACTGTTTTAACTTACATAGATATGTTTATAATAATAGAATAAATAGGGATTAAGGGTTTTAGAGGAGTAATATTTCTATGTTTCATTACAATTAATATAAATCAGAACCACAGTCACATATACTGTGTGATCAAAACATATGATAAATGTTTACATAGATTAAAAACATAAATGTTTACAAATTTTATTGCAATAAAAGACACATTGTCATTAATCTCTTTCAAAATACATCCTTTCACTTCAAATACACACTTCTCCCATTATTCCTATCACTTTCTAAATCAGTTCTAGAAATTCTTTTTCATGAGTGTCTCTAGTTGTGCTGTCGTGGCTGCTTTAATGTACTGAATCTATTTAAAATGCTTACCTTTGATAGTTATTCTGAATTTGAGGAATACCTTGAAGTTACATAGTGTCAGATTTGGTGAATAAGATGGATGAGACACTGCAATGTTTTTATTTCACAGAAATTCCTGATAATGGTTGATCAATGTTGAGTTATTAACAAGTACAGTGAATGCTTAAATTAAAAACATTTTTATAGTAAAAGACACACTGACAGTAAAACAGTAAAAATTTCACCCCTTGCTTTGAACACATTTATCTCATCATTCTAGGCAAGGTATCTTTTACTATAATCAAAATCAAGATCTTTTAAAAAGTTAATAAGTCCATATTCACAGTACTTTTAATCCATATAAGCTGTCTCTAAATATATGTTATCCATGGAAGATAAATTATACATTCAAAGACAAAAATATGTTGAAAAGTAAATGAAAAAATTATCCAAGCAACAACTATAAGAATCTTGGAGTGGCTTTCTCTATATAAATCAAAATAAATTTTAAAATAAATTTTCAAAGTTACAAGAGATGAAAAAAGTAGTTTATCATGATAAATGTGTCAACTTACCAGAATATTACAATTATAAAGCACCTTTATATAAAAGCAGTTTAAGTCTCAAATAGTTAACAGTGACAAAATTGAAAGGACAAATAGAGAATTCAGCAATAATAAGTACATTGTTATCCTACTTTCAGTAATTGTTAGAACAAATAGGGAGAGAATCAAGAAAAATTACAAGATTTGACCAATACTATAAACCAACTAGGCCTAACCGACCTCTATAGAACATTCTACCTAACTGAAGGAGAGTATATATTCTCTTACCTACACATGTAAATTTTTCTGGGATTGACCATGTACGCCTACAAAACAAGCCTCAATACTTTTAAAATAATTTAAGCCTGGTGTAGTGGCTTACACCGATATTTCTAGCTACTCAGAGGTTGAGGCAGGAGGACTTCTTGAGCCCAGAAATTCCAGTTCAGCCTGGGAAACACAACTAGATCTTGTTTCAAAAACAGAAATGAAACAAAAAGTAAAATAAAATAATGATAAGCATGCAAAGAATATTTTTACTTACATGGATGAAACTAGAAATCAGTAACAAATAAATTTGGGAAATTTACAAATTTGTTGAAATTGAACAATACAACCCAAAATAGGCAATGAATGGGTAAAACAGGAAATAACAAAGGAGGTTTAAAAATATCGTGAGATAAACTTAAAATGAAGACACAACATACTAAAACCATGACATGCAAGTGCAGCAGTGTTGATACAGATGGAGAAACCTGCAGATATAAACACATGCATACACATATGCAAGAAGAAAAAGAAAAAATAACTGAAGGTCCAAAGTTTGCTGTAAGACACCAGAAAAAGACACGCATAGTAAGACAGAGAAAACAATAAAGATTAAAGTGGAAATTAATGAAATAGGAAACAGAAAAATAAGAAACAGAACAAATCCAAACCAAAAGCATCTTCTTTGAAAAGCTCTACAAAATTGAAAACTGTTTAACTACAATGCAAAAAAACAATAAAGAAAGATGATGCTCAGATTAATAAAACCAAGAATAAAAGAACAGCTGTCACTATTGGGCTCCAAGAATAAAAAGAATCTTAGAGAAATAATTTTATATCAATAAATTGATAACTTTGAAAAAACAGACACTTTCCTAGGAAGATACAAAGCAAAACTGAGCTTAAGTGAGAGTATGAAATTTAAATAAACCAATAAAAAGTAAAGACATCATTCTGCTGATTAAACATTTTCTTCACTAAATACAAAGCCTGTACTTAAATGACTTTACTGTTAAATTCTGTCAAACATTTAAAAGAGATTTGATACCAATCTTCATAATTTTTTACAAAAGTGGAACTACAGCCTCCCTGCTTATTGCATGTGTCTAGTATCTTCACATCAACATAAGACAGACATCACAAGAAAATAAAACATAGACTATTATCCTAAGAATTCCATTTTAAAAGTCATCAACACAAGAAAAATAAATCTAAAAATATATAAAAATATTATACAATATGTCCCAGTGAAATTTATTCAATGAACTCAGGATGCTTAGCTTTCTGGAAGTCGGTAAGTGTTACAACTACAGTATATCAATAAAATAAGTGACAAAAACAACACGTTAATCACAATAGATTCACAAAAGTTATTTGGAAATTATAATTGTTGGGTATTATGTCTCTGTAATGAGAAAGCTGCCTAATAAAAGAAGTAAACTGAAAACACATACCTACACAGACTGTACACATATGCATGTTGGCATTATTTAATATAGCTAAAGAGGGAAAACAGTCCAAATACTCGCCAATTGATATATGCATAAATGAAATGTATTATATCGATAAAATAGAACATAAGAAAAGAACATAGAACATAATTGAAAGAAATATAGCATCAATACTATTATTTAGATGAACCTTGAAAACATTAATTCAGTAGAAAAGCCAATAAATAATACCACTCTTGATATTATAGGCTTTATATATTTATATGAAATATAAAGAATAGACAAATACATAGAGATTTAAAAATTAATAATGTCTCCCTATAGGTAAATGGGGTTTTATGGCCTGTATCTAGATGTCCCCTCAAAACCTCATACACACATCGGTGGGAAGTCATGTGGCTAGGTTAGGGTGTGTGAATGTGATTTAATGGTATAATACTAGGATTAAAGGTGTGAATAATGAAAGTCCCATCCTGTGTGTGGCTAGCACCAATCAATAGGTTTATAGGCTGAGTGGAATATAGAGGGAGAGAGGGAAGGGAGGCTAGCTCCTGCTGCTGCTGCTACTACTGCTTCTATTGCTGCTTGCTGTCTTCTGCCAGCCCTGCCAAGCCATGCACTATTTCTCCTCTGCATTACCCCTTTGCCATGTCACTATGCTTTGGAAACAGTCAACTACGGACTGAAACTTCTACAAACTGTGAGTTGAAATAAACCTTTCTTCCTTTAACTTTGGGTGTCAGAAAGTACAAAGTCTATGTAAATAGGGAAGGGTGGAGGGGGTGAAGGGTGTACAGGTAATAGGGAACAAAATAAGAACCAAGATACATCACGTACAGGTACAAGCACCCAATAATAAATGTAAATGTACTGCTTACCTAAAATGTACCAATAAAAGAATTTAAGGAAAAAAAAAGTAACTGAGATATGGGGAGAAGATAAATGGGGAAAATGGAAAGTAACTGATCATAGGCAAGGAATTTTTTTGGTGGATGATAAAATGTTCTAAAATAGAATGTGGCTGTGGTCACCCAAACCAATGAATGCACTAAAAGACATCATTTTTAGTACAATTTTTACATGAAAATTCATATTATATTTTGACTTTATGGAATGTATTATAATTCAACAAATCTGACAAAAGTTTAAAAAGTTGAAAGCATTTAACTACAATTTATATGTATATATTTATTTGTGGGTTAAAAATTAACTTCAATAGATAAACTGCATTAATGTGGTCAGATGCACCATTTTCAAAATCTGCTAGTGATGCTACCCTTAAAACAACAACCACAACCATGATATATGAACTTTCTTGAATACTAACTTCATGCCTACTGCCTCAAGTGCCTGCCATCTTTCTTAATTTTTTGTAGATATATTAGTAGGTAGAAAATTTCATTATCTCCATTGTCGATGAAAGATTGGAGTAAATAGAGGTTAAGAAACATGAAATATCATATATAAAAGCTTAAAATCTGGATTTATTTTTTATCATATATTTGGATCAAGCTATTTTTCATGAAGAAATTTAATGTTGGTATATCTGAAGGTGAAAAATTCTACTCATGTCCAGAAAGCATCTTGTTCTTTTTCTTCCACTTGATTAATCTTAAATGTGCTTTGGTGTTTTAATGATTTATTACAATTTTGGAAATGGACAGGACATCATGGCTAGATTGGGGTTGTTTCCTTTTTACTCCCTTTCTAGGCTGTGAGTTGCAGAGAGGACGGACAACACCTTATATTTTGCTCATTTTCAAACTCCCTGTGTCACTCTAAGAGTCAGAATTTCAAGGAAGTATAAAGAATGAATTAAAACTGAAAATTTCACAGTGGGCAATTTTTAGCTCTGAAGCTGGGGAATCTCCATTTTCTCTGTTTTTATCAATTTAAGTAGAACATTCCAACCATCCGTAGGACATGGCAATGGCCGAATTGTGCTACTGAACCTTCTTCAGGGCAGAGTTAATATGCTGTGAGTAATCATAACTGCTGTATGTGGAGAAATTATGAGGAAAGTCATGATAATGAACATAATGAAATTTCTGACATGACAAAATTTCCAACAAATTTTCAAGTTTTCATAGTCAAGTTTCAAATCTTTTTATTTTCTAAAAGAATTGCTATCCTTCTCAAAAATGAAGTATTTCAGTACCAAATTTCTAAAAGAAACATTCTAATCATAGTTTTCTTCTGTGAGGATGATGACATATTATATACAAAAACTGAGATATTAATTTAAAAAATCAAAATATGATGTCCCAATGTTAAAATTTGAATAGAGTGATACCTCCCTTCATGAACTTAACTTATTCCACAAGTATGGAAAAAATGACCACCTTCATGTTCATGCGGAACGATGGCCATGGTTGTGTCTGTCACCCACTGCAGAGTTTGCAAACAAAAACAAAATTTTTCCAAAAAGTATTCATAAACTGAGGTACCACTGCATTAATTTTTCATGAAAAAATCTTGATTCAAATTGTAATATAATCTGTCAACATTGTATTCATTTGCCATTGTTTAAAGTGTTTTATCCAAGATTAAACATCTTTTTTAACATGACTTTTAAAAAGTATATGATAGGGCTGGGGATGTAGCTCAGTAGTAGAACACTTGCCTCACATACACAGGATTTGAGTTGGATCCTCAGCACTACAAAAGAATTAAAATAGTGAGAGATGGCATTTTTTTATGTCTTATGACACTTTCAGTCCTAGACTTTTCAACTGCGTGAACTTTTCAAGATGTTCAGGCAGTAGAACAACCTTGGAAGATAGAGCTAGTTCTCTCTCTGTGTACAAAACACAGATATTCTTTTCTGGAACAATAAAATAATGTTCACCTCTGAGATAAAGATGAGGTAGTTTGGCCAGCAATGCTTTAAACAGATTGGGGTTTCCTAAACTCAGTGCACCTCTGAATGGCACGGACTCACTGTGGGAATAGAATCCACCTGCATCTATTTCTTCATTATCTGCAGGGAGAATTAGGGGTCAACAGGAACCAATGCAAACTTGATGTTATGCTGCCTGCAGTGTCCTGAGTATTAAAGTAATGTGTCCCTGCCTCAGAAGTCTCATGTCTCTGCCAGTTTTTATGAAATGGTGGCACTCTACCTTGTTACCTTGTGAGCAGAGTAAAATCTGAGACTCTTCACAGTTTTTGACAAATACAGGTTTTTAAACATAAACAATGTAGATAATTAACATAATATGCAAATACTGATAAAAATACATTGCCAAACCAGCCTACTTAACTTCAACAATAATAACAAATTAGCATAATCCAATGCATATACATACTGGTTATGGTCACCATTTTACATATTTATTCATAAATCATGGAGCTTTCTTACATGATTTCTATTTATTTGAAAATATTTGATTTCAGCATATTAAAAATTTTAAAAATTAATATACATTCTCAGATTTTATCACAGAAAAAAGTAACCAAATATACTATTATAGATACAAAGGCTTTACCAACGGTTTCTTGTCAAATTTGTTGACCTCCCTATAGTTGTCAAATGGAAAGCTTTTGTTAGCTAAAAAGCAAGAACAACACACTTTTCTCATCAGCTTAAGCTCTTTCCCAATAAACAGTATAATTTAAATAAAATCGCTGAGTATGCTAGGGTGATAGCAGACATATTTTAATAAGTAAATTTGAGTGTACTAAAGGAGTGAAAAAATATATATATACACATATAGACATATATATGTACATACATATAACTGTTCATCAATCAAATTTAGATAGAATAAAGGGAATAGAGGACAATTCCTCTTTGTACTCTAAACCAGGAACATGTAGTGTGTACTGTAATAGTTAATTGAATTAATGAACTTTTTGTGTTAAAAATGCCCACTGCTACCATGTAATATTCATCTACAAAAAAAATGGCTTGAATTTTCAGATTCAGATGGTGAGTCCACCTGATATCACTACAGTAATTAGCGCTGGAAAAGCTGTTTGAGAAAATGTACATAGGAAAGTCAGGCCAATTCTATTCAAGGTCATCTAGCTAATTGGAAACATTGGTTTAAATCAAGTTTATCATATGTAATTCCTGAAGGTCCCTGCACTGGCTAACAAAATATACTACCAAACAACCAATGTTTATAAAATATCAAATCTTCTTTAGGTGACACCTCAGTAAGAACCAGGGACAAGACCCTGAGTATCAGGGTTTAAAAGCTGAAATTATCAGGAAGGCAGCAGAATGCAAACAAGTGAATTGCAAAAGCAAATGACTCCCACCATCTGCTTAGCTTGTTTCTGCTCTCATTTTGCCAGGAGCCTTTTGAGAAGACATGGGCCCATGCTGACACCTTCCATCATATGCTATCTCTCCTTCCCATCTGCAGTGCCCTTGCCTATGCCCAATAATGTCACCTTGACTTTGTCCTTCCCTACTGAAATGCAGAAGACAACAGGAAGGGAAGAGCATGTGCTTCATGAGTCCACAAAATTATTGTGGATGAAGATAGAATAAGATACAGACCCAGCTCCCCTCTTCAGGGTGCCAAATGAGGGGAAAACTAAAACATGGTTTAAAATACAGCCACCACACGGAAACGTACTTAGTCAACCAAAATTTATTAATCACTTCATCATTGCCAGGTACTGTAACAGCTCTGGAGATAAGAGGAAGAAAGGGAAGAGAAAAGGTCTCAACCTCCACTTTTACAGGTACATAGTTTAGAGGAAGCAGAGAGACAAAGACATGAAATAATTACAAATAATTGTCATTAATGTAAGATACACTCTTGAAGTGTAGATGTAGGACAACAGGGAGCGAGAGGCTCCTACTGTGGATAAATGGAGTAAGACTTCAACCAGGAACTAAAATTCAACAGAGCCAAGTGGTAAAAAGAAAGCCCAGCAACCAGTTCCTTTAAAGCAAGAGTAAGGAGTGGCCAACTTGAGGAAAGGCAAAAAAGAGCTGATGTGTCTAGAAGAAAGCGTGGCAGGGGAAAAACAGCATGAGAGGAGATCAGCAACAGTGAGGCGCAAGCAGCACAGACAAACCTGAGTTTGGGGGTTATGGCAAAGAGTTTTGGTTTTATCCTAAGTAGCTAAGGAAGCTACTGGGAGAATTTCAAGGGTAACATAATGAAACTGGCTTTTAAGAAAATCACTGCTGTATCATGAGTGATGTGGGTGTAGCCACGTAAATTACAAAGAAAATGACATGTAATATGGGTAGGCTTTTAAGAAAAGTTACAACGGTGATTGAGTTCAAATGTGGAAGAACAAGATGACCATACCTTTACTGCCCCACGGTAATGCCTCAGTAAGAAGGGTTTGGCAAGGTGATTACGTTGGAACAGCAATCTATTTTCATCACGACATCATGGTCATGATTCTCATGGGGCGCCCGGGCTACTTGTTCTTTCTCTGTGTACAACCTGCATTCTTTAGTCATATTTTCATATTTATATTTCTTGACAAATATTTGCCCACTTCTAAATCGGAAACATTGAATGCACCCAGAAGATCATGATAGTGGCTGGGATGGCAGCTTGTGGGTTCTGATTATTTGCTATCGCTGTTTCTGATGCTATCGTCCCAGGGTCAAACATACTGGAAGGATATTGCAGCTCTCACAGTCATACCACAGTGGAGCCGCGATTCCTCTTTTGTTAAGATAACAAGTGAAGGTTCTCCTTGTTCATTGAGACCCACGGCATTACAAATGGCACCAGTTTAAATGCCTTGTACGACATTGCAGGGGGAAAACTACAGGTTTTTTAGAGTGGAGAAGCAACACAGCGTATTGGCTCATTATTAAAAAGGAAGGGTATGTTTCACAAAATATGGCCTTGTGGGCTAAAGCTGTCTTTCTTTGTTCCTTCGAACAGCAGAGTGTGGCTTTACATCTCAGGCCAATTATCCTCCGCCGTTTTTCAGAAACTGACAAAACATATAAAATGAGCAATGATATGATGACAGCATACCATTCTGAGGTTTACTTTGTACCCTGCATTTGCATCTGATTTGGGGGTTTCAGTAGCAGAGTTGAAAAATCTAAGCTTTCCTAGTCTGAGGACGGCGTACAAACAAGCAGTCCCTAATTCCTGCTGTCTCTCTTGTCTGTGTTGGACCCTGCTCCCCAAGAAGGGTGCTTCTTCTATCAATGCCCAACATCAGTTTTTTTTTTCCCTTCCTTCTAAGATGACAGGATTAGCCGTGAGCAGAGCTGTATGTACATTCTGTCACATTAAAGAGAGCCTTCTCTCCGGCCCGGGTGTGAGGGATATTACCTGAGTTTTCACCAACAGCTGCTGGAGCTTGATGTGCAAAACAAACCATCAGGGCATGTGGCGTGATTTCACACTGGAGGGCTCTCACAGGGGAAGAGCAAAGAGTCAAAGACAGAAACTAATCGTAACTCTCCATCGGCCAGGCACTGTGCTTCCTTCAGGTGAAAGCTTGTTCTTGCCCCCAAATGCCCCAGGAAGCCCAGAGACACTGTCCTGTAGGCTCCTGTTGCCAGCACTCCCCATGGGGAAGACAATAGAGGAGGTGCAGTTTAAAAATCAAAATGGGACTGAATGAAAGGTCTGAACATTTTCTGATTTTTTTTTCTCATTTCCACAACACATGTGAAATTCACTTAGAATATCTCCATAATAAAAAGAGAAATGATCAGAGGAATGTAGAATAGAGACTGCTGAAAACTGATTTTCGGATACCCAGTAATGTTTTGCAAGAGAAAACATTGTGTCAAATTTGAATTAAATTTGAACAACAGCCTTTCAAATGCAAATCCTTCGGAGGAGATGTCATTGATATCCAACCTCTAAAAACCTTTTAAAAGAAATAAAATGGATAAATGTGATAATTAAGATCTCTATTTATAGAAAAATGATCAGATCACATTTGTTCTGAAATGTTTTTGTACCTGAAACATGGAGGGCAGGTATAAAATATAAGGATCGATTTTGAAATTTGCAGGTTGGAGGTGAAAATGGAATGATAGCTTTCATGACAGAGGTGAGGATTTTCCTCTGGTATGCTAAGCCCCATTATTATGCACCCATAATTGCCAAGGCTCCCAATGACCTCTATTCACTATTCAGCAGGCAGTCTGGTTTCAGCCCTCCCTACATGCACCCCCCCCCCCTTTCCCATTACAAGGTGTCAGCTACTCTGCAATGTGTAGCAATATTCTGGTAAGCAGTAGCATTGAGGACAAGCTGCCTGGATCCTCCAGAATGCAAGAAGAAATATTATACTACATCAAGGTGTTTGAAAACCAGAAAGCTACACACAAATGGTTTAGTGAGGAGAAAACATAGGAGATACATCTATAAGCAAATGAGGGAGGACAGCTGAGCAGCTGACAATGGATTGTTTCTGAATCCTCAGCTGATCCTAAAACAAAGGAGTGGAGGAAGTTTGATGCCAGGTGGCTCTTAAGAGTTGTCATAACTTGAGGTAAGCAAGAAAGGGGTGACAGGTACAGAACTTCACATGCCCTTGTCTGCCAATTTCGGGGACAGCTGCCTCAAGGGCGGTTGCTCTTGGGTGAGGGTGATGTCTGAGGTTAAGGGCCTTTTCCCATAGGAGAGGCAGCTATGTGAGCTCAGCGGGTGCATAACACTAGCAGCTGAGGCAGGGTGAAAGGATCCAGGAGGATGATATTGTACAGTCCAGTTGTACATGTGACAGAATTAAAGATACCTCATCCCTCAATGTTCTCTATTTATCTCTAGGTTTACATACAATAATAAATTACAATAAATTCTGCCCCCAAAGCCTTTAACCTAGAAGAGAAAACACATTAGGCTATTCTCTAAATTTACACCTATCATTTGTTTTATCATATCCATTTCAACTACAATGTTATATTCAACTACAAGAACAACATCATGAGTACATAAGGGGAAAACCCAACACAGCGAGGGTGAGAGAAATCTTTGCTTAGAACTTCTAGGTAGGGAGAACAGGAAAGAAGGGCATCAGCTGTCTACAGAAGATCATCTCTTACAAGGCGATGAGAAGATCCTGAGAAGAAACTCTGGCTGTACAAAACTGTCCATGGTCGCTTTTACAAAGGAGAAGCAACAGAATGAGGTGAAGGGTTATAAGATGAATGAACTGCTACAGAGATTTAGGCTCCCTTTACTCCCTAGCCAGGGTTTTTCTAGCATTATGCGCCCTAAGCTTCTATCCTAGAAGCAAAAAACTTGAAGGCACATGGAAGAGAAAGGGACCTTTGGGGGACAACATTGTTACATGAGACCATGACTGTAGTGGGATTCTACGGTCTGTTTATAAACTGAACCAACAATTACTACTGTCTGAGCCCTTCTTGTTTTTCATTGTCTGACCAGAGCTATTTTTAATATTCTATGTATCATTATGCACCTTATCATGCTCTTAATTTCTTTGGGGAAGCTGCCTGGTATGGCATTCAAGGTGTTTTCTTTGTCTACGGATGGTACCTGCCTACATTGCTGATGGTTATTTTTCTGCCCAGATTTGTCAGTGAGGTGGCCAAACATTCCGAAGACCATTGTGCTCTTTCAAGATTTCTTTCAGTGGGCTCTTTACATTCAGGAGGTTCAGAGGGTTGACAAAACCATCTGAACTCTTAGGATTTTATTTGAACCAAAACCCAAACTTTGAACCTTTTATGGTTTTGCACATCACAAGCACATGTGTCTCCTGCGTTGATATTATTCCCTCTGGTCCCCTCCTGACTCTTTGTCCCTTGAATAAAACTGAACAGTTAGTTGGAGATCAAAACTCGATCCAAGGGTCAACTCCGATTGACGACCTTCCTCTCTATAACAACCACTTTAATTAAAGACCATGTCTATGAGCAACCACTTTTCCATGGGCCCTTGGATGTATTCTCAAGACAGATTTCGCTGTCACACAGCTGCTGTATCTCCTTGCTCTGAAGAGTAGCAAGTCCCAGCAGATCACAGATCTTAACCCCATGACAGGCCATCCTATTTATGCTGGCTGCTAATAATGACTTGTGTTTATAATGGTACTTTTCATCTCAGAAGCTCGCTCACAGCACTCCACTGGCCACACGTGTCCTCTTTATTCGGGCTGTGTCTATGTACACCCACATATCACAACTGCACAAAGGTCTTGGCTGCAATAGCTTTAATCAGCCCTCTCTTCCTTTTGCATAGCTTCAGGGCCTGATCCCTGGGATTAGCTGGACCAGTGTACCCTCCTCTGTATCACTGGAAAAAAAAAACCCCGATTGAACAGTTTGGAATCTAGCTTCCTATTCACTGTGCTGCTTATTAGGTTCTGTGTACATCAGCTGTGATGCTATAAAGCAAGTTGAAAAAGACCTAGTGCAATACATATTTAATAGTGGGAACTCTCCTATTTTATCTCATCCCCTTCTCTCCTTCCATTTAATGAAGCAATTATTCTGACAAGGAAGAGAATGCTC